>NW_025334028.1:36029857-36629857 GCF_019186645.2 Phyllostomus hastatus
TATGATATCATTGCTGCTGGCAGGGCCACTTGTGCAAGATGCCCTGGGCAGGCATGGAGTACCTGTGGGGAATGACTAGCAGTGTTATACATAGGCCATTTTGTCCACCGATTGTTGAGGGCCAGTCCTAAAATGAACATCCTCTGTTTGACATTTATATGAGACACAGTATCTTTATTCTCTGTAATTACTCTGAAAGGTCCGTTCCCAGGTCTCCTGGTCACCAACATTCCAAGTACCCATTGTTCAGGAATCGGATCTGAAAATCAGGCCACTTATCTCCTCTTCCATGAACCAGTCAACCAGACAGATTCCTGGAGCTTACATGCATAAACTTCCTGGACCACTCTGAGGGAGGTTGGAATGTAGCAACCATTAACTCTTGGCTGGTGTAAATATACTGTGACAATTTACCTTTGAGCCAGGTCCACACTTTTTTCTCTTTTGTTAATTCATTTTAAGGAACTCCCTAGGAGGCTTTCAGGAATGGACCCTGTGGGAGTGGGTCCTTGAAAATTTACTTGTGCCTGGTGCACCTGCTCAGGCCAGTGTTGTGTATGCAATTTCCATGTTATAATGAAATGTTGCTGTACATATTCAAAATCAAACTTTATGCTCCAATGCTTTGTATAAACATGAAATTCAACAGGTTGTGTCTCATAATTGCTGGTATCCCATGGTCAGAAGTTCAGTCTCTACCAGGGTCTAGAAGCAAAGCAGGGGCAGCTTTTCAAATGCAGAATATTGTCTGCAGGAACAGGCATGATCTTCTTAAGATCCCTAGAGCTGTGTGTTATTCTCCTACTGGAGATGGTCAGAGCCTCTGAAAAGCCCATCCCTCTGTCACAGGCACTTTTAGGTACCACTGAGTCTACTGGGGAGTAAGGTCCTCATTGGCAGACAGTCTCCACCATACCTTGGGTCTGTGCAGAGCCTGTTCTTGCTCCAGATTCTTTTCAAAGCTGGAGAATTGACTGAGGGCTAAGTGGGGTTAGGACAACAAAATGAACATGACATATGTTGCACCAAAATCTACAGAGACCTATGAGGGTTATGCCCCTCAAATGGCCTCTTTAAAGGATATAATCTCGCATTCAAGATAGAGGGGCTCCGAGGAGTTTCCCCAACCTGGTAAACATCTGCACAACCACAGTGATTACCCTTATGCTGGCATGAGGTAGCTTGTAAACACCACCTCCCAAGTCCATTCACCATGAAGTTACTGGTATAACAGACCAGCGTAATGTTCTGTGGGTAGTCAAGACTCCTCCAGACTTGCGTCAAAAAGCAGTAGGTTGGGCACAGCCCTGCGATATTGCAATAAAGTTTTATGGTTCCCCTGGCAAGTGACAGTAAATTTTATGGGATTATCTTTACTGATGGACATTGCAAAGAAGTTGTTTATTCAATCAGTGGGTTCAGGGTGCTTATCAGAGTCCAGAAGCTATGTTAATTTGTTCTAAGGAAGATACCACATCTGGTACAGCAGCTGTGATTATCATCACGCTGATTACCTTTTGATAATCCAAGTCATTCTACAAGATCCATCTGGCTTTTCTACCAGGCAAACAGACAAGTTAGATGGAGAGGTGGTAGAAATCCCCACCTCTGCATCATGACATCTCAATGGAGGCACAAATCTCTATTAACACCCAGATAATTTGATTCACTATTTTAAGGATGAGGGCATTTCCAGGAACACCCATATGGGTCTTTCTTACCGTAACAGTCCTTATTCCAATGATAAGAAGACCCCATGGAATCTTAACAGATATTAAATATATTTGTAGTCTTCAGGACTTTGGAGAGAGCCTCTAAAATAAGCCCATGGCCTAACCGAATCTTCTATGAAACAGACTTGTGCTACAAGTCTATCCATCACCTGCTACTTTTAACCCCCTTTTGGTCAACAGACCACCATGATCATTTGTGTCTCTAGGGATTAACATTCTATCAGAGGTATTAAACAATAATCCCTAGAAAATCTGGGTAGTTCCCATTCCCCAGTGCACAGTTGTCTTGTTGATAAATCACAGGTCTTTCTGGGGGAGACTCACAGGGAAAGCCATGGTCTGTCTTCATGATGGGCGCCAAAGTTTTCCCAAACATCTGCTGAGATAGACTCAGGAACCTTCATCCAGCTGGAGAAATATAAAGAGAGCCAGGACTGGGCTCAGCGGGTGGTACAGAGCCAAGGGGGCAGGGAAAATCCAGAGCCCAATCTGTGACATGTGGGATTTAAGGTGCTTTGAAACATTCAAGTGGAAGTGTCTAATAAACCCTTGGATACTTGAGTCTGAGACAGAAATTGAAATGGTAAGGCATTAGCAATTAGATGTTAATTGAAGCCATAAACCCAGATATGAATTTAGTGGAAAGGCAAAATCTAAGGTTTATGTAAAAAAGAGGATCCAGCAGAGAGGTCTAAGGAAAATCACCTAGAGAGGTTTAGGATAAACCAGAAAAGGGAGATATTGTAGACACTTGGGAAGAAGGTACTTCAGAAAGGAGGAAGTGGTCCATTGCATCAAATGCTGGTGGAAATTCATAAAGAATGAGGACCAAAAATAATGCCTCTTTGATGTGGTTATGTGGAGACAACAAGTGACCTTTGGAAGAGCTGTTTCTGTGGAGCTTTGAGGGCAAAAGCCAGACTGGGTGTGCACGGTGCACAGCAAAACCCTGCCTTTGTCACATAATTCTATCCTCCAAACACCAGATGGCTTAACATACTTTGAGCTTATTTTATGTGTGTTGATTCTGACTCCTCCCTTATCACATTTTTATAATTCACATGCCAGTGGTCATTAGCCACTGACAATCCTTTTATTTAGTTTGCTCCAACCTAGATTTGTCTCAAGCCTCATCAATATACCTGTGAGGCCTGTTCAAAAGTGTTAAGCTTTCTGAGTAATGTATTTGTGTCTCATATTCTGTGATCATAAAAAGAAGTAGGAGGAAGTCAGTTGTGAGGCCCTTAGCATCCATGCTTAGTCATTAACTTCCATCATCTATCATAAAGAAAAACCAGCCTGAAATTTTTCTTGCCAAACCTCACAGCCTTTCATTCTTCCTAACTATAGCCATAAACTCAGAAGTGTGCACATTTTTTTAGCTTTCTTGGGCCTTTTTTTTTACATCAGAAATAATCATCCATGCAGAGGCATGAATGACCATTTCCCTCTTCTGTCAGTTGGTACAGTAATAAATCTCTATACCTGCTGACTTGTACATTGTGATTCATAGTTGAATTACATTTGTACATGAAATCAGTGTATTAAGCCCCTTTAGGAGTTTAATTATTCCAAAAATATGGACAAATCTGAGTATACATCAGGTTGGATAACACAAGGATTCCAGAGTTCATAGGACTGTAGTATTTACATGTAAAGACCATTAATGCCTAAGCAGAGTTTGGCTAACTAAGCATAAAACAAGAGACTTCATTACCCATCACCCTGGGATCAATGTAAACCTAAAACAGGGTCCAGCAAAGAAAACCAAAGATTGACTGACTATACCCAGAGACTATTAAAACTGTTTTGTACAAAATGACTCTGAGGAAACTTAGTAAAGAGATTCATTCCCATGGCTTTAGTCATTTGTTTAGACATACATGGCATTCTTTTGGTTCCTACATCTCCCATTTATTACAGAAGTGGTTTGGTTTTCTGTAAACCTGAATTGTTTTCATGTGATAAGAACTGACATGTGGTACAAATTCCCTTGACTCCTGGAATGCCGATCAGTCAGTAGTCAGCGGACGAATCCGTCAAATTGTTACATCTCTTGAGACACAGCTCTTAAGTGGGAAATAAAACTACCGTTTTTTATATGAAAGACAGAAGTCTGAAGAGGACTCATCAGACAGATTTAGAAATGGCAATGAACTATAAATGGGATAGTATGCCATGGTAGGTTGGTCAGTAAACAATGATCTGAGGTTATGACCCCCCTTGTAGGCCACACTTAAGAACAAAGGATCACTGGGCCATCGTTTCCCCACATTTGACACGGCACTCTCTAAACAGTAGGTGCAGATAAAGTGTAGCCATTACAGGAGAAGGAGAATAATTTAATTATTACTAAAAATAAAAATAATAATATTTAATTATTACTAGTAAAATAATCTGCATTATAATTGTCATTCTGTCAAGTCATATGCAAGATCTATAAAAATAATTTTTATTTGAGTGAGGAAAAAATTGAGCCTATATATTTTTTCCTAATGAGAATTTTTTTATATTTTCAGAATGTTTATATAAGTATTTTTCTAAATTAAAAAGGCTGTATAGTTTTATATAAAAAACAATCTTATGAAACCAAAATGTCCCTTTGAGAACTTAATAATTAATTCCAATGAAGACAAACTTGAGTAGACTCAGAGAAGCAACAGCATAAATATTGACACAGACAAGTGGTGTGTGGTTTGGCCAGCTGCCTGAAATTCTTTCTCAAGGTGAGCATGGAAGTATTAGGTTAAGACAACTGAATAGAGCAGAGTACATCAAGAAGAAGGCTCCATGGGAAAAAGCAAAGTGACTTACATACAGTAAAGAAGCTATAATTAGGGAAGAGAGAAAAAAATTTAAAAACTAGAGTATTAGGAAATTTCTCATAATTAGAAAAAATATAGATAAGTATGAGTAATATGAGAGTGGATGGCGTATGCATTTTTTTCTTATTTTTATATTCCCAAAATGTGTTAAATATGCATGGATTTTTAAGAACATTTTAAATCAGTCAGCCATTCAATTTGCTCAACATTGAAATGATTGCGTGAAAAAGAAGTAGACTGTCATGAACCTTTTAACTAACAAACACCTGAAAACATGTGGTCTTACTCAAAATACTAGTACTTCCACCAGCAATATTAGCTATACTCTCTAATCTTGCAAGTACAAGACAGTGAGCTGCTGGCACATTGTCCTTTATGTGCATTCTCCTGCCCATGTTCAGAGCAGGCCTGTGAAGCAGGTACTATTGCCTCTGGGTGAAGTTGCTGATCATTTCAACCATCAACAGATGTCTAGCCATGTTTGGGCAGGAAAACTCCTTCAGACACACCTCAGAATTCAGCCTGAATGAACCATTACACAGACTGTCTCCTTCAAGCTCCTGGAAAACTTTCATCATTCGTCATTCAGTGATAATAATCTTTAATGGTATTGTATGTATGCAAAGCACCTTGAAAAACAAGAGAAACTAAAGGGTTTAAAACATACAGCAAAGCAGTTCTGTGTCACTGCTTTAGCAAATTCTAAATTGGAAGTAAAATGTGGACTTCTCTTTACTATTATCTATTAAGTTTTGGTAGAGATGTTTAACAATCATTAACACCAATTTGTAGAGGAATAATGCTTAAACTGGACCAAATACTTTTTCTTTCCTTCCTTTTCAATATGTTGTCTTAAACTGGCCTGTTAAACACTTCAATAATCTCTATAACAGTCTAAACTATAATGAAGATAATCAAAAAAGCAATTGTCTCCAATTGACCACAATAAAACACTGCTATAATCTTTCTTCCCTTTTTCTTGTTTTTATTATGAATGATCTCCCAAATGCTTCATATTGTACTTTCTTAACAACATTAGACAATATCATTAAACAAATTTGCCATTGGCTAAAGTTTACTGTTAATATTCTAAGATTTAGTTGGGGAGATGCTTTGCACAAAACACAGGTAATTAAGAAGCATATGCCAGGATCTAGAAACAGTAGAGTGATGTATTTCTTTCTTCAGAGCATATTTTATAAGACATAGAGAGAAAGACCCATAAATCGGCTGGGAAGAATGCTTGGTCTGGAGCCAGTGCTTGGCGCGGCCACAAGCTGCCTGACCTGTGAGATTTGATGATGATGAGCGTGATGCTCTCCTCAGAGGCTTGTTGTCTGAGAGCAATAGAGAACAGACTTAAAGGGCATGTAGTCAGTGCGCAGTAAATGTTGCTATGGGAGTACTGAAGAGCTTTGGAAGAAAAGAGCGACACCAATTTGAGTTCCAAAGGGTACCTTGGTCTGCAAATATAAAATGCCATAAATATTTTAAACAGAACATTGTACACTAAATATTAATTCTAGAAAATACTACTACAAATGTTACAATACTCATGAGAAGAGCTACTTTACAGGATAATTATATGATATCTGCATAACATTTTAAAGTGAATTACGGAATTCAGTTTCCACGTTGTCAGAGAGTGAATGGGTTTCTTTTCACTGCCTTCTGAATTCCACCCAGAAATCTCCTGGCATATTCTACCATTCAAAAGCAAATGCAACCACAAGGAGGATAAAACTATATTTTGCTCCTTGATGATGCAAAATGATTAGTCATCGTCCCATGAGACAGCACCTGACATTTAACCATTTGGGTGGCTTTTCACAAGCTCAACTAGAAACAAGCCACTTTCACTTTTAATTGAAGATGCTTTGATTTTTACCACCTTCCCCCAAAAGATTTCACTCAAAGAAACCAAGCTGTCACTCGAGGCTTATGAAGGAGGACTAAAGTCTTCTTCACTTGGATCTAGCTGATCAGAGACTTCTTTGGTGTGCAAAGTCCCAGGGAGATCATCTAGTTTAGCTTCTGCTACAGAAAAACCTACCTCATTGTCATTTAACTGATTAAAGGTTTTAAATTTTTTTCATGGCCTTTTCCCTTCAGCCTGTTGAGTTCTCCATTATTTCCACTTTGTAACATCCCCAATAGCTCAAGAGACCTGACCAATGCCTCTGTATTATTCCTCCCCAAACACATCCCATATTGGTTGTTTGCATTATACAAACATATTAAATAAAGACTGGGAATGGGGCATATGAAAAAAGGGTTTTGGACACATTATACACTCATTACTTTTCTGATGTCACCAAATTTTTCAATTCTGCGTATGGCCTCCCCACTCTTTAGAACTTCTAAATGCTTCTCATGAGGATTTATAAATGATGCTAACACAATAGTCATCTAATTTATATTTGCCAGACTGTGATCTGTAGAACTCATGTTGAGGTATTCCCCCCAAAATGATTCCATGGTCATATAACTGTGTAAAAAGATGGAACAAATCAAGATAAACAGTACATCTCTACTGAAGGAGTTCTCAGACTCTTGAACACAACATACATTATGAACACCCAAGAAGGAAGAGGGTATGTGGCTATCCCAAACCCTTTTCTTTGCATGTTAGAAAGAGAAGATGTGGTAAACTTTCGTAAAAGTTTTCTGCTTTAGAAAACATTGCCCTGAAATATGGAATGTTTATCTAGAACAGAGCTGGGTTAAAGGGTGGATTCAGGAGAGTTCCTTGAGGGGCCAATGCAAAGAGGGAGAGAAGATTGGGGCAGTGAGTCCATCCTGGGAATGCAATGAGAAAATAATATCAATCCCTGACACTCCTCTGAAGAAAACATTCCAGAGACTGGGAGGAATTTTATGATACACACAAAGTAGGGGTGAGACTTATCCCCCAAAAAAGTCTAGTACTCCCAAAGAGGAGCTTGATTAACAACAAAAGGTCTTTGAACTGGGGACAGACTAATTAGTTCTACCACATCCTGCTTCTGCAGAGGTCTCTTCTTTACATGTTTAACTGGGTGGCTAAACATGAGACCCAGTGACTGTGTTGCTCTGTACCTACACCCCTCATCTCATGTCTCTCCATGGTAAGGTCTAAGTGGCTCTTCTTACATTTTCTACTTCCCTCTTTCACACTTCTAGTTACCAGTCTCTTGAGGGACATATTTTGCATGAAGAAAGTGAAAGAATTTACTCTTTTTCTAAAGAACCCCAGACAACATTTTAACCCATAGCTGGAGGCTGTAATCCAGTAAGTCTCGTACTGGTTCTCAGATGTCCTCATTTCCTACTATATCTCTCTGGAAGAAAACACTACTTTTTATGGGCATCCTTAACTTCACAATTACTTAAAATGTTAGTATTATTAAATATCTTATTCATAATACCATTTATAGAAAAAATTAAATACTACCTCTTAAAGACTAACCATAGGAAAAATTTGGTATGCTTGCACAATCTGTAACCTAAGCATTAATCTTCTTTCCTAACATTTCATACATATCATGTATAGCTAACCAGCTTCCACTGCAAACTTGTTTTTTTAATTAGACTGGAGTACCCTGAGCACAATGCTTTTGTCTTATTTTTACTTTTCTTCACTCAGTGTCAAGTTCATAATCTGCTCTCAGTGATGATTTCATAATAAAAAAAGACAGAAAGAATAGTGATTTAAAATTTGCAAAATCTTTCTAAAATTCTTAGAAGTATTTCCATTTTCCAAAATATATTTTAATTTTAGTTACTGACTCAAAGGAAACATCAATAAAATGAATATCTATACTCAAAGAAGAATGTTTTTCCCAATTTATCACTAAGTCATCACAAACTCAGGGAAGCTCCTCTGCAAATCACAGAGATTTGTATTTGTCACACACAACTGGAAAATTATTTCTTGTTCTTCTTATGAATCTTATAAGGATAGGTGGTTTGGGGATTTTTTTTTTCATTCTTGAGAAGCTCACTGCTTTTTTCCCCTTGACTGTTTATTTTTTTAATTTCAAGGTCAAAATTCATTTTTAATATATTTTATTTTTAAATTATTTTTAAATGTTTCAATTACTGTTGATATTCAACATTTTATTAGGTTCAGGTGTACAGCGTAGGTTAGATAGACATCTATATAACTTATGAAGTGATCCCTCCAATAAGTCTAGTACCACCCCCTCCCCCAAGTGCTGTACTTTACATGGTTGTGACTGTTTTGTAGCTGCGATTTGTACTTCTTAATTCCCTAAACTTTTTTATCCTGCCACTCAACACTCTCCCACATGGCAGCCATCATTTTGATCTTTGTATTTTTTAGTTTATTTCTGTTTTGTTTGCTTCTTGATTTTGTTCTTTAGATTTCATATATAAGGGAAATCATATGGTATTTGTCTTTCTCTGACTTATTTTCCTTAGCATAATACCCTCTAGGTCCATCCATGTTGTTGCAAATGGTAAAATTTTATTCTTTTTTATAGCCAAGTAATATTCCTTTGCATATATGTACCACATCTTCTTTATCCAGTCTTCTATCCATGGACACTTGTGTGTGGGGGGCTCTTGGCCACCATGGATGGGAATAAGTCTACTAAGACACCATCTGCTTGAGGAGGAAAGGTGGCAGATCTCTCAAAGGAGAAGGGCCGGGAGCCTTTTCCTCAATGGGCTTTGATTGGGTTCATTTGCACAAGAATACAGGTAAAGCTCATTAATCATTGCCAGGCAGTAAGGATCAAACAATAGATAACAAAGAACTCTGAGGGCCTATTTTGAGTCAAGGTCAGATAGCTAAAGAGCTGTAAAACTTTGAGGAACAAACTTACTTCTCGCTTGGACCCTTATCATTTAATTGAGAGCATTCTAAACAAAGCTGGTTTCACAGGATTTTATATATTCTTTCTTAGGCCTGATCACCTGGGGAACCTGCCCTTTATAGCACAGGGCTGCACCACCCTCTGTCATTGTTTCAGGCTTAAGTCCGGCAGGGAAGTAAGGCAGTCAAGAGATTAGGAGACTTCTCACAGACAGAATGAGGACTCAGGCTTTGTCAAAGCAGAGGGGCGAGGTCCCATCACCCCTTTTTGCTGTACCCTCCAAAGTCCTTTCTTAGGGGCCTCTCACGTGATTGTGCCTGTCTTAGATCATTCCCCCTTTTGGGAATCTTACCCGTCATTGGCTAACCAACCAAACGTTGGGGGCCAGACAGGGTGAAGTAAAGGGAACAGAAGCGGCACTTCTGCCAGGGAGATAAGCTTTTGTCTCCTTGCTGGCTTAGGGTCCAAGGTCGTTCCCTCAGCCTTAGCCTTGGTGGGGGTTACAGCTTCTGATACCAGGCAGGGCAGTTCCCAACACACTTGGTTATTCTTTGCTTATCCAGCCATCCTATGTATTTTGTATAGAGCATTTAATCAATTTATACTTAATTATTTATAGGCATGTAGTTATTACCATTTTATTATTCATATTTTTATCTTTTTTCTTTTTCTTCTTAAAGAAGTCCCTTTAATGTTTATTGTAATACTGGTTTGATTGTGATGAACTCCTTTAGCTTTGTCTTGTCTAGGAAGAGTGTTTTAGGATTTTGTAGACATAGCCAATGTCATTCATTTAAAAGTGACTAGATCCTATTTGGACATAGTTCCTATTATTTTCTGTAAATAATTTTTTGTATAATTTTGTTTTCAGGAAGACTAGTTATACCAGAAATTAGAATTCTCTGTTTCCTCATCTTTAATTTGCTGATGGTGGTTTATTAAGACAACAGTAAATTACATTAAAAAAGACTTGCTCAAAATAGGAACCTAAGATGTTGTGTCATCACATTGCTCCCTGAAGAGTTCTTAAAAACCCTTGAGGTCATTGTTGTAATCACTGTTTGGCATTGTAATATAGAAAAAGAGCCATTCACTCACCCTAAGTTTGTTAATGGGATTAATATACCCTGGTGTGTAAGGTTGTAAACATTCAATACATGGGATCTATTACTACTTTGGTTAAGGGCATTAATACATAACATATCCATGTGTGAAATATCTCTATAAAACACAGCACAACAAAACAAAAAAAATCAGTTACATAAAATTATATTTTAAATATTTCAAAATACATTAGTTCAGACAAAGTATTAGCCAGATGTGGGAATATAACTCTATACCTTCCTCATTATAAGAAGGTGTACCTCATCACTACTTTACTGGCTCTTAAAAGGCATTTTATCTATTACTGGATTCATTCATTCTGAAGTTTCTGCCTTTTTAAAAATGTCATTATTTAAATTCTTCAAGCTAGTTTTTTTTTTCCATTTCCACATTCAAATCCTGTCAGAAAGTCTATGAAGTACTTCCTGACTCACATGATATAACTATAATGATCCCTCACATTTAGAATGCACTTACATAATTTAAATCTTGATATTTTTTAATGCCATGTTTCATCCTGTTGGTACTCTGTTGTTTTGATGTTTTTAACTTTTTTCTTTAGTAATACAGCATGGACTGCGAAATAAGAGGTGTCCCTCTGAATAACAATACAGTGTTGGATGTGTGTGGGTTGGACAATAAATTAGATTTAGTAAGCACAAAATAATTAACAGTGAGCATGCCATTTTAGAAGTTACATTCAGGGAAATGGAGAACTTCCTTGTGTTCTTTGTGTTCTTTTACGTCTGAGTCTTTTGGTGCTGACATTTCTCTCTGTGCAAATCTCCTTTCCTCTTCTGAAAATGTCTCTAGGTTGCACTATCTTTCCTCCTTCTATTTACTTTTTATACATTGGGGAAGATCCAAACATGACTCTACTGTTTCTAATATACCTTGACTGGCTACGTTTTTTTAACATAAAATAAAATGCAACCTTTGGAAGGCTATTTATCTGTCTTCAAAAAAGGTCATGGGAAGAATGCCATAGAATTTTCAAATGGTTCATCCATCAAAAATGCAGCTCCCCATTGATTCTTCGTGAATTGTCAATGTCCAAAGAGCCTCAGGGACAAGCCTCATTCTGTGAGGAGTAATCCTTGGTAAGGAAAAGAGTGAAGTGATGAATGATTTTTCTGGTGTTTTCCTTTGGAGAAAACTAGCCATCTTGCTCTCAGCCTCAAGCAATAGCATTTCATGAACAGCCTAGACAAAAGGACTTTGTGATGATAATGATAATGTGAGTATGGCAATAAGTGGAATAAGAAAAAAACAAGTCATTGCCTAAATATGAGGTCCCTATAAATGACTTCTGTAGGACAAAACTGACAAAACCCAGAAATAAACTAACTTAACCCAAAGTAGATTGTCAAACACAGTATCACATGTTGGCTGCATGAAATATTTTCCTAAAGAAGCTGGAAATATTGTAGCAAAATGAACCTTCCATTTGAGTCAAATTAGTCTTTGGCAAGTTTCCTAGCACTTCTGACAATAAGAAGAAGCATATTTAATGAGAAAAAAGTGATTAAGAAAGAAAGCAAAAGGGTCACTGTACACAGAATATTATTGAACATTTTTGCAGCCACTTATCACACCAGAATGTTCTGGCAAATACCACTCTGCCCCTCCTCCTGTTTCACTCTCTGACTGTGACAGCCCCACCCAAGTTAGCATTACCATGACTTATTCTCGTGCTGTAACTTATCACTGTTATTCTTCAATGACTGATATTAAATGACTAACACTGCAGTGTTGGCAATCCTGGGTTCATCGGGCTGAGGAACAGAGTAGCTAACAATCTGGGTTTGCTGGGCCACACACTTTTTGAGGAGGAAAAAAGAAACAAAAAGTCAAAGGTTACATCTAGGACAATAGAATTTTTAGAGACAATCTGGATCCAATGAGGTGTTTTTACCAATACCGGAATTTTTAGCCCTAATATTATAAAGATGTAGCCATATGATCTGCCCACTCGGCGACTGTCTTCTAAATGCTGCATTTTCTCATACTTGGAAATTCCAACAGAATATTTGCACATCTTCCATATCTCTCTCTATTATATGCATGCTTTCCATTGTTTGGCAAATTTTCAAAATTAATAATAACTGTTTTAAGGTTTTTCTGATACTTACATCATGTTTATCATTTCTAGGTCTGTTTTTATGGTTAATTTTTCTCCTATAATAACCTACTTTCCTTTTTCTGTGCTCACCTGATAAGCTTTGATTAGCTGCTCAGCATTGAGAACTTTGCACTGTTGAGCAGTGGTTTCTCTTGTATTTCTTAAAATAGTGTAGGCCTCTGTTCTGGCATGCAGTTAAGTCATTTCAGGTAATTTTTATCTTGATAAAATTGTTTTGGGGCTTTGGTGGGCCAAGTCAACAGCAGCCTTTATTTTAGGCCTACTTTAGCCCCACAACTAAGGTGAGACCCTTTGGAGGACACCAAATGAGACCCTGTCCCTTGTGCACTCTCTCCATTCTGACTGGTGGAGCGCATGCTCTTTCCTGCTCTAAGCAAGGGCCAGGGATGCTAAGTCTACTGCTTCCCAGATGTGGTTTCTTCTAGTTCAAGTTATGCTGGTAGGTTGTCAAGCGGAGGCTAGATGAGACATCTGAGGACCTCAGAGACACCCTCTTTGCAGGTCCTTCTCTAAAGAGTGCTGCCTCAGGTATGTTAGCACCTTGATCTCTCAAATTCCATTCTCATTATCCTCAGCAAGACCTCCAGGCTTTGCTCCAATTTCCTCTCCCTGCATGGTGGTCTGTAAACTACTCCAGACAGTCATCTGAAGTCATTTTGGGGCTCACTTTGTTTCTCTTTTCTCAAGAGTCTCTGGTCTAGACCATGACTTATTCAATGTCTGAAAGTGTTGTTTTGTACATTTTTTATATTCTTATACCAGGAGGGCATTCCCATAGTCCAGATGCTCTATCAATTTAGTGAATGTGAATTTCAGACCAATTCCTCCCACAAAAATAGATGATATATATAGATATAGATAGATATATAGATATAAATACACACAGAGATACCAGCAAGCACACAGCCATACAAAGTGTCTGAGGTTCTAAAGAGTTCTCTCCCACTGATTTCAGGTGCACCAATCAGCAGCTTGTATAGAAGTCTTTCCCCAAAGTAGACATTACATGTTCTTACAACCAGCTCTATAGGAAGCAGGATCATCTACAAAATGCAGACAGACAGGGCCAAAGGTTTCCTGACCAAAGTTCTCCTGACCCAGGTACTGCACCAACAGCAGGCACAGTGGCTGGCTGAGTGTTACACCTTATTTATGAAAGGACTGTGTCCCTGCACATCATTCTTCATCAACAAATCTAAAACTCCACAAATTTAATTAACCAAAAGTTTCACCTGTCATTCCTTATGATAATAAAGCAATGCTTAATTAATATCAGTTAAGATTATTGTGTTTATATTATATGCTGATTAGCTAACCCTACCATGTTAATGAACACAAAAATTATAATAAAAGAAATACCTAATCTGTGACAAAA
This sequence comes from Phyllostomus hastatus, assembly GCF_019186645.2. Lineage (NCBI taxonomy): Eukaryota > Metazoa > Chordata > Mammalia > Chiroptera > Phyllostomidae > Phyllostomus > Phyllostomus hastatus. The sequence continues at coordinate 36,043,858 of NW_025334028.1, forward strand.
ATACAATATAAGAAGAATGAATAAACTAAATCTATAGATATTTTCCATAAGGTAAAGAAAAATAAATTTTTGAGAAGTGTAGAAAAATTGCTGTACTATTTTTCCTCTAATAGCACTTAGCTCTAGCCATCTATCTTCTGATTCTGTGGCAGTAATTAGTGAATGGGTATTTCAACCACAAACTATCCAAAGTCAAGGCGAGGTGATATTGCAACTACCTGCTCAGAAGCTGTGAGGGTCCATCTAGGAGTAACTAATTTTAGTGGAAATGCTGTAGCCCCTGCAACTGGGCTGATGGAGCACACATAGCTGCTCAGGGGCCACCCAGACCTCTGGTTATTCCGAGGGCTGTTGGTTTTCACAGCTGTTTTCCCCAGGGTGTATGTGTGTCTTCAGAACTGGATCAAGACATCAGCATCTCATTCACTTGGAGTTTCACCAAATGCAGCCATCAACTGTGGTGAAATTTTAAAACACATAGAATTTACATGTGGAATATAGAGCTGTTTCACTTTTCTGCCCTCCACCTTCACTCCATGAATGAAAGAGCAATTCATTTAAGAACTAAGAAAGGCACCTCGATTTCCTATGAGCCAGTTACAGAACTCCGGACAACACACCAGGAGCTCACAGGATCAGTTTTACCTTGAGTTCCTTCTCAGAAAACAAGATTAACCTACACAATGGTTTTCCTACTCTGATACAAGTTGTGAGTTGTTTTCAAAATTAAAAATTGGTCCTACCTAAAAAATACATTCCAAAAAAACTCCCAAAACAAGTATGCTGAAAAAAAGGATGGTCAGATCTGCTGCTGAATGGAAGAGATGAAGGGAGGGAGGGAGGGAGGGAGGGGATAGAGGGGAGAGGGTGGGTAAAGGAGGATGTAGGGGAGGGGAGAGAGGGAGGACAGCTAGCTGTCTTGCCACAGAGGTATGTGTATCTGAATGACAATACATTGTTTGTACTTCTGCATTTTCCCTGCATCTACTTTCTTCAATATAAAGAAAAAAAAAAAACAAAGTGTGCATCTTACTTTTAGTCAAACCATATTTACAAGAGTCTCATGAGAAGACTTTTGAGGATTATGAAGCAGAGTTTGGAAATGCCTGTTAGCAGAGCCTGAAGTGTTCAGAGAGAGAATGCATATATACCACATCCCTTTTAGGGAAAGGAATTTCCTAAATGTGTGAATTTTTTTTTTGATTCAACAGCTCAGGACACAACTGGAATACACATTTTTTTTAAGAATAAATCTTTTTTTTTAAAGTTATTTTTATTTCCATACTTTGGTTTCCCCCTTAACTTTTTTTTAAAAGATTTTATTTATTTTTTTTTTGAAAGGGAAGGGGGGAGAGAGAGAGAGAGAAAGAAAGAGAGAGAGAGAGAGTCATCAACGTGTGGTTGCTGGGGGTTATGACCTGCAACCCAGGAATGTACCCTGGCTGGGAATCGAACCTGGGACACTTTGGTTCCCAGCCCGCGCTCAATCCACTGAGCTACACCAGCCAGGGCTGGAAAGTGGAATACAAATCTAATCAGCTTTTAAAAGAGCGTGAAAAGACATTTAGACCAAGATTTAGTTATTTTTTTAGGGAACATAGAGATTACATTCTATGTTTAAAACTTGTTCAAGTGTTTATTTTTTAATTAGAGCATCACTAGTTTCAGAATATATATATTTCTTTCACCTCAGATAAGCTGTTAATAACATCCACTGAGACTGTTGTATCAATACAACTAGTAATTATTAGTTACATAGTATAATAGTATTATATAACAGCAGTGTTAATTAATAATTGATTAATAATATCTACTGAGCTTTTATTATAATTATCATAAAGTTACACTATAATAATATTAGTTATATGATTTATTAGTATTATGTAACAGTACATATTAATAATAATATTCACTGAGATTGTGCTGTCACCACAATTGATAATAGTGTCATTGGTTCTATGGTATACATAGTGGTATACAACGGATCCCACTGTAAGTGTGGTGTTACTACCCTCCCTTCCACACTCTCTCTGAGGAAGAGGAATAGGTGAGAGATCATTCAACCAATCTGCCAATTAACTAACCAATTATCTAAAAGTGTTTAGATGATGCTGACACTTTATAGTTTTTACCAAACTTTTCAAAACTGATAGCTTTCCTTTGCAGCTTCAGGGAGGGAAACTATGTTTCTTTTAGCAAACCAAGCTACTGTTTTCACGCAGATAATGAAAATAATTAATAATATAAACATGACTGTACCCTGAGTAAAATGTCAACAACCCAAAAGATGACATGACCCTTGTTGAGCAAATATTTAAAAGTGCTGGAATAGTCATTAAATAAGAGCATGATAATAAATTGATAACCTTTTCATCTATATTCTTTCTTTTAATTTCTGCAATGAGCATATATCCATGGTTTTATGTTTTTAAGAGATTTATTCTTAGCATGGGAAAGTGAAAAACAAAGAACACTTACATTTCATAGAATCAGACAATGAACACAATCTAAGAATAGCAGTAACCACGGTGAGCGAGCATCAGAAACCCAATGGGCAGACATGAGCCAGGAGGCCTTCGAAGCTGGCTGTACCTACAAGGGCACTTGGTAAAAAAAAAAGCTCTTTTTAAAATCTGAAAATACATTCAACCTGCAAACTTGTAAAAGCAAAACAACATATTTTATTTTCTGTACAAATAGACATATACACATTTATGATTAAATATGAGCCATATTTCACAGCACTTTTAATGGGGGGGTCTAGGCTTACAGAGGAAACTCTTCTGTGGCTTGGCTGTCACGTGTGTGTGTGTGTGTGTGTGTGTGTGTGCGTGCGCATGCCTGTGTGTGTCTGTATCATCAAATCCAAGTCTGGTTAACACTTAGCTTGGTAAACTTAACCATTGTCTAAGAAAGATTTAGACATTACATCCCAAACAACACAGGACAATCAGCTCAGAATGTTTGCTCATCAACCTGCTCTTAATGAAGGGGGTGCAAAAGAATGAAGCATTAAGAGCTATTCCTGCCTCAGGGGATTGATCAATGGATGAAAAAATAGAAATCATCCTTCTCAAGATACAACCTGGACGATTTTCAAAGACTCACGAGAAAGTGAGGTAGCAGAGATACTCTTCAAACACTCCTGAAAACATCAACTTTAGTTTTCAACATGATTTACTCTTTGCCCTCTTTGGGCTCAATTCACCTCTAAGAGTTCAGTGTCAGGCAACAGCACTCAAAAATGGGAGGAAGTGAAAAGACAGAAGAAAGAAGGCTATTACTACCTGGAATGCACAGAATCACTCAAATTCTCCACTGTCCTGGATGTTTATCTTATCTGCCATTAACATGGGTTCTCAAAAGACACCCTATAAATAGAGGGGGCTCTCTTCCTGTGTCCACACTGTGAGGCAAGTAATGTGGCGAGAGCAGGGGTAGCAAGCTCCCTCCCAGTGCCTCTACGTTACTCTAGGCAAACCTCAAAACTAAATGCATCAGTGTCATGTTAGAAGCAGCTGCAGGAAACAGCAAATATTAAGATTGTAAAGCTTGAGTAGTTTTCACTGGGGTGTATTTCTTGTGAGGAAATGCCTATTCAAGTCCCTGATACATGACATGGTTCAATAGATAGTTCTTACTATATGAAGGCACTTGAAATTGTACATAGCATTCTTCCATCACATGAAACCCTGGTTGACCTTAACACACCATTGAATAGGTTTGCCCTCTTTTGAGCTCATTCATTCATTTGTTTGTTCATTAATTTAACAAGTATTAACAGAATAGCTGCCATGAGCCAAGCTCAGTGTCAGTGGTTAAGAATAGGTATTTATCAATGGGGGAGAAATTGCAGACTCCATCATCAAGGGGAAAAGGCCAGCACATTATGTCCAAGCAAATAATTACAATGGAAGAGTGTACAATGTAACAGAGACCTGAACTAGCCTGGGCCACCAAGAGGTCAACATTTTCCCTGAGGTCATTAAGTGAAATGGAGGAGGGCCAGTCTCATCCAGAAACAGGAGTGTGAAGCCTTAGGCAGAAAGGAACATCCCTCAAGAACAGAGAGAAGGAGATGAGGACAAGCCAGAAGGTAAGGGCAGGTCTTAGCAGACAAAGTAAAGTGACAGAGGGCCTTATAAGCCATGTCACAGATTCCTGTCTTGCCCACAGAGTCTTGAAAAGCCCTTGAAGCATTTTAAACATGAGAGACCTGAATGTTTAAAAGACCACTCCAGGGGCAAGTGCAGAATTGCTCCATGGGACAAAAATGAATGCAAAAAAAAAAAAAAACCCCAGAGGATGAGTGGTGATATAACCCAGAAAGTATGTGGTAATAGAGACAGAGGATGATGAATGGCGTACAGCCCAGAGGAAAATCACAAGGTTGTTAGTGATAGATTGCATGAAAAGGGGGGAAGAGGCATTGAGTGTTAAGGTGAGACCCAGATTTCTGCCTGTGCACTTGAACAAATTATCAGCTTTCTAACTGTGATGGGGACCCCCAGGAAAGGCGGGTTTAAGGGGGACACAGCTCAGTTTGTTCTAGACATGCTGAGGCGGAGTGACTTTGACACCCCTGAGTGAAACTGTCACCTCAATATTTGGAGGCACTTTTCTGAAGCTCTACAGATATAAATCTGTCAACTACATGTGTGGGTACAGATAGCAATTGAAGGCATAGGTTGGATCGAATCACCTGAGGTGAAAGGAGGCAGAGAGGTCCCAGCACAGACCCTTGAATTAGTCTCAGATTTAAAGCTCAGGCAGAGAAACATAAGCCAGAATAAGAGACCAGGTGAAGCAAGATGAGTAGGAAGAGCAAGAACATGTGGTGAAAGCAAAGGGAAGAAACAGGACAAAGTGACCAAGCAGACTGGACTCCACTGAGAACAAATGTGATGGGAGAGAGGAATACCCCTTCCACTTAACACATAGTCCATAAAATGCACTATGCTGCCATATAAAAAGTGAGTGGAGAGTGAGAAATGGAGTACAGACCCCTCTTCCAAGAACTGTGGCTACAGAGGAAGAGGCTGAGAAGCTGGCGGTGGGAGTCAGGGAGAGAGGGCTTGTTCCCTTCAATGAAGGACTGTCTGCTGAGATTGAATACCAGTGGAAGGAGAAGCTGGGAAAGAGGAAAGAGGATGGTGCACTGATGTGTGTTCCCAGAGCTCTGACAGAGTGGGATCTGAAGCACAGAGGGAAATGACCCGAGTTTGGGAAAAAGGTCCTGCCCCATTGGAAAGGCAGTGAGGAGGCAAGAGCCAGGATGGCTCAGATAAGTCCTCAAGCTCCCTGTAAATGCCGCCTAGCATCCCAGATGGCCCCTAACCTCCTGCCAGACTAGCCCAATCCCAATCAGTCAAGCCCACTCTCTCTCCTGATTGCAGTGGGCCTTCCAGCTACAGTCGGGTTGGCAGAAAAATCTACAAATGGCCCCAGTGCATTGAATGTTTACAGGTAAGTCCCTCAGGGTGCAACAACCACAAGTCACACCTTTGATCCCTCAGTTTATGGGCAGCCTTTCTCAGGCCTCCACCCATCTCTGGGGGCATCCCAAGATTTGTGGACTTGCTGCTGTGCCACACACAGGCCATGACCAGGGTGTAAAAGGTGCTGTGAGCATGTCTCCAATGGGGCCCTCCAATGGCCAGGGATCTCCTGGACAATCACCCGCATTCAGCAGGCAGGCTTCCCTGATAACTTTTCTTATTAGACTTTTTTTAATAAAGCTCAAAACCCAAATGCTGGCATTTCCAGGAGGAACAGGAGATGGGGAGGAATGTCAAGAATTAAATGCCACCTGCATTTGGCAGCGAAGATTTTTTTTTTTAGGTAAAAGAGATGCTTACAGTAACTTTAGTCATAATTCCCAAAACTCAGATGCACCCAAGATGTCCTTTAGTAGGTGAATGTATAACTCCTGAGAATGGGATATGATCCTGTGGAATAACTGGGAGCCTAAAGCTGTGCAGACCCATGAAGCTGGAGTTCTCCGTGAAGGCAGGTACCACCACAAAGCAGAAATAAGGAAAGTCAATTGATGTTCACTGACCCTGATCTAGGTGCCATTGTGCAATAGCTGCTGTCAGAACCCCTTTCAGAGCCCCAGTGAAATGGTCATTGTTAGGTCCAGTTTGCAGGTGAGTAGATGGTGCTCAAGAAAATTGTGGCCCAGTCATGGGAAGTGGGGTGGTTGGGGTCAAGACTCTGATTTCCAGAGTCATGTGACCAGAAAAAAGGAGCTGACCCTCAGGTTGATACCAGGCTGACCACAGAGCAGGCACAGCTGGGAAAAAGAGGAGGCTGTCCTGGAGAACAAAGGGGATTAGGGAGGCTGGACACTGAGCCACGAGGCTCCTCTGCTCAGGAGCAGCCTCTATCCAGGGCCTGTGGGGTGTGAAAGGACCACAGGCTATGGGGTCAAGGGGCTGAAAGGAGGGTCTGAGCCAGACATCAAGTTGCTGGCACAACAGGGCACATGCTCCTCAGATATCCCCTTCGTTTTGGCTAAGACTGGCCTTAGCCAGAAAAGGAAACAGCTGGATTCAGCTTCCAGATCTGTCCAGAGGTTAGCTCCATCACCCATCTGTTTCTTATCTGCTCCCTACAGGTATTATGGGGTCTCTCATAAATTAATACAGTTATCCTCTGGGGTGTGATCATGCCCAGGAAACAGTAAAGGGGTGACAGATAGAGGCTTGTAACCTGGGCAAGCCCATGTGGGAAATGAAGCCACCTCAGTGAAGACATCAAAGTGCTTCTGGTGGGGGAGGAGGGAAGATATGATAAAAATGAAAAATAAGGATGAGATAATGAATCCCAAGAGAGGTGGACAAATCCAAAGCCTTATAGACAGAGATGGCCCCCACTGGGGACAGACCCGCACCAGAGGGGTCAGTCTCACCAGTCAAGGTGAGTGATAGTAGGTCAGCGTTTATAATTCGGCACAGAGGAGGTTGCAATATTTCATCTGGAACTCAGGGTTCCAAGCATTTATGTGTGAGTTTAAACAAAAGAAACAGAGAGAGAGAGAGAGAGAGAGAGAGAGAGAGAGAGAGAGAGAGAGAGAGAGAGAAATTAAGAAGTACAATAATTATTAAAATGATTACTCATCCCCAAAACCAATTTTTTATTCTTTTCATTAAAAAAATGACTGGCATATGATGATATCCTGTGACTAGCTCAGGAGGGTAGTCACAGTTAGAAAGGAGGATTCCCTTTGTGGGATCTGTTGAGTAAAAAGATTAACAAGGTTAACTTCCAATTACAGCTAAACAGGTCATTTTGCTCCTGTAAAAGCCTACCCTGAATTGTATTTACTTATTTCATGTTAATCTGCTATTGTATTCAACATTCCAGGGTGGGAGGAGTCCTTTGCTTGATTCAATCATGAGATGGAGAGCACAGATCAGAGTTAAAACCATTTATGATCCCAAGTTCCTAGCTTGCAAAATATGTGAATCATGTTATCACACAATTACCAGGGCAGAGTTATGAAATGCCCCAGGCTGACTCTCCAAAGACAAGTCACATTCTCTGCAAGAGGTTCTGGAAAAGGGATGAGTTCTATTCCAGGAAACAGAGGAAGTGTCACAAGACAGACATGCACCAATTTGAACAGCCCAGTGTATGCCTTCCCACCTTACATATCCAGTGGTTTCTACACAATGCACGTGTTGGCTGTAAAGATACACTGATGCCATTATAAGTTCAGAGGGTTGCCCCAAACCCCGCCATAACCATGGGTCCACATCTCCCATGAAAGTAAAAGTAGAGGTGAGACAACCCAAAAGGGGAAAGTGCTGTCATTTGGTTACAGGTCAGGATCAAGCAGGAAAGTGAATTTTAGAACATTCAAAGTTTGGGAGACTGGGTCATACTGAAATAATCATAGAAATCACTTCGAAAACTTAGAGGGCACATGGTAGAGTGAGGTAGCTTTCCAAGTGGGACAAAGCAGACACAATGTAGCACTCTCAGGTTGGTGGAGTCCATCCTCGTAAATTGTGGATGTGGATTGTCCGTGTGCTGAGGAGGGAAGTGCTGGTCTCCCAAGAAAGAAGAAATGCTGTCTGTGAACCTCATGTAGGTCAAAAATAAACAAACTACACTGAAAATGAGAGTAATTCATGGGAACATATGCTCAAGGTCCTAAAGACAGCCTCAGCTTTTCCTGGAGGACACAATCAACCATGCATGTTGCCTTTATTTCTGCTTGTTTCATCACACCATTTTTGCATTATACAGAACATGGTTCCTGAAATCTCCAACTGGAACATTTTGTACCCTAGAAACACTTACCCCCTCAGAATTCAGTGTGCCACCATAGCATGACTGAGGATAGCCTGAATTCACTCCTATTCCAGCTCACACTTCCTATTCAACTACTAGGTTTGGTATGTCTGTGCAGCAGTAAGAATTTAATGATTAAAATTGTTGACTTCTACTTACTGTGAATCATGTAAAGGGGAAATGGCTTGATGGTTAACCAAATTTATGGCCACAGTGGTTTGGAAGGTGTTTGTTCTGGACAGAGCCTTTGTGTTTCCCCAAAATTCATATGTCAAAACCACCAATATACACCTTGGCTGGTGTAGCTCAGTGGATTGAGTGTGGGCTGCGAACCAAAGCATCGCAGGTTCAATTCCCAGTCAGGATACATGCCTGGGTTGCAGGCCATGACCCCCAGCAACCGCACATTGATGTTTCTCTCTCTCTCTCTTTCTCCTTCCAGTTCCTCTCTAAAAATAAATAAATAAATAAATAAATAAATAAAAGCTTTAAAAATATTTTTTAAAACCATTGATATAATGGTATTAGGAAATGGTATCTTTGGAAGAAAAGTAAGATTTAATGAGATCATGAGGGTAAAGCCTTATGAATGGAGTTAGTACCCTTATAAAAGTCATAAGAGAGTTTGCTTCCCTTCTCTGGTCTCAGCTGTGGGAGGTCACAAGAAGATAGACATTTATACACCAGAAGCCTACTATACAGATGCTCTGATCTTGGACTTTCAGCTCCAGAACCTGAGAAAAAAAATGCTGCCATGTTAAGCCGCCCAGTTTATGGTGTTTTTGTCACAGTAACCCAAGCAATTTAAGGGTGTTCCATCTCCAGACTTAAGATCCTAGGAATAAGCAGACCAATCACATGGTAGATATCAGTTACATGGTTAGGAGTGTATATAGTGTGAGTAATCAGGCTCAACTCCAGTAGAAAGAACAGATTATTTAAATAACAAGTAACTACAGAGGTTGCAGCCTGATGTAGGAACTATGTTATGCCAGGAACACATAACTACACATATGAACACCAGAAGAATTTCCTCTTATCTAGGTGATAATTCACTTCATCAAAATCATACTGCAGAACTTTACTTAGGGACTGGAAGATAGAAAATAAAATTAGTAAGTAGGATTTCACAGATTTTCTATAGTCTACTTCCACCATAGACTTTTGAAAGACTTAAAATTTCCTGTTTGTGGACTCGTTAGAAAGTAATCACAGTGGCGCTAAATTTGGACTCTTGATAAGTTAATAAAAGTAGACATTATGCAAGATTTCCAACATGTTAATAGTGTACTTTGAAAAACATTTTAAAATTACTTCAGTATAATATTTGACTAAATGTAGATTTATTTTGAAATCACAGATATCTAATCAAGAAGGACCAGTAACTAGCCTTGATATTTAAAGTAGAAGCATACTTATAATTTCATCAAGTAAGGCGCACGTGCCAGGAGGACACTGAGCCCATGACCTGTGCTTGTATGAATAGCTAAACATTTGCTATGCCTGGGGACTCACTGGTAATTTAATTTCAGACCAATTAAGAGAGAAATTGACAGTCCCAATTAACCTGATAATCAAGAATCCCCATACAACATAGATCACATTTAAGAATTTTCTAAATGTGGGCAGCCAATTTAACAAACACCTTAAAAAGGTGTTCAGAAATCTAAATCAATTAAATCTGTGGCAATATTTCCCCATAGTAATGTGTACCATTTTCAGATCTTCTACATACAGAGTAAATGTTCAATAAATGGTCAATTATTAAAGTATTTTATCGGTATTCCTACAGACAGGAGGAATTTACTGAATTCCTACAACATGTGTTGGGAGAAGTTCTTCACATGTTGATTTTCTAGTTTAATCCTCGCAAATCCCCTCTAAAGCGAGATCTTATTATCCCTATGCCTGACCCGGAATGTGAGATTCCAAGTGCTCAAATAATTGTCCAGAATGAGCAGTGGGATCAGGATGCCCTCGGTAGCCTGAAACCATAGCTCATCTCCTTCCACCAGCCTGATCAAAGGTTCCTGAGCAAAAATTCACTTATTCACTTAATCATTCATTTAATACCTGTTTTGTACTCAAAAATTATTTTACAGTAGTTCCAAATAGATTTAACAGAGTGAACATTTTTAACAATACTGATTCAAACTATATTTACAGGTGCTGAATGAATTCGTGTTCCAATTTGGAACATATTCCTAGCTCTTGAAGTTCTTCCAAAGGTCCTTCAGATTAAAAAATTATATAGAATATTAAAATAGGCAAATCTGATGAAACTGGTTGTCAGGTTGTGAAATATTCTTCCCTGGGTATGCAGAGTAATCACACAGGTAAGTGTCTATGGGATATGCTACGTTGTTTGTGGTTCTAAAGGGAAGGAAAGGGGCAGAGGTGATTCCATCTTCACAGCTGCGTCTATAGAGACTGGGGTAACTAGTCTACCCAATTCCTCTCAAGGGGTTGTTAACCACATAAGCAGAAACTATAGATGGACAACTCATTCATTCAAAACTCTAGAGCTGCTTGCTTAACATAAATCCTTGCAAAGCATGTTTTTTTAAATATTCAGATTAAATAAGCAAAGGAAAATAATTATAAATATGTTTAAGCTATTGAGACTGTTATAAATTCTACATAAAGCTAAAATGCCACTTGATATCTATGACATAAGCATTTAATATTTGTCAAGTGCACAGTGAACTCTGGGGTACAGACTGTTTTCTGTTAAGTATACCGCTGAGTGAATGTTTTTAATCCTTTGAATAAAAGCATCCACATTTTACAGGTATATGGTCAAACAAAAATACTTCACCAGAATTCCTGTGAGGATCTCTGAGAGTGCATTATGAGAGTGGGTGCCAATACTAACATTTCACACAAATCTCTTCATGCTTAAGTTAGGATATTGACCATATGGTTTATAGAAATATTTGATGCATTTGCATAAGACATACAAGTTTTGGAAGAATGGCCATTTTAATCAGGCTGACTAACTAAGATGAGAAGAGGGAGGTGTGACCATCTGTTTAACTTCATCTTGAATTTATTTAGCACCTGCAAAAAAAATTAGATTTGAGCCACTTCTGAACCAAGGAAACATAAAGAACCTATCTAGGAATGCCTGCTGTGTCCTTCAAGGAAAGGAAAGGTCAAGTTACAAACACACTACACACACAAAAACACATGCATATACCCATGTGCACTCTTGCACAGAAAAAAGGTCTACCCTTTGAAATCTAAAGTCTGTAGTTCTATGATTCATTTGATAACTCTGGCTCTTGATTTTAATATCCTAAGATAACATTCTTAGCTATGCTTATATTTGCTGATATCTATAAAGGCAAGAAGGAAAAGGTGAAGTTATTATGTGTAAGAGGCTTCTGAACAGAGAGAAGCTGTTATAAAATTTGCCAGTTCATGAATTGTTTATATAATGGTTATAAATAAGCACACTATCTTCCCTTTGAAGGGATATACCTCTCTATGTGAATATTAACATGTCATGAAAATACAGAGATTAAGTCTCAAATTATATTTCATTGCATAATGTTTAGAACCTAGTATTAATATTAATTGAATTAATAAATATTAATTAAATAGATTAAGAATATTCCCTAGTTTTCTGAGAATTGTACATTGATAAACAGACTTGACCTTAAATATGTTTTTTTTTTTATCTATGGAGATGATCCTGAAGTTTTTGTGCTATAGTTCTTGAGGTAAATTATTTAATAGATTTTTTGATGTTGAAATTTTTGAAATTTTCTTGCATTCTTCATTAAATACACTTTGGGACTGTAATTTTCCCTATCTCTTTCTGGGCTTTTGTTTGCCTTCTCTCTCTTTCATTAGTTTTATTGAAGATTGAATTCTTAGTAATCTTCTCAAAGACTCAGTTCTTTATTTATTGATTTCTGTCCTCATAATTTCCTTCTTGCATATTTGATTTTATTGCAATGCTCATTTTCCCCAACTTTTTGGGTTGAAAATTCAGCTTGTATTCAGTCTTCTTTGCATTTGTAGTTAAACTTATAACTTACCATCCAAGTATTGCTTAAGTGCCACCCCTCACATTTGTATATACAATACTTTGTTGTTCTATTTTCAGTACTATTCTTATGATTTCCTTTTTTAATCCAATGGTTGTTTTTTTTACTATAATGTCAGTTTCTTTTACAACAAAGAGGGTTTTTTAAAGCTTTATTTGTTAATTAGATCTAAACTTAGACTGCTCAGTTATTTTTCTCCTGCAAATGTATTAATATATGCAGAGTAGCTTACGGCATAATTTTCTGTGTAACTGGCTCCATTTGGGCTGAAGCTGTATGAACTTCTATTTTTTTATGTGAAGTTATGTAGAGTATACATACATATACACACACATATGCACACATAAACCAAGTAAACTGCTGTATGTTAGGTTATTGTCTTTAACTTATTTTGTTTATTTGAGTTGAAAATTTCCCAACATACATATTAAAATATCTGAATAAAACCATTTTCCCTAAAATTTTGTGAATTGTTGCTTTCTGAACTTTGTAGGCTTTATTGCTCATAAATATTATATCTTATAATTTATTTTTCCAATATTACATTTTTCTTCATATCTTATCATTTTTAAGTAAACTGTATTTTCCTTTAAAATTGCTGCTTTTGTGTTCATTTGTTTTATTTTTGTTTGATGTATCTGCATCTGTCTCCATACTGTGATTTTCTTTCTATTTTTTAAGATTTTATTTATTTTTAGAGAGAGGGAAAAGGAGGGAGGAATAAAGGGAGAGAAACATCTCTCCCTTTAGGCTGCCACTCACTTGCATCTGAACCAAGAACCAGGCCCACAACCCAGGCATGTGCCCTGACCTGGAATCAAACGGACAAACTTTTCCTTTGCAAGATGACACCCAACCAACTGAACCACACCAGTTAGCGCTCCATACTGTGATTCTCAAACTTTTGGAATATTTTTGTCAATTACTGATCATAATTGCTAAATCTTTTTCTCTGTCAAGTTTGTTAGCCTATATTTCTAATGAATTTGACACAAATACATGTGTTATAATCATAATTATATTAAAATTTATCTTTGTCATTTTATTCATGTGCCCTATATTCAATATTAAATTTCTTTCTTTTTATTGGGCATAGTACATTTTTATGCCACTCTAAAATTGATAAACTTTATATCAATTATTCTGTGGTTAATATTATCTCATGTATGTGTTCTTCCAAAAGCTAAAAGAAAAAAAATCCCTTCGTATATGTATGACTTAAAGAACAATGGGAAATTACACCCAAGTATGCTCCACCCACAGTCAATAAGAAACCATTAGCAAGGAATTTTGAAAGACCCTTCTCACCCTCATCATGTACTCATATTCCCACAAGGAATCAGCATCTTAAATTTTGTGTTTATCACTGTGCTATTTGCACTTAAAGTTTTGCCAAATGTGCTATATATCTCTAAAGAATATGTTGCTTCATTTGGATGCTACTGAAGTTTATATAAATGGAATACTATTCTATGTGATTAACTTTTTTGCTTAACATTATGGGTTTTAGAATCCATGTTGATACATAAACATAGTTTATTAATTTTCACTCATGTATATATTTACAGTTTAAATAAACCACAGATTATTTCACTTTTGCTTTAAAGTGGACATTTGGACCCACATGTTTTTATCTTTTTACTACTGTGAGCAAAGCAGCCATAAACATTTTTACACACCCCTCCCAGGGCCAAAGGCTTTCTCTAGGACACATACTGACAAACTTGTTATACTTGCCAATCCAGTTGGAGGGAAAAGCTATCCTTTTATTTTGTATTTGTACTCTGCTGGTTCCTAATGAGAGTGAACATCTTTTCATGTTATTTCTTGGCATTTAAAATATACTCTTCAGTGACTTTTGATCGCTATTTGTACCCATAAATCCATCACCACATTAAGATACACATTATGATGTATACACATCTCCACACCCCCAAAAGGTTTTCACAGTCACAAACCATTTATTGTTCCTTCCACACTGGCCAGAGACAACAACCATTGCAGACTGGCTCGCATTTTAAATAAATGGAATCAAAAACTCTGTACCTCTTGGTGTTCAGCTCCTTTAACTCAGAATAATGATTTTGAGATTTACCTAAGTTGAGTGTATTAGTAGGTCATCCTTTTTTTTATTGCTGAGTAGTACAGACATACCTCAAAGATACTGCAGGTTTGGTCAGATTGCAATAAAGCAAATATCTCAATAGAGTGAGTCAAACGTTTTTCTTTGCTTCCTACTGCATATACAATTTATCTTTACACTGTGCTGTAGTATATTAGGTGTGCAATATTATTATGTCTATAAAAACAATGTATACACCTTAATTAGAAATACTTTATTGCTAAAAAATCCTAACCACTATGTGAGCCCTCAGTGATTCGTAATCTTTCTGCTGGTGGAGGGTCTTGCCTTGATGTTGATGACTGCCAAATGGTTGAGGTTACCGAAGGATGAGATGGGTATGGCAATTTCTTAAAATAAGACAACCATAGAGTTTGCTGCATTGATTTGCTCTCCCTTTCATTTCACAAATGATTTCTCTGTAGCATGCGATGCCATGTGATGGTATTTTACCCACATTAGAACTTCCATCAAAATTGGAGTCAGTCCTCTCAAATCCTGCCACTGTTTCATCAACTATTCATGTAATATTCTAAATTCTTTGTTGGCCTTTCAACAATTGTCACAATATCTTTACCAGGAGTGGATTCCATCTCCAGAAGCAACTTTCTTTGCTCATCTGTTAGAAGCAGCTCCTCGTTTGTTAGAGTTTCATTATGAGATTGCGGCACTGCAGTCACCTTTCAGGCTCCACTTGTAAGTGGAGTTCTCTTGCTATTCCATCACATCTGCAGTTACTTCCCCCACTGAAGTGCTGAAACACTCAAAGTCGTCAGTGAGGGTTGGAATCAACCTCATCCAAACTACTGTTAATGTTGATTTTTTGATATCTTTCTGTGAAATCACAAATCTTCTTCATGGTATCTAGAATGGTGAATCATTTCCAGAAGGTTTTTCACTGTGCAATGTATTTCACCGTGAAATACATTGGAGGAATCACTATCTATGGCAGCTGTAGCCTTATGAAATGTGTTTCTTAAACAAGAGGATTTGAAAGTCAAAAGTACTCCTTGATCCATGGGCTGCAGAATGGACATTGGTTAACAGGAATGAAAACAACATTAATCTCACTGTACATCTCCATCAGAGAGTTTGGCTCATATTTAGCTTTTGATATAAAGTGAGAGATGTACGACACTTGATATCAGGTGGGTATATTGTCTATAAGCAGTAATATTTTTAAAGGAATTTTTTTTCTGAGCAGTGGGTCTTAACAGTGGGTGTAAAATATTCAGTAAACTATGTTGTAACAGATGTGCTGTCATCCAGGCTTTGTCTTTCCATTTACAGAGCACAGGCAGAGTAGATTTAGCATAATTCTTAAGGGCCCTAGGATTTTCAGAATGCTAAGTGACCACTGGCTCTAACTTAATTTTTCCTAACATCACCAGAGGCATTAGCCTCTAATGAGAGTGAGACAATCCTCTGAAGATTTGAAGCCAGACACTAACTTCTGTCTAGCTGTGAAAGTCCCAGTGGCATCTTCTGCCAATATAAGGCTATTTCATCTACATTAAAAATCTGCTGTTTACTGTAGCCACTTTCATGAATTATCTTTGTGAGATCTGGATAACTTGCTGCAGCTTCTACATCAGCATTTGCTGTTTCACCTTGCACTTTCATGCTGTGGAGATGGCTTCTTTCCTCATGAATCAACCTCTGTTAACTCCAGACTTTTCTTCAGCAGTCTCCTACCTCTCTCAGCCTTCACAGAATTAAGAGAGAGTTAGGGCCTTGCCCTGAATAAGGTTTTTGCTTAAGAGAATATCGTGTCTAGTTTGATCTTCTGTATAGACCACTATAACTTTGTCCATATAAGCAATTAGGCTGTTTTGCTTTCTTATCTTTTGTGTCTTCACTGAAGTAGCACTTTAATTTCCTTTAAGAATGTATCATTTGCTTTCACAACTTGGCTAACTGCTTGGCACTATAGGCCTAGATTTCAGCCTGCCTCAGCTTTCAACGTGCCTTCCTCACTAAGCATAATCATATTTAGCTTTTGATATGAAGTGAGAGATGTGCGACACTTCCTTTCACTTGAACACTTAGAGGCCACTGTAGGGTTATTAAATGGCCAATTTCAATATCGATGTGTCTCGGGGAACAGAGAGGCCTGAGGAGAGGGAGAGAGATGGGGAATGGCTGGTCCGAACACACACAATGTTTATTTGGTTCACTGTCTTATGTGGGCATGACTTGTGGGACCAAAAAACAACTATAGCAGTAACATCAAAGATCACTGATCACAGATAAACATAACACATATAACAATAATAGTAATAAAGTTTGAAATATTGTGAGAAGAGAGCAAACACTGTTTGGAAAAGGACGCCGACTTGGTTCAATGCAGAGTTACCACAAACTTTGAATTTGTTAAAAAACACAGAATCTGTGAAGCACAATAAAGAGCAATAAAATGAAGTATGTTTGTGTTCCACCATACAGATATACCACATTTTGCTTATCTATTCATATATTGATGAGCATTGGTTTCCAGTTTCTGGCTATTGTGAATAAAGACATTATGGATGTATGCAGCTACGTAAGTTTTTGTGTGGCCATGTGTTTTTATATCTCTAGCAAATACCTAAATGTGCAAGGGCTGAGTTATGTGGTAGAGGGACATATTTTTTAATATAACTAAAAGGAAAAATCTCTGTTTATGAAAACTCACAGAATATTTCTGTACTCCAATACATGGGTGTTTTTTTCATACCAAGCCATTCTACAATTCTCTGCAGGCACTGACTGGGTGCCCTACAATTTAACTCTATTCTGACACCATCTACCTGGAAACAGCGTCAGATCCTACTGGTTAAGGTCTAAGTCCCATGAGACTGTCCCCCACACTTCAGATGCCAATGTGAGTCCAGGTTGTCTTCTGTGCTTCTGAGCAAATGAAAGAGATTGAACTTTTAGACATGGTTGCTGCATAGATGAATGAATGGATCAGTGAAAAGGAATTATAATCACTAATTTCCCCCTTAAGGCCAGTTAATAGTTACAGCCTACATTATCCAATGGCATATATGTCACATGTGGAATTGCTTTCTACTCCCATCTACACTATCTTAATGCAGTATTGCCAAAACATAAGTTCCCTTCAATAATAAAATAAATTTGACTTAAATGGTTTTAACTAGTTACCACCCATAATGAGCCAGATTATTCTTTTGCTTAACCCCTAGCCCAGGAGTGCATTAAGCACATTTGAGTGTGCTTTCGACTGCCAGGGCGGCCAATTAATGAACCACTGCCCCAGTGTCTATGCCATTTCAATGTCTGCTTGGGCCCAAAAGGGCCTTATGTAATATTAAAATATAGTTCAATACATTCAATACACATTCAACTTTCCTGGGGTTTTCATGTTAGAGATTTTGGTAAAAAAATCTGTATCCAACTCCTTCATATATCAAAACAAGAAAATTAACGACTACAGATAATCTCATAGCACTTGTATGTTGTTATTGTATTATACATGCTTACGCAAATGACTTTGAGGAAACCAGAAGAGTGTAAAAGCCCAGTGGTTGCACAGGGCGCTCCTGCTTACAACACATCCTCCAGAACTTGCTGTACATTACAAAGTCTGCAACCCAGTTTACCCAACTGGGTCGGACTGAACAGCTTACTCATGGACTTAATGTATTTGGGAAAGATTTAGTAGTCACTTTGAATACTTTATTTGCTAAGTTCAAATTCTCAAGAGTGAATTTACACAATGACTAATTTACACATACAACTGAAAAATGTACCTTCTTTATACTCAGTTTGAATGTAGATATTAGGGTAGATTTAATTAAAAAAATAGGCCTATTCATGAAAAATGATGATTTAGAAATGTTGTTAATTTCTTTAAGTAAGAAGATAGTATTTTACATGTATGAGGTTGAGTTTTGGATTATGCTTTATATTAAAACATAAGCAATAATTACATACATTATATTACATTTCTGTTGAAACAGTCTTGTAAGAGAACATTTTGTGTGTGTGTGTGTGTGTGTGAGGGTAGGTTAAATTCCCTTAATTATTATTCTTTTTCAAAATTCACAGATTCACTCAGCTCTTCTTGCACAGTCATTTTTAAGGCATATTTTAAAATAAATGTATGAGATTCTGAAAATAGTTTATTTAGATTTTGTCTTGCATTACAACTGATTTATAGATAAATATTGAAGGAAATTACATATTTGTAATATCTAATATCCATCCTGGAATTTGTTTTATCTGTCATTTACTCAAAAAATCCTATGTAAAACTTAGATTCTACATTATCTCTATTATCACTACATAAAAGTATATGCTTGGTCCATATAATTTTTCCAAATGTCAGAATGGTCATTTGTGAAGAAACCTTCTGCATGTGCAGTGCCACCTCCTCACCCAGCAGATGGTATAGCAGAAGGTCTCATAAATTTCACAGGCTGGATATTATCATAATACAATTAATAAAATAGCATAATAATCACTAGATAAAGTAACTGCACAGTAAAAATTTTATGCGAAACTCCTATTCAATATTAAAATGAATGAGGATTTTTGAGAGACATGCTGTACTTGTATTTCTGAGGAGTGAATAAACAGAGAAAAATGACAGTCGAGCATTGCACTTTTTACAAAATAAAACACAGAAAATGAATCACTGCCCTAGCACAATATAGCTTTATTTCTTTGATTTTTCATGAGTTAAAGAATCGCTGTCATTCTTCTCTTACCAAGTACCCAGGTTAAATGTGGAGATTAACCCTTTCATAAATATTATCACCTAGAAATTAATGTTTCCAGGGAGAATATGGAGCTTTATTAAAACAATTTTTAAATTACAGGAAATTTTAATGGTCAACATTTTGGAATCTCTAGCATCTCAGTCTTCACCAGCTACATACACTAGGACCAGGTCATTATGAGCCGTTTTGTTATCCACTAAACTTGACCAGCAGTTCATTCACCCTCCAGAAATGTACGCTTGGAATGAGAGGTTAAGAGCTTTTCTTTACTACTTTTTAAAACTAGAAATACATTTTCTCCCCATATTGTGCTACTAAGGGGTTCAGATAAGAGAATCTATAAAACATACAGCAATTTTATGTCCTATGAAGTGAAAAATTATCTATCATTTTTCAGCTTCATGCACAAAGAATTATCTCAGCCAACATGCTGCGGATTTTATGACACAGTTAAAAACGTTCAAGTTGGATGATATGGAAGCTCAAGGTAATTCATTTCACTCCAGCACATATTTGTCAAAGAAGCATATGCGTCACTACTGTTTTTTACATCTCGCTTAGGATAGAGAAATTGCACATGTCAGCTTGTCTCACCTAAATCCTGCTCACAGAGGCTGGTCCTGGAACTGTGGGAGGAAGAGAATGAGCATGAAGCAATAGCTGTTCTATATTATCCTTAATAAAGAAAAACCTACCAAATTACCAGTCTCCACTGAAACATTAGGATAGCTGAGATTTACCCAGTGCTTGTAGTGGGACAGGTGCTATACTAGGAACAGTAACCCCATAAGATAATTACTATTAATATATGTATTTTTCATAGAATAAAGGGTTTTCCAGAAGCCATTAGCAAGTATCCAGGTTATATAGCTATCACTGCAAAGACAGTGTCAACCTGGGCAGCAGACCCTACCACACATTACCCCACAGGGGCAGTATCAAAAGTGGCCCCACCCCTGGCCAATGTAGTTCAGTTGGTTGGAGCGGCATCCTACAACCTAATGGTTGTGGGTTCAATTCCCAGTCAGGGTACATACCTAGGTTGCAGGTTTGATCCCTGGTCTGGGTGTGTACAAGAGGGAGCCAATCAATGTTTCTCTCTTACTTTGGTGTTTTTTCTCTCCATTCCTTTCTCTAAAAGCAATGAAAAAAAAATGCCCTCAGGTGAGAATTTTAAATAATAATAACAACAAATTTAAAAGTGGCTCTAAAATTCTTTATCACCTTGCCATCATGAGTCAGGTCTATGTCCCCTCACCTTAACTCCAGGCATTGTGACTAACAAGTAGAACTCAACTGAAGTGATGCCAACCTGTCAGGAATTTACAAAGTGCCAGCCAGATGCACTATCAGGAGCTTTGCCTTCATGGCCCCACAATGTGGCAGCCCACAGGTGCTGGCAGATGTCAAAGACACACACACTGACCCTGGACACACAGCCTACGATGTGCAAGATGTAGGTGGTCTGCCCTAGCTTGTGGATGCCAGTGAACTCACAACTGCTTTGGTAGGGATCCACTGAGGATGTATGTGCTCCACAGGAGCTATCCTCAGGGTTGTTCCACACCTAGGCCTCACCTGCCTCTTCTGATCCCTGTTTCTACATTCACCTTTCAAAGATGTGTTTTTCTGTGGTATCTACTCACTGGTTGGAAAGCCACACTAAGATGTGCATTCTAGCAAAGGGGTTCCTACCCATCTTTCTGCCCCCTTTTATCTAATGATCTACTCTGACCCATCCATTATCTTTTTTTGGCTTCAACATCTCCTTGTATATCTATGCTATATACTGGGAGACCAAACTTAAATGCAGCAAGGAACCAATTTTGTAACATTTATGGGAGAAGCAATGGCACCAGACAATAGGGAGTGGTGTGGTCTTTGGCAAGTTTTTTTACAATCTAAACTGCTTACAGTCAAATGTATTAAAATACCATCAAAACAAAATGAGCCCAGAAAAATGGAATTGGAATAAAGGGCCTCATTTTAACCCATTGATAGAACTTACAACTCTGGCTCAAATCTATTCCTGGGGCTATTCAGTGAAGCACCCTGTTTCTGAAATCATTACAATGAGAATAGGTGAAGGAATGGGATCAGCAATCACTCACATGGTGGCACCATCTAGAAGAATCCTTTCTGCCTTGATGTACCTGATGGTAGAATAATCTTTAAAATAATTTTATTCATAATAATACTGATCTGTTGACACAGAAATCATGACTAAAAGAACCAGTCAATCACCAGGCCTACAAGAAGGCAATGATTTTATCTGATTTTTTTTTTATTTAAAAATGTTAGCACTGGCTGATGTGGCTCAGTGGATTGTGTGCTGGCCTGCAAACCAAAATGCTGCAGGCTCGATTCCCAGTCAAGACATGTGCCTGGGTTGTGGGCCAGGTCACCAGTAGGGACACACAAAAAGCAACCATATACTGATGCTTCTCTACCTCTCTTTGTTCCTCCCTTTCCCTCTGTCTAAGAATAAATAAATAAAATCTTTTAAAAAATGTTAGAGCAGCCTTAAATTTTTTAAATAAATAAACAAAAACAAAACAAAAAAAATAAATTACAGCTGGGGACATGCCATTTGCCAATGAGATGTCTCTTTTTTTTTTTTAAATATGAAAACCAATTTACCTTCTCAAGCTGATTTGGAAAGTTGACTTATCAGAAATAATAAGGGACATAAAAATATTCTGTACTTTCAAGATCCCATAAACAATTTAAAAGGCAAATGAAAAGTAAGAGGAAATGTTTCTAACACATATAGTCACAAAGAGTTCATATTCTTCGAACATAAATGACTGATACAATTTGAAAAGAAGACATGTACCTCTATAGAATAATGGGCAAAGGCTATGAGCAAGTAATTTAGAAAGAGAAAATGCATATGTCTTTCAAAATTCTATGAAATACCAGATACTATTTTCACTTACCAGTAATACTGGTATTTTTAATACCAGTATTAAAAATAAATAACAATATCCAGTGTTGTCCTGCATATGAAGAAGTGAACAGCTTCACACGCTGCTGGTGAGAAAACAAATTGATACAACCTTTGCACAAAGGTAACTGGCTCATTCCTATCAAAAACCTTAAAACCAGCAAGTATTTTTGTTTGATAATTCCACTTTGAAGAATTTATTGTAATGAAAATCAATATGGGTATTCTCAAAGATTCAACTTTATTTTCATTGTTAACATATGATCAAATATTTGAAAAACCTGGTAATAGAAGAGTATATATTATAGTCCCATTTGTGTAAGAATAAAAATATTTACATGTGTCTAGTAGCATGCTGAAAAAAATGCCAGCAAATATATACAGCAAAGAGGCTATTCCAGAATGGTACAATTTTATTTTATTTTATTTTATTATTTCCTGATAACCTAAGGGGATTATTTTTTAATAATCACATATTGTGTCATTAGATATTTTATTAAATGAAAAAAATGTTTCATTCTTTTGTTAAAAATAAATGATTCTAGGAGAAAAAATGGAACTGATATAATCATTTGGTATAGAAAGTTATTCATGATATATTGATTTGCACTAAAATTATACCATTAAAGAGCATAAAAGCACCTGCACGGAAAGAACACTAAAGTAATGAAAAAGAAGACTTGTCTAAGTGATGGAATGGTGACAGATGTCTATTGTCTCCTTTGTTCTTGTCCTGTCTGATTTCTCTATAAGAATGTTGATTAGTTTCTTTAAAAATGTATTTTAAATTCAGCTCCTATGCATTAAAACTACACTGAATAGCTTCCTGAAAGTGCTAAAATAAAATCAAACTACCCCATGACCTACAGTTAAGAGGAAAAATCACCTCAATTGCATCCAAGTATGAGAGACATGCAGGCATAGGAGGAACTACAACAAAATATACAGACAACTTCTGTGGGTGGTGGCTATTTCAGTAATTTTTGTTTTCTTTATTTTTTTCTTCCTGAATTTCACAAATTCACTATAATAAATATATTCTATTTTATAATTAGAAAAAAAATTAATGTATCCCAAGTGACAAAAAAAGTTATCAAACAGAAAGTTATTGTTCTAATTAGTATGTTTCATACAAACACTGAACTGTGCTAGTCAGTGTGTCAGCTGACTTTATACGCACTGTGCTTTGTCACAATCCTACAGAAAGCTATATCAAATGCATCGGTTGACTTGGAGTGGGTATGTCAATATATTTTTCCCAATTAGATCTGTGACAAATGCTTTAGTTTAAGAGCTCCTCCCTAGGTAAATATGAACACACCAAAATCCATGATGAAATAAAGATGGGAGTGAGTTTGCCTACACAGGGGCAGGGCGTTGAGAGATAAAGTTTTTGCTCCACCCTCACCAACCAGCCCTTCTGGAAGGAGAGCTCCCAGTGGAACTGGAAGTGTAGCCAAAATAAGATAAACTGCTTCATGCCCCACTGGCCTCCTTCAAGTCTTCCAGGTATCACCTTCTCAGAGACGTCAAACACACTACCAAAATTATACACATCTGTAAAAGAGAAGGGGCCATTATGCAACATTTACAATGAACTAAATGAAATAGAACCCTTAAAAAAGGGAAGCACCCCAAGGCTGAGTCCCTGCCAGGGAGGATGCCATGTAGACTGAGCCAGGGGTCCTTGTCACCGTGACCAGAGGTGAGGCCTCCAGGTGAAGATTCACACCTCACTTTATGTCTCCCTAACTGGGAGATCTCAGGCAAATTACTTAAGGCCTTGGCACCTCTGCTTCTTCATTGTTTTTAAACTCAGGGTAAGAATAACATCCATTTCATAGAGCAGTTGTGAAAACTGTGGGGGGTGGGAGGGATACATGTCAAGTCCAGAGGTTGCCCACTGGAAGCATCCAAACCAGCTAGTTGCCAATATTATTTTTTATCTTATTTTTTCCCATTGCCATTTAGTCCTCTTATACCCCCACCCCCCACAATCACCACACTGTAGTCCATACCAATGAGTCCTTTTTCCTTTTTGCTCAATCCTTCTATTCCCTACCCTCTGTCCCACACCCCAGCTGTCATCCTGCTCTCCATCTATGAGTCTGTCTCTATTTTGCTTGTTATTTCAGTTTGTTCATTAGATTCCACATATCTGTGAGATCATATGGTATTTGTCTTTCTCTGACTGGCTTATTCCACTTAGTATAATGTTCACCAGGTCCATCCATACTGTTGCAAAGGGTAAAACCTTCTTCTTTTTTATAGCTGAATAATATTCCATTGTGTCAATGTCCCATAAGTGTTTTATCCACTCATCTATTGATGGAACAACAGGTGGCTTCCATATTTTTTGAAGGCTGTAAGGAACGCTGCAATGAACATAAGGGTGCTTAAGTTCTTTCCAATTAGTGTTTTGGGTTCCTTCAGATATATTCCCAGAAATGGGGTTGCTGGGTCCAAAGGCAGATCCATTTTTAATTTTTTGAGATATCTCCATACTGCTTTCCACAGTGGCTGCATCAATTTACATCCTATCATCAGTGCAAAAGGGTTCCCCTTTCTCCACATACTCACCAGCACTTGTTGTTTATTGATTTATTGGTGGTAGCCATTCTGACAGATGTGAGGTGATATCTCCTTGTGGTTTTAATGTGCATTTCTCTGATGATTAGTGACATTGAGTATCTTTTCATATGTCTATTGGTCATTTGTGTGTCCTCTTTGGAGAAGTGTCTATTCAGGCCCATTTTTTAATTGAGTTGTTTTGGGGGGTTCAGTTTTAAAAGTTCTTTATAAATTTTGGATATTAAACCCTTATCAGATATATCAATGAGTATGTTCTCCCATTCTGTGGGTTGTTTTTTTATTTTGTTGTTGATTTCTCTTCCTGTGCAAAACCTTTTTAGTTTGATGACAACTGATTTGTTTAATTTTCGTTTGTTTCCCGTGCCTAGGGAGATATATCCAATAAAATATTGCTACGAGCAATGTCTGAGATTTTGCTGCCTGTATTTTCTTCTACGATTTTTATGGTTTTGGGTCTAACATTTAAGTCTTTGATCCATTTTGAATTTATTCTTGTGTCTGGTGTAAGAAGGTGGTCTAGTTTCATTTTTCTGCATGTGTCTTTCCAATTTTCCCAACACTGTGTATTGAATAAACTATATTTAGCCCATTGTATGTGCTTGCTTCCTCTGTTGAATATTATACTATTGACAGTGTTCCTGTTGCACAGCTGTGAAAAGGCAGCCGACTACTTCTCTCCACCGGCTATACTGCTGGTGGTCCTTATTACACAGGCGTTGTCACATCACCAGTAGGCAGACAGAGGTTACTGCTACAAAAGATCTACACCAAAAATACGCTCTTGCATAATCTATACATCTTCAGAAAAATATTCATAATAGGATCATTTTCTATTGCAAGATAGAGTTTTCACTTGATAACACTATGATATTATAATCATATTCCAATTTTATTTGATAAAACTCTGGTCTTTCGGTCAAGTTTTGGGGACTTTTCTCTCCAGGATTATGTTGTCACTCCTGCTCAGTAAGGCCCCTGTGCAGACTGGGACACACCAGATGACATCAGAGGACAAAACCTGAGTGAGCCACCACAGCAACAAAGGGCAAGAGGTCCCCAGAGGTCAGAGTTGTGGGAACCTGAGCTCTGGTCCTCCCACCTGTCACCACATGGTTGGTTGGTGCTTCACAGAGCCAGGCAGTGACCCAGAGATTTGTTGCCAACCCTGGGCAGATGTCCAGAGGGATGGCAATACCCGGGGACCCTGAGCTCCCCTCCACCCAGGACCCACTGAATCCACAGGTACGCATGGAACAACCTCCTCAGAAATCCTGTCACCTGGCCCAGTGGCTGCTGAACCCCAAGGCCTAGGACAGAGAGGCCACATGGAAGAAGGTAGGAGAGACACCCCCACCTAGTCAGGAACCTCATTTCACTGAGCAGGTCAGAGAGAACCTCAACCTGAGGAGAAGGGGTGGAACCCAGACAGCACCCCAAAGTTTAAGACCTGCACCTGAAGGACAGCCCCCAAAACATCTATCTTTTGAAACCACTCGGACACACATCCCCAAGAGCCATAAGCCCAAGCAACCTGAGAACCAGGCACAGACTCACTGTCCATGGAGTAGCCTTGGTGTCTGGTGTCAGGAGCATCACTGCAAGGCCCTGTCTGTCCACTGTGGGTGGTTGGATGTCTGGTGGGGCACAGGCAGGTTTTTGTAGCAAGAACTTCTGTCTGCTTACTGGTAAAGTGGCAATACCTGTGTAAAAATGGCCAAGCTCCAGAGCTAGTCACTCTTGCCAGAGCTCTGTGTACATCTGAACCCAGTTTTGCATCTGGGGCCTGGTTTTGTGTCTGCTCCTGGTTAGGTCAGGGGCCCAGGTTTTACACCTGCTCCTGGTTTTACATTTGGGGATCAGGTTCACGTCTGGGCCCCAGTTTTTGCAGCTGCCATCTATAGCCACCTCTACATGGTCTGGCTCTGGTGGTCACCGGGTCCACCGCTGTCATCCCCCAGGACTATATGCATTTGCACATTTTCAAAGCTCTGCCTGAGGGTCTGGCTTCCAGTCAGCCTGAATCTAGGCACCAACAGGCCTCCTCTTAAGGGCACTGACAGTCTTGGCATGCCCCCAGCTCCCGGGAGCCATGAAAAATACAGCAGCCTGCTGGGACAATCACAGTGGTTTGAGAGTCAGCCAAGAGCTGGGACAGGATTGAATGATAAGGTTCATCTCCTCCAGGAGGCCACTCCTTCAAAACTTAGAGATGGGCTGTTTCATCAAATGCATAGAAACCAACAGAGCGAGTCAGAGAAAATGAAGAAAGGGGGCTGTGCGGAGGTACCTGAAACACCAGCCGTCCTGCATGTCTGGTACCGAAGCCCCGACTCAAGCAGGCCCAGTTGTCTCTGCTGTCCTCTGGGCCTGTGTACAATACTTGTATGCAAAAGTAGTATTTTCTCTATTCTGGAAAGAAATAAGGAGAACAGAAGGGATATATAGGACAAATTTTTTCCTCCTAATGAGGTAATTTATACTCCTGTATTCCTCCATTTTCTGATGAAGAAGACGTGACCCCTGCCCCAGGATTCTTTCCCTGAGATGAGAATGCAGGAGGAAGGGGTTTTGGCTGAAACTCCCCTCCAGATGTGCGTGTGTGTGGTGGCTACACCCCTAGAATGAGTTTTCCTTCTGTCAACCCAAAGAGCCACACCCATGGTCCACCAGAGGTTCTGGTACTCTCTTCTAGGAAGGAGATTTATAGAATATCATTAAAATCCAGTTCCAGCTCAGAAAGTTGATATGGACCCATCTCTCCCTGCTCACTCCCACCAATGATGACTATAAAATCTGAAGATAGGCAAGAGACAAAGTGAAGTGTGGAAGGAGAAAGGTGGGCTGCTTAGGGACCCGAGGATGTGGGAAGACAGAGCCAAGTTATCCACACCTCAAGAGCCGGAGTCCCTCTCTCCACCTGGAGACATGAGCATCCCAGGGGGCCTTGGCAAAGTGGGATCCCACCAGCACCAGCCCCAGAAAGCAGCTCCTTTCTGCACCTTGCAGACCCCCTTCCACACTGTCAGGCCCTGGCAGGATCAGAGGGAGCTTCAAAGGCAGCGCACAGACCGAGCAGACAACAATGGCTGACCAAAAGCTCTGGAAACTGCCATTGGAACCACAGCCCACAAAATTAGGCCGGGACCTGTGTGTTGAACCAAAACAGAGTGACTGCATGCCACAGTGCAAGATGAGGCTCACCAGAGGCAAAATTTCAGGAAGCAATAAAAAATCATGTCAAAGAACCAGGAAAAATAGCAACTTACATGAGTAAAGACTGATGCCAACATGGAACTGAATTAGATGCTGGAATTATCAACAAGAATTTGAAAGCAGACATCATAAGTGTTCCAGCAATCAATTACAAATTACCTCAAAACAAATTTTAAAAAATAGAAAATTTCAGCAAACAAATAAATGCTGTAGAAAAGAACCAAATGGAAATTGGAGAATGAAAAATGCAGTGCAATAACTGAAATAAACCACCACTCACTGGATGGGCTTAATTAGTAGAGTGTCCTCATGGGTTCAGTCCAAAGCCTTTGGTATAGTCAATACCATTGGCAAACCAAATTCATACTCACTGACAATCAAAGGTCAGCACTCAACAGCCTAAGACACAGATAACAGTATGACGGTTACCGGATGGAAAGAGGGGAAGGAGGTAGTAAAAGGAAAAGGGATCAAACAAATGGTGATAGAAGGGGATTGACTTTGGGAGATAGACGCACAATGTAATATACAGATAATATATTATAGAATTGTAGGCTTAAAACCTACATAATTTTGTTAACCAATGCCACCTCACTAAATTTAATTTTAAAAAAGGAGAAGGGTTGTAAGGAGTCTTCTAATTGATCAAAGATGCCTCCAGTGACATTTAAGGAGCAGAAATGTCTGTGTCTACGCCGTGAAGGAAAGCCTCTTTCTTTCTGTGTGGCAAAGCACCTTGAGGTTCTCTCCTTTAGAAATCTTTCTTCCCCTTGATGCTGATGCCGCATTGTGAACTGTGAACACCTTACACTTGGGAGAGGCTTCCTTTGCATAGAAAATCAAATCTACACAGTTTCCCAGAGAAAGACAACAGGCAGCAAGCCACCTGGGCCTGCCTGTGCTCTCCTGAAACACAGTAGTGCCCCCTCCACTGTCCACGGATTCAGTTACCTGTGGCCAACCTCAATCCAAAAATACTAAATGGAAAATTCCAGAAATAAGCAATTCATAGGTTTAAATTGCACAATATTCTGAGTAGCGTAATGGAATCTCTCACTGTCCCACTCTGTCATGCTGGGATGTGAACCATCCTTTTGTCCAGTATATCCACACTGTACACACTTCTCCCATATCCACACTCTACACGCTTTTCTCCCCATATGCACACCATACAAGCTTCTCCTCCCACCCCCATAAATAACTTAGTAGTCATCTGGGTTCTCAGATTGACTGTCACTGTATTACAGTGCTTGTTGCAAGTCACCTTTATTTTACTTAATAATGGCCCAAAAGCCCTCCCCATAACTTTTATTACAGTGTATTGTTATAATCATTCTATTTGATTATTGTCGTTAATATTTTATTGTGCTACTTTAACTTTAATTAAACTTTAGCATAGGTATGTATATATAGAAAAACATCATAAATATATGGTGTGTGTGTGTGTATATATATATGTATATGTATATATATGGTTAGGTACTATCTGCAGTGTTAGGCATCCCCTGAGGGTATTGGAACATATCTCCCAAACGCGAGAGGGGATGCTGTAGTCTTTTGTTCCACATGCAACTGAATCCGAATCTCCAAAAGAACACATCAGATTCAAGGCCAGAACACTGACTGACAATGAGAAAGTATGTATTTGTAGGGACTGTCTTCTGGCTTAGTCAGCTTCTCTTTGGAACCAACCACTGCGACTAAGACTATGGTAGAAATAGCATGGGTGTTGGGAGCTCTGGATCCTGCCTAAAGAATTTTTCCATCTCAACAGAATGAGTAAGATTTAGTATGCATGAACACAATCTAATACTTACTTAGATAATTTATTCTGTTGTTCTAAGAGCTCATTCCTAATGAAGAAAGGCCAGAGTGTATATATGCAATTTTGTGTTACATTACATAATGTTCGTTAATTATCTTGCAAGCTTTAGTAGTAGTGTTTATTCCATTAAATTGTGATAATTCCATATAATTTTTCACATCATCACCAGAGTCTACCAGAGTGCACAGCACATCGTAAGCATTCAGCAAACACCTGATAACTATTGTGCAAGGTGAGAACTGCTTTCTCTGAGGCTCATTATCACGAGCTTTTCATAGAGCAGTAGAAGCTGGTAAAATGAAGAGATGCATACTAAAAAGATAGAACAAATTTGAAGGTCATAGAATAAATTGAGAAGAACCTCAAAATTAACTAACTCAATAATGGAACTATAGACAGTAAAATGTCCAAAGAAAATAAAGATAAGGATGTAAAGGGGGTGGGAGAATGGAAGACCAAATGAGCAACAACAAAAAAATATTCAAACAAAATTATTGCATTTTTGTAACAGCAAGTGGCTTAGAATAGTAGAACACAGAGAATTTAAAAAGAAGAAGAAAAATAACTCAGTACATTAAAAGAGACCAAAACACAGCAATGTCTTAGACGTGAACCAGGAAAGGATTCTGATGAGCTACAGTCCTCCTAATGTTCTCTAACATGGAAATAGGTCAGCAGGGGTTGGGGGGGTACGAGGACAGTCTCTGCATGCGATCTCTTTAAGAGAGCTTTTATGTAACTGTATGAAGCCAGGACACAGATGGACATAGAACAGGGTCCCTCTCTCCCTCTCATGGGAGACAAAAATCTGAAGTTGTGCATCAGTGTTGCCACTCACTTGTCCAGACAAAATGGTTTCACCATCAGAATCTATCACCATATTCTATCAGTAAAAGGTGACAAAGGTTATATCCTAAAATCTTTACATGTTTTCAAACATAAAGTTATTCATAGCTACTGCATCTTATTCTTGTTTTCTTTTTTCTTTTTTTGTTTTTCGCAAAATACAACACAAAATTCTATCATTATCTTTACTGGTTTACTCTGAAGAATTACATGTTGTTAGCCAGTCTCTCTGTTCCAAAACTCTCTATGCTTAGTTTTCAGTATATTAATTTTCTGTTGCATTTTATTCTTCCTTCCTGGTCTTCCACAGTTTCATTCATTCCCTTCCCCTACTCACACCTTCAGAGTGAAAGTAACTTGGGTGATCTCACATTTTCTCTGGGTGATCCTTCCCCTGGATTCGATGTACTGGATTAGATGTTGATATATTTTACCTTTTCTTGTTATTTTCTGCATATTTATAGTTTTCTCAATTATCTTCTAGGCTAATATAAATAACTTTTGGACATTTTGAAAATGTAACATTAATATCACATCAGAGGTAGGATTTTACCTATAGGAGAAGATAAAAGGATGAAACAATGGCAGTACCTTACATAAGAGCTGTATCAGTAAGGCTGATTGGATTAACTGTGCCAGGAGAACCATAAATCAGCTTCAGTGGGTAGAGAGGAAGGACAATTTTCCCATTCAAGAAACCAATGGAAAACACTGATTGGGCACTCACCAGATCTATGCTCGGTGCTGCTGATCCGTGATGAGGCTCTGCTCTTGACCTCTAGTACTGCCACCTTTTGTCATATTAAAACAATTTCTGACTTTGAATAAAGCCTCTCATTAAATTATGATGTAAAAATATAAAGCTTTACTCCTAAAAATCTTGCAATCACTACTCATCTTTATGATTCATCAGATTGCCAGGCAGTCAGGACTTGTGCTCTTTCACTAATTCATGGTTTCACACACCCTCATTCACAGAAACACACACGCATTCATTATTCATGTGCTGAGAGCTAGCCGCACCCCATCATTCTCTTCAGATATTTGAAGTTGTATCCTTTGTCACTCATTAGAACCAATATTCTCACTTGACTGGGATTCCATGAGCTGTAAAATTCTTAACCTTTAAAGAAAAATTAAATTACTTTCCAGAATTCTTCATTACTAGTGACAATCTTACCACTGTGTATACATATAATTTTTACTCTCCTTGCATCTGGACCAGGTGGTAGGGTGAGAGACACAGGGAACATCCCTCCTCCTGTCTCTCAAAAGTATGGTTCCTTGTGTTAATCACCATGAAACAGAGCAAGAACACAGGGCAAAAAGACAAGAATTTAATAGACAAAAGTGTATGTAAATATCAGCATAAAGTGCTACCTTAATACCAACCTCAGAAAGGAGTGCTGCACTCCTCCCCCAAACAGCCTCTTGTTTAAAAGACTATTGGAATCAGATACTAGCCTAGAAAATATTACAATGTCTCTACAATCTCAGCAAAAATCCAAGATTTAAAAAAAAGAAAGGAAGAGAAAGTCTCAGGAAATCATTCACAAGTGAAAGAAAACTAATAATAAAATTGATGAGAAAAATATTTACCTTCAACATATAATGGCAATTAAAAACAGTCTAAATGCCTATCGACATGAAGATGATAACGTAAATTAGATTGTATCTATTTGGTCTGAATTCCCCACCCCTGACAAACAGACACCACCAACAAGCAAGTCTCTGTACACCTGCTGAGTGCCCTCGATCCAGTTCAGTTCTGTCACTGTCTACCTAGAGATAACAGCAGATCCCACGGGTAGAGGACTCAGTCCCTTGAGACTGCCCACAAGGCAGAAGCCACTGCGGGTCCGGGTTTTCACCTCCGCTTCTGTCCATTTGGCTGTAGATTGAAGTTCCCAAGACCCCACCTCTTTGGGGTTCAGTTAATTTGCTCACAGAACTAAAAAAAAATATTTTACTTATTGGATTATTTGTTATAAAATGATACTATTTAAGAACAGCCATATGGAAGACATGCATAGGGAAAAAAACAGGGAGCTTCCAGGTCCTTTTCCAGGTGTGGATGAAAAGGGGGCCCCACGCCAACCCTGACAGGCTCCGAGAGGCCTGTGTGGAGGTCTTACAAACTCAAAGACCTAAGTAAACACACAAGATGGTCTGGAATTAAAACTCTACCTAAAAGCGTTTTGTGGCCAATAGTCTTATCTTAGGCCAGTATTTTTCCCTAACAAAGGTGAATGTTTACTTTAACTGAGCCTGTCTTTTTTTTTTTTTCCTTGCATCTGCGATAACATACCTGATAACATACCTTTGGAATATCAAAGTAATTTCCTATCCCCCACCAACCCCCACCCCTCAAAGCGCAATCACGTCGCCAGAGCAGAGACCACAAATCCCCTCATTGTTATTATTATGTTAATTGTAACCGTTAACTCTCCCCTCACTCACCTCTGTAAAAGAAGTATGTGTCTATTTTTATCCAGTCCCAGAGATCCCCCCTCCTTAGCTTTCTCCAGCCTCCCTAATCCATTATCAATGAATTTCAAGCAGCCCCCTTTGATTCTAATATATAAAATAAGCTGCAAAACTGCCATTCTCCGGAGCATTTTTCTCTGTCCCTTGAGACAAAGAAACTGACAGCTCCCTAGAAACTGTCAGTTTAGCTCAAATAAACTCATAAAACTTCTTACAGGTTTGGGTGTTTCTTACATTGACACAGGTTAGCCACTCTCTTCAACTCTTCGGGTGTTCACCCACTTGGGGCCTCTCCAAACCCCATCCTTTTGGGTTTTTATGGAGGTTTCATTACACAGGCATGATTGATTACGTCACTGGCCTTTTGTGATAAATTTAACCTCCAGTCTCTCTCCCCTCTCCAAAGGTCTGGGGGGGGTGAGACTGAAAATTCCAATCCTCTGATCACATGGTTGGCTCCATGGCAACCAGCCCCCATCCTTAGGTGCTTTCCAAAAGTCACCTCATTCACATAACAAAAGATACCTTTATGGCTCTTAGCACTTAGGAATTTCCAAGGGTTTTAGGAGTTCTGTTCCAGAAAAAGGGACAAAGACCAAATATAAATCACAGTATCACAGGTCAATCTTGAAAATGATCATATGGAATCATATCCATTGATTTGAAAAAAATATTTATGATTTTTATGAGAAAGAGGGTTCACACAGACCTATTTTATTGAGTAAAACAAGATTCTGTTGTAACCATGAGGAAAAGGAGAGAGAACAGGGAGTGAGCACTCAATAGGATCTGTAAATCTGGTTAATGCTGGATGGCAGGTTGTCTTCGGTTTTCCCCTTTACTTTATCCTATTTAATATTT
Organism: Phyllostomus hastatus; assembly: GCF_019186645.2. NCBI lineage: Eukaryota > Metazoa > Chordata > Mammalia > Chiroptera > Phyllostomidae > Phyllostomus > Phyllostomus hastatus. Next base: position 36,077,834 of record NW_025334028.1, read on the forward strand.
AGAGTGAATATGTACTGTATAATTAGTCAAAAATATTACTTGAATATTTATGATTTACCCAATGAGATGCAGAGGCACGGGTGGGATGGGGTGGGGACAGCTCTGGGCAGCGGCCTGCATGTCCAGAGCCTGCACGTCTGGTTCTGCTGCCAGGACATGTAGGAAGGCCATTTAGCTACCTGAGCCTGAGCCTCCTGCCTTGAAAATGAAGAGGTTTTTAATGTCACTAATGGTTGTAAAATTTGAATCAGTAGATTCCCTAAACCTCTGTATCTCACTCTATTATCTGTCTACACAATAAACACTATCCAAACAGGTTGACAAATACTCAAGTGCCCCTTAAGCATTAAGGCCACGGTGACCCATGTTTCTGCGAGGCCATAGCACTGTTGGTAGCTTCTGGCTGCCCAGAGTCCCCCTGTGCCCTCCCTGTGCCCTCCATGTACAGAGGCCACACAAGGCCACCCTTGTCAGTCCAGGACACAGAATTACCAGTAATATGATGCTGCTCGTTTGCAGTCTCTCAGTCTTCATTGAACTTGACTTAAAATAAAAGGAGACATTTTTCATTTGAGAAGGGACTTCTGAGGACTCTGCAACCCCTGGCAATATTCGCAGTAAACAGGCACAGCGGACTCTCTCACCACTCTTCCAAGAAGCCTAATGTGAACCACTAGGGTGACATGGCACGTGTTACAGGGGCTTAGAAGTGCATCACGCATGTGGTCTAGAGGGAACCCTTTCTTGCTGAGGCTTTAAAGACATGGATGCCAGAGTCCACAGGCCAGGGTTGGGGGGCCTGGAGCCCCGCTTCCCTGATGAAGGAGGGAGCATGCCCTGAGAACAGTAGTCAGAACCCGTGGAAGCCTTCAAAGCAGGTGACAGTAACTCCTGACAAAAAGAAGAGGCAGAGAGAGCACTATTTTTCAAGCTGGGGGATGCCAGGGTGAATGGGACCCTTCAAGAAGTCTGCTTGGCTTAGCGGGGCAAGAAGAATGGATTTGGATCCTGTTGGCCGAGACTCAGCCAGGGGGCATGAAGGGGGCAGCAATCTGGGCATGAAGACCTGAAAACAGGGTAAGGCTGCAATGCCACGCGGGATGATTCACCCCGCACCCCTGTGTGCGGGGAGTGGGTAGTGTGCTTGGGTAATACGCCTGAGAGAAGTCAAAAAGCAGGTTCCAGAAACTGCAGGGGACCAAAGCATCACTATATATTTTCCCCAAATTCCTTCATTTTGGCTGCTTACATCTTTTTTCACTGTGTTGGAAAGGAAGAAATTTTCCTCTACCTTTCATGGTTCCTTAGCTGGTCTAATAATTGGAGTATGTGATCAACAAGAGAAACAGACTAAAAAGAGAAAATGGCCGAACTTAATCACATATGCACAGATGGGAACTGCATATACACTGACACTAGAGTCAGAGACTCCATTTACACGAGAGAGTCAGAGACAGAAAAGGGAGACCAGGCATACATGACATTCTGAGCTAAGGATGAAGGAAGCAGCCTAGAACTTCAGAAGGGAGGAAGGTCACTGTAGGATAACAAGAAAAGCAGATGTTCAATAATTAGAAGTTTCCCCTGCCCTACAGATAGGTCATAAAACTTAATTTTTGATGATAACTATTGTTACTTGGCAAGGCCCCTAATTTAAATTCTTTAAGGAAGAGATAAAAGTTTCTTGTGAGCCCAGTGGGTCTTCATTGTCTTCAGCTCAAAATAATCCACACACCAAAGTGGAGCATTGGAAGGAGCTCATGATGAGGCAGCCTGTTCCGAACCTTTTTAAATAATATCCCCGCTGGGAAAGGTCTCGGGTGACACCCAGGCTCTCAGGGAGTGGAGCATTACAGTGGTACCTCACATGATAGTTGCAATTGTTGGCACTGCTGTCTCACTATGAAAAACTATAGAAGAAGGATAACTAAGCAAAGATGGGAGGAAAGTAAGAACGTTCACCAAATAAGAATATACCATATTTTGCCGTATATAATGTGCACATTTTTGCCCAAATTTTTCAGGGAAAAATAAGGATATGCATTATACATAGGTAGTACTAATTCTGTAGGTATATAAATGTTTTTAATTTTTTTATTTTTTATGCTTATGTGTTAAAAGTGTAACTCTGGGAAGCAATAATGATATCCATATACAAAATAATATCCTGGAATATGATAATCGGTTTTGTTTCTAAATATAAATTAAAAAATTAAAATGAAAGATTTTTTTCCCTAAAAGTTTAGGCCAAAAACGTGGGTATGCATTATACATGGCAAAACACAGTATGTAATTTTAATCAAGTTTGATTTTCAGGAGTGATACATACTTTCGTATGTTAACTCAGAGCTGTTTTACATTTAATCTGAGGAAGTAATAAAAAGTATTCTCTTTGACCAAGAACCCTGGTAATCCACGAGAACAAGAGTTCTCAGCAAGAGCAGAGCCAATGGGATATTCTCGAAACAAGCACTGTGCACACCAGGGAGTGATGAGAACAGGGCCTTTTCCTGGGTATTGTTTCAAAATTGGTTACAGTTTCAAAATTTGTGTGCCTCATTATTAGCACAATGTTCTACACTTACACCCTAGTAAATATTTTTGCAAGATAATGTTTAATGATAAAGGTATTTTGCTCACTAGCCTTTTCCCTGTAAACAACTGGAAGTTGACCTCTAACTTTCCCAAAGCTGAACAAACAGTGGTGGTGGATGTTTGCATCTGTCACTTCGAAAACGCCTTCCTTTTTAAATCTGGAATGAAAGAGAGTTTCCTTACCGCCCCCACCCCGAAAAAAAAAAGTGTACCGAAATGAAAACTAATGAAAATGTATTATTATTATTCTTTTCCTTCCCTTTTCCCCCTTCTTTTTTTGAAAGCCTCTGGAAGAAAGCCAAGCCTTTTCTGCAAAAAGCACAGTAGCTGGCACTGATGAATTAAAATGCCGTTCATAGTAACTCCTCTCCCACCTGCACAACCGAAGATGAGATTCATGACCATGTAGAAATATGCCATCAGAGAAAAACTGAATTTCCAGACTCGCCTTCCAGACTCTGAGGAGTTTCCTCCCCAGAAACTCCTATGGAAGCGATGCTATGATGTATGAACATTTCTGTGTTGTGCTGAACTACACAGAAAACCGCCCCTGCCACACTCAGGCAGAATTATCCAGTCAAAACAGCATTCACCTTGGGGTCAGGACACCTCAGGTATCATCATGATTTGGCCACAGCTTGGCTAAAAGTCACTTCCTTTTTCCAGGCCTCAGTTTCCTTTCTGGAAAATGAGGACACCCGAATGACACTACTTTGACACTCGCCAATTTTATGAAACAAAGCAGGCAACAATTGCCGACAAATGTTTTACAATAGACCTGGCTTCTGTACATTGAGAACCTGCAGGCTTGTTCTAAGATTTGAGGTTCTGTCTTTATCTGACATTGACCTTATGGGAAAAAAAAAAAACAAAAAGGACAACATGGGATGTAAAGTAGAGCAGGTACTTTCTGAGGGAGCTGGCTGCCCTCTGTGGTGCATTCAGTGCTGAATACAGACACTGTGAGAGGCTCTCCCTAAGCCAGAACATCTGTTTACTAAACACAGGGAGGTACCCACGTGACCCGGGGAGGATTTTACAGCTTCCACTGAGCCCAGAGACATCAGCTGTGGGGATCACTTGTGGCTAGTTTCATTCTATTTATGGGGATTGGATTGTAAAGGTGGGACATAAATTCAAGTCCACATGCTATGGAGAAATACATTTCCAAAGTGGCTAGATCGCTATTTTTAAACCACAGCTAATAATTTACCTTTTGATGCCCTGGGGCTTGCGTGGGTCTAAAAAATAGTTGTTCCTGAGCTTTCAGACCCCGTCAGGGAGTGCTTGATGTGGCTGCAGGGGAGTGGCATTGAGTAAAATTTGGACCATCAGGAAAGACACAACCAAATCAAATCCTGTCACCCAAGATCTGATCCTTAAAAGATGGATGTGACTATTGATTTCTCATTCATTAAATTTGTAAAGATATTTCCAGGATATAAATAAAATTGGAGCCAACTGGACGCATCCTTTGAGCTTAAGACTCAGTCTGAAATCTTATTACATCACCTCTTTAGTGGCCAGTTAGCAACATCAGAGAAACAATTAAAGCAAATGGCCCACTTATGGCTGACAGCTGACCCTCCCTCCAGCTTGCAGCACTTAGAAAGGGTCAGGGCCTGGTGGGAAGGGGGACCCATTCAGCCCCAGGCAGTTCTTCAAATTCTGGCTTCTCTGAGCGCTGGGCACTTCACACAGATGGAATTAACCCTGGGGGTACATGGAGGTTGCCATTTGTTTCTCCCCAACTCAGATCACATCGTCTGTGGCCCTTAAGGACTGAAAACAACTCTGTCCAAGTACTTTTTCTGATAGCTGGTATTTATGTAACAAAGGAACTGAAATTTCTTTGTGTATTTGGATTTGAATGTCTAAGGAAAATTTGATTAGAGAACTTCCTATGATTACTTAAATACTGAGAAAGGTAGCTCAAATAGGGGAATTCTAGCCATTTTTTTTAACTTTTGCTATTCTTTGGCTTTCTTCTGGCCAAGTGCTACTTACATTATTGTGTCTGTATCCATCTATCTATCAGATCATTTATCAGTCTTGGATGTAGCAATTAAATGAGGAATTTTCTAGTGAACTGTTCCACTCATATTTCTACTAATATATTTTAAGTTCTCAGCTAAATGGAGTGGAGTATTTAGCTAAACATACAGTTGATGGCTAAGCTTTTGGTGACATACTGAAATGGACTTGGGAGTGGGGAAAGAGAGGAGGGGGACACAGATGAGTGAACTGACACAGCTAGACTGTCTTTATTCCTGAAAGAGAAAAAATGCTTTCTATGCATCTACTATTTTCCTGCTTCAAACTTAGTTGGGACTGCAGATAAAAATAGAAATCACATTTGAACATCGGAAGTGCTTTCTGATAAAGAAAACACATTCTTCTCTCTCTCTCTCTCTCTCTCTCTCTCACACACACACACACACACACACACACCCAGGGACCTTCTACCCACAGCTCAGAAGTGAGTCAGAGGCTCTGCTGGAACCTCGTGCTGGAGGAGCTGGTGCCCTGAAAGGGGAGGGGTGGCTTTCAAGGGTGGGGGCACACTGTCGGGGCATGTTTTGCTTGGTTGGTTGAAATCTAATTCATGGAGTTGGATTTCTTTCAAAATCTTAAATCAGCCACAGCAGCCAGGCTATGGAGGAGAAATTAATGGATTCCAATGTTGTTCCAAACATTTCAGTTTATTTTCATTCAAACGGAGAAAATGGGGAAACAAATCAGACTTGTACTGTCAAATTGTAATGGAGCAAACAATATGATGCTATATTGTTTACTTGAAAGAAAACCCTGAAAGAGTCAAACATGGAATCTAAGCTAGGTGCCAAGTGCTTTATTAGGTCTGTCCTAGGGCTACAAATATATTTTACTGTGTAATCATCATGTGGCTGACTAAGGAAAACATGGACTATGAGTTGTATAATATTTAAAGTAGTTTTGAGTGGTATAGCTTGAAAAGATCTCACAGTCATCAGTTGTCATTGTAGAGGAAGATGTCTCATAGTATTCATTCCTTGTATAACTTTTTCCATTGCAGTATATTTCCGTGGCATTATTCCTTGATTTTTACTAGTCAATAATAAATTTGGTGCAAAATGTTAAGAGAATTTTAGGAGTTACTTTAGAATATATTTTACCATCAAATTTACTCAGTCTTTTCCATAGAAAGAAATATTTTCCATTATAAGAAACTATGTATATGATAGTAAGACTTTTTCTTTACCTCACTTAAAAATCACACAGCATATCTTACTTCAGATTAGTCTTCACTTTAAAACATTTTTAAATCTTAGAAATAAGTTAACCTTTTAGAAATATAGACATATTTCTAAACATATCCTCTTTAATGCAATCTCCTCTGTTACCCCCCTTGACATGAACAGAGCCCCATTCTAACAAACAAAACAGCAACAACAACAAAAATAAAGAGCACTTTAGGTTGTGTTCAGATACCAGATATTTGAGTCTCCTGGTTTTCTCAAGACAGTATCAATGTAGTCTCAGATATACTTTCAATTAGAAGGAGTCAGAAACTGTCCCAGAAAACTGTATACTGTAAGTCAGAATGTGGGAGAGAAATTCCTATACTGTGTATTTATGTTACATCAGGACAGCATATATCAGAACACGGCTGGAGGCAAAGGAAAAATTGTAGCAAAGGGTGAACAGGTGCGTGGAGACCTGAAGAAATGCCTGTCAACCACCAGGGCCTTAGGAAGGACGGGAGGAGCTGTTTCCCGTGGGGTCATGTGTTGCCAGGCCAGTACCTATTCTGGGAGACTGCCTGCTGTCCAGTGGTCTGAACAGGAACCTCCCCCACCAGACACAATGACAAGTGCCATGATTAGATGTGCCATAGTGAACTTTTACACTATCCTTATGTCCTGCATTCAGTAGGTCTCATCACCAGGTGGTCTATATAATATATAATAAAAAACCATTTTGAGGACTCAAGAAAACCATGCTATTTTAAAGGCAATCTCTTGAAAGGATTTTCTTCCAGCCATTTCAAAGTAAGAAGGCTGCTGGTACATTCCAGGGATGACTGGCAAGTCAACAATAATGCTCTGATTTTTTTCCAAAGAGAAAAAGAAAAATCTAATCAGGAAGAATTTTGTAGACCTAGAACAAAAGGTCGTGCAGTATTATCAGCTCCTGTGCAAGACCTGACCTTTGCTGAGCAGAGTCCTGAGAAATATGGAACAGGTGTCAGAGCTGGAGCCTGAGGGGGAGTTCGAGGAATCCCTTGCCTAGTCTCGGAAAGAAACCTTGCTGAGACAAGAGAAGGCTTTCAGGCCAAACGGTGGTGGAAAATAAACATGGAAGACAATCTGATTTTCTCCTGACCAGCCAGCACTGTTGGAATATTTTTGTATCAACACATTTCTTATTTCAGTCTAAGAAATGGGACCTCAAAAATAAGATTGTCCTAAAACATCCAAGGCAGTGGTTCTAACTAAAGTGATTTTGGCCCTTCCTCTTGCCATCCTCTGGGCTGCCCCCACCAGGGTATATCGGGAATGTATGGGGACGTCTTGGAGACTGGGGGTTGTTACTGGCATCTAGTGAGTGAGGGCCAGGGAAGTAGCTGCTCATGCTGCAGTGCACAGGATACTCCCACCACAGAGAGTTTTCTGGGCTGATATATCAATAAGATCAAGATTGAGAAAACATACTCTAAAACTCTTTGGGAAAAAATGGATCTGATAGTTTAAATTTATAGATTTTTCATGTGTATAAAAATATAATAATAATTTTATATGCATAACAGAACTATCTATTATATAAAATTATATATTTACATAATATATAACTTGTATATACTACATAAAATTATATTTCTAGAAATAGAAACATTGATATACACACAAATTTATATTATATATATGTTTTCATATAAGGTATAAGTTTATACATAGATAAACATATATATGTATATAAAAAGGAAAGGCCATACTGGATTATAAAGCTAAAAGTATTGATTTGCAGGGAAAGACGGTAGCAATGCAGTTAGTGTGTCCACCTCTACAAGACCTCAGACACCCTTGTAGTCCTCAGTTTCCTCCTCTGTAATGGTGATAAAAAAATAATATCTACTTAACAGTTTCTGAGAGCATTAAATAATGTAAAACACTCATCTTAAGAGTTTTGTGCATAGTAAATCTTGATTAAATATTGGCTACTATTTTGCAGTTTTTGACATTGTACCTGAGTTATTACATGGAAGTGAACTTAACCTGAGTGAGTCACAAAAATAATATATTAACATTGGATCTTTTGGGTTAGTTAAAATAAAATAAAATTCTCAATAAGAGTAAACCCTCATCACAAACTGTAAAGGGAGTAAAGGTGGTGTCTGTTGATAGAATTCTGCTTGGAGGGAGCAAGAGAGGTTATCGAATGTCAGCCTCTCAGAATGTGGAAAAACCCACTTCCCACTGTAATACACTGAGAGTTTTTGGAAGGACAGCCAGTGAGCCCGTTGAGTGACTGCAAAACTCGTGCTCACCATTGTGTGGCCCTTCCTAGCTCGTGTTCACTGTGAAGTCCATCACTTCTTGAGAACTTCTAGGGACAGGGAACGTATCTGTATGAGAAGTCTTATATCTCACCAGTTCTTCTGGCAGAGTTTAAAATTTAAACATGGTCTTGTGGCGCTTTCTTGGCTCTGACTTGTACAAGATATTCTAAGCACACTAGTCGTCCTGGCTGGTTGAGTCAGTGGCTGTGCTATCAGATGGGCCTTCTTGCCAGCAGATGAGAAAGAACACACAAGGATCCACGAACTTTCCAGTCACTGTCTGTCTGGAATGGGACCTGCTGTATCTGACTCAGCTGAGCTTTGCCCAGCAAGCACGGTGTGAACTCAGACACCTGGCTGCCAGGTGAGTCAGGGGTGCGAGTATCCGGATTTTCACATGGAAGTGAGTCAGTGTCTTTGAGAAGAGGGCACGCACACCACACACGCAGTGAGGTCGCCTCTATCCACTGTTTTTGGAGTTCTCGAGGGTTAGTTTTGTGATTCCTAGAACCCTAGACAATGCTTCCAAACCAGATCCATATGATTCTGTCCCGAATTTTAACAAAAATGACAGACATCTCTCACAGAAGTAGCCTCTCTGCTGATAGAGCAGAAGTCACAAATCCAACAATGACCCTGAGTATCAAAGTGCCTCTGAAGAACCTTGAAATGCTCGGCCACTGAGGTCTTTCAGGTTCTGTTTACCTGGATAATCTCTAAGCCCCACTCTTTAGATAGACAGATAATCGGATGGATGGACATGCTGATCTAGGCTCCAGTCCCAGGGCCCCCACCTAAGACTCTTGTCAACAACTCCTCTAGGGCCTGGAGTAAAGTCTCTGCCATTCTCAGACAACCACATTTCTCTCAGTAGCTATGGTCCTGCTGACTCCTGGAAATCTGCTTCTAAAATGCCAGTGCTGTGCTTGGGAAAGCAGGTACACATGGGAAGAAAATCTCTGTCAGTCACTCAAAAGTAGTTACGGAAGGAAAAGTATGACATAATTTTTTAAAAATCTTCACCCACAGATATATTTATTGATTTTAGAGAGATAGAGAAGGAGAGGGGGAAAAAACATCAATCACTTGCCTACCACATGGGCCCCAAATGAGGATCAAACCCAACACCTACTTATGTACCCTGACCGGGATTCAATCCTCTAACCTGTTAGTGCATGGAGCAACACTCCAACCAACTGAACCACTCGGCCAGGGCTATGACCTCAAGTGTTTTTAAGGATACTGTGGTTAGGTTTTCCATGTCGGTAACATAACAGCAGTCCCATGGAACAGCAGAGCAGAAATCCCCAGCAAAGAATAAAAATCAAGTTAGACAAGAATGATGTACAACCTGAAAGAAGGGAACATGATTTGCTCCGTGTGCTGCCCAGGGACCTCACCAGTGTTATTACCAGTGGACACCATTTTCCCGAAAAGGGCCTAACGTTGACAGCGGTCCTAGGTCAGGGACCCTGCAGCTGTGTGTGTCTTAGCACCTGCCCAGAGAAAGTCCGTTCCACACAGGGTAGGGCACATCCTGCTTATCTTATTATGAAGTAGAGGTTCCAGATAGAGTGAACAACTTTTTTTTTATTTTTCCTGTGAAAGGAATTCCCCTCTAAAAAGAACAGAATTCTCTAACATTTTGCATGGATAAAAGAGCACCTGTTACCTAAAAAGCAGACATCACGTCTAGTATGGGGCCACACACCTCCCTTCAGGTAATTAAACCTTCCTGACAGGCCCAGAAGTGGGGGGAGTTTCCCTGTCCCAGGTGAGGGCTGGCTGGGTGCCCCACTCAGGTCTCTGGGTCTGAGAGCTGTCTGGTCCTGATGCTTCCCCAGCACTGTCTCCATCATAGCAGAGCTGTTGCCAGCAGCAAAGTGTATTCAGGAAATACGGACTTGTGTTGGTTACCCAGGAGGGTGGTAAAAGGGAAGCCAGATGCTCATCACTGCTCAGCTCTGCCTTTATTGAAGCTATCTGTTTTCATTATTTCAGTCAATGGTGTTGTTGGGTGTATTCTCTGGAAATGTAAGCAAAAGGGCCCATGTAGAAAATCTGATAAATAGGTAGAAGTGGATGAACAGATAACCCCATGTTTTGCTGGCACAAGAACAGGGACGTCGGTGAGGACTTCTTCTCCTCAGGCCCTCACTAGCTCGTGCTGCAGGTGTACCTGGCCAGTTCACTGGGCATGATTACCTGAGACAGGTGTCACATCAGCACACAGGTTCACATCAGCACCAGTCTCTGAATCCTCCACACAGCCCGCTTCTGGACTCTGGAAACGTTAGACATGGGCAGGGCAGTCCCTCTGGAGCAGGGGACCCCTGGCCAGCTCCCTTCCTTCTCTGCAACTCAAGTATCCTTTTGTGTAAACTGAGAGAGAAATAATGCCTACCTCCAAGGCCTTTTTATGTGAAATAAGTGTAGATTTTCTTTCCATTTCTGGATTTACCTTTATGCCACAGGTAGATGAATATTTCTAAAGTGCCTATTTTGTCATATTGCTTTCCTGCTCAGAAACATCATGGCTCCCGTATGTGACTTAGAAGAAAGGAGACAGTCTGTACAAACATGGCATTCTTTCTGCCACATGTCCCTGCATTTTCCAACCCCACTCTTTCTAGGGCTGTGGAATTCTGTGTGTCTCTTTCCTGCCCATCTGAAAAGAAGGCATGCATTGGGCTACCCTGGAGTCCTCTGGGTGCAAGGGCACTATACACTGCCCCCTTTTTCTTGTGGCCCTTTCTTAAGCACCAGACCCAGGATGTACATGGGGGCATGAGATGGTGTCTAGATGCAAATCTCAGGCAGAACACACCTCAGTGCTTGGACGACAAAGCTAACATTTCATGAATTTTTGTCCCGATCCCTCTCCGAGATGAGATAATTGAGATATTGGGGCAGTTAAAAAATAAGAGGGGTGTTTGGTTTTCTTTTTCAAATACGTTCCAGATAACTCTCAGAATGATAACATGTTCTCACGTACTTGGGGCACTTTGAAGGCCAGGGGATGTGGTTAATCATGATGAGCTACAAAGAACGTGACCAGCAGTTATGGGGCGGTGGGAGTGGGACGGGGGTTGGGGGGGATGGGGGGCGCGGTCTGTCATCTCCATGTGTCTACCTCTGAGCTCACACCATTTTTCCAAAACTTTTGTGCTTCATCAAGGAATCCAAGCTTAATCATCAGCACCAAGGAGCATACTGAAGGCTGCTGCTGATCAGTTTCTTCTTTTTCAAACTGCACTAAAACTTCCACATTTGCTTCCATGTGTGTTTAGGAGTAAGGATCAGTCTAATTTTTAGGATTAAGAGAAGTTAATTTTTTTAGTCTCTGAGCCAAAGGCCTCTGGTGACTTTCGAGTTCCCTGAATCTTCTGATTTTCATTCTGAGTCAAAACCACAGTTCCATTTGCAGTTGAAAAGTGGCATTTTCTTTCATTCCCAACTTCTGCATTTAGTATCAAGTCTTCGGTAACGTGCGTGGCTGTGGGGTGAGCACTGATGCTCTTTGCACATGTTCCAACAGTAGAGTGTTTGCCTCTCCCTTGGGAAGAGCTCCCCCAAACGAACTACAGTCCTCCATCCAGGTAGAAGCCACGAGCAAGGCTTTGCTTTTCCGAGTGCCAATCCAGACTCCCTAGACACATCAAGAAGCTGGTGTTAGTGATACTCTTGATACAGGAAATGAAAGACGGAAGTGACCAAGTTAGAGCAGAACTGAAAGTCTGCAAGTAAAAATTGCAGATCCTTAATCACAACTTTTCCTCTGCACAAGCTTCATAAAAACATGCCATTCTGTAAGAGACCTGCCTTTTTTCCCCCCAAGAGCTCTTTAATCCGTCTGGGTTTCTGTCTCTTGATTTAGATTTAACTCTGAGAGCAATAAAATAGTAAGGCACCATGTTGCCCTGCTCTGCATGTAATGCACCAGAAGGATATTTCTCTACCAAAGAGCCTGAGTTGAGGACTTTTCCTCCAACGTAACTGAGCTCAGTCAGCTAGATCTTCTCTCCTGGCATATTTGAGAAAGCAGGGAAGTACCTCAAACCCTGACCTTTTGTTTCATATCTAAGCCAAATACTTTGGAACTTTTTAAAAAAACGTAAATCAAGATAAAGCCATCGTTGACTCTGTGGAAAGGAATGTCAGGCAAAAAATAAATTGGACAAAAAAAAATTGGGACGTGTTTACTAAAAATTATAAGACAGAATGGGATGCACGGACAATTGTAAGCCACAGTCATCTCTGTCCCAGTTGTTAAAGCCTTTTATTCATCGGGGTCTTGCTTTTGATTCACTGAGTCAGCAACTAGGAAACAGAAGGACAAATACACAAACAACTTCTAGCAGTTCTTCAGGAGTCTAATCTTTGATCCATACCCACTTCGTAAAGCCTTTCTGCACTTTGGATAAAAATTAGCAGCCTTCAGAATTCTCTTTAATGCTAATAATTAAGCTCAAATTCCTTACAAGTCACACTGGGTTCCAGCATTAGCTCTTGGGAAACATTTGGAGAGCTCATTCCATCAACTTGTACATAACCTTCCGACCAACCTCCTCATCAGAAGCTGCTGTTGAGTTAAAACTTGTTTGTTCATTTGTCTTTCAGAATACAGTGAGTTAGAGGGATTTCAAATGAGAAGAAAGAAACTTACAAACTTGGGCTCTTAGGCTATGAACACATCCTGTACAATATTACCAGGCCAGTATGTTTTAATGAGCATCCATTACTTACTAGATCTAAGCCCACATATGCAATACTACAGTACTGCCCTTAAATTTGTTTATAGATTGGGTTTTTAATGGGAGGGACTTTAAGGAAGTGCATTCCTTCAAGCCTGTCGTGTCACTCATGCCTTAGCAGAAGGACTTGTGGCAGTCAGCGGGCTTGAAGCCTGAGCATTCTTAGGCACGTCACAAATAGTCTGCAAAATAAGGATAACAATATTTTCCTCATTAGATTAACTATGGGGGTAAAATAACATTTGTGAATGCTGTGTAAGCTAATACAAAATTACCCCCCAAAACTAGTTATTCTGAAATAAATTATTCTAGCCAATAGTCTTCAGTAAGGTGAACACGCCATCCTCGTCTCTTCTGCATCTACAGTGCCCCGGCCCACGGGATTCTAGAGCACTGACTGAATCTACAACAGCATGGTGTGTGACAGTGTGATCTTGCTTTGTAATTTAAGGAAACTTACCCTTGTCTACTTACCAGCCTCCTGAATAATCTTCCTAGCCTTTGCTTTCTTTGCCTTTAGAAAAAATTAAATTTCCACATGAAAGAAAAGGGATTTAGTATCTACTGAATGCTTATTTCATATAATTCCCACAAAGTTTTGCAAGGAAGGTAATTGTCCTTTTTTCCCCAGACGTTGCACTGAAGGCTCAGAGAGCTTCAGTGAGTCACCCACAGCCACACAGCTCAGAAGTGGCGAACAGGACTTGAACTCCATTCTCAAACCCACCTCGTTCTATTACCCCATGCCACCTCCTACAGTATGAGTCATTGCCCAGCAATCCAGTTTTTCGAGGACACACCTTGCATTTCTTCAGGGAGTCTTACCTGGCTCTTTCCTTTTACTATAAGGTTAAGGGGTGTGGTTGATTTTGTTCAAATGCCCAAGAGATTAAGTCCTGGTTAAATGTGTCAGGCTGCCATTCCAAGGCTTGATAGACTTTCCCAGAACAGATATGAATAGACCAGGAAGTGCAAATTCTTGCTCAGCTGCACCACCCTAGGTGTCTGTCTTCTGACTCGGGGGCCATCTGTTGGTACAAGCCCAGGAGAACTGAGTCACTGCAGCCTTCTTCCACTGTCCCATAAAGAGAGCTGTTCCTAGACGAAAAACCTGCTCCCCATGAGCCTGACCAACACCGCAATTATTCTATAGTCCTGAAGGGTCATGGGCAGTTTACCAAATAAAGGTCTGGTTTGTAGTTTGATGGCATTAGCATGCTTGGGGCTCAGGGACTGCTATTATGAAACAGGGACAATAATTTCCACTCTCAAGATTTGGGGGAGAATAGATGACCATATGCATTGTGAATTTGGGGGGGGGGGCACAACATTCAGTCCATAATAGTATGAAATATATAGAGTAACAATGGGAATCAGGCTGAGGAAGGTGAAGGCTGACCACATTGCAATTCACTCTCTAACTGCCCCCCCACCACCGCTCCCCATATAAGGTCATGGAAGCTTTGATGACTGTGATTCAGTAGGAAACAGGTAGAAGTGGGAGTCAGAAAGCCTAGGTTTTGGTCTCAAGTCTGACACTAATATTATTGTCTTATTACATACATTCTTACTTCATACACAGGGCCCAATGCATGGGAAGTAACAGGCAGAGAAAAGAAAGCTGCAGAGTTGAAATTGGTCCAGGGCTGAAAACGACCTGAGGAGTTAGATCTTTTTATGAGTCTAAATTCTAGGGAAGATAGATACAATGTTTGAAGAGTCCCTAGCTGTAAGGTTATCACTGCTCAGGATTGAACTGGAAAGGAAAGCAGAATACTCATCTGCTGGCAGTTGAGCACTTGCCAAGATCAAATTCTGCCCCTCAGGCTTTCCTGGAAGAGGTGTCCTGGGCCAGGGACCTGAGAGGCTGACGTCCCAATCCCCATTTTAACGTCAGATGATGGATGTTCCTAGAGTTTAAGTGACTTCAAAGGTTGAGAAACCTCCAGAACTGGCATTTGAGCCCAGGTGCGTTGGACTCTAAAGTATATCCCGAGTTATACAAATAAGAATGGACCTAACCATTTCAAAACAAGGTGGTCACCCATCAATGCAACTACTGCTTAGTAAGTGTAAGTTGGTAAGTACTCCTCTGCCAGCAATACCTGTCCTCTTTATAAAGAAAAGAACTCTCTGTAGGAAACCATTAATAGAAATTACTACATCATTAAGCAAAGATGAATATTATCTCCAAGACATGTGTATCCAACAACAGAACCTGTGAAAGCTTCTCCCATGAGGCAGGAAGAAGAGGGTCACTTTTATGGCCAATGCTACAATCCTAATTTCTGTCTGTCACTTTTCTAGGATAACTTGCTGGAGCTGGATGGCAAAGCACATGCGTGTTCGCAAACAGTTAAAGGCTCTGGTCATGCTGAGAGTGACAGCAGCCTCTGAAAGCGCAATTCTCAACTTCCTCAAATTGTTTCTATATCCCTAAGTCCTCTGGACCCACCTAATAATTTTATGAGTTATTTCTGTAATTTTGAAGTTATTTTTCCTGTTTTACAAGGAAGACATTACAATAATAATCCTAATCTAAGTGAACACTGATCTGCATCACCTACCTTGGCCCCAGAGCCCAGGCTAAGCTCCTTGCATATATTATTTCTCGTCCTGACAAGAGTTCAGCACATTGGCTGTTCTCAACCCAGTGTGACTGATGAGAAGCTGAAGCAGAGAGAAGTAGGAAAGCAGCAACACTATAATAGTTGAGCACAATTCCAGCAGCCAAAGACATATTTTGGTGTCTTAGCTCCTGAGACCTGCCCCTTAGGGATATCAGGAGACAGGCATTTCTACTGTAGGAAATGGAGCTTCTTGGTCTGAGTCGCTGAGATAGTAGTAGATGTGGGGACATGGCAGGGGTCCAAGGTTTCAGGCTCTGGCATGTTTTATTTGTTGCTGTGATCTCCTGAAAGGACATTTCCCTGTGGCTGGTCACAAAAATTGATTGAATGGAAGAGAGTCACTAAAGGGAATGAGGGCATGGGGGAAAAACCTCTATGCAAGGGACCTTAGACAAAACCAAGTTGCCTCTAAGTTAGCCATTTGGAGAAAAGTGGACTGAGGTCTCCTGGTACCGGGGACTGCATCTGGATGTTTGCACAAGCCTTTTATTGAATATTTGCACAAGCCTTTTATTGAATATTTGCTGCAACCATATGAAGGAACCCTAATACATAGACAAGAATGGACTCAGAGCTTCAGCAATGGTCCCTGCTTACACAGTTGCATGAGGGAGAGATGAGAACTCATTTTTTTGTCTCAAACACTCACTGACTCGTGCTACCTTTAACTGGAAGATGACTGTATGCACTTTGTAATATTCTGCCTAAAAAGAGTACATGATAAGCAGTGACAGTTTAATTATCCATTTGACCTTGAAGAAAAAGACACCACTCTGATTGAATATAGTAAAATCAACATCAAATGGCTTTGAGAAAAATGCAGGAAAAGGCAGCAGGTTGTGAGAAGGAAGGTTTGGGATTTGCAGACATTTTGACGAGTCACCTGGGAACCCCCAATTTATTCCTCATATGCAAAAGAATCACATTCAGAATTAAAAGGGCTTTGCATTTGGTTTAGAAGTACTATGTCAAAACACTTGATTATTTAACTTTAATGAGAAGAACAGAACATGCTTTTATAAAGTTTCACTTTCATTTCCCTGAGAAGCTCTGTTCAGTCATGTGGCCTTTTCTGGAGCATTCAGTGAATTTGTAGGAGGGAAAGGCCTTTTAATTAGTACAAGTTGAAAAAAAGACATCTCACATGGGTGATGTTCTCTGGATGGAGACGATTCTTGCTAACATTGTGCTATTCAGAACCCAGCTGACAGGTGTATGGATTTCCCTGATCATTTTCCTGATTTTCAAACACTAATTCTTGGGTAACTTTTCAATCTAAGGTGAAAGAGAATAAGGAAAGAATAAAACACAAAATGGATAATTGGTCCTTCTCAAGTGCCTCCAGACAAAAGATGTACCCAAAAAGTCTAATAGTTTGGATCCAATGAGTTGCTGGGTTTCATTTGGAGATTATCCCTGGAGACCTGTGCTATTGGTGCAAGGAGTAAAGTGGTGACAGTTACTTGTTCACTCACTCTTGGAACAGACACTTCTGTAACACCCATGCTATGAGCTGAGCAGTCGGATATGCAAACTGTATGCACACAATTCTTGGCCCAAAGGGACTCCACCTCCAGGAAGTCAGAGAAAGGTAAGGAAGCCCAGAGAAAATGCTGGTGATCCAGACTGAGGAAGAGCAGAAGGAGGGACACCCCAGGAGGGACCGTGGAGCTGACTCATGGGCACTTCCATCCATTTGGAAATGCACCACCCCTGAGAAAGATGTGCCAGACATTCCTTCACAACGATTCAACAACCTCATAGCAGGAATGAAAACAAAGTCATTTGTATGTTGTTCAGACCTGCCCTGGGCATTTCGTGGTGGGAACTCCAGCACTGGTGCAGAAGTAAGGGTGTGCGTCTGCCAGTTATTCTGCAGGCAGAATCCCTGACAGCCAGGATATGCTCTGTGGCCAGAGTGAATGGCCCTGGTGACACATTATGGGATCAAATGAAACATAAGTCAGAAGCACAATAAGCATGTTGGTGAAGGAGCTGTGGGTGCACACAGAACATGTCATCATCACTGTTAAAACTAGGAAGCAGTTAGGAGCACCGACTAGATACACACGATGTGCTCTGTGCACAAGGGCCCCATGCTCACAAGCTTCACTTTGAAACCACTTGATCTCTAGCCATGCATTGCAAGTGAAAAATAAAAGCATGAATCGCTTGCACTGAGTATCAAATAAAGCAAACAGCAAGCAAAGGGCAGAAGCACAGGGCAGGAGACTCCAGTGGCTGGTAAGGCTGGGGAGGATGGCGTGGCTAGGGAAGCTTGTGGGAAAAGTCAGTATGTATAAGCTAAGTTCTGAAGACAAGAGTCCAGATTCAGTGAGACCATTTTACAAGTAAATAATAGCAACACCATAAAAGTAAAACACCCTAAAACACAAAAAATCTTTTGCAAATATGTGACATTTTATTTTCACAAGTCAATGAAGGCATAGAATGCAGGTTCATGGGAGCTATGCACATAAGAACAAGGGTGGTGAAAATAATAAACAAGCAAACAAACACCAGTTAACTAAAGATTAAACAAAATAAAGAAAATAAACCAACAAGTGTATGTGACTGTAAATATAGGAATTTTAATTGTGCAGAGACTGTGTCCAATTGAAGTGTCACACAGGCTGATGCTTTATTGTGTGTGAGGTATTCCATGCACATAATCCATTTAATCAGAAAGATTGTCATCAATTAAATAATGTGGTCTTCCTGGGGACCACGATGAGACATCTGTCCAGCTCAGTCCACCTAATTCAGGAGAACTGGACCAGTGTCCAGATGTATAGCTGTTTGTGAAAACTGCAGTAACAATAGGGACTTTGAAGTTCTTTGTCATTTGTTAAAAACACTGAATTCAACTCATTGAATCGGTCGGTCAGTCCAGTTTTGCCATTGGTCAGTGTGCTTATTGCTTTGACAGGAAAGTGTTTTTACTCAAAGATTTGCAGAACTTCCTTCCTGTGAGATTTCAGTAGCACAGCAAGTATTGCAAGAGGAAGCTACTTTATTGATCCTAAAAATACAGCATAAAGCCTCAGCTTGTCCTTCAATTTACTGAATTTACTGAAAATTGTATTGTGGAACATAAACATTAGTGAATGTTTCCTAAACCTACTTTTTAATTCTATCTTTTTAAAAAATTGAAGAACAAGAATTCTTTTCCTGGTGGAGAAATAAATACCCAGCACACAATGAAATAGTGACCAACTATTGATCTTCACATACCTTATCTCCAATCTTCCAACCATCCCAGAAGGATTCCCATTGTCCTCATTTTGGAGATGAGGAAAACAATGTTCGAAGGGTTGAAGTCACCATCACAAAGTCAGGAATTAGTGAATCCTCTACTCCACGTGGGAAGGCTCCCCGGAACATAATAGGTAAATGCCCTGTCTTGGCAAATCTCACTCTTAGAAGTTCCTTTAAAAAAACAACAACAACAAAAACAGTAACTCTGAGGTTGGGTTACTATTAAATATTTCCAAGGGAACTCACAGTTTAAAGAAAGGGCTACAGGATGCTTGGGCAGAAACTTCCCTATGATTTTGTACAGTTGTCAAGCTTTTGGGTGCCACTCAAGCTGGTCACTAGAACATGGGCATCTTTAAAAGAAACATTCTGGATTACCTAAATTCAGGAAGCTCAAGGGGTGGTCATGACTGATCCAGGGTGAACTAGAAGTTGTTGGCACTCTTTCTCCCAAGCCCAAAAACATTTCTCATCAGAATTCGACTAGAACCTGTTCTGAAAGTTCCATCCTGTTGGCATATTTGAAGTTTCAGTGCGTGGCATCACAAACTGGAGAAGCCCAAAGATAGGTGGTATGTGCCCTAGAACCATCCTCACGTGCTGCTTGTTCTGCTTAGCAAAGGCTCCAGTCACCCTTCTCACCGCACCTCTGTTCAGACTGTTTAGATCTGAGGGATACTGCTGGGGGCAACCTCAGAAATGCTGGACCGTCAGCAGCCTCTTGCCCCCCCAAGTCCTTCAGTGTCTCCTGTTGTTACCTTACCTTCATCTTTCCATAGAGTGTGAGGACAGATAGATATTTAAAATTGGAATGTCATGGTTCATTATTTTAAATCTGTGGCAAATACAAATGTTTTTTTTTTAATTTGCTTTAACTAAATGATTTCTGTATTGCAATTTTTGTCCAAAGGCAATTTTACCATGAAGAGTTGAATTTTTACACTAAAATACATACACACACATCTCATGGTGAGCCAGCTTGCTCTGGCTTTTGAGCTTGTGAATGAATGACCTCTTTGGAGGAGGATGGTAGGTTGTCCAAGTGAAGATGGGGACAAAAGTGAAGAATTGTTACATTCCTATCTGAAAGGGACCACAGAGCACACTCCCAGCCTACCTATCCCACCTCACCACCACGTTTTCATCTCCACGTCAACACAACAGAAAAATGACACTGGGCAATGTCACCTGCTTTTTATACTGAGCTAATTGATAATGCCAGCACATGTCATTATCTATCTTGCACATCTGCAGGGAAGTCTGGCACAACTCAAATGAAATGTGGTAATGTGAAACTTAAGCAATGGAGGGGAACAGAGCTATGCTTAGCTGATAAATGCAAGTCACAGATGAATGTGCTTGGGCACCTAGCAAGTACAACCTTCAAAAAAAGGCTGAGATGTGGCATGGTACACAGTCACCCACTATCTAAGCAGCTAAGCCTTCAAAAAAGTTAGTAACTGTTCATGATGGCTTTGAATTGGGGCCTGTTAATTTAAGGAACAATCCTAGACTATATTGTATTTTTTTTCTTTTTGCATGACTTACATACAGAGAAGTCAGTGGAAGGCTTAGCCACCTTTTTGAAGAGGGACTCAGTGACAGTGAAGAGGGCATTCTAGTTAAATCTGTTTTTGAAAACTCCTGGCTGACTTCTCAGCCTAGTGTGGCTCCTACAGGACATGTGGTACCCAGATTTTTTCTCCTCTTTGTCTCTTTTCATTCACAGTCGTTTAGAGACTTCTCATTAAAATTACTTAGAGTGAAAGAGAACATGTTATAAAATAAATCTAGTTAAATACACTTTGTTGTATTGCCTCATTTGGGTGATGCATGGACCTAATTTTCCTCTCTTTGTGTCTTAACTACGTACATTAGGTGATGCTTGCCAATTAATGCAGGATGTCACATCCCCAATTGTGTTCTCTATCTTCTTAAACATTAAAAATAAATACATGCCATCTGTCTCATATCTTGAAAGCAATTCAAAATAGTTACTTTGTTTGCTTAGGATTACAGCACAGTTTATAGCTTCAGTGCTTCCGAATGGTAAGAAAGTCTGTCTTCATTTCATAAATGTAGCTTCATTTTAAGGTGAATTAGACAGAAGGAGCAGAAGTTTCTTGTGGGAACTTGGGTGAGACAGAAAGCGGTGTTCAGTGGTGATTAACCTTGGTCTTTTCTTTGGCATTTAAGAGTGCTGGACTGGATGCTTGCCTGCAGCCTCCTAGCTGAGCAAGCTAGGGAAAGCAGCCCAACTTCCCGAAGCCTCAACATTCCTCATCTGAGAAATGGGGATAGCATTTACCATGTGGTGTTCTGCAGAACACACACACAGATATGACATACTGTCTACTCAATTCCTGGTCAAGTCACAAGAAGTAGTAGACATCATCATCTTCATCATTACCCAATTTTGGTAAAGAAAAAATTTAGTTGGGGAAGGAGGGTTATTTTAAATAGCTCATGGTGCCATAAGGCTAGAACCTAAGAAAGGAGTTTCATATGAAAGCTACCATATTTTGCCATGTATAATGTGTACTTTTTTGACCAAATTTTTGAGGGAAAAATAAGGATGTGCATTATACATGGGTAGTTCCTGAAATACCTTGGATCTGTTCTTGTGTTTTGTAATTATTTGTTACATAAAATTTCTTATATCATAATATGTTCAAAAATAAATGCTAAAATTTTTTTATATGAAAAAGTATCAATATAAATAAATGCATCATTAAATTAAAAAATTAAAAGTTTTTTTCACTGAAAGTTTGGGCCAAAAATGTGGGTGTGTATTATACACGGCAAAATATGGTATAGTCTTTCTCCACAGCAACCACAACATGAAGGTAAACAACTCCACTCTTGTCACCTCCACCCTATTTGAGCACATGGGTCAGCCTGAATGTGGGGAATAGGACTAGTGAATCGGGGGAATTGGAGATTTGGATCTGCAGTGGCTACAATGGCTCTTTTCAAAGAGGGTTTTGTTTGTTTTTTAATGCCATTCTATAAAGTACCAAGTGCCTGAATAACTTAACTATAATTAAAGGAGCAAAGGGCAATTTGATGATGTTCTGTTTTCCATTCTAAGTCTGAGCAATTTTTTCAACAATACTTTCCACTGTAGCACAAGAGAAAGCTTTCTAGATCTGAGCCGTGTATCTGTGGATGGGGAACCTATGATTTGAAGTTCACCCTTTACTCAGAGACCACAGAATTGTAGTTCTATATAAAAATGCCAGATACATATGATCTAGCTTAAAATATCTCCACAATAAGAAAATGGATGTCCATCGTAGCTCAGCAAATCGTCCAAGAGTATACAGCCACTAGTTAGAAGGGGAATATTTCCCTTTGAGCTACGTTTCAAACAATTTGTTAAGCAGACGGAAATTTTTTATACTTCTATAAATACGCTGGGTTTACAGCTGATTCGTTGCACAACAGTTCTCCTAACAGCCTTATTTGAACATAACTGAGCTGTTCAGCATAGTCTGCACATGACAAAGTGGTCAAGCCTTACCAGTAGCCGAGAATGCATTATCGAGCCTTTATTTAGCCATACAGTCAGGGCAATCCAACTATTAGTCACCCTGACATGTGTTTCAGAACACAACACACCCATGAGTCCTGGCCACATTTCATCTGCTTCCTCCACCCTCCCACACCACAACTCCTCCCAAATTGCCGATATTTTTACTGCCGTTCTAGAAAGTCACTTGACATTCCTAATCTGGGGATGCACTTAAAATTCCCCTCTCAAATTATAAAATTAAAAGCAGCTAGTGTAAAGTGTGCACATCCAGGAAAACCAAGGTCTGCTATGAAGAGAAATCCTGAGCACTTAAGGCACCCAAAACGTGAGAATTTCCTCCAGTTAAAGTGAGAACTTGAAGAAGCTTTCCCATGGACATTTCCATCCTATATCCCTTTCTAGAAAGCACACATTACCTTTATCTATCACTACTGATGAGCTTAAAATGGCCTGAAAATGGACTTGTAGATAAACCAAGGCTACTACCAAAGCAGTAAAACTGAGACCCGGATCTAATGGTACTCCCATGAAACCCTTCTAAAAAACCTCAAGTGGATTATTCATTTTCAGATTCTATATTGAATGTATTCCATTGGCCTTTTAAAAATATAAACTTATCTGGTGATCATGTAAACAATCTTTCTCCTCAGTTTTACTAGTCTAACCAGAAAAGGCATGAAGTATGAAAGGGTGGGTTGGAGAAAGCCAGGGCAGCTCTTGGGCCTGCTGTCCCTCCTGTCATTTTCATCTTCTTCGGTGACATCTCAGCCAGGTGTGTGGGCCAGGCCAGAGAAGGCTGGCCCTGATCGAACTGCTTAACTGGAACAGGGCTGCTAGAGCCTGAGGAAAGGAAAGGAGGTATTCAAGTTTGCCAGTGTGCAGATGCCTCTGCAGTATATTTCCCTGGCTGGAGTGACAGGAAGATAAAACACAGCAAATGTTTTCCTACTGTGCCCCAAAGCCTGGTGGTTGCTTTTGTCAGTCTCTGGAGAAGGGAATTCAGGGCATTGCAGGGCAGCAACACCAAGCTGTTCTTTGCACATTAGCTCCCTGGTCAGGCTGTGAAGTTGACAGGAAGGGACAAGGCAGGCAAATGGCCTTTAGGGTTGCACAAGGGAGATTTCCCAAGGTTGATTAATAGAGCAGGAATGTGTTTCGACTCCCCCCATTCCCCAAAAAGAAACCGACCAGAGTTGAGATGCTGATAAGAATTCTTTTATGTTATTCCGATAAAAAATACATTCATACAGAAATATAACAATCTTGCAAAAAACAATTTCAAATAAAATCTTGTAAAACAAAATTTTACAAAAATCTTACAAAGATTCTTTAGATAACAGGGTGCTTCAAAAAAAAAGAAATTTCACTAATAGAAATTTTTTAATGTCAAGCAAAAAGTTTCTGCTTGATTGAGGCTCAGTTATCACCTGAACAGAATGTAACTCTTTATGTACTTGCTTATTATGAAAATTACAGGCATTGATATACATGGCACCCAGCCCCACCCAATCAGACAACTCCATGGTGTTTCATAAGTGAGACAAGCCAGCGCAAGTTGGTTTTTTTTTTTTTTTTTTTGTCTTTTGTTTACCTTCTTGCTTAATGGAATTGTTATGGCTAGGCGCACAGCAGGGCCAAAAAAGGAGTTTTCCAAAATCCAGCAAATCAAGTGCCTGGATTTTGAATTGCCAAAAGTGCATTTTCCCCCTTAGCAAAATGAAATGAGTTCTTTAGGTAAGTGTATTCATCAGCCCAGATAAAAAACCAGTTATTCGAGCTTTCATCATTGCTCATTTCCAGGAAGATCAAACAAAATACCAGCCCAGCCAGACTCACGTGTATATATATGTACATATATATATATAAAGAAAAGATCCACACCCACATGCCAGCAGCTGGATGAAATATCAGCTGTCCACACTGTGGTGTGCCAATTCAGGGAAATTATTCTTTGAAAAAATGTGAAGAATCTATGTGCTCAAAAAACATATCTTCATCTGCATAAAAAGTGTTCTAAAAAAAAATCCCTGTAATTAGCTGACTCTTAGATCTTCTAATAAGGCTGAAATTCAAAATCAAAATCGTAGTGTGTCTGAGACCAGTTCATGGGCTAGTATTCCATTCATGCCACTTTTGAACAGCCAGGAGCACCCTATCCCAGACCTGCCAATAAGGATGAGCAAAGTCAGCAGTCTGGAACAGAGTCCAGGCCCAGAGTTTGTAGCAAATCATTAAATTAAAGATAAAGCCTTTATAAAAGTATAGTTTTCATTTTTACCTCCTTTATGGCCATTTTGAAATATTTCTTCACAGGCTGTGAAATTTCTAGCTAAACATCTAATTTCTTCTTAAAAAAATATTTATATATTATATATATGTATATATATACACACACATACATATACTATACACACAAATATACATACACAAGGATTCTGCCCACTTTTACAAAAATTAATATACTTTCTGTATTACCAACAGATAGTTATGTGAAACTTGTGCCTTTTAAGCCAATACATTAACATTGTTTTTTATAGTTCTGTATCTTTAATATGTGTGAAAACATTACATATTAAATACAGCCGATGTGTGATCTATACAACTGTTGTGCAAAGTCTATATGAAAGTCTCATGGTGACAGAAATGGTCAGATTTTCCAATTATCATGTGTTTTCCACTTTAACACTGATGGTCAAGTTGTCTAAAATACTGAGTAAATACTGACTTGTTGGGGGGGGGGTTCATCTCTCTATTTGTCTTTGTGAAGGAGGACCTTAAAGAGATTTTTCTTTTTTTTTGTATTTTAAATTGATACAGTACAATGCCAGGTGAAAAAAGAGCCTTAATAAAGCATGCATCACCCATACCCCTGTATGAGACCCCCAGGTAAGGGGCCACTTGCATAAGGCACCATTATTAAGATCTACAGTGCATTAACAGCTAGAAAACCAGAAATTAGTCCTCAAGGCATAAATAAGAGAAACATAGCTGCATGAGAAAACACTTTCTAAGCTTTAGTGGTTTTACCTACCCAAGTGAAAAAAAATTTTAGGTTCTTAGTCTAACGTTATGTTAGACCAGGAGCTCCTGGCCCTCACACTCCTGACACCCCACATGTGTCCAATGTCTCAAAGGGCATCACTAATTCTCCAAAAGGTCATCAAATTCAGAATCATGTAAAAAATATTCCTATGCTGCACACCACCTTTCTGGAAGGGGAGTATTACAAAATTGAAGGGGGAGAAGTATTGTGTATTGCCAAGCCCAGATGGCTAGGGATCACCAATTTTGACAAATTGCATTTTAGCTGCTCAGTAACTGGAATCAAAACTGTAGTTCTGATTTAAAAATGGAAAAGCAGAAAGTTCCCTAGACCATGCATTACTTTTGTCTTACAAGGAAAGGTTACCATTGTGTTATATTTGTAAATACACAGCTTATACAACGGGTAACAAATGAGCTGTTGTAGCCAGTAGAACAAGCTACTTGACACATTGCACGTTTCATAGCTGCACCAGACGCCAACGTCCCTCTCACACAGGAGGGCCCCCCCCCCACCCACTCACCAAGCAGGGTCTTGATCACTCACACTCCCGCCCTCCATGTTTTCCCTTTTTTTCCCTAAGGCGCAGACACCCTCCCAGGAAATGATTGGTGGTCATCTCATCTCAAGGTTTACCCATCACACACAAAACACTCAAACAACATTTTTTCTGTCTCTTGCAGTCTTGCCACTGCACAGGAAAGACTCTGCCTCATCATACAGTCCTAATAGATCCTCCACATACAGTCAACCCAACCATTAACATTCTCAGTGCACATGCTCACGGCAAAGGCTTAGGGACCAGTGCGAGTCCAGGCCACCCAAACACCACACACCACAGGCGCTCTGCCGCTTCCGACATGATTTTTTTTGCCCTCAAAAGACCTTCCAAGGAGAGGTCCTGGAGGCAACTGGGTGGGGTGCAAAATGGCATGCTTTGGCTGGAACACGCACCCTCCTTCCACGGCCGTCTCTCAGCCTGGAAGCCATTTTAGCCGCAGGATTCACACTCTGCTCCCTCAGAGGTGCCTCTTCATGTGCAGGGCCAGGTGGTCGGACCTGGAGAAACACCTGCAGAGCCAATAAGCATCAGAGAGGTTAGGTCTCCAGCCCCAGTTCAGTTACAGACCTCCCACCCTGCATGCCCCCACCCAGCTCTTCTCAGAGGGAAACTGGCAATCCACTGATTCACTCCAACTCATTTTCAGGGGCAGGAAATTCCAAATGGTAGGAGCATAAATTAAGGTCTCCATTCCACTCTTTTGGAGCATCTGACCTGACCTTACTTCCCAGTCTTCAAATAAAAAACTGATGAAGGCCTATCTTCAGAAAATAGGAATAAATTCACTCTAGTTTTACACACACACACACACACACGACATAGAGCATCTGTAACTTGGACAGATGTCAGGCCTATCGGAGACTTTTTTTTTTAAGTCCTAGGCTAAAACAAGGTCAGTCCAGGACAGGAAACCATCTGCCTTCCTACTCCATTGTGGGGATGGCATTCCCAAACGCAGCGCTTCAAGCACGTACCTGTCACAGTGAGAACATTTAAAAGGCTTGGCACCAGTGTGCTTTCTGAAGTGTCTGGTTAACTCATCGCTTCTTGCAAAACGCCACTCACACCCTTCCCATGAGCATCTGTAAGGCTTTTCTCCTGGGAAGAGAGCACAGGACAAGCATGCCGTGATTTCACTGACCAGCGAGGGAAGGAGCCCTGCTACAACAGCACATGGTGAAAGTCAACTCATTAGCACGCTCCAGGTCTGGTGGCCTCAGGAATTCCTAACACACCTCAATTAGGAACAGCAGCTGGTACTCAGAAAGTGACATCCAGGAGCTCTTTCCTGACCTAGCCTCAGTCATCCAAGTGCTGTGGAAGGCACCTAGAGCCTACATAACCATATTCAGTTAACATGTAAGGAAGACAATTACTCAGACTGGAGAAATACTTCGGAGGTGATGTGTCAGCCCACTGGACCCACAGCCTCTCCGAGGGCAGGGTTTTATTGCTTTCTCCATGGAAACCGTTTCTCCCAAGCACTTATTTTGCTCCTTACTCACTTCCCTGTGGAATGAGCTTCGTTGTTTCCTCTGAGAAACTACATTTCTCCAGAACTGAAGTCATGAGTTTCTGGGAAACCCCATCCAAGGCCTTCAAAGAACTTTCTAAATGGCAATCCAATAACGCAGTCCACTTTATGCCTTGGTCAGATTATAAACATGAATTCACTATAAGTGCTACCTTTTAGTGAATATCCTTTTAGAGGATATTAAACATGTGGCCAGAACCAGTCCTACTAGAGAATGCCGTTTGAACAAATGGCACCTGGGTTCTGACCCCTCTCTGCCATGAGCATTTTGGGGACCCTAATTGACAACTCAGCCATCTCCTCTCATTACTGGTAAGATAAGAGTTAGGGTGACTTGATCTCTAAGATCCCTTCCAGCTCTAAAATTTCTGTGACTCATCACTAATTACCCTAGAGACTACTATGGTAGTTTTAAATGGTACTTTCATCGAGGTTGTGGTATTTCATTAAGAAATTTCTTTAATGTCTTTTAAAAATTGGTATCAGAAAACAAAAGCAGCATGATCCACAGAGAAATTCCCAGTAAGCACCCTCTGATCAATATTGCTACATATGACATCTATGGTCAAGCTTATTCCTCATACCACCACCATTGGTGGCATGTTGCCCAGTGACCCTCTCCCCTGGCCATTGGGTTTCATTTCAAAAAAATCAGAAGCAACTCCACGTAACATTACCGTGGACACTGCAGACCACATACAATAGGTCTTGATCACCGAGAGGGTTGGAGTTGGGGGGTTGGGCTGGGAGGAAATGGAGAATGTGATTTACCTCTTGTCTGTTTACTCTGAAAGTGTCAACCATTCATCGAGCACATGTCCAGTCTTTCACCTCCTACTCTGTCTTCCCCAGAGACCCATCTCTTTGGGGAAAGAGTGAGGTGAGGATGTGTCTGCTCTGACAGCCTTCTGCGGAGCCCGGCCCCCTCCCAGGGCTGGTGCAATTCAGTGGCGCCCACCAGCGGCCCACCTCCCAGGTCGCAGGAGGGACTGACCTGTGTGAGTGCGCTGATGTGCTTTCAAGTGGGAGCTTTTGGTGTAAACTTTTCTGCAGCCGTTAAAATGGCATCGATGTACCCTTCTTCGACCGTCTGGGGAAGCATCCCCACTGCCCTTGTCACCAGGCTTCCCTGAAGTCCCACTGCGTATCTTCCCTGAAGGGTGTGGATCACCAGGCACACAACCCCACAGGTGAGAAGGGTCTCTGCTCAGTTCTGGAGAAGAAGGGGGCGTGGAGGTGACAGAGGAACTCAGGTTCCCAGAGTTGACCAGCACTTCGCCGATGGGGTCAGAGGTAAACTTGGAGGTGGGCGAGAGTTCCTCGGAGCTGTCAGATGACTCACTGCTCACATCCGAGTTCAAGCTGTTGGTCTCCAGGTTGTAACCAAAGCTGGGGCTGCTGAGAGCATCCTCTGAGGGACTGGAGGAAACCTTCACTTCCGGGTCCTCCTTCTTCTCCCGAGCCAGGATGATTTTGGTCCACAGATCTTCTTGGCTGTCAAATTTGATTTCGGAGGCTGACACATAGCAGGGTTCACTCTGGAGGTAACGCTCCAACTCCAGGCAGGTCTGTGCAAAAGGAACCACAAGAAGGCTCATGATTATGACAACTGAAAATGGAACCAAAAGCACTTTTCCAAAAACATGCAGGGATGAAGGGCAAACAGACTGTGGCCATGTCACTATAAGAACCGTGTCTTTAGGAGAGCACGAGGAAAGCTGTTTCTAGGAATGGGGATGGGTTGGGAAGAAATACCACGTGGGACCAAAGGCCACGGTGACTAAAGGTCACTAAGCCAGTGTTTGTTATAGTTACCAGTGTTGATGTTTCTAATGAGTTTCTGTAAACCACACAAAGAACACCAGCCTCAGACACACACCCCTGACAGGTTTAGCCAGATAATCTGACAGTCTCAAGAACCATGTGCATTAAGAAAAGCCCCAGCCATCCTCCTTTCTCAGGCACAAGACAAAAAGGCTGCACCGCACGCAATGCAATGTGTTCTCACATTGCATGTGTCTCCCTTTGCAGACACAGCTGACAGCACAGGGCCACACTCAGTGAGCAGACGCAGCAAGCTGATGGTCTATATTCAAGGACATCAATGGAGCTGCACAGAAACCACCCACTTCCTGCTTAGCCCAGACCTAGTAGGCTTTCAAAGAATGCCATTCCCAAGTGCAGGGCCATGGGTGCACACAACTTTAATGACTTCCACAGTGGTCAGAGAAAAACAAGAGCTTCAACAACAGAGTGGAGAAATCATTCCAGAATGGCCATCTGCTATTGTAAAGGATGCAAGAGGGGAAATTCCTCCTGGCCCTGCTGGGAGTGCCACAATGGACAAGAACTTTATCTACTGGCCAAGAGTACAACTGTGTATGAGTCATCACTCTATTTCTTTCACGCAATGCCAGAGGAGACTTCCTTTTGAAATTCTGACCAGCAGCCAAAAAAGGACCCAATTCAGATATACATGCAGTGTGTCATGGACAGAGTGCCCCCTCCCCAGACCCACAACCAACCTTTCAAGAAGCTACAACTGCCGAGAGACCAGCATCCCCTCTCCCCACCATTTCAAACTTTCTAGCCACTGGAAAAGAAAAACGGTAGGAAACATTTTAGGATTAAATTATATCTGCCCTTCTCTTCACTAGGATCAATTGCCTGGATGGCCATATAAGATTATCTACATGGCTGCAATTCTATAGATTTAAATTTCTACCGCCCACTATACTTTTTTTAGCAAATGACATTCGGAACTAGCTAAGGTATCCAAAGTGCTCATGCTCGCTTTCTTAGCAATATGCCTGCTATCATTATATAGCATATACCCTCTCCCCTCCCCACAGAATCCTCACAGAGCAAGCATGAGCAAGCAAAGGGGGAAAAACAACCATTGTTTTCTCTTTACCCTTAAAATTGGATGTCTGGTTTACAACGCACAGCAGAGTATTCTGAGGAGAAACCAGCTAGATATTTTATGGATGTTCCAAAGAAAAACGAAAGCATACTTGTCAAGATCTTGTTAAACTTTAATCATCTGGCTAATTTAAAATCTCCATTATGCTGATGAGCACTGGGGACCAGAACGAAGCTCTCAGAGAGTTTAAAAGCCTCTAAAGGCTAAGGAGAGCTCTCAGCCTGGCTTGTGGCCCAAATCCCAAATGCCCGAAGGAAACTACTTAGATCAATTTCAATCACGTCCTAGGGAGCAGCTTCTTAAGGAGGAAAAGGGGGGAGGGGAGAGGAAGGCAGAACAGGGCTGAGAACAATTAAGCAGGCATATGAAGGTTGCCACACTTTGCATTTCATCCCTCTTAAAGCTTTCTAGGCTTTGAAATCCACAGAATATATTTTGTACTTCGTGTCAAAAACCAACAGTCTAATCTATTACACAGCCCCTTTCTACCTTTAAAAAAAAATAGGACAAGTGTCAGAATCTCAGTACCTTTAGGCAATCCTAACAAATTAGAGGGGAGAAATTAAGTTTCATAATTGTCCAATGACAAAAATTCCAGTTCTACTAAAAAATGCCAGAAACCAAGGCTGTTCTTCCCAAACTCAGGGTTGAAGTAATTCAGAAGGACTCATTGTCATATGACTGGGTAAGTCACTGGTTGTGCAAACAGTTTTTGGTCAACAAAAGAAGCAGGTAAGAAAAACAAGGCAGATGAACGCAAATGTTAAGGATTCCAAAGAAGCAACTGGAAATGGCCTGCTAAGGAAAAGGAGCTGGTGGATGTTTTGCTGGTGAAATTTCTAACTTAAAAAAAAATAACACTAAGTACAAAGACCAAAAAGGAAAACAAAAACAAATCGCTTAAGAAAATACCCTTGGCATCCACGCAAGTTCAAATGACAAGTTCCAGCTGTGGAGTCTGGAGCTGGTACAAGCACCAAACTTCTGCCAAGAGCTCGGGCCGGGATCAGGCAGCGGAGCTTGGGCTGCAGTCTGGTTCAGAAGCCCCAGAAACGGGCAAAAACACGGGGAGCGACGAAGTGCTGCTGCGCTCCACGCAAATGACAACTGGGCTCCACACTGGAAAAAAATCCCTTTTAAAGTGCCTCCCGCACCGGAGGCAGGAGTACGTTGTAAGACTAATTATTTAATTTTTAAAAATTCTACCCAAACCATACAAAAAAAAAAAAAGCAAAAGCAATGAACCTCCAGCCACGCATCGTCCTGTCGGTGCGTGCATGCACTCCCTCCGCTGCGCACCGGGGCACCTGGCACACAATTCCTATTTACCTGTTGCCAATATTCCTCCAGGGAGGGCAACGCCGAGAAGTACCCGGTCTCGTGCACAATCTGGAGTTCCTGGAAGATGCTGCACATTGGGAGTACATCCATGTCGGGTTGGAAAAGACAGTCCCCGCTGTTGTACCAACAGGGAGATGTGCGGTCTGGAGTCGGGAGCGCAGCGGCGGTGCCTGCAGTGCCGGTAAAGTTTCATGCAAACTCAGTGCACAGCAATGAGGCGCCGCGGGTTCAGATCCTGCCGGAGTCCAGAGACGCGCTCGCTAGCCCACACAATATTTGCAAACACCGAACTGACTGCAAACGTAACCCCTGAAAAACTTCCCTATTCAAACCTCCGCTGCCAGCTCCCCCCTCCTCCAGTCCTGGCTCCCCCCACTCCCTCCCCCCCACGTGACTCGTCCGGGCCGCCCCGCGCACCGCCCAATCACACCGCGCCCGGCCTGGGGGCTGCGCGCCGATGATGTCAGCTTCAGCCAATGGCGGGCGCCAGCTCATCGCGGCCCCGCCTGGCGTGACCGAGCCTCTCCAGCAAGGCCCCTGCAATTGGCTAAATTCGAACTTCGGGCGTCCATGATTGGAAGGAGGGCTCGCAGGCTATTTTTAGCAGGGTATTTAAAGCGCGGGTCGACGCACGCCGGAGGAGTCGGCGCTGGGAGGTGGGCGGCCGAGCGCTTCAGTGCGCCCGCGGCCGGGCCGAGGGAGCTAAGTCCCTCGTCCATCTCCAGTCCGTGCCGTCCCAGCCGGTTACCCGTCACCCAGGCCCTCGCCACTCTGGACTGGTCCGCGTGACCCGGGCCGGTCGTTCGGACACCTTCCCCCAACCGTCCCAGTCCTGTTACCATGTCCCAGTCCCCTGCGTCACGCCCTGCAGATCTGTGTGCCGCGGCTGGACTGAGGGGAGCCGGGCGGGTCCCGGTCACCGGCTCGTCTGTCCCCATCTTCCGTCTACCCCCGTTCACCCTCTTCCAACCTCGGGGAAGGTCTGCTTTCCTCCGTCCAGCCTCTGCTCCACCCTCTCTATCCTGCCTTTCTGTCCCTCCCCCTTCGACCTCGGGGCGCCCTGCCCTCTGCCTCCCCAGGGCCGAGGCTGTGACTCCGGGGACCGGGTAGGGACACTACTGCTGTTCTGTGGTGCTGAGGCGCAGGGGGGCCGGCGGGGAGAGGCCTGTGCGCTGAGTCGCTGGGACACTTGTCTGTGAATCCCAGGACCCTCCTTTAGGCCCCTCCCCCCACAGGGGGCGGGGAAACACCTCCTTGCCTGGGTACCTCCCTAACCTGCGGGAAAAGGCTCCAATGGACCTGGAAGATCCTAGTATCTACTGGCTCTTGATGGATTTAAGTGAAAGTGTTAACACTGATTTTGTGGGGAACAAATTCCACGTTTAAAAAAGAGACTCCCTATAACCGGTTATCAGGAAGGTCAGGAACTACAATAGCATCTTCACCAGCTGTCTACCTGTTAGAAATGTAATTTCCAGGGCGCTCCAAACTTCAGAATCAAAAGATGGGGGCTGGGGGCTGGGGGGCTGTCGCAACCGTTGTGTTTGAACAAGGTTCAACACACATGTGAATCTTTTGCCTGCTGAAGTTTGCAAATCAGAGATGTAGAACTTAAAATGTCCTTTCACTTGTTACCTACAAGCAGCAGCCCTTATTCTAGGTTATGGAATCTACTCCTAATTGGGAGAAATCTGTTTAGTTTGTAGAGCTGCAGTCTCAGCCCTCACCAAGGTTAAAACGTAACAACTAGGCTTTCCCTCTCTGAATACATAAACAGTTTAAATTAGGTTCAAGCTGACATTCAGTGTGTATGTGTGTATTTTTTCTATAAATTATCTTCTAAAATATGTCGATTTAAAAAAAAACCGCGAAGGCCCCGAAGAATGCGCATTTAAATTCAAAGTGGAAAACTGGATTATAGCTACTACTTTCCTTTTTATCTTAAAGCAGAGTTTAATGAACATCCTTTTAAATAAATTTTTTAATGGAATGTCAAAGAATTTTGAGAGGATTTTGTATGTTAGATTTTAGCAGCTAGAACAGAGAAGAATATATCAGGATTTAGGACCCTGTGAGATTCTGGGCAGGGACCTTTGTGAATCAAAAGTTAGGGTTGTAGCTATTATAGAGAACCTATGAAAGTAGTGCAAAATGAATTGATACACATGATCGCTGACCTCTGTTCATATTAATTTACATAGAAACAAAAGCATGACTGAGACTCCAAAGGAAACAAAAATCCAGTGACTATACCAGTGAAGGCCAGCATCCTGGGGCTTTGGGAGGAGAGTTAGGTTATCCTTACTTACCTGTTGGGTAATTAGTTACTTGTTGTGTTAATAATTTTCTTTATCTACATTCCTATGGAATGTAACTTAATCCTGTCTCTTACCTGCACTGACCAGTACTTAGAAGATTGTATAGTTTTTAAAAATAGTGAACTAAGTACAAACTTCTTGTTAAAAGACAAGTACACGCACACTAGGGGTGCAATGTGCAACATGACCACAGTTAGTACTGTTACTAGATAAACAGGAAAGTTATTAAGAGAGTAAATCCTAAGAGTTCTTATGAGGAAAATTTATCTTTTGTTTTTTTAAATTGTTATCTATACGAGAAAATTAATGTTAGCTCAACATATTGTGGTAATCATCTCCAGCATATATAAATCAAACCATTATGCCATATGCCTTAAACTTACACAGTTTAGGTGTATATTAATCATTTCTCAGTAAAACTGGAAAAATAACCTAATTGGACATAATACAGGTACACTAAAAACGGCAATTTTCAGAAAAAAATAAAAAGGTGTAACAACAGGTTTGTACAATATGCTGAATTTCAAAAAGAATTAATCCTATCACTTCCTGCTGCACCCATCAGCCCTTCAGTACCATTACTCACATCCTGTGACTGGCCAGGTATTTAGGATTCATACATTCATAAAATTTTGAGAAAGTCCCAGTGGTGGGATAGGACTGTAGAGGTCTTAAAAGAAGGGCATGGCCCCTCTTGGTGTATATCACTATTCAGTGAGGATACAGTGTCAGCTCCCTATGTGAAAAAAATATGCTGGATTCTGAGCCATACTAGGCAACAGAGACAAATCACAGAAGGAGAGAGGGTCATTCAGAGGGAAGAATGGAGTATGGTGTGAAAAGATGGACCTTAGACTCTAGTTATTTGCACTACCTTTGTGACCTTAGTTACGTCCTTTCTGTAGGAGGTGAAAATGTCTATTATAGTTTGATAGAATTGAAATAGATGATGCGTTAAAATCCCTGGTTCATGGCAAACAGTAGTCATTCAATAAATTGAAGGCAATATTCACTAATTCAACAGTCATCCATCTCTAAGCATGCTGTTGATATTTATTTTAAAATTCACTTTTAAAAAATAGATGAGTGAACACAGAAGCAAAATGAAATCACCTTTGCAGGTCACATAACCAGAGAAAAAGTTGGGTCCACAGTCACATCCAGTGACTCCAAATGAGCTTCTTTGTCCTACCCCACACTGAATATTCTTGCTCTCACTCCTTTTCACTCTCCCAGTCACACGTGGAGAGAAAATAATAAACTTCAGTTGGTGAACATGATTCTTGTTCTCCACTCTTCTCCATCTGCTCATCTCTTTCTTCAGTTGTTGTGCTGCCTGTCCTATACCACTATCTTCAGAAGGTCAGGACCCATTCATCGCCACTGTCCCTGGCTTCTTTCACATTCCTGCGCCACAGGAGGTGTCTGCCCGCCTTGCAGCCTCGTGTCATTCCCTCAGGTCCCCCAGCCCACCTCCACTCCCTCCTTCAAGTTTTTTCTTCCTTCCTACTTCCAATTACACTCATTTATTTTATACCACTAAGCTCTCTTTGCCACATTTAGAAAAAAAATAATAATCTCTTTAATGAAACTTTGCATTTAAGCTTAATTTAAAGACTTATGGAATGGTATATTGATTTTGAGTACTTTTGATCTTCCTGTTCTTCCAGTTAATTCAAGAGAGGCTCTTAAGAGGGGTCTCATGAATCTGTTCCAACGGCCATTCCAGTAATGCTCCCAATGACACTGGGGCTCCTGATGGGCAAGAAGCCACTTTGTTCTGTTTTGTTTTCGGTGTCACTACCAAAACATCAGTTACCATATGATGTTACAGTACAGTTTCACTTTTTATAAGAACTATTAGTGCTGAGAATAGCTAATGAGGAAAGTTCTCTATTGAGAGTTTTAAATAGTTATATAACTTAATTTGTTTCTCCTGGGACCATTTGGGCACCCTTTAAACATTCAGTCACATGGGTTGAAAAGTACTGTTCCTATGAAACCTTTTGTGGACTGAATGACATAAAGTGAAGAAACAATCATCTTAGGACACATCTTGCTGGGGGATGCACAAAATATTTCATTTTTGCCAATAACTTTATTGGTTTGGATATTTGAGTATATGGGCTATCATCCACTATTGGCTTCTAGTGGGTAGAGGCCAGGGGAGCTGCTAAACACCTTCCAATGCATAAGACAGCCCCACAGCAAAGAATTATTTAGCCAAAGTGTCAATAGTACCAAGAAACTTCACAAACCACTTTTGACATGTTTGATCAGTCAGAGCACCTTCTCCATACACTGCACAAATCTTCTTTTGTGTTTCAGTTGCATTTTACCTTTCTTGAAATAATAAAGCACAATATGATGAAAATGTTGCATATTTTCTTTCGTCTTCAATATTAAAATGGCTGCACAAAAATTCACCAATTTTGAAAAAATGCATGCTGATATGACAGCTCTTACAATACAATCTAGCAAAATTGTTTCAAGTTAAGTTAAAGACAATAAGCAGTACAAGAGCCATCACCCAAAGAAAACCTAAACTTTTGGCCAGCCCGGTAAGTAGAGGTAAGGCACGCTGGCACGCAGACACAGCTCGAAGCTCTGGGACTTGAGGCTGTGATACCGAGTGTAGTTCCCAGGGGAGGGACTCAGGGGGCCACTCTCACAACTCTGGGTGAGCATTGCCTCTGTAAGTGCTCTGCTTACTGCAAAGCAAACTCTGAATACTATTTTAGCTTTTCACATTTTTTTTTTGTAAAAGCAGAAATCTTCTATTTCTTTCAGTTAGTGGAAACAGTTACTAATGTAGGTCTTTTGTAAAAGTGAAGCAGCCTGACATGAGCTCTCAAAAAGCATGGGACACCTGTATTTGTGGGTGGCAGGGAATTTTAGCCCCATCTCACACCACATACAAAAATTAGTTTGAGAGAGTTTAAAAAATAAGTGAAAAGCTGAACTCTGAAGTTTGCAGAAGAAAATATAGGAGAACACCATCATGACTTGGGGGTCATCAAAGTTTCTTAGAACACAACAAGCACTACCTTAAAAAATATTTTCTCATTAGTAAATTAGACTTCATCAAAATTTAAACTGTATGAAAAGATATCACAAAGAAAATGAACAGAAAAGTTATAGGCTGAAAAAATAGTTTTCACTACACATATATAGTATTGAATATGTACCCAGGGAATATAAATGACACAAAGAAGTCAATAATAAAAATATACATACTTTTTAAGATTTTATTTTATTTATTTTTAGAGAGGGAAGGGAGCAAGGAAGAGAGAGAGAGAGAGAGAAACATCAATGTGCGGTTGCTGGGGGTCATGGCCTGCAGCCCAGGCATGTACCCTAACTGGGAATCGAACCTGCGACACTAAATATATTTTTTAAAAATATAAAAAATAGGGAAAAATAAACAGGTACTTCATACACATACACATGTGTGTGTGTACATATATATGTATGTATATATATGACTGGTAACCTGTGAAAATATGTCACATATATGACCATATATATATATATGACTGGTAACCCATGAAAATGTGTTCAACATTATTCATCATCAGGGAAATGTGAAATAGAACCCATGATTGGTGACAATGTAGAGCTATGACCACTTTTGAAAAAGTTCTGGCCATTTTTAATAAAGCTAAACATATAACTATTTCGTGACTCAGCTCTTTCATCATCCAGGCATTTAACCAGAAGCACTGAAAAAATATGTTCACAAAGAGATTTATACAAGATCTTTATAGCAGTTTATCCATAGTAGTCAACAACTGGTCACCATTTAGGTGTCCACCACCAGGAGATGTGGTATTCTCGTAGAAGTGTGCCGCTGCTCAGCAGCAGACAGAGCAAACTACTGTACATGGAGTGACATGAATATGCCTCAGAAACAAAGGCTGAATGAAAGAAGCCTTGCACACAGGCATGCCTATTGCAAAACTCAGATTGCATTAAGCTCTAGAACGGGCAACACAGATGTTTGGTTACCTGTGGTGGACACGGGTGAAAATTGACTGGGAAGGGGCCTGAGGGAGCTCTTTTGGTGATGAGTGATGGTAATGGTGATAGGTGATGGTGATGGGTGATGCTCAGTCCAGAGGGTTGCATGTCCTTCCTATCTCATTTCTATGAAGCATTAGCATTTTCAGATAAGTCAGAAATCTGTGTCACCTATATGGGAATTCCATTCCAGTTATGCAGAAATGTCCTAAGTGTTCTAAGAAAAGCCTATTTTGTTTCTGAGTGCTTACTCTTTGCTAGGCATCATTCTGTCTCTCCAGGAAATAGCAGTGATTAAGACTAACTATCCCATACAGCTCATGTTCCAGTTTGGGGATAAGCAGCTATCAGGTAATATCTCAGGTGATGACAGATGCCATGCAGGGTATGGAGATGGGAAGTAATAGGCAAGGGGGTAGGAAGCGGTACCTTAGACGGGATGACTCTGGGAGGCCTTTGGGATGAAGTCCCTTTGTGCAGAGAGAGGATAAGGTGAGGATAGAGTGAAGACATAGTGACATTGAGCAGTAAGTACCTGCAGACTGGTAAATGTCAAGTGACAATAGTTCTGCTTCCACTATAACTTTAAAAGATATTTAAGGGTTTCATATCCCTTTAAGTAACTCCATATGTTAAATTGCACTTTTTGTATTAGATAACATTTGTTTTCAGGCGATCACAAGTATAAACTTCTAGGAGGTCATTATGACCTAACTGCTTATAAGAAATGAATACAGTCATGCCTTGGTACTGCTAGGCTTCAAAACTCATCAAACCCTGTAGAACTCATTGCATTTTGATAAGAAAAAAAATGTATCAACACTCAGCATTTGGTCAGGACTAAAACGTGTATGAGTAACGACTCTGTCCCACAAGAGAAAATGCTTCATCATTTGGTACTCATCAGTTTTGGCACTCATGAGTTCTGGAATGAAAACGACAAGTACCGAGGTACCACTACGCCTTAAAACTTACAGTAAGTGTGTATATGGAAAGAGTCTCCCGTTTGCACAGGTTGCAAGAACATTAGACTCCTGTGTCGGAAACATGGTCAGCTGCTGTTCAGAGAGGAGGAGGCATTTCAGATCCCTCAGCTCTCCCATATTAAATGATTCTGAACCGTTTTATAGTTTTGTTGATCTGATAAAGAGCCCACAACACCCTATCCCCACAATGCTCTTCTGGAAGAGCCAGAATCCTGAGTGTTGTGCCTCCTTCCTGAAAGTTCTCCAACATCAATTTCTTGTGGGCCCAAAGCTCTCGAGAGCTGAGGGGAAAGCAGGTCACGTCTCAGGTGATGGTACACACTGAATGATGGAGCGCACCGAAAGGCGAGCTGACTTCTGAGTAAAAAGTGCTTGCTCAGGCCATTGGCAGGATCGGACCCTTTGCATGGTTGTGTACCCAGAGGACCTTCTTTTCTGTTTTAGTGACTGTCTCCTTGCCTCAGAGTGTCTGACATGAAGAAAGAAACCTTCTCTCTCTGGCCCCGTGTCTCATACGGGGCTCCAGGTGGTTTTTCCCAATCCACAGGAGACATTTAGGCTCCAAGAATGAGCCTGATTGGGAGGCACTTGCCCACTTCACACTTCCAGGGGTCCTCAGGGGAGGGATCTGGGAAAGGTCACCTGAGCTGAGACATTTAGATGTCAGTCCTTAAAACTGGAATTTTAATAGCAAAGGGTTTAGTGCTTAGCACCATGCCCTGTTATTATTATTATAGAATTTGGAAGTCAGCCTTGGTGATCTGGGGTCCATAACAATAATAAGGTGTCCATCTCTCCAGGGAGTTTAAGCATAGACCACAACTCATGTCATGAGTTAAGCTCATGCAGAGCCATAGAAGAGGGTCCTGGGTGGAACCCTGTCTCTGGCATCAAACCAGCTGCTTGTATAAGGGTCGTGCTAACCAACTGTGCCACCGCAGCTCCAAACCAGTGGTTTGAATACAGACACATTTCTCAATTCTTCTGAATTTAGTTAAAAACATGCTTCCTTTACAGGACTTGTCGGGGATTAGATGAGATAACGTATGCTTAGTTTAGTGCATAAAAGAAGTTCTACTAATTACAAAAGCGACTTTTGTGAAGGCACAGTAGTGACAAATCCAGCCTTACTCCCAGCAAGAAGCCACAGACCTAGGAAGTGGGGCCATGTCAACCAGCAACTGCAGGGGCTCACCCCTCTCCTTTTTGTGCCGAGGGGCAGCTGCAGCGATGAGTGGGGACAGCAGGGGAATTCGTGGATGAATACTGATTGCTTTATTCTTTTTCCTTTCTACACTTCCTTCTTTTCTTGGTCATAGAGACCTCTAGGTCACACACTGCCCTTTAAACAGCCTCAGACCCTAGGAATGTCCCCATGTCCCCAGTGTCATGGTGTGTTCTTGGTCTTTGGTGGCTGGCATGCAGCAGGGCTGTTCTGGTGGCAGCTCCATGCAGCTCATCCCTGTGACCCTGGTCCAAATGCATTGTCTTCTTTGATTCTTTGTTTGCTTGGTTTTTGTTTCCCCTAGAAAAATTCTTGGTGGGGAGTGAGCACACACAGATAAATACAGATACAGACACACTCACACAGAGATATACTCACAGAGACACACACTCACACACAGAGACGTACAGACACACAGAGGGTCTCCTGCTATATTGTGGCCAATTAATGAACTGCTAGAATTTGTAGTTGATTTTGGGCGAATTACATCCTAGATCAGTATCTTTCCTTACTTTAGGATAAAGTATAGTATTGTCATGGTAAACAGATTTTTAAAAATGTGCCAGATTTCAGGAGTGTTTAGATGATTAATTTTAGGCACTTAGTAGGTGGCATATATTTAGTTAGAATTACCTATCCTCAGTGTCATGCAATTGAAAGAAAACCCTTTGGATGATGAGCTATTTATAACACAATTTAAAAAGCTGTCTTGCAGAAATGCAACATCTCATTAGGAGTTAAATCCTAGAACTTCCTGGCAAAAAAATGTGGTACTTGAAAATAACATGTTGTCAGGGTAGCGTGAAAATGTTACGGTGGGACTGTCTCTGCATGAAGTGAGCAGACGACCACAATGACTTGAACTTCTGTGGTGAGAAATCATGGTTCTCTCCCGAGGCCAGAAGCCCTTACAGATGGCAGAGAAGTGAGAAGTTTTCTTCATGCTTTAAGGTAAAATATTACCTGACAGAACACAAGAAAACATGTTACTTTAAAAAATCAAGGGACAGAATCTGTCCTTTTGGGGAACTAAAATCATCAAGGACTTTCTGTGTCTTGAGGAAAATAATGGAGAAGAAGTGTCAGGCACTGTGGGTTCCTTGAATAGGTTTTTAGTTCATATGCACCACAAGCCATTTTTTCAGAAAAGTCAATTTTTCACACATTTGCAGAACTCATTTTTTTTTCAGATCTGCAATGAAGGCTTAAACTGCGTTTTTGAAACTGCCATTCTAGGATAATGTCTGGGGTATCTTTTTTATTAATACCTAAATGAGATCTATGCGGTATGGGAAAAACAGATAACTGGCACTATAGACTGGTAAAGAAAATAAAAAGAGGAACTCTCTGTAAGCTTCTCCCTCCCTCCTGACAAAATGGAGTGACGGATGGTATTGTGCTGTTATCAACATAGTTGCATGCAGCAAATATGTGAATGACTTCAGAGATAATGAAATGTTAAGTTTTTTGGTTCACTATTTAAAAATATAAAACCAACAATTACAGATGAAAACTATTCATTCTGAGATTTAAGGAGGGAAAAGCAGGAAAAAAATGGCTTTTTAACTTCTCAGAACACAGTGCTGCCCTGATTCTCCCACAAAGGGAGCTGGCACATCTTGAGAAAAAGGACAGGCAGGAACCCGTGCTGTGGTTCTGGCTCTGGCTGTGCCCCAAGCGTGCCTCCAGTCGGCCCCGGTCGCCTGGGTGAGGAGAGGCCCACAGGCAGTCCTGACACACATGGCCCCAGGGCCCTGCCTTCCATGGATTCTGTCCGTAGTGTCCAACTGTGGGAAATGTTGCTTGTACTATAAATCGTGTATCAGGCAGACATCTTTCTCACTAGGAAAGCTAGCAATTGACAAGATGTCACATGTCTGACTCCATACCCAGTGAAGCCTTCTTATTGAATCGTTGAAGGGCTGGTGGGGGAACACATGAGCATTTAATGATAGAATTTAAAGAATCTTTTTTTTTCATTCTTTACCTGAGGACATGCTTATGGATTTGAGAGAGAGAGAGAGAGAGAGAGAGAGAGAGAGAAGCATTGATTGGTTGCCTCCCATACACACCCTGACAGGGAATCGAACCCCCACAACCTTTTGGTGTATGGGACGATGCTCCAACCAACTGAGCCACCTGGCTAGGGCAAGAACCCTTTAAACATTTATTTTAAGCACATTTCAGTAGTGGGGGCATTGTTCTTGGATAGCCCCTGAACTGTGAACATACTGTCGGTGTTTTGCAGCCAAATGGCTTCAGTGGTACATATGGAAATTTGTCTAAATATTGTAAGCAATTGTCCAGAAATATATTTTTATTATATTATCAATATTCACTGTGTAGATGCAAAGGTTTAAAGGACAAAGATAAACTTCATCCCAGTCCTGGTCATAATGAACACAAATTCTGAAGTTAATAAACTCTAAAAAGTCAGTGCCTTTGAATGTTTTAAAAATTTCCCTTAACCAGACATAGAGTTTTATAACTATACACCAAATACTAGAATCTAAGCCCTTAAAAATGTTAAAGTGTGTTTCT
The DNA here is from genome assembly GCF_019186645.2 of Phyllostomus hastatus. Lineage (NCBI taxonomy): Eukaryota > Metazoa > Chordata > Mammalia > Chiroptera > Phyllostomidae > Phyllostomus > Phyllostomus hastatus. The sequence goes on from NW_025334028.1 coordinate 36,120,638, forward strand.
TTTCACCAAAAATACTTATTTTATTCTATCATATACTTGTGGAACCTATTTTGCAATATTTTAATTGTGATATATTAATTAAGGAAGTCTCCCTTAATTTCCTAGAAAACATTAACTAAAATTTCAAAGCTTTCGTCTCTAGGTTACATTTTTCTGCAAAGAAAAAGTGTTATTTAGAAAACAAACACTGTTGCCTTGTGATAGATTATTTTGTTTCAAGTGAGCCAACACAACGGAATAAAATATATGATCTGTCGTGGCTGAGTCACTTCCTGTTTCAATAACAAGAATGTCATCAGCTAAACTCTAACCAGCACAGTTTGTCACTGTGTGTGTGGCTTTATTTGTACATGTTGCCAGAATGTTCTTAGGGAAAATACACTCATCATTTTCATACCAAAAAAGAAACTTTCGGTGAGTGGTTTTGGCTGAGGCTGTTGCCTTGTTTATTATTGATGCCATAACCGAAGCTTTCCTAATGGAAGGGAGAATGCTTACCCGGCAGCAGAAAGTGGGCCTGTAAGTTTGCCCAGGGAAGTCATAATTTACTCCTGTCACCAAAGCTCTAACACAAATGTGCAGTGGTTTCCCAAAGATTGAGAGTTGTGCTCCAGCGGTGTGACAAATCAAAAGGCCTGAATGTTTGCCTGGCTTGGCTACTAAGTGACTATTTGATCTTGAATTTCTGTTTCCACATCGGTAAAATGTTGGTGTTGAACAGCATGATCTCTGAACTTTCTTACAGTGACAAACACTTTGGCTCTTGTCCTAGAATCATGAAACTGAGCTGGCATTCTTTGCAGAGCAAGTGCCTGATGGCCCCTGATTTTAGAACCCCCCTACCCCCACTGAGATCTCCCAAGGCAAATTTTAAATGACTCATCTGGGTGAGTTATTGCCACACTGCCTTCCGGGCAAGACGGTTATTGCCTGGGTGCTATCATTTTTGCAAATCACTTAAACCCAGGAGCTGAAGGATTCCAGATGGTGCTCCTGGTCAGCTCAGCTTGAGGACATCATCCAGGGTGCTGGAGACATAGCTGGGAGTGTGGCGAGGGGAGGATTTAGGCCTCCACTCCGACTGCTTCTGAGCTCTTCTCCCAAGTTAATGTGACTGGGGTCAGACTCTCAGTACACTGAGACACATTTTAAGGTTTTACCTGCAGAAAGGTACCTGAGTGACTCATTGGTGTCACATTCTCCTTGGAGTCAAAATGAGACATCATCTTATGGGAGGTGAGAGGGATTTTTCTGTGCTGTAAGGGAAGCTTAGACACAACACCCGAGTCATGGTATTGCCAGATTTTAAAATCTAGTACCTTTGTGGAAGTACCTGGACACTGGCCATTTTTCTTTCAAAAGCCCCACCAATAATTACATTGTGAGCCCTGACCGATGTGGCTCAGTTGGTTGGGTGTCGTCCCACAAAGCAAATGGTCACTGGTTCAATTCCCAGTCAGGGCACATGCCTAGGCTGTGGGTTCAGTCCCTTGTCCAGGTGCATACAAGAGGCAACCCATTGATACATCTCTCTCGCATCAATGTTTCTCTCCCCTTCTTTCCCCCTCCATTCCTTTCTCTCTAAAAATAAATAAGTAGAATCCTTTTTTAAAAAGAATACATTATGAATATATTCATCCAGTCTTACTTATAAAGGCACCATAGAGCTATAATAATTAACATCTTATTTCCATTCAGCAGAATCATATACAATTGTCTAATCTGGTGATAGGTGTTTATAATTGCTAAGTAAATATTTGCTCTCAGGTATAAAGAATGAATTAAATGGGCAGGATCTGATCCTGCTTTCCTGTTCCTGAGAGCCCAGGGCGGCCTTCACTGTGAGTGGGGTGTGTGTACAGCTGAGTCAGGTAAAACTGGGCCCAGCAGCCCGCTGCCTCAGGTACGGCCCTTCTTGTCTGTGATTAGTGCGGGCTCTCCTTATTGCTAATGGCTTTCCACCTGGGATTCAGTCGCATAAATACCATATGAGATGACACTGCTATGTAACTGCTGAATATGTTAATACTCTTTTTTTTCCTGCTCAAACCTGAGGTCCTAGGGGAGGTGCTATCACTGTTAGAAAATGTATTGCCCTCAGGAGAAGGGCCCACAGTCGGGTAATGTGCTGTGGACATGGGTTTGAGTCCTCAAGTTCCCTGTGCCCCTCAAGAGTGACAAGCCAGAATAAATAAATGATGAGCAGCCATCCCGGTGGCTGTGGTTATAAAACCTGCTGCTATTTTAGGGCCAGGATTGTTCAGTCTGAGTTTTGTTTCCTTTCACCATCTGCTTTGGCATTGCCTGGCTCTGAAGGGCAGGCTTTGTCCTGGCCAGTGCGGTGTAGGTCCTCTTTGTCCAGGTTTACACAGTGAGATGCCACCCATAGAAGAGATAAAGGGTGACAGAACTTAAGTAAAATTGCTTTCCATTCAGAATTGTTTTTAAAATATGTTTTTAAACAAAAGAGATATCTGAGAGCATTTAAAAAAATTTTATGTAAAGTTCAAGGAAATCAGATTTATGCAGTGATAGAGTTTTGGTGGAAGAGAAGAATTGTGAAGAACTTTCTACTGTGTGTGTGTGTGTGTGTGTGTGTGTGTGTGTGTGTGAAATTCCTCATCTACTAATCTGTTTTCTCAATGGGATGGATCTTAGAAACCAAGGAAAGAGTCTCTTTTTGCATCCATTATTCTGTCAATAATGTAGGTCCCTAAGAACATCAGCATCTGATTGCATAAACATTGAGGGACTGGGTCTGCTGTGGGTATTTAGTGCATACTTGACAGCACATGTTAAACGCTGCACAGTATACTTCCTGCTCACAAGGATCCGAGTATTTTGCCTTTCTCATTCATTGTTACTCTGACTGCCAGGGGAACAGCCACCTGAGTGAGGACAGTGACAGGCTGGTGACCCTGGTCGTTCTTGGTGGACTTGGCCAGAGTCTAGAGATGATTAGAGAATTAGTTTTGGCACCGGTGCAGCTAAGAGCTGAAGAGGTTTGTATCACTATCAGATCTGTCAGCTCCCCAGACATGGTCAACCGGACTTACAGGAAATGCACTCACAGGTGAAACAACCTTTGGCACCCAGCTCCCAGCTTTCGGTTCAGAGAACTCTGCGTTCCCGGTACAGGGAGTGGAAGTTGATGTCATCAAAAAGATATTGCCTTGCTTTGAAATCAGCAAGTGCGTTCAAAGTTCTCCAACAAAAACAAAAAACAAAATAAGCACGAACATTTATATAGTTGCTGCTGAAGAATGCTACGTAGCCTTTACATGAACGTTACAATCTTACTTTCACTTACAACTTTCCCAGAAGAAATTGTTAGGAGTGAAGCTCCAAAATTAGCTCGAGGCCAAAAGTGAAAAATTTCGACAGCCTCTCTAAAGCAGCTTTTGTGTTCAGAACCATATATGGGTGAAAGTAACAATTGCAACAGGAAGCAAAAAAAGAAAGGAAAACTTTTTTTTGTACTTAACATAAAATGCTTAAGCTTTCATCTGTGAAAGAGCTCAAATTCCAAGTCTTGTTGAATGAAACTCCAGGTAGCTTATAAACTTGCTTTTATGAAATTTATTTGAAATGCTTCACTAACTTTCAGAGCCAAATCAGGAGACACGGCTCCCACTGTTATTTAACAGTTGGCTAACATCTCACTTCTGTGTGTGTTCTCCTCTTGGTAACTAAATACTAGTGAACATTTAATTGAATTTTGATGATAATCTTAATAGCATCGTTCTACATTTACTTCTTAAAGCAATTTCACATTTGTAAACTACTTGTGCATTCCTATCAGCTAGTGATAGGTCCAAGAGTAAAATTAAATTCTTTGCTAAGATAACATGTTTTTGATTTTTCAGTGTAAACACAAACATGTGAAAAATGGATAGAAAATGACCTCATTGCAATGGGGACTCATCAGTGTTAGTTATTAAGGGTCTCCCTCTATACTTCTATGGGACCACACACTGCCTTTCTCACAGACCTGGGGGTGGGCACTGAAATGAAGTTTTAAAATATGGCGTTTCTTGCCTGTCAGTTGATTTCAATATCTAAATTCTGGTCAGTGGACACCCTTGGCAGCCAGGTCAGGAGCTGGTTAGATTCAGAAGGGGGTCCAAATTTGGTGTTTTGAAGGAGCTTGCAGAGGTTCTTAATACTTCATGATTACCTTGAAGGTCTCATCAATTTCAAAAGAGCATTCCACGGTGGAAAAGCAACCCAGAGACACAACTTGAAGCAAATGCCCTCTGTATGAGAAAATGAAGTTTTAGTTAAAAAAACAAAACAAAACAACAACTAGTGACCAGCAGCTACAGAGGCACACCCCAATCTGAATAAACTCAGAATTCAAAACTGCAGTGAATGGATACATGAGAAAGTTGTTATTATTGTTAGGAAATAAACATAATGTCTCTAAAGTGCTCATATATTTAGGCTCAGCCTCCAAATGGCCATGAACGGTGTAGGGCCTTGGGTGGGAAGTTCAGGTTATGGGAGGCATGGAGGCAACTGTGAGTTAGGATGTTGACCTGAGGATGTGATGTGCACACATTTCAGGGACAGATCAATTATAAAATTTTAGGTACAGAGCAGTGCTACCTCATCAGCACCCAGCCGTTGTCTCTTTGCCATCAGTTTTGTCAAAATGTCAAAAATCATCTGTTTGGAGAAATCCATGCAGAAGACAGAAGGATGGACCCTGAGTAGTTAGGAGCAGGAGCACGTTTTCCAACTTCGCTCAGCACCCTTTCCCTTAGAAGATCCACCCACTTGCCTACTACTCAGAAGCCCTGAGTGCTGGGAGCATCAGGGAACCCATGGAAATCTTGGGAACTTTAATTTCCAATAAGTGCCCACACCATCCTCCCAGCCTTGGTCAGTGGAAGTGCCTTAGGCCATCTTCCCTGGAGCTGCCTCCACCACTCAAAAGTTCTCCTCCACTCTTCTTCTCTCTGCTGACATTGGCCCCCGTTGTGGTGACTGTGACCAGGACAGCAATACCTCTAATGACCTTGTTCTCTCCTGATGCCATCACGCGTTCCTGCTGTAGGCCTGTCTCCCGTTTGGGTTGTCAAAGATGGTGGTGCAGCCAATGGCTGGTGGAGTCTAAGTCCTTGTTTAAAGTGTACCACTTACAGAACGCAAACTTCCTTGCAAAAATTTCCTTTGTATTCTTTGAATCTTATGAACCTTAAAAAATATTCATGAGAATTGAATTTTTCTCTTTTTCCTTTTTAAAATTGAGGTATAATTGACATATAACATTATAACATATATTAATTTCAGGAATACAACATAATGATTCAATATATGCATATGTTATGAATCAATCACCAACTATAAGTCTAGTTAACATCCCTCGCCACACATAAAATTTTTAAAAATGTGATGAGAACTTTTACAATCTACTCTTAGCAACTTTCAAATATGCCATAGAGAATTGTTAACTATAGTCACCATGATGCACATTATCTGAGTAAGATATTAAGGAGCTTTTCTGCTTAATGTAAAAATAATAATTTTGAAATTTTGCATAGCAAAGGTGATTAGTTTGGAACCTCTTGGTCGGTATGTATTAGATACTTTGAAAAGCAAGCTTTACTTGTTTTTGATCAGGGTAATTAGTCGAAGATAGTATAAGCTTACCAATTTTTCCTACCTGGAGAGAAAAGAAAGTTCGTCATATTGACTTATCAACACATTTCTTATGGGCATTTCAATAAAGTAAAATTTGTAGACCCCAAAGATCCCCACGGTCACGTGCTGCAGCTGGTCCTGGGGGAAACACTCCTGTTCTCTGTGCTGGTCACTTGGCTGTGCTGTAAATGGCTATCAAGAGATTTCAAGCACAGTCTTTGCCTAGTCAGTGATTTGCGTCCATTTTATTCCCATGTGCCTCATGTCACCATAGCAGCACTTTTCAGGTCTGCAAAGACTCTTCTCCACACGGTGTGGCATTTTAGGAGGGCTGGATAGAAGTCCCAGTGGTGGAGACACAGGGCTGCAATGCAAGAAGGCAGCCCCTTCCTGAAAGTCTGTCGTGGTTGATGCTACTCTGCAGGATATATCCCTCAGCCACAATGTTCTGTTGCACTTTGTGATAAATATATTTGGGGGCATTATTTTTAAAAAAAGAAACCCTTTCACCATAAATCTAAACCTTGCAGGTATAAGAACTAGCATTTCTTATCACTTTTAAAAAGTCCTAACGTTTGAGCTCTTCATTGACAAAAGTGGCCTGAGGATGATACATCAGTCAGCGATGGGCTCCCCAGGACTCCCCAGAGAAGTTTTGATGTGCACTAGCACAAGTTGACATGTTCTTTGTTTGGATGACAATGGTCACAATTCCATAAGCATTTGTAATCTAACGTGCTAGATTTTTGTCCGTCTTAGCAGCATCCACCATTCTTCTTGGGTTAGAATATATACATATCAAATCAATGTCCCTAAAGACATCTATCTCCTCTGCCACATTTTATAGGTCACAGGCGACTGCACTGGAAACACACAGTGTGTGTGTGCACAGGGCTGCAGAGAAGAGCGGTGTTGCAGCGCCCTTTGTGCATGCATGGGAAGATAACTCTTGGGTTTGTGGTTCTGATTTCTCTTCCAGCAGCCTGCTGCTAAGACTGGACTCCACAGGCCTACTTTCAGAGCCATCAACCTATTTTTATATTCTTGCTACTCTCTGAAACAATGACAGAGAAGGAGCCTAGTACTAATAAAATGAGTTATATTTTGCTTTCAATGTAGCCACCCCATCTGCTCATAGCTTCTTACATATTGCATCTTTCTGAAATGGCATCAGCAGCCCTCCACTGGCTTCTTTGTTGGTACAGAAATGTTCGGGTCGTCCTAGATAATCTACCACAGGAACAATAGACTTGGTCATGCCCAAGGCTTGGCTCTATGTTCTAACTTTATCGGTATTGTGTTTTCTAGAAACATTAAAATTTACCTGTCCTCCTAAAAATATCTGAGGTTCAGACATTTTACGTTGATATGCTTAAATTGTTTAGCTTTCTGGGAAAAATCTGTATTCCTCTGAGTTAAACCAGAGAAAAATTTATTTTGATACAATTCTAAGTTAGAAATAAGAGATCAGTCTTGTTTTTGGCTAGGTTCAATGGTACTTTAGAATATGTTCACAGATTCTTGGATAATTCTTCCCTTAAAGAGTGGACCTAATTTCCCCTTTTCTTGAATGTGTACTGGAATCAGTGACTCACCTATAACAGATGATATGGCAAAGGCGACTATGTGTGATGCTGAGACCAGGTTTTTGAAGGCACTGTGGTTTCCTCCTTGAGCTCCCCTGCACTGTTCACCCTGGAGGACCCAGCTGCCGTGTTCTGAGGATGCTCAGGCTACCCTATGGAGAAGCCCATGCCATGAGGAACTGAGGCCTCCTGCCAAGAGCCATGTGAGAAATCAACTTTGTGGTGGCTCCTTAAGCCCCAGTCAGGTCCTGCCACAGTCTCTGTCTCTGAAATCATCCCAACCTCAAGACACACCAGAACTACCTACTGCTCCTAGAGTCTGAACAAAGGCCCCTTGCCCTTTATGGTAGTGCGAGCTCCAACTGCTTAGTTTGGTCCTGATACAAATTCATGTGAGCACTTAAAACACCATTACTATGTTCATTTTAATGCATGGAGCAGTAGAGGCTTCTGAGGGCAAATATTAGTTCTTTTTTTTTTTAAGATTTTATTTATTTATTTTTAGAGAGGGTAGGGAGGGAGATAGAGATAGAGAGAGAGAGAAAGAGATAGCGAGAGAGAGAAAGAAACATCAATGTGCGGTTGCTGGGGGTTATGGCCTGCAACCCAGGAATGTACCCTGGCTGGGAATTGAACCTGGGACACTTTGGTTCCCAGCACGCGCTCAATCCACTGAGCTACGCCAGCCAGGGCTCAAACATTAGTTCTTGATAGTGTGCTAGGAGGCACTGTAATAAGTCCTTATGATTATATCTTCTCTTCATTGCAAGATAGTCACATTTGTAACAAATGAATAGAAGAATTTCCTTTGTGGTTATGCAAATATACAGAGGAGAAAAAACATTTTTTAAAAACTATGAATCTGGTTTTTAATACATGCTCTCTCACTTGCGTGCAGTGTGAGTCATGTAGTGAAAAAAGCACATCTGTGTAAGTTTCCTGACCATCTGCCAGGCGATGTGCTCAGACAATTGAAGTGACTTTGTGTTATTGCACCTTCAAAGGGACTAGGCCTCAGACTGTGACCATTGGAATAAAAAAGAGAGTCTGAGCCTGCAGCAGATCAGTTTGACCCTGGTGACACCTGCCTAGCACCTGGCTGTAGAATTAAAACCAGGGTTATAGTGACACTTTCTAGGAATAACTTAATATGTTACCTTCAAACTCTTTCCCCCCAAATTCCCAAGTTTCTTTACAAGAGACCCAGGGCATCGGATGCCTTTCCCCTACTGGCTCTGGCATCATCTCAGCTGAGGGAACACATTTGCTGCACTTCCGGGTCCTCTTCTGTGTTCATGACAATAGACCTGCACTCACTGTTGCTGTGTAACGAGTTACTCCCACAGTTAGCAACTTCAAACAACAGTTTTATTTTTTGGCCTGTGGCTTTGTGGGCCAAGAATTTGGGAAAGGCTCTAGGGTGCCGTTCTCCCTCAGGGTCCCTCATGCAAACCTGTGATCACTACTTCCTTCCTCTGAGTGTGACACCATTTCTTTCCACACATGCAGAGTTCTAAAAAAGCATATGTTTTAATTTTAGGTTTTCTTTGAATGCAGTAAAAGGGGCACCAACCTGTACTCTTTTTTGGTACAAAAACCAACTTATGTTTTTCAGCAAATACTGTGCGGTTACTGTGTACTCAGTGGTTGCTGCTGAGGAATACGCACAGTCACAGAATAGTTGCTGGGAGAAGGCCCACTGACAGTTTTTAGTAAGTTAAACCAGAAGTCCCCTCCCACCCCTCAGGTATCTACTATGTTAAATAATTTTGTTTTCTTAAATCATGAATGCAATTTGAATTTTATTAATGTTTTCAGTGTCTGATGAATCAGAAATATCTGGTGGGGAAAGTACCTAAAACATGTCATATAAATGGAATGAAACCCATCAGGTGCTAACAAAAGAAACTACACAGGAAAGAGACCTACTATACAGTTCCATTTATGACATCCCAGATTAGGCAAAAAGAATCTCTAGTCCACAGAGTGGCGTGACAAAGCAGGGTGTTAGCAGACGTGTCCTATATTGATTTGGGTACGGTTACGCAGGTGGGGGCAGTTGTTCAAATTCGTCAAGCTGGGCCTTTGAAATGGTGCACTTTAGGTATGCAAGTTACACTTCAATACTGTACCCGCGCCTCATGTTTTATTGTGGGGATTAAACAAAGTGAAGTATGCACAGTGCTCATGGAGGGAAAACCCCAGGACATGCTAAGCATTTGGCTAATGTTTTCATCATTATTATTGGTTTTGCTTGTCCACACAACTATACTCAGGAAAGTTTGCTGTGGAGGGAGGCAGATGGCAAAAGCAGTGATCCTCCTGCTGCAGGGTGGGGTTCTAACGGGGGGGGGGGATGGGGGCAGCTGCAATGAGGAAGTCCTTTTCCAGAGGTGTTGGAACACACAGGTTGAAAATTTCTTCCTCACATAACCCAGTTCCACATCCACTTCTAAGGATCAGAAGGTTCAAATCAACGTCTTAAAATACAGATCTGCAAGACTCATCTGATTCCCTGAGGGCTGGGGGTGTCACTGGAAATTCAGGGAAGGGAGGGTAGGGTGCTCCAGGCCCCCACTGCTATTGCTGTATCCCCGGGGCAGGGTGTATCCAGTTGATGGTGGAACGCCAGTTAATTTAATCAATGACTGAGTACAAACTTCACCTGTTTTAAACTTTCTAGTTTATATCTCAGCATAATGACAAAGGTACCTTTTCTCCCTGAGTGCTAAGATTCTAATCATTTTTTATCTCTGGAAAAGTAGACTTTCAGTATTGGCTATTTCAGTTTCTTTCTAGCTTTATTGTGGTATAATTGACATAAATTATATGTATTTAATATATGGCTCTGGCTGGTGTGGCTCAGTGGATTGCATGCCAGCCTTCGAACGAAAGGGCTGCCAGTTCTATTCTCAGTCAGGGCACATGCCTGGGTTGTGGGCCAGATCCCCAGTAGGGGGTGTGTGAGAGGCAACAATACATTGATGTTTACTCCCTCTCTTTCTCCTTCCCTTCCTCTCTTTTAAAAATTAAATTAATAAAATCTTTTTAAAAAGAAGAAATGTGATGTTTGATATACATTGTGAGAGGATTACCACAATCAAGCTAATTAACACATTTATCACCTCACATACTTACCTTTTTTTTTTTTTGATGTGTATGGAGAGAAAAGTACTTAAGATTTACTCTCACAGCAACTTTTAAGGACATGATACAGTCACAATTTTGTATATTAGATCCCCCAAATTATAAGATGAATCGTCATCTTATAACTAGAAGTTTGTACCCTTTGAACAACATCTTTGCTTTCACGTGTTTGACTCTTTTAGATTCCACATATAAGAGGGATCATACAGTATTTGTCTTTCTGTGTCTGGCATATTTCACTTAGCACACTGTCCTCCAGGTCCACCCATGTTGTTGAAAATGGCATGATTTCCTTCTTTTTTATGGCTGAATAATATTCCCTGGTATATGCCATTTATACTGAATTTCTCATAGATACTTAGTATTCCCACACATAATAACCATTGATCCTTAAGTCATACCTACACACTTATCTCGTGGCAGAAAAGTTTCCTTTTTAAAAGAAGGGTCACCAGGAGAAGCAGAATCATCAGAAGGAACTGGATTCCTGCCTAAGGCATGGATTGCTCTGTGCTGACCTCCCGGCTGATGGGGGTGTAGTGGAGACTTATTTGGGGTCCTGGGTCAACACAGGAATCCGTTTTCCACAAACTGGTGTGACTGTTCCTTTTGGAGTGTTATCCTGAATGCCACTGTGGTGAATTTGTTAAACAAAAACTTTACAATATGCATTCAATAAGTAAAATGAAGGTGTTTATCTTATGACTAATTTTTTAATATTCCCCAACAACGCATTCAAATATTATGATGTACGGATGCTGACATGATTGTAAATCAACTTCCTTTTTGAAGGATCCCATTGAAATTTGTATGAATTCATGGAGTCAGGAAGCACACACTCAGAGGTGCATTAGTCATAGTATGAATGAGCTAACTCTCACATGCAGATAAAGCACTGCAGAGCTTTTTATTCTAAAGCATGATATAACTTATAATATTTAGGAAGGTAACCAATTCTGCAATTTTGTGGTATCTTCAGCATTTTTTGTACTTTACAAATAAATATGCATTTATTTCATGAATTCTACTAAGGGTGTCTAAGGATGATGTCCCTTCCTGAAGAATTCACATATGTCATCTAGCTGTCAGCTTCGGGGAGAGACTCTGTTTCTAGGACTTACAGTCAGAGACAGTGGAGATTTAAACTGTTAAAATTAATAGAAAATATAAGTCCCTTCCATCCCCCCCCCAAAAGTATTGACTTCCTCTGAACATCCAGTCTTTGCTGCCTATGATGTGAAATTATCTGTGTGTACTATGCTTCTCATGTGACCTTACTGAATTTCTTGTCATCTGTCTCTCAAGTAGCAACTGTTCTCATTGGTCTATATTTGGCCAATTAAAATAAACACAATTGTTTGGAGTGAGCTAAAAACTATACGACTCTTAATTGTGGCATTGGTAAGACAGCACAGCAAAAATCACATTTCAACCAAGAATAAGACCATTTTGTAGGAGGCACAGATAGCATTTGATTCTTTTTCCTGGCAGCCAAGCACAATAGATGTTACTTCTCTTCCTAATAACACATTTCTTTTATGTGAGTTTCTGTTTGAGAAAGAGGAATGCTAAGGACTTTTGTTTTAATCAGACTTCATTTATGTGAATTTCAGCCATTCTTCCCTCTTGTTTATCAAAGTGATGATGTAAGCACTGTCAGCTACACTGATTAGATAGTTGGTTGAACATACACTAGATCAAGGAAAGCCACTCCTTATGATCTTCAAAGAGAAAGAAAGTGTAGATGAAAAAGAAGAGTCCCTGGTGATAAAATGCTGCCAAATAACAGAGAGAAATTAGGTCACAACAGAGAGTTCTAACACATGCTAAGAACTTACTTTTGTCTAACCCATTTGATTTCCATCGATACTAACTTATGTTAGAAAAGTCTTGATATCTTAATGGAACTAACTCTGATTCCTCTTTTTAATATTGATTTCCCTTTTCTAGATATGATGTGAAGTCTTTAAGAATGAGTGTGAAATGTTACAATAAAATGAATTATCAAGTTGCTTTCAAATTCTACCTCAATGACATATTCCAGGAGTAGTATAGATATTTATGAGTATTAATGTCTCTATAAGACAGAGAAAGATACAGAATTTGGTGAAAATTAGTGATTTTCTTGGGGCCACTTGGCTAGAGAAGTGCAAGATTTGGAGTTAGAGCTTCTGTGTGCTTATTTTCTCTGAGTGGCATATAGTACAAATATTTTTAAAACTTATAATCTACTTGTCACTATGCATATGCATTATACAAAGAAATGCATGTTTATTTTCATGTTAGTATATTAAGAAATAAACTTTTTGAATGTATGTTTAATAGTATTGTTTCACACAATAGTTCCCAATAAATCTATTAATAGCCATGGAATCCAACTCATAATTTTGTATATTTAAATATTCTATATAACAACAATATCCAAAATTGTCATCTAGTATATTGAGGTTTTTGGGTCAATTTTACAATAATAAAGTACACTATTACAATAAAATCTGTAATTGTTCAGAAAAGGTGAAAATATTTCCAGAAAGAATCTAAAAAACAGCTTGGCGATTTCCATGCCCTTCCCCACAAGCCTTATTTTCACTAGATTACTCCAATCTTTCTAGAGACATTTTGACTAAAACCTCAATCATTTTTGTGTATGACTTTTTATTGTTTTGTTTAGGTACACACAGAATATTTAGTCTGCATGACAATAGTCTAGTAGATAGGGAGGCCGAGTCTTCTTTAAAGAAAAAAGGCTTAAGAAAAAATATTAGGTGAATGGCCTATGCATGCCACATAGATACATGAATAAGCTATAAAATAATTTAAATATACTGTATTATTGATGTCATTAAGGCTGCATGCTATTACCATGTTGGTCTTTGATCCCCAAGCAACAACAAATAACTTGAAGAAGGAAGTACAAGTGAGTACACCTTGATTTAGCCTTGAGGTGAAAGGTCCAGTGGACCCCAGGAGCAGAATGCCCTGGTCAGGAGGCAGCAGGGAAGCCTCTGCTCTGAAAATAAGGTGTCTGTTACTCAGGGAAGAGATAAGGTGGCAGAGGGTATGTCACAGGATTATGAGAAACCTTGGAATTTAGACCAAACAATTGGACTTCAGCAGACATTTAACCTCAGGCTCCATTAGGACATTTCAATTTACCTAAAATAAAGTGTTTGAATAATTCACACTGAATGTTGGAGAAAACCTGCAAACTGGAGAAGCCTTCTGGTTGGGAAGGAAGACACTGATCATCGTTTTACTATTCTTCCAAAGAGAAGAGTGTACTGAAGGCAGGGGTGGGGGTACACTGAAAAACTTAAAAGCACAGAATAATGTAATGATAGGAAAATTATACTGAGTCAACTACATCTGAAGTATGTAGCTTTATGTGAATGGCCTTGAGAATAATACACAGTTTTAGAGAGGGTGAAGGCCCCAAACTAATACCAAATGTCAGCGTGATGCTCACGGAGATGTTGGTCATGAGGCTGAAGTCCTTTCAGGTGTGATACTGTGCTGTGTAGAATGTGTTGCTAAAACACAAAACTACTGTGTTCTGTGTTAACCTGATTTTTAAAAAGTATATGTGATTTATACACGGCAGACCTCATATCTGGCTCACTTACCATGTCACCTGTAGGGACATACCTCTTCCTGCATGGAGGGGCTCTGAGGCTTGCTTTTTCATCTTTGCCTCCCTTCATTATTTGTGTCATTAGCAGACTGTAGCATTAACTGGGCACCTATGTTGACTCAGGTTGACTGGTGGGACTAGCTCAGGTTCTTATCCCTAGTTAAGAATAAACTGGCTGTGAAGTTCCTTCCATTCTTCCTACTGGGTCCCACTGAGCTTCCTTGTCAGTTTCAGTGGCCACCAGTTTTTCAAGTTGAAGTGTAGACTGAGCCCAGGCTGGGTGCAGTATGGAATATTTAAGATGGTATCCTAGGAGTTTGGTGATAGGAAGGGGTTACTTAGGTATCTCTGAGTCATCTCAGATTTCAAAATTTCTGAATCAGTGAGATTTAAAAGATCGCTTATAAAACTAGACTATTTTGGAGGGAAGCTAACCCTTTCAAGGGCCTTGGCCCAAATTATGTGTGACAGATTAATTTTCAAAGCATTTCTGAAGATTGACTCCAGTATTGACTGAAAGAATGTGCCTTAACCCTGGGCAGCTGTGGCTCCAGATAGCACTTCCCTGGAAGCTTGGGTATCACAGAACCTATAAAAAAAACAGACAAAGATCATATAACCCATGACAATGTTTCTTGCTCTAACAAGACCCTGAAAGGTAAATCAAGAATGCTCAGAACTGGCTGCTGCTATTTGTGACAACAACAACAGAGGCACCCGAAGGAAGGGACAGGCTGGATGGTGGTGGGCAGGCCAGGGGCATTGGGAGTAGAAAGGGCCTGAGCTCCCCAGAGAGTTTCCAGTGGGATGTTCGAGGTTTGCTGGACAGGAGCTATTATTACCCCCTCTTTTCAAATGAGAATTCAGATGGGCTAGAAGAGCTCAGCCACCTTCCAGGGAACGTGTGGCCTTCTTGGTGGGAGGAAAACTCATGCTTGAGTCTGAATGACTTTAGTTACGCTTTACAGATTAAGGGAAGTTGCCTTGTTAACACACATTTGCTTTCAGCTTCTCAAGACAGAGCTTCAGGTAAAATCTGGAGCAGGTTTCCATGTGTTAAGAATCCTGTGAGACTGGGTGATAAGATATGCAGGGTTTACCTGGGCTCCCAACACACTTTATCTGATGTCTGGCCCCTGCTCCTCATTCCTGGTCAGGCCTGGCTCCCTTCTGTTCCAACACATCAGCGACAGGGACCTTGTTCACATAACTGGGTCTGACAGCTGGTGGTGATCCCCTGGAGCAGGGACCCAAATGAGTGTTGGCTGGAGGAAGGTGAGGTGATTTCCTCTACTCTCACCAGGGACCCCCCGCCCCCGCCAACCTCTACATGTGTACATGTGTGTCGATGTGTGCATATGTATGTGTATGTATGTGTTAGTGAGTGTGTGCATGCACATGTGTGGTGGTGGAGGGGATGGAAGCAGAAAGTGAAGCTACACAGTATGCTAACTGAACATTAGTGTGCTCCCTAAAAACAAACACACCCACCTTTGGGCTCCCTGAGCCTTTGGAGTAAACTGCCTGCATTTCAGTAGATACTTAGGAAGCCATGCCCATTCAGCAAGTGAGGATCTAGATCTTCTCTTGATGCTAGTGAATGAATTCATAAACATTCATAAAAACCTATTTTGAAATAACCTATAAAGCAATTCATAGTCCGAGCTGTAAATGGTGCTGTTTATGCTTCAGCTAACTGAAAAGAGTGTTTCTTAAGGGATTCCCCATGTCAGAACACCTCCCACATGCCCATACTGAGCTCTTTGGCCTCGGGTTTACTGGCATGTACTTTGCACTTACTAGTTTTCCTTTCCTTTTCAAATAGCAATCAGAATTGAAATGGAAATGAGGAAAAATGAAAGGACTTCAGTATTAGCCTCATCAGCCCTTCAGAAACACAACTGAATCCTCAACATTGTTGTCAAGACACAAGGAAGTACCAATAAGAAAAACATATTTGCAAAACCTGGCATTAAACATCGTTTCAGTTTCTATTTATAAAATCTCCAATTAACTCATGTAGGTTTTTAAAAAGGAAGGGAGGTTCACGTTTACTAGAATTTGAAAGAGGGTGAACATATTTTGAAAGAATGCCACAGTGGCTTCAGTATGGAGCAGAAAAAGACCTTCACATAGTATAGCTCCTAACATGTCACATTGAGAAAGTAGTTTAATTCTACTTCCCTTGACTGAGCACACAATCAAAACAATAGTCTCCCCTTGAAAAACAAAACAAAAAAATTGAGGCAGCTTCCCATGTATCCTTTTGTCTGAGCAGGTGATGCTCACGTGGAAGTTTCTGGAAGGTCTGCCATTGTGCTCACTAGTCTCTGCTCTCTGCTCCCAGTACTTGTCAGCAGAACCTGGTCTCCCTGCCTGAGTGACCTCCTGACTGAGAGTTCAGCTGAAGGTGGGATTTCAGTTGCAGTTTTGGATGCCTTACTCCCTGTGCTTCTGGCACACAGATTTTCCTCAACCTCGACTTTGAGGACAGGAGACTTCTCTGCCCCCATCCTCCCTGATAAAGGCCCTAACCTTCCTAGCTGCCTTCATAGAACTCCAGCTTCCCTCTGACAGCAGACTTGCCAGTTCAGGCTGACAGCCTCATTTTCTAGCTCTGGTCCCAGAGCCTGAACAGGGCCAGATTCAATAAACAGCCTCAAGTGGTCAAATTAATCCAGTCACAGGAGTTTGGCTCTGGGGTTGCTGTAAAGAGATGAAAATCTCCCAGGGCTCCATAGGGCGTGGCTTTCCAAGCCATTGTGCTTCTATAAAGAATGTCCTCCTGGGTGCTTCTCAAAGTCAGCCCCCTCCATTAGGAAAAAAGTTTGGGAAATTATACCACGGACCTCTCTTGGAAATTCACAGTGGCTTTAGCATGTTTTCGGGTTCTAAGAGTTCCTATATTGAAAAGTCTGCTAAACATTGTTTTACTTGGAGTTTCCCAGATTTCATTGACCAAGGATACCTAAAAAATAATAGCATCTCTTAACACCCCCTGGAAGTAGCCCCCATGGAAATCAGGAAGTGGTGACATACTGTCATCTCTGAAGGCTTTGGAAGGCAGCTATGCTTACCACTGTGCCACCAACGCCACACACATCTCTGACGGCTTTGAACTTAGACCTGGTTTGAGCCTAGGGTCTGCACGCCTCACAGGCTGGGTGACCTTGGCCATGCCATGTGACTTTTCCAAGCCTATTTCCTTATAATGAAATGTGCATCAAATCCAAAGCTAGAAACAACACAAGGAAAATTGTAGCATAATGCCTAAACACAGAATCCTTTCAGGATAATAAGTTATAGCAAGGCATGGGGCTGCAGAGAATGCCAAAACTTATGTGATGAAGAAGGCAACTAGTTCTTCGTTTTAACTAATTATATTAAAGCATTCAGACTGGCTGCACAAACAGCACCTCTAAATCCCTGTTGTCTAGATCAGAATTCTAATATCAGCTATTTTGAAAAACACTAACGTGCCAATTGTTTGGTTTTCTATTATTGAGTCAAATAAGCATCTGAGCCAATTAGCAGAGAGTTCCAGAAAAAACAGGTTCCAACACACTCCAAAAGTAAACAACACACTCATTGGAAATTTTATACTTTGGCTGTAGCTCAGAAGATTCTGGCGGCAGAATTCAAAAAAAGAAAAACTGACAACGGTTTGTGAGCCAAACAAAGAAGGCAGAATGTGTGAATCAGGTCACCAATTTTTCCTTTATGGAGATTAGATTTTAATCCGTTTCCAAAATGACTGGAGAATGTTTGAACTTGTACAATACAAATAACTCCCTCTACACAAAAGGAAAGTTTTTGTATACAATGCAGATAAAATTTATAAGCAATTCTGATTTAAAATCATATTTGTAGAGTTATTATTTGCATTTTAAATAAGGATTTGAAAATGGGCTATTTATAGCACTCTGCATGTGGAACTACAGCTGATTTTAGCACCACTCCTGAGCTTTAACAAGGGGAGATGAATGGGAAAATAAACAATTAGGAAAAAATGTACAGCTTTATTTTTCCCATTTACTTGGTAAGATCAGCTGTATACTGCAAAAGTGTTTATTCTGCTTGAGATTAGCTTTTTAATTTTTTTGGAAGTTAAATAGGGGACTTCTTATCAAGATGGAGGTGTGGGTAAACACAACTTGCCTCCTCACAGAGCCACAGCAAAAATTACAACTAACTACAAAACAACTATCACCCAGAATTTTCAGACAATTGATCTGTATGGAGGTCCAAAAATCAAAGAACTAAAGAAGTCACATTCATCCAGACTAGTTAGGAGGGGCAGAGATGCGGAGTCAGTGGAGAAGCAGAACACGCTGTCCCACACCCACAGGTAGTAGATAAAAATTGGGAGGGATACCTCTGGAGCAAGGAGGTCCAGCCACACTCCAAACCACCCAGCCTAGGGTTCCAGTGTCAGGAAGATAAGTCCCCATAACTTCTGGCTGTAAAAACCAGTGGGGGGTAAGACAGCAGAAGAAACTGCAGGATTTTCAGGCATCTCTTTTAAAGGGCCTCATCCCTCATTTAGGACTTAAAGCAGACTCATCCCCTCTGGGCTCCAGCACCAGGACAGCAGCTAGAAAGGCACCAGTGGCATGGGGGGAAAACTGAAGTGACTGAAATTAGGGTGAGTGACTGGTGACAGCTGGCTTCTGGACAAAACTCCAGAGGCCAGGCAGCAGTGTTGTCCCCTTTCTGAGTCCCCCATCCCCCACAGAGCCACAGAGCAGTGACACCATATCTGAGACTCTGTCAGCCTGGCTTGCATGGGTTGCCCAGCCCTGGCAATTACCCTAAGGCTCTGCCCCATCCAATTTGTCAGTGTGCTTTTCTACAATGGGCAGTTGCTAACATAGGGAGTCAAAGCAGTTCTACCTAATGCATAAAAATAAACACAGGGAGGCTACAAAAATGAGGAGACAAAGAAATATGGCCCAAATGAAAGAACAGATCAAAACTCCAGAAAAAGAACTAAACAAAATGGAGATAAGCAATCCAACAGATGCAGAGTTCAGAACACTGGTTATTAAGATGCTCAAAGAACTCATTGGGTACTCCAACAGCATAAAAAAGACCCAGGCAGAAATGAAGATTATACTAAGTGAAATAAAGAAAAATTTACAGGGAACCAACAACGAAGTGGATAAAGCTGAAAATCAAATCAATGATTTAGAACATAAGGAAGGGGAAAAAACATTCAATCAGAACAGCAAGAAGAAAAACAGAATCCAAAAACAAAGATAGGCTAATGAGCCTCTGGGACAACCTCAAACATACCAACATTCAAATCACAAGGGTGCTGGAAGGAGAAGAGGAAGAGTAAGAAATTAAAAAACTTATTTGAAAAAATAATGAAAGAAAACTTCCCTAATTCGGTCAAGAAAATAGACATCCAAGTCCAGGAAGCGTAGAGAGTCTGAAACAAGATGGACAGAAAGAAGACCACACCAAGATAACATCATAACTAAAATATCAAATGTTAAAAATAAAAAAGAAATTGTAAAAGGAGCAAGAGAAAACAAGAGAGTTACCTATGAAAGAATTCCTATAGGACTCTCAGCTGATTTCTCAAAAGACACTTTGCAGGCCAGAAGGGGCTGGCCAGAAGTATTCAAAGTGGCAAGGACCTACAACCTAGATTACTCTATCCTGCAAAGCTATCATTTAGAATTCAAGGGAAGATCAAGTGCTTCCCAGACAAGGTAAAGCTAAAGAAGTCCATTATCATCAAGCCATTATTATATGAAATGTTAAAGGGACTTATTTAAGAAAAAGATCAAAACTATGAACATCAGGATGGCAATAAATTCACAACTATCAACAACTGAATCTAAAAAACAAACCAAACAAACAAGCTGCACAGGAACAGAATCATGGATATGTTGATTATTTGGAGGGGGAGAATGGGAGAAAATGTGCACAGATTGAGAAGTACAAATTGGTAGGTACAGAACAGGTAGAGGGATGTTAAGTACAGTATAGGAAATGGAGTATTGAAGAACTTACATGCATGACCCATGGACATGAACTAAGGGGCACAATGCTGGAGGAATGGGGGGCAATAGGTGAAGGGAGGCAAAAGGGGGAAAATTGGGCCAACTGTAATAGCATAGTCAATAAAATATATTAAAAAGAAAGGAAGGAAGTTAAGTCAATTTTACTTTTGTTATGTTTATACCAACATGGTTTAGAATATAGTGTCAGACTTAGATGACAAAAGGATGATAATGTTCCATATTTTAAGAAAACAGCCACATCAACATTTTCTGAATAACATTAAGCATTACATCACTGAAATACCTTCAATGTACTGTTTGAATATAAATAAATTACCTTGATCACAAAAGAGCCATTTCTTTGGATTCATGAAGTCAAAGGGGTACCAACAATTCTATCATTGTTAGGACTGAGAGCTTCCTTTTCAGCAGAATGTGCCATTGGCATACTTCTCATTGGTGGCTTAATGATATGGCCATGGATTTATGTAACTGCAGAAAGAATTCTGGGTATGAAAAACTACATCTTATATTTGCTTTCATACCCAATTTAACCTGCATTAAACATATGCTTTAAGAGAAATTTTGGTTGGAATCGTCTTAGACTTCTCATGTGCCTTTGAGAAGTCACAGCATGCCATGGAAACAAAACTGATGACTTTTCTGCTCAGCAAATGTGCTGAATGCCCACCTAGTATGTCTAAGGCAACAGGAATACGGTTATGAATCTTTAATTATATTAAAATGACCATGCAGCCTATTCTTTCAAAAACTAAGGGAAAGAGAAAGTTAATATTTAGTTTATTTATTTATTTATTTATTTATTTAAATACCATTTTATTAAACACTGGTGACAGTGTTTACATTTTCACAACTTTTATACAAATGAATCATTTCCATACGATCACCCTGTGAAGATGCACATGTGCTGTACCTCCCATTTCATGCAGAGGCAGAAACCCGTAGATTTTAGCATTCTGATGTTTAGACAAAGTCTTCAAGATGAAGACAAACACCCACTGATGATGTCTTATTGTTTAGGCCTTTCAACTGAGTAAATATTAACAATCTCATGAAATGAAAGTGACAAAAATTATTTACCAGTTGCCTAGCAGATAAGACGTGTCAGAAATTTCTGATTGTCACTAAAATATAAAATACTTCCTCCTGGTAACTTTTTTCTTAAAGCACTGGAAAATATTGTAGAGCTTGGAGTCTTCTTCTTACCTTTTTTTTATTGTTGTTCTTTAAGCTGTTTATCAAAGCATAAAGCATCACTTGAAATGTACTTTCAAGTAATTTTTTTTCTGGAAATAGTGACTGGCTAGTTGGGAGCAAGTGAGAAGATTCTTTCTGGGCCTCCTGCTGGGAGAGGCAAATCTTTACAGAGACAGAAAAATAAAAATTTGTAGGCAACTGGACTGTTGGGAAGATATTCCAGCAACATCCTGACAGGAGCTGGATGATCAGAAAGCTTGCAGATGGAGGTTAAACCCTTATTTAGCCTTCTCATGTCCCTGTCAGGGCAGAGCTCTTCCCTCCGAGACTGAACACAGTCTTTTGGGGCGGTGGGCCACAGTAGAGCAGAGGTGATTCAAACACCCCTGCCCTGGCTCAGACCTAGCACCAGTCTAGGGGGTCTCACAATTGAGCGGAATGACAGCAATCCTAGTTCGAAGAGGATGGGCTCATAATGCCTATTCTGAGTGTCTGTTATGGGACCAGTGCACTTATAGGGTTTTAACCAACTGACTGAGAGTAACATGGAGATCCCGAGATCTGGAAATGAAATGGGTTCCTTGGGGAGAGCTTGCAGTTCTGTCTTTTAATAGTTGTGTATTCTAGGGCCCATGATGTAATTCATCTACACTCCAGTTTCCAACTTAAAATGAGGATGGTAGGACTACCTACCTCACAGGGTTATGGTGAGGACAGAAGGAGACAATCCATGTAAATACACATGACTGGGATTCATAAGTGCTCAGTGTTAGCTGTGTCTGTAATTATGCCGTTGTACTAATAAATAACCAGTTTAATCGAATGAGATAAGTGTTAGAGCCTCCTCAACCTAAAGAAATAGATGTCTAATACAAAGGCACGCTTCTGCTTAAGTGTAGTAGGAGAGAACACGGGCTGGATGGATCCCTCCGTGTCAGAGATGAGAAGATCGTTTCCATACAGCCCTTGAAGTGAGCCAGGAATGTTTGAGGTTGGCAGGGGCCATCACATCATGGTGATGAATGGTGAAGTGAGGATTTGAGAATCGCTGGATACCATATCTGCCTCAGCTGAAGGTTCTTGGATATTCATTTGATAATGTTAAACAAGTTTTCATGAGGTAGAAAGACAACTTCTAGAGCCAGGTCCTATCATCCCTTGATTGTGTGGACCCTCAAAAATACTTACTGTTATCAGGTTAAATTTAATTTACTGAAAAGAATCAGAGTTGATGATCTTTGATGAGAACCAAGGCTGAAAGTTTAAGATGGCCTAGCACAGCTGGAGTGCAGAATAACAAAACAAATGATACATTTAGTCAAAAGTTTTCAGCAATATGTGAACAAAACAGTAAAAATTGTTTTAATTCTATATGGGGTTGGTTGAATTCTTCGCACCATTAAGCATTAAATGCACTATTTTTTAGAAAAATTCTAATGAATGAAACTTTAAGGAACTAAATCTGTCTTAAATGTCTATATTTAGATGAAGATTGCCTATAACACTTCTTACTTCTTTTCCTCTTGTGATTGTTTTATCTACTTAATAAAATGTTATTGTACAAAATTTGTGTAACTGAATTTTTGTTAGTTATTCTGAGTTTTACAATTGTAAAAGTAAATTTAAATATGTGTTCAAATTAATAAAGTTTTCAATTGTTTATTAAATATCTTATTATGTGCACTCATTTTTTAAACCTGTTAACAAATATTAATAGCTCTCTGAATACAGCGACCTGTTGAGTAATGTTAAACCATTTGTCAAGTTTTTTCTCAGTGAGGGATTTGAAAATTACATTGATGCAGCTGTGACTATTTAAGTTCTGGGAACCACATTTAAGAAATAATGTCCTCCTCATTTCTTTGGTACATAAAATATAGAATTATTTCTTAATGAAAATGATTTCTGATTTTTCAAGTCATTTTTAAAAATATTGTTTACTTATTGAATCATAATTTTAATTGAAATGAAACTACTGTAGCTCTCTTCTTATTCATAGTTTCACTTTCTGGAGTTTCAGTTACCTGCAAGTCAAATACAGTACAAAAGTATTAAATGGAAAATTCCAGAAGTAAACAATTTATGAGCTTTAAATTGTGCAATATTCTGAGTAGCGTGCTGATATCTGTCACTGCCCCACTCCCTCCCACCCGGGACATGAATCAGCCCTTTGTCTGGGGTCTCCACGCTCTTAGGTGCAGTAAAATAAAATATTTTGAAAGAGAAATCACATAACATTTACTACAGTATTTTTTATAATTGACCTATCTTATTATTAGCTATTGCTGTTAATGTCTTACTGTGCCTAATTTGTAAATTAGACTTCATCATAGTTATGTATATATAGGAAAAAACATGATATACAAAGGGTTTAGTACTATCTGAGGCTTCAGTCACCCACTGGGGGTCTTGGAATATATCCCCACGGATAAGAGTGGTTGACCGTAGTCAACTAGTTAGCTAATTGTCAAGATAAGCAGAAGTTATATTGACCATTTGCAGCAAGAACTGATTTTACAGACAACTTCAATCAGAGAGCAAGTATACAAGTTATTGACTTACAGCCATAAGGCAGAGGTAAGCTACTCTGTTAACCCTTGATGCATAGGGAGGCTCAACTCTGTTTTCTTCAAAGAACTTTCTAGCTGGAAATGCTCCAGTCTGGTTCGGTTTTGCTGAATTACTGCTTTGTACCTTTGTGTACTTTAAAGAATTGATGAAGTTGGTTAAAACAGAACACTGCCTCCACAGCCACTGGGGTAAGACAGCCTATAGGACTTACAGATGTTCTCTTAAGCATCCTAATGGGTTTAGTGTATGTGGTGAACCTCACTAGGTCTTCAAAGGAATGTGACTTACAGACTTTGACATCTACATCACAGACTTTCAGTGTAGCAGCTGTGAGCTCTTCAATTTGCAGAGATTATAATATGGTACTAACTTTTTCTTATTAATTTATGTATACTCTAGTATGGCATTCATTTTTGTTCTTGTATTTTTGCTCTACCTAAATACCATCTAGAAAACTCATCTATTTCTTAATGCATCTATGTTGATATTTATGTATTTGTATCTATATCCACATTTTAGCACAAAGTATTCCTATCTAGGGATAGATTAAAATTAAAATTATTCTATTTTAGTTGTATTTTAATTGTGTATAGTTAGGAATGCCTTAAAACTCAGCTTCTTGGAAACTAGCATTTCTACATTTCCTGGATTTGATTCAACTGTATGTCATTGAAAATTGGAACCACACAGCTTGTCTAGTTTTCCTATGCTCTTATAGCCAGGTATAGTAGTTTACGATTTACAGAATGCCACTCTCATGGAGCTCCCTAGTCTCCCTGGAACCAATCAGGCCCTCAAGATGTATCAGTTCCAGAATATTTATATCAGCATGGAAATTAGACTCCCATTTGAGTGTTATCTTACATAGAGAGGTCAGTTTATCTCTAGAACAAAATCTGGTCCTAAATAGGTAAGGCCATCTCCCTTGAACCTGGAGAGATAGATGTCACTTCAAGTCTACCAATGTCAAAGGGCTATAGTTATTATTATTGTTTGTATTTTTTTAATGGTCAACTTAAATAATTTGGTATTCTTTTCCTCCCCCAACAAAATAATGCATATACAGACACATATGCACAAATCTAATGTGCAATCGAACATTTTTTAAAGTTACTTACTTATTTATTTATTTTTAGAGAGATGGGAAGGGTGGAAGAAAGAAAGGGAGAGAAACATCAATGTGTGGTTGCCTCTCGCACATCTCCTACTGGGGACCTGGCCTGCAACCCAGGCATGTGCCCTGACTGGGAATCGAACCAGTGACCCCTTGGTTTGCTGGCTGGCATTCAGTCCACTCAGCCACAGCAGCCAGTGCTGGAATTAAACATTTTGACCATGTTTTCTTGGACCAGACTCACCGTATGACAGGTGCTGCTTTGGGCAAGTAAAGTTAAATGAATCAGCTGCCAGTCTCAACTATTTCTACTGTTTGTTGAGAGCCACCCTTCCCTGGAGGAGATGAAAAGGACTCTCAAGCCAAGAAGTTTGTTTCTGATTCCTGCTTCATCTCTCTGTGCCTCAGTTTACTTATCCAACATATGGTACCTACCTCCTAAGGTTTGTGCAAAGATAAAGTGAGTCAATACATTTAAAACAAACAAAAAAAAGGACAGTGCCTGTCATAACAGATTATTCCTGTGTGTATTACATTGGCTGTTCATCCTTCAAGTAATATTGATGGTAATAATAATATTAATAATAAATTTATCATGTCAAAATTATCCAGGGTGCTTTAAAAATTAAATTTAAATTGTATCACTTGAACAAATTTCATGTAACACATCTGCTTCATTTTTAATGGCAAGAGATTTTGTGACTGATGGTGTCATTCTAACACTTGTGAGTAATTTCAATCTTGCTTATTAGTTCAGCCATGCCCTGCAGTGGTTTTTTTGACATTTCCCCACCTCAGCAGGTGCCTGAGAATTTTCTGTGGCCTGCCAGCTCACAGACAGCAGGATTGCACAGTTCATTTTAGAATACCCCAAACTCATCCATCCTCTTGGACAAATGGAATTCAGGGCCCACTTCTGGGGTGGCATTTTCTTCTAGAAAGATTCCTTTGCCCTCTTGGATCAGAGGCATTCCTTCATTTTACCTGCTTAAGAAATTATTCCTTAGAAATCCACTGCAGCACAAATCTCCCTCACTCATTACTAGGTAGCCCAGAAAAGTGAAAAGTAGCATAGTGTCCATTGGACTGAATGGGGTGGTGACTTTAGTCTAATAAGAGTACAGCAGGCTTCTAGTATATTCAAAATGCTTAACTTCCAGTATTACAATTTTGTTAGTAGTAGCCCTAATGGGCCAAGAGAATTCAAAGGCTGCAAATATATACATTTTGATGTATTCCTTCATTGACCTGGGTGTGTGTGCCTGACCTTTTGAAATACAAAGTATGATTAGTCAGGAGGGGTGACCTGTAAACTATAGGTGTTAACATGATGCACAGGGTCTGCACAGAGAAACTTAGCTGGTGCTGGGTCTCTGCAGAGCTGAGAGTAATTGTCTCTGCTGGGTGGGGGAATGTTGGGGTGGCACTTCCTAGGGATACTTTAAGGCCTCTGAGGAGTAGAGGGTGATTGATGTCCAGGAGCGGGTGATTGGGATCTGTGTGCTGTATTGATGGTGCTCAACCCCAGGCCAGGAGGAAGGAAGATTTCCATAATGGGACTGAAGGACAGCATGTGGCTGATCCACTAAGAAAGGCCTGGCTATATCTTGGATGTAATTGGAGTGTGGTGGGTGGTTCAGTAGGATTAGAAATAGAAAGATGGCATAACCAGATTGACATTTTAGAAAAAAGCAGGAAAAATAACAATGCTATCCACAAAAGCAGTTTAGTGAGTGTTAGAAATATTGGAAGCTTATTGCTTATCCCGTCTGAGTTACCTCTACAACAGGCACAGACTGTTTGCAGCCTCCCCTGCCATGTGTGTGACAACAACACCAGAACTCCTGCGAACCTGACACAATTCACACTTGAGGAGAAGGAGGTGGGGGAGGGATCCGGGAGGCAACCGGGGGCGGTAGAGTGGGGAAGAGACAATGAGATTGTTTCGAGAAGAGTGATTATCTGGTGGGGTCAAATGCATTAGAATAGTTAAGGAAGGTCCCGTAAAGAGTAAGGTCAGGATCACAAATGCACAGAGTAAGGTTCTGTTCAGCTTAGGGAGATGGCCCACAAATTGGATTCTGAACTTCCTTTTGATTAGAACAAAGAAGACCTAGGCTTCATTCCAAGAAATCAAAAGTTTAAAACAAACCCATTGCTCAGCCAAATCACCAACTTTTCCTGGTTCATAGCCCTGTTAGGTACATCTCCAATAGGCTCCTCAAAAGTGATGTCCCCAGTATACCCCCAAAGTCCATGTGGTGGAGATTTCATGAAGCTGCTTCAGTTTTCTTATTTATTGTAATATATCACATATATGTAACTTATACATAAACATATACATGATATATGAAAGGCATAAAGATACTAACAAAGCATCTCCCTATCTATTTAAAAAATGGTTTGCAGGGTTATTTTAGATATGCCAAATAATCACTTACTGAGATGGTTGCCTTACAAAATGTTGAATTATCAGATATAATTTTTTATTGGAAATTAGTAGAACTTGTAAGTCCTGAAATAGAAACATATTGGAGATAAAATCTCAAACACTGTGTAAATGATCATTAAGCATGTTTTTCTCCCTCCCATCCTTACAAACACTTCAATAGAGATTCAGGTTATCCTTATAAATGGTAGTAATCTAAACATTTAAAAATAGTATTTTCATCGTTAGTACAATATTTCCTCCCTTTCAGGCTGCAGTTCCTTTGGGGATGCTGCAAGCCCGCGTCACTCAGTGTGGCTCTCGAATACAGTGAACGCCGCCACCAGCCCTGCTCTTTTCAGTTCATTTTCCCATAAAATGATGTCTGTGAGATACATTTCTTTATCTACTCATCTAACTTTTCACATCTTAGACAGCTTTTCATTTAGGTTGGATCTAACAAATATGGCCCAAACTGGAAAGAACTAGGCATTTCATTTTGTAAGTTTGTGTAGAGGAGAGTTAATACCTTCTGTGTGATATTTAATTTTCCATGGAATTTGAATGCATGGTCTTATTATATCAAATCAGATTCTTCAATTAATCTTTTGATCAGAGTACTTATGTGTTAAGTATACTTTCATATTGGGAGTTATAAGTCATTTAAGGGCATTACTCTTAAACTCACTAAGTTAAAATTTGCTTATGCATGTGGCATTTAGTATCTCTGGACCCCCTCCCTTCTCATTGTCCTCTGACCTACAGGTTCAAACTACTTCTTAATGAGTAGAAATGAACTAAACCACATCAGTAGCTTTAATGGAATATATTAATAATTTAATGTGTGGAAAATTTGTCATTCTCTGTGGTGGTTGACTTCTCTTTTTACTTATTTGGGGGGAGAGGGAGGTGAATCTCTTTCTTCCTTCTTCTTGTCTTCATCTTTTTTTTTTTTGAGATTTCACTAATTCATATCATTGATATGCCAAACACTTTGAGAATGTGACCCAAAATGTCAACTAAAAGCATATCTATAAATATATATAAATTTTCAATATATTGCTTTTATTTGTTCAATAAATAAAATTTGAATAAGATATTCAATATCATATACAATTTTATTTAACAACAAAAATATTAGCATTTATCAAAGAAAATTTTACCCTGGCTGGTATGGCTCAGTGGATTGAGCACAGGCTTGTGAACCAAATGGTTGCTGGTTCAATTCCCAGTCAGGGCACAAGCCTGGATTGCAGGGGTCCCCAGTCGGGGGCATGTGAGAGGCAACCACACACTGATGTTTCTCTCCCTTTCTTTCTCTCACACTTCCCCTCTGTCTAAAAATAAATAAATAAAAATTTTTAAAAAATCTTAACACTTATCAAAGAAAAGACTGGTGGAAATGGTCATAGAAGGAAGTGAAATTTTCCAGAAAACCAGGGAAAATGTGTCAGGATTATTTAAAGTACCATTTATGAGGAGCAGTAAATCCAGAAAAATACTCTTGTTGGTGGTAAGGATCACGGTCCCTCTCCTCGGCCATCCAGGTTTACTGGTCAGCATGGCCATGAGCAATTTTTTGTTTTTCATGAGATAATTAATTCTCTATGAATTTACTCCATTTAATGGAAGAAAATTGTTAAATGCATACTTCCTATAATTTAAATTTTATAACTCTGAAAGACATTACACACACACACACACACACACACACACACACACACACACATATATATATATATAAAATTAATCTGAAAAATCAGTTGTCAGATTATTCATTATATTTTGACGTAGAAAATATATGTGATTGTTCAAGCAGCAGAAGAAGTTGGCTAACGGTTCAGGACCTTCCTGCCTCTATTTAGAATGGTCACTTATTTGTTGTTTGTGTCCCCTGTTTAAAACGTTAATGCCCTTGGGAGTGGTAACCATCAGGCATACTTTAGTTTGAATGAGTTTATCACCTGTTTCCCTGCAGATAAAGGTACCCTGTGTACACAGCTGACTTTGCAGCAGTGAGGTTGGAATACTCCATCTCTATGAAGGAGGGGGCAGCCCAGAGAGCTGGGTTGGGGTCTCCAACACTAACTGGGCACCGGGGGGGAAGGGCACCTGTCATCCCATAGAGGTCTTTTACAGCCTGTATAACACATGCTGAATCACTAGATTCTTTGGAGAATCTTATTATGTTAGCCTTGATTAAAAGATAAATTTTAAACAAGATGCAAGAAAACAATGAAGTTATACTATATTTGTCATTTTCACCCCTTAAAACTAAGTTTTCCAAGTCTAAGATAAGTTTATATAGAAGTGCTATCACACCACTTTTTCAGTTTTTCAGAGTCATCTGAATTGTGTCTTTATTGTAGAACATTTATCTGGTTGTTGTTAACTTATTGGAACCTCTGTAGGAGCACATCCATGGAAACAAATGGTATATTTAATAATTATTATTTGTGGTTCATATATTGCTTTTTTAAGATGTTATTTATTTACTTTTAGAGAGAGGGGAAGGGAGAGAAAAAGAGGGAGAGAAACATTGACCGGTTGCCTTTTGCGCATCCCACAACTGGGGACCTGGCCTGTAACCCAGACATGTGCCCTGACTGGCAATTGAACCGGTGACCTTTAGTTCTGCAGAACAATGCCCATCCCACAGAGCTGCACCAGTTTTTTAATGCTGTCTGTAAAATGGTGCTGGCCTCTATTGATGGCAGTCTTTGGATGTGATGATATATCTTCTAGTAATCAGTCAAAGTTAAAAGATCAAAACTACTCCATGGAAGGCAGGGGAGGGGTGACAGATGAATGTTAAGAATAGCTATCATGTCCACTCCATACATGAAGCAAGGAGGCACACATCTCAAGGAGCACAACAGATGTGATCGCAGACACCAAGAGTTCTGGAGACCAACCTTTAAGTCGCAGGGACTGGTGACAAAGGGGACACAGAGCTCCATCTGACTGGGAGAGCAGAATGTTGAAGAGCTTTCACAGAGGTGATATTTCAAGTAAAGAACAACTTAGTGACAGTAATACATGATTTTCACTCTACAACTTTTACGGAACAAGTTGGACAATGGGTATGGAAGCAAGTTTCTTCAAAAACAAGCTGCATATTTTGGGGGTGAGGGAGAGAGATATGCTGTGTCATTGCAAATTCTTGACTTCTTCTTTAGGGTCTGACAAAACTTCTATGTTTTCTTAGAACCTCCCAGAAGCCAATAAGCCTTCCCTGCTAGAGAAGGGAAGTTAAACAATATTTTGCTAAAATTGAAAGAAGTGCAACTTTCCCCATAACAGACCTTTTCCAAATGCCACCTTTCCTCCACTGTTCCATTTTCTAATGTTCTAACTCTAGCCTTCTGGGGGAAGTGGTATTGTCAGCTTAATTAAAAAGTACTTTCTTCATCTTAGCTGTGTTTTACCCAAACGAGTGATTCCGTTTCTTAGAAGAGATTGCTGCAAGCATTACAACAACTGATGAGTATGGGAACCCGTCTCAGGCTCGCTCTTTTTGGACTGATAGGGTAGTTGGGTAAGCAGTGATCTCATTTTGGGTCATGCAGTTTTACTGACATTATAATGAAAGGTATCAACACAGATTTGAGGTAGCTGTCAACGTACTTACTCAGCTCTTTGGCTTTTGTGTCTTTCATCATATGCAGCTCTCACTGAGGAAACTCGAAACATTACTTTCCCCTTAATGTTCTCAGTATAAGAACAATGCCCACCCATTAAATAAATGCAAAAGAATGGAAAGAAGATAAGTGACTGTTAATTCCAACTCCCTATGTACAAACATTTTATATATTTCCCTTGATTTTGAGACATCCAGGATCTCTTAGTACATTATTTCCACAGGTTTCAAAAAACTGGATGAGAACCCTGCTGGATCTGTTCTGAAACTCGACATTCTTAATAGTTACTTAAGCCCAACATATTTCAGTTGAGTTAAACTTTGACCAACCCTGGTGACTAGTTTATAGGTCTTAAAACCATGTGGGATACTTTGTAACTGCAAAGACCACACACCCTGAATTCCTGGGGCATGTCTGGTGTTTGCATTCAAACATAACCCTGAAATGTTTTTCTTTCCCAAGTATTTCAGAGACATTCTTCGCCTCGGAAAGCTTCTGTCTTTCTTACTCAACAACCTCCGTATCTAAACTATGTTAAAGATACATGGAGAAGAGATGACGTCGTTGGGCTGATTTTGTTCTTTCAGCCTGTGTTTGGCTAAAGGTGAGAGCGGTTGCAGTGAGTCATGCAATCTTGTGACCAGCCGGGCACTCTTCCAATTAGAGAGACTATTAAGATCTTTGACAACAGAACCTGTAGTTGTTTGAAGAGGAGGTATTAACAGTGACCTGTGTGCTTGGTAATCCAGGCTTCTGTGAGTAACAAAATGTGTTCCCTTTCCTGCTGAATAACAAAACACCAGTGGTGAGGTAACAATTAGTAAAGCTGACTCATTTCCTCATTTACAGATGAAACACATTGTCTAAGAAATGACTGTCTCTCAGGTAAATAATGCTTCCTGCAGGCCAAACATGGTGTCTTTTTAAAGCAGGCCTGATGTGAACACTGGCTGGTCATACTAGATTTACTAAAAAGCAAATTTTATTAGGAAATAATGTCGGACATTAAAAGCCAGACCCATTTTCCTCCCTTAACTATGTGAGAATTGCTGATTTCAGATGCCATTCAGAAAAAGAAGCTTGTATTGCATAATCAAATGTAAAAAGGGTAGAAATTTTCCATTTAATTGAAATGTGGAATCATTGTAAAGTTTTACTGGTAAGGCTGCAGCTCTTACCTCTATGTCTGTGTAGGACATCTGTGGGGAGGGGGGTGGGTACCCCTCCACAACTATCTACGGACATCTCCATTGTACAGGGCTGTAGGATTTCCAGCCCCATCATGTTGACTTGCACTGACTCAGCAGGCACTACCAGCATGGAAAGCTGAGAAACCTCTGCCTCCCTGACTTGCTATCATCTCCTGGGCTCTGCATTCAGGCTGCTTTATAAACACATTCCTCAAACCTAGTTTGGAACATACTTGTTTTTAAAAATACAACAAGCCAGTTTGGAGAAAAACATTACATCAGTGCATTCCTCTGAACATCACCAAAAGTCATAGTTCTCTCCTTCTCAGACTAGATGTTACTAGGACTTTACAAAAATGGAAATAGACTCCTCTTAATGGGCTTTCATTGTTTGCATTCATTTACAATGTGTGCGTTGCCCTCTGTTGCCTGTTTCCCTTTTTGGTACACTGTCTTCTGAATTCTCGTGTAATTTTAACAGTTGTACAATTCTTTTTATTGTTAGGAAATCACAAACTGTGACAGATGTTAAACTGAGCACGTTTAAAAGTAACTCAGCCTTTTCTGCTCTCTGGGCAGGGCTGCCGGCTTGCCTGGGGTTGCTAATGGGGATAAGTGGCTGTGTGCTATCACCTCTAGAGCCAGTTTGTTTGCTCAGAGGGAAGAATTCATTGAACAGCCGCAGACTACATTCCAGAACATCAGCCAACCACTTTGCAAGAGTGTCCCGTTGGGTCAGAGCAAAGCCTGCCACCACTCTTGGAAAAGCAACTTTAAATGTCCGCCCTGGGTCAGAGATCTTGTTGCGCGATGTCAATAACAAGGGTTTTGTAAGTGATTCTTTCCTCCTCCTATTTTCCTGATAAAAGGCCATTGGAATTCTTAGTGTCTGGAAATCTGTGGGACTCTCTCTTTTTTTAGAAGCTGTTTTCTATACTTTGCAGTTAATTCTCCCAGTGAACTTCACTTGAAGTACTAGGTTGCAGGGTGGTACTGGTAGTAGTGGGGTAATTTCAAATACTTCACAGCCCAGAATAGACTGGTCATGCCGTGTTTCTCTCCTTCCTTGCTAACAAGTCATAATATTACAGTCCTGTATATGGAATCTGAGCATTCACAGAGGCATCTCTTGGGTCCCCATGGAGGGTGACAAAATGGCAGATGAGATACTGCCCCTCCCACTCCCCCACTCCTCATTTATCTATGCTATAAATCGGACAAATCTACTTTGAGCTGCTTTCACACAACGGTTTATTCAAAGACAAGAGATAAATGAATGAATATAAAAGTAGTTGAGAAGGGAATTTCAAACCAGAACTCAGGAGAAAGAGGCTGGTGCACTCCCACCTGGCTGCTCAGAGAGAGAAGTCAGGGAGGGGCCTAGGTAATAGCCATGAGCTGGTGTCCAGGTGGTTTTTCCACTGGGTTCTCAGGGTCTATCCATAGGGCATCATAGAATGGATTATGATCAAGAGCATTGTCCTGGGACCCATTACAGCCAAGTGGAGCCCACATCTTCCCCTGCCCCCACTTATTTTCCCCATCCCTTTTTTCTGTCCCTCCATGTGCCCTGAGGCCTTAGCAAATTGCTGGAACTCTCTCTAGTTCATTTGAATTTAAAGGAGATAACGCATAGCAGCACAATTTATAATAGCCAAGTGCTAGAAGTAACCTAAGTGCCCATCAGCAAATGAGTGGATCAAAAAACTATGGTACATTTACACAATGGAATACTATGCAGCAGAAATAAAGAAGGAACTCCTATCCTTTGTGACAGCATGGATGGAACTGGAGAGCATTATGCTAAGTGAAAATAAGCCAGGTGGTGAGGGACAAATACCATATGATCTCACATTTAACTGGAACATAATCAACAAAAGAAAAAAGCAAACAAAATATAACCCAATACATTGACATTAAGAACAATCTAACAGCAGCCAGAAGGGAGTGGGGAGAGGACAGTGCGGGGAAAGATTTTCAGGAACTACTCTAAAGGACACACGGACAAAACCAAGGGGGAGAGTGGAAGCAAGGGAGGGAGGTGGGTTTGGCTGGCGGCGGGGGGAGAGTGGTGGGGGAAAATGCAGACAACTGTAATTGAACAACAATAAGGTAATTTAAAAAAATAAAGGAGATAATGCTGATAAGGGCTTAACACTCTGTCTGGGAAGTATTATTTTAAAAACAAAGCCAATAGAACCCCCATTTTATATGGGAATAATTCCCAAATAAATATCCTTGGGCAGGATTTGTCTCAAATTCTGGACTCATATTTCCAACTGTATGGAGGCATTTTCTTCTTTGACATCCTTTTGATGACAATACTCTACATGTCTCAGCCAGATTCAGTTACTTTAGTTAATTTGTGCTGAAGTGAGCCAGATGCCAGACACAATTCTCTTCTCTGAGGATGGGATAGTGAATAATGCAATCTTTGCTCATCATCGAGGAGGATTATTATGGTAACTGCTATCTACGGTGTACCAGCAACAAGCTACACAATTTCTACAATGCTGTTACCACCTGCCTTCTGCTTGGTGGTGCCCTGAATTTTCTCACAGTGTGTGAGTCTCTAGCTGTCCACCTTGATTGGAAGTTCTATTGTTAGGACTCCAGCAAAGATAGTATACTAGCAATTTTTACTAGCCAAATATGTACATTTCTCACACCATGAAAAATAATATTTGTCAACTATCCTGAGAAAGGATTAACCATGTTGTACCTGATATGCTGAATAATTTGGTTTCATTTTGGTTTTAGGGTAGGCGAAGCAATACTGAGATAATCTGCACAAAATTCTGGCCACTTGGAGATATGAGAGGGTAGTTTGTTTTCTCCTGGAATGATCCAAATAGTTCTGCCCTCTGACTTGCATATAAACATAGAATGGGGCCCTGGACTCCACTGTCTACAAAAGTCCCACTTCAATTTTCTTTGAACAGAGGGTGTTTTATCAATAAAATTGAAATATCATTAAATTCTCTGATACTTGACCAGGGTGTTTTTCTTTTTTGTTCTTTTTCTTTATAATTACTTAATCTCTTTCTAGTGAAAAAAAGGGAAAATAATCATTGGACCAGAAATGGTTCCTTTCTACTCTAACAGTGTTCCTCTTTCTCACTCTAGATGAGATAAATTTTCTAAAAAGGGGTTTAGTTCTCCACTCCAGGCCACATGATTTAATGTGATGGTGGGATTATCAATTAATGACTGTGCCCTACAGTTGATCAGAAAATAAAGGCATGTGGACTGAAGCTACCTGAGGTCACACTTTTAAAATTGTTCTTGTGGAAATAGTGTGTATGTTGTAGAATAATCCAAAATAAATTTTTATTTTTACTTCTGGCTTACAAAGACCCCATGCTTATTTTAACACACTTGATGTTGGTCATTGAATCATGAGTTACCTTTCTATTAAACTGTAAAAATCATTTTTAGTTCACATGATATGTTTGAGACATTTAGATTATTCAACACTAATATTCAGAAATTTATTATGCCTTATATGACCTGTTCCTATACGAACCTTGCACATATGTATTTAAATCTGTTCTGCCATCATTTCAGTAAGTTACAATATCAGAGTGGAAAAGCCAGTGTCACGGTAGCTTGACTATGTAATGTGCCTGAGCCTCACCTGGCGGATGCCACTGGCTTTGTCTCAGAACCAAAAAGGTGGACAGCAGTGATTTAATTATCTCAGTAATTCTGGCAACTGTCCCCTTCCTCAGTAAGACAGAATCAGCTTTGCCAAAAAGAAGTGCACGACATTATAAAAGTTTAGCTCAGGCTGTTGGGTTGTTTATTTAGTCGATTGCTTTAAAAAATTCTGCAACGTCAACTTCGTTCTTTTGAAATGACGCTCAGTATCTTAATGCAGTTGGGTTACATTCAGCTGTGAGATACAGAGAGGGCAATTAATAGTGGTATCCATGATTGAGCTTATATTTAGCTCACATAAAAATAGGCACTGAAGAGGATTGGGGCCTAATGCAGCTTCTTAGGAACATCTTCAAGGATCCAGTTGCCTTCTCTGATTTCTGACCCATCACCCCTGCTTTATACTTTTTATTGTCATGTTTTGAGTATGCTCGTTGCCTCTCCAGGCAGCTCCATGTTCAAGTTTAGAAGAAGGGGGAGATTGTTGTTCAGCGTGTATAAAGTTTTAATTGTGCCAGATGAATGAATTCTGGAGGTCTGCTGAACAACATTGTGCCCATAGTTAACTTTACTGTATTGTACACTTAGAAATCTGTTAAGGGAGTCATCTCCTGTTAAGTGTTATAAGCACACAGAAGGAAAGAAAGGAAGAAAAAAGGCAAGGGGCACAAGAGAAGTTTTGGAGGTGATGGATATGTTCATTTTCTTAACTATTGATGATGGTTTTATGGGTGTTTGCACATGTCCAAACTCACCAAATTGTGCCATTAAATATATGCAGTTCTTTGTATACCTTATCCTGAAGAATCTCTCTTGCTCTCCCTCTTTTCTGTCTTTACGTATTTGGAAAGTGCAGTCCTCCCAGGAAAATCTGCCTACCTCTCACAATTCAGAACTTCACCCTATGACAATGCTCAGCTGTAATGGAGGCTTACAATGACATTTCTAGTCTTGATAGTGGGGAACAAGGGACAATGAGGTGAATGGCTTTGAGCAGCAAACCCACCGCCTCTGCACACGATCTTTCTTATATATGATGTGAGAAGCATAATGTGGAGTCAAGTTGTGGGTTTATCTTGACATTTCATTGACTTGACCCAAACAAAAATTCTAAAGTAGTAACTCCCCATCCCTTTACCCGCAGCTTTGCTTTCTCCTGTTTTAGTTACTCCTATTCACCTGCAGTCTGAAAATCTTAAATAAAAATCCCAGAAAGAAACAATTCATGTGTTTTAAATTGTGCACCATTCTGTGTAGGGTGATGAAATCTTGCAGTCCTACTCCATTCAGCCTGGGAGATGAGTCATTCCTTAGGTCAGTGGCCCCCTGCCATCAATGCTCCTCACCTGTTAGTCACTTAGTAGTCATCTCGGTGACCAGGTCAACCATCTCAGCACCTCAGTGTTTGTTCTAAAGCAACTCTTACTTTACTTAATAATAGCCTCAAAGCCACTCACATAACTTTTCATTACAGTATATTATTATAATTGTTCTGTTTTATTCTTAGTTATTGTTGTCAACCTCTTACTGTGCCTAGTTTACAAGTTAAACTTTATCATATATATGCAGGCATTGGAAAACATAGCATACATAGCATTCACCACTATCTGCTGTTTTAGGCATCCACTGGGGCTTGGAATGTATCCCCCTAGGATAAAAGGAGAATGTTGCAGAAAAAAATCCTAATTGATTTTACCAGCTCACTAGAACTCAAAAGAAAATGAAATGAGGCATGTTTGGATCAGATTCTGCTATTGCACGCTAGCT
Organism: Phyllostomus hastatus; assembly: GCF_019186645.2. Classification (NCBI taxonomy): domain Eukaryota; kingdom Metazoa; phylum Chordata; class Mammalia; order Chiroptera; family Phyllostomidae; genus Phyllostomus; species Phyllostomus hastatus. Next base: position 36,158,251 of record NW_025334028.1, read on the forward strand.
GTATGACCCAGACAAGATAATGCTTATATGCCACATTTTCCTTATTTGTAAAAAAGAGACCTCATACTTGGTAGATTTCTGAAGGAGTAGCCCTGATGTATCACTCCTTTTGTGTGAATTCCTCTCCCACATTGAATCTAGGCTTTGCCCAGAACTTCTTTGGCCAATGGGACATCAAAACACTTGAAACAGGCAAAGAGAGCACAACAAGCAGGATGTGAGCTTGCCCAAGGGGGCGAGGGTGCTGCATTGCGGCCCCCACTCTGTGAAGAAGTTTGGCAGGAAAGACCTTCTGGAAAGAGGGAAACAGCTCCTAGCTCTTTCAGCTGAGTCCAACCCCTTACCGACCTGAAAGCTAAATGTAAATGTAATGCCCTAGGCGGGCATAAGCCTAGGGTACTGCTGCAGATTGTCTAAACAACAAACCCACACATATGTTTTAAAAAATCAGGTGTTGTTGGAGTAAGACACTAAGTTTTGAGGCAGAAAAAGATAACTGATGCACATACCAGCTTTTCACTGTTGCTGCCACAGCAGTTTGAAAGGCGTGTGAGATCCCAGGCACACAGCAAGCACTCAAACATACTTCTTGTTGTTTTTGTTTTTGTTGTTACTTTCCATGTATCACACAGAGCCATGAAAAAGCCTCGTCAATCAGAAAAAAAAATCCACAGATATTTTTTTGGCACCTACAGTCTATTTAATGTCTTATGCTATGGAGTTTTTCTTAAGAGGATTACATCCTAGTTAATGCCTTTAGGATAAGGAAACAACACATTTATTACCACAGGCTATAAATAAATAATAAGAGACACAACTATGAAACATCAAGTAAGTGAACATTGGAAGAATCAGAAATCAATACAGGTATGTCTTGATTGAAGGGAAATATTTCAATAATAAGAATGCTAATAATACCATTTGACATTTATTGGAAACTTAATTGTATTCCAGGCAAGACAATAAGTGCTATACAAGCAATTTCAGATTTGACCCTTATCATAGCTTTACAAGAAATCAGTTTTATCCTAACCTCTTTTTATAGATGAGGAAACAGAATGAGAGGGAAGTTAGGGAATCTCTCCCTCTGTCCATTGCTGTCCTCCTGGTCAGTAGTAGAGCTGGGATTTGACACCAAGGTGGCCTGATTCTGGAGCCACCACTCTTTTTCCTTGCACAGAGTTTGGTGGAGAAATTAAATGTATGCATCCTCTAAGAACAATTCTGAAGTTGAGGGAAGAGTTAATGGTTACTTCTGTCACAAGGCGTTCCTGACCTATATTCTAAAGTGTTCTAAGTAAGTGTATTAGCAGATAGGTCTTTTAATGATTAAAAGATGTCCCTACTCTTCTAGAGCAAAAAAAGTAAAAATAGCCAGTATGTGTGCAGTGGCCACTGGGTGCCAGGCACTGATTCTAGTGCTTTATGCACTTGGTACTTATTTTATTCCTTCCCAAACCAGGGGGTGGGGTAGGTTCTCTTATTTCCCTAATTCATAGGCAGTATAACCAGATACAGAGAAGTTAAGTCAATCTTCAGGGTCATAGAGCTGAGAAACGGCGAGTCAGGGACTGAAACCCAGGCTGTCGGGCTCCAGAGGCCATGGGCCCACGCCTGAACCCAGGGCTGCCCTGGATGCTGTGCTGAGAGCTTCTCCCACCAGGGACTGCAGCATCAATAGAGCCAGGAGGCAGATGAGAGTGCACAGAATGACAAATCATCCTTTCTGCATGGGTCATCATGTGCCACGCAAAGTGGCATCCAAGTAAATCCTTACAGAGTTCTATGGGGTCAGTGTTACTATCTTCCCCAGCAGGGTCAAGAACACTGAGGTCCAGAGAATTAATGAATGTGGGCGTAGTTTGTGAAGAAGCTAGGATTTGAAGCAAGGCATTCCAATCCAATGTAAGTCCCACTTTTTTTGGTCTTTTTTCCTTTTAATTCATTAATTAATTTCATGTTAAATTTATAGGAGTGAGATTGGTTAATAAAATTATATAGGTTTTAGTCATACAATTCTACATAATAAATGCATTTTTGTCTTTTGACATGAATTATACTTAATAAGAGTTCTTTTACATGCATGTAGTTTAAAGAAAGAAATTGTTGTACTAGGTCTATTATGAAAAACAGTTATTCCCAACATCTCCTTAATATTTCCTCCTTCCTGAGGAAAAGGTTTCAAATCTTTCAACAGGTTCCCTTGGTACTTATATCTAATGTAGCTTTAGGACCATGCTGATATGGCTATTTCTTGATTTTCCAACCCAGAAATTCACTATTGGAGTCCCACTGTGGACGATGAGGAATTTCTGCTCTTCCACTGTCTACCCAGTTCTCCGCTTCTTATTTTCTTTGCAGTTCATAATTATATATTTATCCTATTTAGTTTTTATGTATTTATTACTAATTAACCCCCAAACTCTCCTCCAGTTGATGTTTTCTCTTGAAATGTGAACACATTAACGATTCTATCATTGTTCATCTTCCTGAGACGTCTCCCTCAGACAGAGCTTTCTCAACATTCCCTTCTGTACTGGGTGCTTCCCAGACCTCCTGCAGAATTTTCTTTCACCATCATTATGCAGATCCCCTTTACCTTGCTCCTGTGTTTAATCTCTGTTTTGGGGATATCAATCTTAGTTAACTGGCTGATGTTGGTGGAGTATACCTGTGTTAGTCTGGCTCCAATATATTCATTAGGGGAAATAAATGCCTGCAAAGGAAAATAGGAGTGCACTGGGAGGGGGTGGGAAAGCCATCAGGTGGCAAGACAAATGTGATCTTGAATGAAGGAGAGGGAGAAGGGAAGGAAGGAGGGAAAAAGGAAGGAAGGAAAGAAAGAAGGAAAGAGAGAGGGAGGGAGGAAGGTGGGAAGGAGAAAAGTTGGATGAAATTTTATATCAGACTACAGTACATTTCTCAGCAAAGTTTGAAAAGGCCATTGAATGTCCTTGATCTGTAGTCCCCCTTTAAAGGAGTTTCATTTCTGCCGGGACAGGCCTGCCTCAGTAGCCCGCCCCACTCAGTCACAGGCTAGAGGCAGCTTGTGAAAAGAGCAGGCCTGGTGCAGAGCAGGGCTGTTGGGCTATTACCAGTGATGCCCCCTGAGACTGGAGATCTGGGGCTACACCACCATGACCCCCACAGTCCTTCAGGGCTTCCCAAAAGGTGAAAAGAGGCAAAGATGCTCTAGCCTTGAGGTCTTCTATTCACTCCCATGCCACAGTGATCATGTGGACAGACACAGCATTTCTGTTAGGGTATGAAAGGCAGTGGGAAATGATGGGAGTAAGCAATGGAGCATCAGGACCCTGATCTGCAGGTTATCACAAAAGAACCCTAAGCAGCTAGAGAGGTGAGAGGTGGTGCTCAGTAGATCCATGTAACCAGAGGGACTGGAGAGATATAGAACGCCTTGGTGCCACTCAACAAACATGTCCAGTTCTCTCCTTTCATGCATGAGTAGGGACATACTGCTTCCCTTCCTGCAGGTCATATGTGGCCATGTCACTTGCTTTACAAATGAACTGTGCCGTGTGTCACTTCTAGCAGAAGCTTTAAGAGCCAGTATGTGACTCGTGACCTTCTCTCTGTCTTTCCTTCACTGTGGTGGTTGTGATGGAAATGTCTAGTATTGGGCATGGAGACAGTGAAAAATAAAATTGTATTGTGTGTGGCCCTGAAATCTGGGAGTTCTTTGTTACTGTAGCATTAACCTAGCTCATCCTGGCTGATACAAGTGGCCAGTCAGAAGATATACAACCTCCAATTCCACTGAGTCACAATTCATCAAGGATTCCATTCAGTTACATTTGGAGATTTGCTTCTTCAGCAGCTATGAAAACTGGACAATGGGTTAAGAACTGCAGTCATCCAAAGTAGAGGTTTTTGTCAGTTTCATTTAATCCCATTATCCCATGTAATCCTATTACCTAATTTAATACAGTCTTCCCACTAAGAGAGGTGCTATTGGTCTCATTTTACTGATGAATAAAATGAGGCTCAGACAGGTTCAGAAACCTTTCTAATGTCATTCTCAAAGCAGCACAGCCTGGATTTGAACTGAGTGCTGTCTAGTGCTGAAGTACTTAGAGAGTCCAAGTGTCAAGAACAGGTAGCCTTTAAAGTCACTCAGTGTTCTATGGAAAATTTCAAATATAGTGTAGTTCAGACAGCGGGAAAAAATTTTCTCCTCAAAATTCTCTTTAGTTTTGCCAAGAATTTATAACAGAAATAAAATTGAATTTATTAAAATAATGGTATTTCAGTGCATGTAATGGCATCTGTTTTAAGGTATTAAAATCACAGACATTTGGCACTCATCAGTGTGGCTCAGTCAGTTGCTTGGGCATCAGCTCTAAAAGTCAAAGGTCACCGGTTCGATTGTCAGGGCACATGCCTCAGTGTGGGTTCAGTTTCCAGTCAGGGTCCATACAAGAGGCAACTGATCTATGTTTCTCTCTCACATTGATGTTTCTCTTCCTCTCTTTCTCCCTCCTTTCCCATCTCTCTAAAAATAAACAAAATCTCTAAAAAATAAAAAATTGTATACATTTGTATTTAGCATGTCTAGAAGCCACTGAAGATGAATAGCTGATTTTGTGTTTAAAAATACATATATATGTTTATTTCCTTGTTCTTAGGTTAAAACACATTTCCAAATGATACTTAGGAACACTTTTCCCCCTTGTTGGGATTTCACTGAGCATAGAGAAGAGGAAAGACAGACCGAGGATGTAAGTAAAGAAACCAGTAGATACTTGTCACATTACGCACAGATGAGAGCGGCTCCAATACATTAATTCAAGCAGACATCTGCCACCATTTCCCAGTGTCGTACGCCATGGTGAGCAATTTGGTTAAAACCCTGTTTTGATACGATCCGCCTGGATAAATGCCACGGCACTTTGTTTCTCCTGTGTGTACCAAGGCCACAGTGTGTTTTCACTGTTGTATGAGCAATCAAAACTATCGTCAAAAAACCAGCAATTCCGTGGAAAATACCATACCAATTACAGGTAATTTAATTCACAGCATGATTGATTTTGCCAAAGTGAAATTTCGAAGTCTTATAAGAGCTTTTGCCTGGACATTCAGGCTGGTTGAGAAAATTCCAGAAAATGTGAATCCTGAGCCAAGGATGTGCTTCTTGCTCAAAGCAATTTGGAACTCTCCTGAGAATGTCCTTCAAAGTTCTTCCAACCTTCAGGTCTGGGAATTAATTACTTTTGTTAGGGCACAGTCTTATGAATGATTCCCAGTGGTAGCTGGTGATGAATCTGGGGGGTATTGACTCTGGTGTAAACAAACAAACAAACAAACCAAAAATTAAGGTGTGATCCGAAAGTCACAACTTGGCCATCTTGTGTAATGACTTGAACCTGAGAACACTTCCCAAAAAGGAACTTCCTAACTCCTTTTTATTAGATCTTTTGAATTTTGTGATGAGTGACTATTACTTAATTCAATGAAAAAAATTAAGCTAAAAATGAAATGAGTATACTTTTGGATTACATATAAATAAATCACACACATGCATGACTTCATATTACTGTAGGAGAAAAAACATTTTTGAATGCAAACAGGTATGCTTCTGAATTTTTATTTTATGTTGTTTTATTTTACATTATTATTTTTATAGCCCTTGTCACATTCCTGTCAATGAACTGCCAGAAGCCCAGCACACTCCCACACCTGCTGGCAGACATTCATTTCACTAAATGGAGAACTCCCCACACCGGCATGAGAAGAGAGCACTTTGGGGAATAATGTGGGCCGGAGGTCACTTTCTATTCCTTCATCTGTGTTCTCGTCATTGGAGCTAATTGAGGTAAATGATAGTGTCACAGGACTTACAGTAAGTCCAGAGATTTCTTCCTTTGCCAAAGCTGCTTCATGCCCAGCTGTCAGCATTCTGTCGGAGCACAGTCACTGCCTGTCCCTGGGAGTCAGTACTGCCACAGCCTTCGCTACACACACGTGTCCCTGCAACTGTCTCCAGTCGTATCACTGCCTTCTGTTTCCATTATTCCTACAGGTTTCCAGTCAAGGTTTCTGATTTCTTCCTGTCCTTTCCTGATTTCTCAGTGGCCACTGCTGATATTTGGAGCCTGCTGTCTTCTCTGTGAAAAGGAGAGCGCCTGCTGTCATTGTCTTGGGGTGTGAGGACAGCCCTAGGTGAGGACTCAGCACTTTGCCACTTGTTAGAAATGTCAGCAAATGGCCATCGGGTGCCCCTCACACTAAGGAGCAAGCCCCCTCTCCCCTCTCCAGCCTGACAATTCCTAGTAAGAGCCCACGTGCTGCATTAATGTCATTGGATTGTTGTCAGTTCAACCTCAACTGAATTTTTCCCCCTCTTTTGGAAATCCAATATTAATACAATTTGTCACTATTTTCTAAGGAGCACTTATTATGCTGGCATTTTAGTATGTTTCACCAATTTAGTGATTCTAATGGCCTGCAAGTACCTCTATTTTAAAACCTTATTTCCCAGGTCTCTTGAGAACTGGCTATAACCAGAGATTATTTTCATAATGAACTGCTTATAAAATGAACCTCTTAAAAGCCACATGGTACTTATCCCTTCATTTTGCATATTGAATGACATTGTTAGCTTGGAAGTGGCAATCCAATACTATGATAATAAATAATAATATTAAAGATTTTGAAAATCTATTACGAAGCTCCTTAAATCCAGGTGAACTTATTAAGTCTTACATAAAAATATATTGGAATTAAAAAAACACTTAATTTTATGCTGCCTAAAATGATGACTTTGAAGAAGAACTAAAACTAGAAGTAAATTCTCCTGAGTTTGAATCCAGTGTTGGGATTGCATGATGGACCTGTCAAAATAGGCTGAACTGTGAGTTGGAAAAATTGGAGCTGAGAAAGCAACACCCCTACCACCACTGAGCCCAGGAGATGAACATGAGGCAAAGGCCATGATTTCTGCTTTAGTTACCTGAGGGAGGTGGAATGTGGAGAACAAGAAAGGGGATTATTAGTCCCTATGCCTTACACACAAAACATGCAACAGGCTAGGATTTTCACACAATTTGAGCCTTGTTACATATTCCCTTTTTCCCTCCACTGTCTGAACTGTTGGTGCTCTGGTCAGGGAGGGCTCTGTGAGTGCGAATTTGGTCATTCACAGAATTTGGGGACAACTTCTAGGCACACAGACTTTACTAGGTATAATGAGTTGGGTTGTGTCAAATTCATAGCTGGTAGTCCTAATTCTACTACCTGAGAATGTGACCTGTTTGGAGATAGGGTCTTTTCTTTACAGTGAGGATTAAGTTCAAATGGGGTCATTAGAGTGGGCCCTCAAGCAATATGACTGCTGATCTTCTAGGAAGGGGAGATTAGGACAAAGACTCACACAGAGGAAGAGGTCCTGTGGAGATAATGCCAAAGATTGCCAGGACACCACAAAAAGCAGGAGGCAGGGTTGGAACTGATTCTCCCTCAGAACCTTCAGAAGGAATCAACCCTGCTGACACTCTGATCTCAGACTTTCAGCATCCAGAAATGTGAGACAATAAATTTCTTTTGTTCATGATACCCTGTTTGTGGTTTTCCATTTTGGCAGGCCCAGAAAACTAACACACTAGGCATGACCATGTCAGATGTCATCCAATCCCATCAACAGTTTACAGTGAATGGAGTAAGCCATTCCCTGTAGCAATAATCTGGAAGACAAGTCATCTGGGGAAGGCCACAAGAGGAATTCCAACAATAAAGGCTGTTAGAACTCCAAAGTCACACTCTCTGAAGAACCTGAAAGAACAAAGGAAGGGTGTGAGTCAAGAGGAAGAAAGTAAAGTTCATGGTTTTTGGAGATGAAGTTGAGACAAAAGCTGAGCGCCCCCCCGCCACCCGCCCCCCCCCCGCCCCAGTCTGCATTTGCAAAACACATCCGGTGTTCTCACTGGCAATGGAAAGAGACTTAAAATGGGCAGAAATGTATCCCAGGGGAAGGTCAAGTGTTTATCTATTGTGGAGAAAGAAAAGGTCATTTATGGTGCTCAAAGTTTCCAGGAGGATGTGCATTTACTCTATGTTATATCCTAATTTCACAACAGAAACAGAAACACAAAAATACAAAATCTTATTTTGTTATTTCCATACAACTACATAATTAGTGTAAAAATGTAAAAGTAACTTGCACAAAATACCCATGGGAATGTCCTATTGCATAGGCATGACTTTATGAAAATATTTATTGCCCATCATAGTGTTTATCTAAACTCACTCATTTTTAATAATCAATCATAAGTAATGTTAAAAAACTTTTTATTTGATAATCAACTTAGATTTTTTAAAATATAGATTTGATCTGTTTTTGACAGCTTTTGCTATTAATGTTCTATTAGTGGATATAACCATTTGCTCATATTTACTAAAACATATTATGGTCTATACCATCCTTTCAACAGCTCATTTAGGTCCGCTTTTACTGTGCAGAATATAGCACCATCCTAATTTTATGTTCCTATGAGGAAATTTTCAAGATGTAAGTTTAAATATCAAAGATAGTGAGATGAGGCAATAGTGTAAAAACCACAGTGGAAATCTGACTCACTCCAAAACTATAAATTGTGATGTGCTACACTCAAATAATTAGTCATCTCTAATGCTTAGCAAGATTTTTTCTTGAATATTCTGTAATTGTGAAATACACTGTAAAAAATCCACTATTCTCTAAACTCCTTAGCATGCCATGACCACCTGACCACTGAGTCGGCAATTTCTGGCTGGTATGCAGTAATAACAGTACTTGCAATAATATCTTACCCATCTCAGCACACGAATAAGACTAAAGGAGCTATTATCTAGGCTATTTGAGCTTATTAAGGATATCTGTGTTACACTTTCACTGATTAAATTACAAATTAAAAGCAAGTAATTCTATTATAATATTGCAGTTAGTAAAATACAGAGAGAAAGGTTGATGTCACATTTAAAAATGGGCATTGGAGTAATTGAATAGAGAGCTGATAAAATAGCAATCTACCCAGTTTGTTTATAGATCTTCAAATTAATGAAACCAACATAAGTGCCTGTATGAGACATACTGCACTGTTTAGAGGACTGACAACAAAGTATCTTGGTTCTTCCCCCAATACATAGTTCATCCATTTATTAATAAATACTCAAATCTATCAATACTTGTCTGAAGTTTAGTAAACATATGTACCTTGATACAAATTAAAAATGGATATGGTTTTTCATGGTGTATACCAAGCTATACTGCTCACCATTTGTCTCAGAAATGTGACACTTTTTTTTGTATTTTTAGTTTTATTGAAGTATAGTTTATATACTTCAACAAATATAAAATAAAATAGTATATATTTAAGATGTACGATGTGATGATTTAACATATGTCTACATTGTGAAATGATTACCACATCAAGCTAATTAACACACCCATCACCTCACGTAATTGTCATTTTGTGTTTTGAGAATGCCTAAGATCTACCCTCTTAGCAAATTTCAGGTCTGCAGTGAGGTATTCATTACTATAGTCACCATGCTGTATATTAGATCCCCAGAACCACCACTCTACTGTCTCCTCCTATGAGTTCGACTATTTTAGACATATTAGTGACGTTATACAGTATGTCTTTCTGTGTCTGGCTTATTTCACTTAGCATTATGCCCTCAAGGTCCACCCATGTTGTCATATATGCAGAATTTCCTTCTTTTTTTTTATGGTCGATGTTGTACTCCATTATATGTACATAATACATTTTCTTTATCCACTCATCTGTCAACGAACACTTAGTTTGTTTTCATGTCTTGACTATTGTGAATAATGCTACAATGAACATGGGAGTATAACTATGTCTTTAAGATAGTGATTTTCATTCCTTTGGATAACAGTCGGAAGTGAGATTGCTAGTTTGCATGGTAGTTCTATTCTAAATTTTTTGAGGAACTTCCATACTATTTTCCATAATGGCTATGCCACTTTGTATTCCCATTAACAGAGGGTTCCCTTTTCTCCATATCTTTGCCCACTCTTTTTATTCTTTGTCTTTTTAATACTAGCCATTATAACAGGTATGAATTTAATTTCATTGGGGGTTTGATTCGAATTTCCCTGATCATTACTGATGTTGAGCCCTTTTTTAATGTACCTGTTGGCCATTTGTGTCTTCTTTGGGAAAAAAAAGTCTATTCAGATTCCTTTCCCCATTTGTATAACTTGGACATTAACATTTTAGGAAGCATATAATTTGCAAGTATTCTCTCCCATTCTGTAATCTGCCTTTTCATTCTGTTGATAGTTTTCTTTGCTGTGATGAAGTTTTTCAGTTTAATGTAGTCCCTCTTGTTTATTTTTGCTTTTGTTGTCTGTGCTTTTGGTGTTATATCATGACACATTTTAAAGACTAAGAATTGTGACCCATCCCATTCCAGAGCTCTGTCAGGAAACTCAAAGATCTCCTTTCAATGAACAGCAAAGATAGGAAACATTTTTAAACCATAGTACAAATAATGCTTGATGCATTTGTCTTTTCTCCAGGAACAGTTATCCCTTGGTTATTGCCCCTGCCCTTCATACCCATAATCATTTACATAGGAATATCTTAGCTAAAAGGAAGCAAGCAGTGGCCTTACCTATAATTCTGAAGTAGTCCTAAGTCTAGACATTTTCTTAATTGTATTTTTGTGAAATAAGTTTGCTGTAAATTGGGTGGCACAATTAGTTTCGGTTCATATACATGCTAAGTGTCAGTTGCAACTCTAATTTTAATGACAACCTAAGCAGAGGTTTCTAAGCATTTTGGGAAGATGCACCCCATCAGCAAAAAGTTTTCAATAAAAATAGCCAAAGACATTAATATTTATTGATTTGTAAGTTACAGATACATAACGGGGTGCTGAGCTGAAGGTCCTCCCAAATGGAGAAAACCCCTACAGCTTTGACGTGGGCAATGAGGGAAGTGGAGCAGGGTCATCGAGAGCTACTTTGCATATATGAAGAACTTGGCCAGAGTTTTAGTAATGTTAAACTCTGTGCCTGGCTCCGAGACAGGGAGGTGGGCATGACTCTGACTTGTGATACATAGCCGGAGGGGCTTTTGGTGCCTGCAACAGCAACTTGGAGACTTGGAGGACGCTTTTGTGTTATAGGGCCATGCTTGCTCGGACTAACAATGGCAGTCAAGAAAGGCGGAATAAACCAGACTATTGGCAGGTGTAACCCAGTGTGGGAGGAGTTGGAAATGGTTACAGAGGAAGATCTGCACCAGGATTTAAATCCAGGCACAGCAGCGATGTGGGGGCTTAGCCTCATGGTTTGGGAGTGAAGAGGGGGCTTTCTTGACCATGTGGCTTAAAAAGCAGGAAAGCAGGATGTAGCAGCCATGTGGAGCTCTCTCTCTTGGCCACACCATTTGAAAGGATGCAGGATTCCCAGGTGCACCATGAGGAAGTGCCACACAGTTCTGGATTAAGAACAGGAGCCGACTTCTATTTTCTTTTACTGAGATACGGTACCCCTGACTGGCCTACTTTGTCAAGGAGAGGCAGCACTGTGTGTGTGCGTGTGTGTTTCTTTATTTCTAAAGTGAGTGAGATTTAACAGCAGAATTCTGCCATTATTCTAAACCTGTGTAACTTTTAACTAAATAGTTCCTTTCCTTTTTACCAAACTCTGGCATTGAGAGCCACAGTTCCTATTGGTGGCAGGCAAAAAGAACCATAAAGTAACAAGACCCCAGAGGTTGGGGTGTTTTTCTGTAACAGATATGGAAGTTTTCTGTTATTTTGAGCATTATAAAATATACATGGAACATAACATGAATCGGATTAGAAAACATGGAAGTAGAAGTTCTAACAGTCATCGTTTGTGTGTTAGTGTATCATTTCATGCAGACTTTGTGATATGTACACTCCACACTTGAGACTCCAAGTTAGTATGAGACCCGAGGGCTTCAGTGAAGTCCTCAGGGAGAGAATGAAGTGTCCCTTTCCTATTTATGACCCCTGTTAAGTGAGGATGTTTTCGTCCCCTGAGTAAAGCTGTGCTAGGTAATGGTAATTTTTGGATATTTATTAATATGTTTCTTTTTAATATGCATTGCTTTGTGATCACAAAGAATGAGTTCTTTCTTCTGGTTGGAGCACAGCTACAAGAAGATGTTTGTCATCATAACAAAGAGGGGATGTAATGAACTTTATCTTAGGGCACATAAACTGAGATCGTGGACCCATGCTCGTGCATAAATCTGCTGTGTTAGGACAGATAGAAACTAGGAATAAGGTTTATTGATTATCTGTCATGTGCCAAGCACAGTTCTAGGTGAGTTAAATATAGATTATGGCCCTAAAGCCTTTATCTGATGTTTGGTATATAGGAAATACTATTATGATTTTACTCATGTAACCATCAAAATTACCCAGACAACTAAGAATCAATCCTTTTATTATATTTGTTAGAAGTAAGTCACCAAGTCTGGCCCACACTCAAGGGGGACAGACGTGTCCTTATGAGAAAAGTTTTGTCAAAGGATTTGTAAGTGTATTTTCAAACCACCACACAATGTATGTGAGAGGATTCTGACTGTAGAATCTTTGACATTTCCTTTTTATCCTCACCCAAGGATGTGCTTGTCGATTTTAGAGAGAGGGGAAGGGAGGGGGAGAGAGAGTAAGGAAACATTGATGTGAGAGAGAAACATTGATTGGCTGCCTCCTTTCAGTATACTGGACCACTGAGCCACAATGGCCCAGGTGAATCTTTGAAGTGTTTTATATAAACCACATCAGAACTGGAAGGGTTTGATATTTTACCCTATTTATAACCTGCCAGAATGGCTGGCCACAGCCTCATGGATGCTGAGAAATGCAGGCGTACTTCAGGTCAGAGAACAAGGTCTCTATGATTTAAGCAATATCAGTAGCAAGAGAGTAAGCAATTTCAGTTCCCTTGCTGCCAAAGATGGGACACAGAGGGGGTCAGGTGCACTCCCACATGCACTACATTGCATTTCAGGAGAGGCACCTGAACTCACAGAGCAGGAGTTAGGCTTTTATAATGGGGAGTAAGTTCCTCTGCTTTGCTGCAAGGGACCCACTGGATGCACTGTTATCCAGGGCTGCACACCCCTGAAATCTCTCTGGAGAGTCCAGAACAAGGCATCAATGCTGCTACTTACCCACAGAGAGCTATCTTCAACAAAAAGTGTTCTCTTTTTTGGAAAAAAAGTTATGGTAAAGGTGGTTGTATTAGGGCTCCGGAAAGACACGAATAGGATGTATGTGGGTATATATACTGTATATTATATATTATTGTATATGTTGCATAATATATGTTGTATACTGTATATATTATATGTCATATATCACATATCATATATTTTAGCCTCCAGGATGAGGAGAAAAAAATGTTGCTGTTCAAGTCCCCTGGTATTTGGTCATAGCAGCCTGAACTAATGCAGTATTTTGTGCATAAAGCTCTCCCTGCATCTATCTCCCATCCTGTATCTGCTATGCTGTTGCTCACACTCCATTAGCTCATCAGACTTCACTTAAAAACACAAGTTCAATGATAACACAATTAAGAATTCAGGACTGTAGAGCAGCAAGCAGGAGCCATCCTGACCACGGTGAAATTACAGGGTCCCCTTGCCCACGTTGCTGCCCTTCCTCTCCATACATCCTGGGAGTGCATGGCGTGATCACACGGCCTTGCTCACTGTTGTGTGTCCCTGCCAAAAAGCGCTCTCGGCACAGGGTAGATTTTCAATAGAGGCCTCATGTCATTCAGTGTGTTCTGATATGTAACCTACCCTTAGTTCTACGTCAAAGAGGTTCCAAAGGTCTCCTGGTTAAGAACACTTTCTTAGGGATTATTTCATAATTTGATATTCACTGAAAAGTAACCAGAGAATCACAGAAATATGAAGCTGGAAGGAATTTCTTGTCTGGTGGTGTTCAAAGATGCTTTTACTAATTTTTATTTTTTTGTAAGTGGTGGAACCAATTTTTCAAGAAAAATTTGGAAGTAGGCCATTTCTTAGGGAGCTGGAGCCTCTCTGAGGGGGTTGGGAGGTGAGGCATGCAACCCGTACCCCTCCACCTCCCTAAAACATTATTTAAAACCCAATATTCTGTTACAGACTCTTCATTTAAAATGTTTATTTATGTGTTGCCCTCTTAAGGGATCTTCAAAAATGGCAGAATTACACATTTTTAAGAAAGTATTAGCCCAGAATTTAAATAAAATGCCAGGATATGTAGTAGTGTTTTCACACAAACTATTCACTTGCCAGGGTCTCCTTAAGAGTCAGGAGCTGAAGGTAAGGAGCAATCAAGGCACTTGGCTCCACATGCTTCTGTGTCGCTCTCTCTCCACCCTTTCATAATTGGGAGACACGTCAGATAATGAAATCTCAGGCAGGCCCAGAAATAGTCCCGGAACTTTTTACCTGCTTTTCATGGCCACGCTCCAGCTTCCTTCCCTTTCTAGACGTTGCTTCACTCCTTTCCCAGTGTTTGTGTTCTCCTCCTCACTTGCCTTCTACAGCGAGAATGAGGTCAGTGTTCTCATGCTGAAGTCACGTAATCGTTGCTATTCTGCTGTTTAGTGCATCATATTATTTTATTACAGTCCCTTGCTTATGTGACTTTATGTGTCCATTTGTCCCACAGTGTGTGAATATTTCCTGGTCCTGTAACAGTCTAGTTGACACGAAGGGAACGTCAGAGGTAAATAAGACATGACCATTACCTTTCGGGCCAATAGGTCTTAGCCAGGGCATCGGAGCTACAAATCCGCAAAAAATAATGTGTATTCCAGTTACGGTTTCCAATGATCATAACATTAAATAAATAAAACTAGTTTTCTTTTAATAGTTCTACTTAAAATGGTGCTTGGTAAATACTATATGCAGGGGTTTAAAAAGTATAATTTTGCAACTTCAAAATGTAGTAAGTTAAACATATGCTTTAAACATATTTCTTTCTATTTCAGCATTTTTAAGAAAAATAATTTGTCTTATAAAACACAATTAAGATAAAATTAAGTGAAAAACATCTTTCAATAATTTTTTTCATTAAGTAGGTTACAAAAAATAAACTAGATTACAATTTGGAGAGTTAATAAGAAGAGAGAAACTAACAGAATATTATAAAGTACATAATCAAGATTTTGAAAACAGCTTAAAAGTCTTATCAGGAGACAAAAATACATATAGTTATGCTTCTTTTACAAAAAATATAATCCCCCCTCCCCACCTCCTTGGTCTTTATTCTCGTTCTTAGAATTTGTGTGCTAAGTTTGCATGGTTCCTCCTTTCAGTATCATTATTTACAGCACTGTCACTGTTTCCATAGTTATGCAGTATTTCTGTTTCCATAGCAACACTCTTGGTTTCCTAAACAAATAATATCAGAGTGTTAATCTTGTTTCAGTGTTATTGTACTATGTTATTAGATACAAAATTCAAAAAATAATTTAGGCAGGGTTTGAAACTAGGTGGGTTGGTTTTATTGCTTGGTGCTTGTGATATTAAATTTCAATTTCATATTAAAACACATATCCATTTGAAAAATAGTGGGAGTTTGCATAGTAAACATGATACCAATTTTATTCACTAGTTATAAAACACTATAATTTAATAAGAGTGTTCCAGTACATAGCAATATACAGGGAGAGGTTTACTGTCTTCAGATTAAAATGACTGTTTTTCAGTTGGCCTGGATGATTTAGCTCCCCCAAATCTCTGAAGTCATTTATAACCTATCCACAGCAGTATTTCCCTTTGCCATTTCTGCATTTTAAGTAATTTCTGCCCGTTTTGCCTTTTATTTTATAGCCCCCACAGGAGCAGCTATGAAGTAGACTTCCAGGGAACTTTACAACTTCTATTTTCTTGAAAATAAAAAATAATTTCTGTCTTTAAATTTGCTTATCATCACCCTGAATTTCTTCTCTTAACAACACATCCTGTGGACTTTCTAAGAAGTGGATCTATGTCTCACCCCTCAGCTTCCAGCACACAGTTCTATGTCATTGATCACATTGACTCCTTCCTACAGGACAGCGTTAGGGCACGTAGGGGGAGAATGTTGCAGTTGTGCTGAGTAGAGGAAGTGAATATTAATTACCCTTGTTTAACAGAAGTGGGAGGAGCCCTACTGACAGTCTCACAGCCCTGCTCTTCCTGTCAGAGGTCTGCAAAAGGCCTACTCAGCTGTGTCAATTTGCACTCTGTCCCATTTACCGATACACTTCAGAAGCCAGCTTTTCCACTTTTCTTTAGTATGCCTTCCCTTAAGAACACGTTTAAATATTCCCTCTCCCAATTTTAGCACAAAAAGAGACTACATGGGGGTGTAATATGATAATTTGTAAAGGTGAAATAGTTTGTTCTGCTTCAGAGAGAGGAGTCAATAATGGACAAAGTTGATGTCAAACTTTGGACTTACCACACTTTAGATCTGAAGCTTGGGAGTGGTTGGACGACTGAGAGAACTGAGGAATTGACTTTGGAACAGGTGTTTCTACCCGTATTACTCCTGTGAAATTCAGTTTCCTCATCTGGAACACTAGGAAAATACCACCTACCTGCAGTGTTGTGGGGAGATTTGAAACATAAACAACCAGCATGGTAACATTTGCTAAGCAGTAGCCACTGGGAAGGTTACTGAATTTTTCTTCTTTTCTTAGGTAATTCTTGGTGGGGTAGGGGGTCAGAAAGAGGCTGATTGATTCTTCTGCAGTCCTGTAAGGATCTGTATCTATACAGAGATCGTTAGCCATAGAGCGTCTCAGTTTCTTCCCCTTCACCCTCCTGTCTACCAGCTGCTTGCACAGGCAGCTTTAGTTTTTCAGTTCAGAGGAAGTAAATGAATATGCAGTCTTCACAAAGTCACCTCACCTGTGTGTGGGCCCTTAATGGGCAGCAGATCGGTAGTATGGGAAGCCCCAGAGAAAAAGGTCCTTTCCCGATCTCTATCCCTTTCCCAAAATTCACCAGAGTTTCTCAGTCTTCCCTGTGCACGGTAGACAATCATTTGGGAACCTGCCGAAATGCAGATTTGGGTTTAACAGGTCTGGGTGGGGACTGAGTTTCTATCTGGCTGTCTAGCTCTCAGGTGATGCCAAAGTTGCCAGTCCAGAGACCGCACCTTGAATGGGAAGGATCTAAAGTCCTCAAATATAAGATTTTCTCAAATTTGTTAGGACCCTAATTGGGGGCCAGTTCCTATTACATTGAGTCCCCAAACTTCTTTTACAGGGGCCCATTTGGGGTTCTTGTTCTAGAACAAGATCCAAACCACCCAGTTTTGCTGAACTTGGCTTTCTTATAAGATGGAGAGATTGGACCCGCTGGAATGACTTGGGTCCTTTTCAACAACAAATCTGGCACACTTCCTTCTTTTAGACAGAGGGCAACTCAGGAAGATGTAACTTTTCACCACTTAAATCATCATTAATCAAATTCTGTTTAGCAGATTTGAATCTCTTACGAGCTTTAGGATCAACATGACTCCATTGTTTTAGGGAAAATGTGTAACAGGATCAGAATTGATTATCAGAATTAGGTTAATACCTCAATTAGTAACTCAGTGGCCCATCTGTGAATGAGTTTAGAAGCTGGTTGAATTTTGAATCATTAAAAATTGCAGTATAATGAATGTTTCAGAATGCTTTAAGAAAGTGTGTTCTCTCTCTGTCTCTTTTTGTTATGTTGACAGTATAACAAATCCAGTTAAGTTTTCTTAGGTAATATTGTGTTTGGTGTCTTGTACCTGTTGGCATTTTAATTGTTGTATCTTAATTGCAACATTTCTTACATGAAAACCTTTTCATAGCAATGTACTCATTTCTAAAAGAGTGAAATATTTAAAAAAAATTATACTTAAAAGGTCTAAAAAAAATCCAGGGCTTTCTAGGGGATTTTGTCAGTCAGGTTTTCCTCATTTATGAAATCATGGTCCAGGATTGTATAAGCGTCTAAGAATCAAAAGATTGTGGTTTCTAATAAATATATACAAACACAGTATTATGTTCATTTTTATTCATGTGCTAAATATATTCAACTGGCATTGACTTCATAATGAATCATGATGAGCCTGTTTGCCCTTCTCAAAAGTAATGATAAAATTGTAACAAAATCAATTCCCTTTGGAAAAGGAGGCAGCCAGTTTCCTACTAGTGGCTTGTTTGCCATGGAAAATACCCCAATTGTCAATGAAAAATGCTCATAAATAAACATAAAAGTGTGGATAAAAATAGGATCATCTTCACATAGGAAAAAGCACAAGCACTCATGAAAATTAAACATTTAGAACAGTAGTTGGAACATACCAGATGTTCAGTAAATATTCTGTATTGCTATTATTCCCGATTCCCATCTCGTTGTATAAAATCTTATCTCAGTATTTGGAACAAGCAAAAATGCAGTAGCATAACCTCTCTCAACTCTGCATGTGTTAATATTACATATGTATATAGGTATATAGGTACAAGTATAATAAGTATATATTTGAATGCACCCTTTCATAAGTGATGACACTTCATAAAGTAGTGTTTTCACAGAACAAAGAAAAGGGGAACCTTAGCAAAGGGTAGGTTTAGAGGAGTCAATCTACCATTCCAAACCACCAAAGCCAAATAGTTTCCCTTGTTGAGATGATGAAACCACTCTTAGGTTCATTCTGTGCAAACATGAGGGGATGCACAAGGAAATTCCCATTATTTTGTGGGGCTTTTACACAGTCTATTCATACAAGGGGAAGCTCATAGTGTTTTTCTTGTATAAAAATACTTTATGATATATATCAGGTTTCCTAAAAATACACAATAGCAGCAGAAAAATAACCTAGGGTGGCTCGTTGTAGGGCAGCAGCTAGAGGCGTGCCAGGGAAGTGATTGAGGACACTGACTCAACTGTCAGATACCCAGGTTCCAATTTAGGCTCAACCCTTTGCAAATTGTTTGACTTTGAGGAGGTTCCCTAACTTCTCTGTGCCTCAGATTATTTACTCATCTTTGTAATTGGAATGTAATAGCACCTAATTAATGTCAAAAGGCTATTGTAAGAATAAAGGAGCATATAATGTAAACAAAGTGATTACAGCAGTGCCTTATACATAATAATCAATGCATGTTAGTGATCATCAGACAATGACTAAAGTTTCCCATAACTGCCATAAGATCATTGGCCATATATTACAGTTTCATGATTTGCTTCCTATTTTGCCAAAGCTGATTATAAATTTGTTACAGCCGATTCTGTAATGTTGAAAACATTTAGCTACCCTCAAGCTTCTAAGTCATGTGAAGATCACAGATTCCAGAGAGAACTTAGTAATCAGTCAGGTACCATCAGTTCAGAAAGGGCTCTGAAGATGAGGAATTTTATGATAAAGACCAGATGGTTTAGATCAAGGGTGTCCTACCTGCAGCCCGTAGGCTGCATGCAGCCCAGGATGGCTGTGAATGTGGCCCAACACAAAAATTTTTTGTGTGATTTTTTTTGTGATTATGTGTCACAATGTATTTAATGTGTGGCCCAAGACAACTCTTCTTCTCATGTGGCCCAGAGACATCAAAAGGTTGGACACCTCTAATTAGATATTAAATAATTCTTAAACTCTGGATTTAACTCTGTCAGCAGAATTTTCACAGTAACAATTTAACGAATTGTTTTAGTTAGCACTGGCCATCATAACAAAATATCACAGACTCATGGCTTGAACAATAGATTTCCTTTCTCACATTTCTGGAGGCTGGAAGTCCAAGATCAAGGTGCTGGCAGATTCAGTGTCTGATGAGGCTCCTGCTTCCTGGCTTGTAGATGGCTGTCTTCTAGCTGTGTCCTCATATGGCCTTTTTTCTTCTGTATATGCTCAGAGAGAATGAGTTAGCTCATCTATTTTCCTCTTATAAGGATACTAACCCTATTTGTTCAGAGCTTCACATGATTTAGATATATAATTACTTCCTGAAAGACCCTGTCTCCAAATACCATCATACTGAAGGGCTGGGGCTTTAACGTTCAGTCCATTGCACCAATGCTTAGTTGTTTTTTTTTTTTTTCCTTTCATCGGCATCCTGTAAATCCAGAATAACACTAACAGCATCTCTGTTCCAATGTCGCTACTCAAGTCCTGCCCTCGGTCACTTTGTGTCCTTAGGGAGAGTCTCTCCAGTCTGGGATCCTACCTTATGACAGATGGAGCCTCTGGATAGACCGTCAGAGACTTGTGTCTGATCTTCTGTCAGATAACTTTTAATGTCAAACATCTATAATTTTATTTGATTTCTTTTGATTTACTATTAAGCCACATTTGGCTTGTGTGAGTCTTTGTGACGATTAAAGTGGAGAGATTCTACTAGCTCAGGTTTGTGTGTTGCTTTCTTTCTTGATTTTGATGACTCCACTCATCCTCTCTTCTCAGAGCCAATGCAAACTCCTAACTGTTCCTGTCTTTACCTGCATTCGTCCTGTCCCCACAAGATGAGAAACAAGATGATACAGTGACTATCTACACTCTGGTTGTCACTCTCCTTCCTCCTACAGCTGGAGCCCATCATGCCCACATTTTCCCTTGTCAAGGTAAACAGTTCTCTTCCATGTTACCTACAGGGGCTGTGCCCCACCCCGCCACGTCCCCGGCCCCACTTCACCTAGCAAATCCCTGCAGGACTGCTCAGGATTCGTAACCCCCTAACTAAGGACAGAGCCTGAACCAGCTCCCCCTCCAGGGGGCTGACTTTAAGTCTTACTCATTTAGCATTAATTTTTCTCTGTAGTGGAAGAAGAATGAGATCTGCTTTTGCTGTGGGGAGAGAAGGAAGACAGAGTGACTCTACTGCCACAGTGGAGGGGAACTGTGCTTCCAGGTTACCTGGGACCCCTGCGCAACCCACAGGAGAACCTGGTCCCTCCTTGTACTAGAAATGGAAGCTCAATTGTTTTCATCCTTTTAAACATCATCTCTGAGGGAAAGCCTTAGACTTTCTTTTTTTTTTCTTTTTTTATAGAAATACTTTTCTTTTTTATATGAAATACTTACTGATCCCCCCAAACCCCCTGAATTTATGTCCATATAATGTGGAACTTGTATTTTTCTAAAATTGTAGTTCCACTTACTTTTCAGAAATTTCAGTGAATTGCTGAGATTCCTTTCTCTTACTGCTTAAGACAGTGACGCCTTGAGCTGCCTGCCCTCAGGAGGGGAGAGTGATCACATCAGTAATTGCCGTGAAACTGAGAAAATTCCAGAAACCAAGAAAAAGGATGGGACCTCTGAGTGGACATGGTTAATGAGAGTTCTTTGCAGATGAGGTAATGTCTTGGTTAGCTGGTCAGTGGAAAGGAACCTGGTGCTCTTAGGTGACTTGCTGGGGAGGTTTGAAAAGGCAGGTTCCTGTCAGCTCAGAGATTACAAGCAGAGACACTGATCTGGTTTTAAAGAAGGAATTTTTAAACTTTCCTAGGGTTTTCTCCTTACACTCAGGGATCACAGAGGAGTTCCCCCATCTCTCTCTCCCTCTGGGTTTTCCCTCTTAGTAATTGTGCACGCACTAAGGTAATGATTTCTGATGTCCTTCTTATAAAATCTCCACTTTCAGATCAGCAGCTGAGGGCATAGATAAATAGGTCAGTTATTACTGACATCACAGTGAACTCCAAGCCACAGATAAACTGGGCACAGTTTAAAATGCAAGAGAGAGAACTGTCTGATTGAAAATGTGAGGTTAACTCATTTTAATGACCAGTTCCAGCAACAGATGAGGAATACGAATAGATCATGAAAGTTGCTCTTAGAGCCGCAGAATTAGGGAATGAAATGACTCTTTTTGGCTAGTTAATGTGTCGAGATTTATTTGAGGTGGGAGGACTCAGCACCCTCTGCTTATTGGCACAGTCTGAGATGTCAGACCTCATTATGGCGTGTTCTCATCTTCAAACCTACCTGGGTAAGCCAGACAGATATAAAACACTTTACATGCTTACTGATAGCCATTACTACCGGCTGATGATCACATTCTCAAAGAGGTCTTCTGTGTTTCCCATTTTATTTTATCTATTGTCTCAAATTTCCAGACATTTCCTCACACTCCTGTAAATTTAAGGCAGATGGGAAAAGTAGTAAAACAAATCCATCTTTCTCATAAAGGACACTTTCTTGGCAAAACCAAGTCCGGCAGGTTAATGTCTGGTGTCAGTTATTACCATAGCAGTTCCGGGGTTGGGTTGGATGAACCTCCAAGGCTTAAGGTTGCCCCAGACACAAATGTGTCTCCCCAAACTCTTCAAAATGTTTCCAGCTCTCTTCCACTATGTTTACGATGCTCCTACCTCACTTACTTATCAAATATGCATGGTGAACACAGGTATCTGCTAGTCACGGAGGAGGCGACCATAAAAATCACCATCCTTGACTTCAGGGTCAATCTCAAGGAACTAACAAAATAAGCACCTTCTTACAGACAGTCAGGTGGCCAGGTTGGGGGCCAGATCCCTGCAGGCAAGGTCATGGATGCCCTGCCTTGCAGGCTCTGTGCTTATCATTGCCCCTGGCACATTGACCTCTGTGAATACGTGACTTAAATCAGTGAAGGAACTGGAGCAACAGGATAAGGAGCTATTTTCCAGGGCATTTATCTCCTGGCATGGGTCCCCTGATAGGAAACCAAAGGTATTAAGATATGCTTCAGTGCACTATGACATCCATAAATCAAGCAGCACAGTGGTTATGAGTTGTGGATGGACAAAGGGATGAATTCTACAAAAATGTGGGTGGGAAAAAAGCATACATACCTTACAATTATATCTTTATGTTATTTTTTAAATTGTAAATATATGTTGGTCACGTGGAATATGAGGTTTCTTTTGACATCAGTAGTAAATATTCAAATTTCATTTTTACTGTTACATATACAGCTGATCTCACAAAAGCTGTTGAAGAAGATCATCAGCACCTTACTAGTGGTCTCAATTAGCTATTTTGAACCAATCAAAATGTATATTTTTTATTGGAAAACAAAAAAATTCCAATAATTCTGCAGTTAAAAAATTTGGAATAACAGCTCCTAATTGGTTGTTAACACCATCTCCAACACACACACACACACACACACACACACACACACACACACCAGTTCTATGTACAATTTTAAATAAAAACAGGTTGATAAATTCAACTTTCTGGCATTTTATTTGCCTCTAAATTCCTCAGTTGTTTCAGAGCTACTGGCTTAAAGAATTAGATTATCATCAAGTAAACAAACTAATGAGAATTTCTTTCCAATAGCAAAGCCATTTTTGTTTCCAGGAGGGTGCTTTTTATTCAAAAGCTGGTGTTTATTATTTTTGTACACATGGTTCTTTTTGTTTGTTATCTAGGATATCATAAAAATATGGCTGTGACAACTATAGTAGGACTAAGTTACACTATTTTTGTTTCACATTTCTCTAGAAGTCTGTTCTGACTGGCAGTGTAATTTTCTGGGCTCAGCTAATCCTGTTGGGATAAGCTTCTACCACCAATACATCTTGTCTCTGGGCCATGGTCATGCCACTCCTTTCATTATCAAGGGGTCTTGGCCAGGGGGGGATGACTTGGTTTCTTCTCCATGAGCACTGGCCTCAGGAATGTTTAGCTCAAGAGGAAAAAAAAGAGAAAAGGTCAGTTTCACATGAGGCCAACATTCTCAGCAGTCACTTCCCACAAATGACCTGTTTGACTTCAGCTTTCGCTTTTCTTATGACTGCCTTCTTTGATAGCATCCACATTCCACATTAGCCAATCAACAATTGTAGTGACTCTTGACATCAGTAAGATATCTACTCAGCTTCTAACCCCTCCACTTTCTGTTTCTTATCTTCTCACTTCAAAGTGTACACACTTGCAAATAGACCCAATGGAATGAGTTTCCTGGGCCCTGTTTTTGTTCTATGTGGTGTTTTAGGGGGAAAGTTATGAGACAACATCTAAAAAGGAATGATTTTATGTGTACATCTAGATTCCCATCTTCTCTTAAAAATATTGGCAATCTGTCAAAATGGGATCCAAATTTTCCTGATGCCCCAATTGGCTAGAGTTGAGGATCTGCTATCTTATTTAGAGGCTACCTGAGCTCTTCACTTTCCTGCAATCTCCAGCACTCCCTACAGTTGTCTCTTGATAAGACAGTGTTTTATTTCCTATTTATAGGAATTTATTTTTTTCCTTTTCCTTGCTTTTACATATTTCTGAAATTTTATTTTCACTTTATTTCTTTTTCACAATCATTTTAAGCATTTCTTATTTATAAGATCAAAAACTTCATTGCTATATTTATTTATCAGATTATCATAATTTACTTCAATGTGATAAGGTACTTCTGAGAAGAGTAAAGATTGTTGGGTGATAAAACTGTTTTTAAATTTCTACAGAAGAAAGAATAGAGAGGAATAGAGGTATTTAGGTGCATAACTCCAAAGAAAAACTGAATGAAAATAAATTTGGGATGTATGTTATATGGGAAGGAACATTCTATGTTAACACCTTATTTACACTGATCTTTGTATACTTACAGATGTTTTATTTTAACTCCTGCTACCATTATTGTTACCAGTATTTTTTAGAGGCAGGAAAATTACTCTCCAGCCTGTCTGGCTTCTATCCTCATTGTATGGTTTACTGTCACATGACAATGGGCAAATTATCCGATAAATCTGTTATTTAATAAATTCTGCTGCTTTTCCTATAAGGTTTTCAACTATTAATGTCCCTCTCCTGCCCTTGCACACTGTTCTTTGACTATCTCAGCCTTATTTATCTGTTAGCACAGTCCTCAGACACCTCAGTGTTGAGTGACTGTCCTGGGGGTGGGACCTTTCTCCGAGGGCCCCACTTCTCCATGACTTGTGCTGTGCTCACTTCTCTAAGCACCTATTTGGACATATTGTTGTCCAATATTGGCTCTCCTGTCACCCTGGCTAGAGTATGACCCTTAGGGAAGAGAGCATGTCCTGTATTTGTTTCCATCTGCCAGAATCTAGTGCCTAATACAGAATGAAAAAAAAAAAGGGGTGAATCAGTTAACAAGTGAATTATGCATTTGCTTTAAACCACCAATAATGCAAATTTGGAAAGAGTTGGAGGCAAGATGCTTCTCAAACTACTTGTATGTCATGTAAATGATTCTTTTCTGATGAATAATGTGGCAGATCTGCCTGATTTGCCATGGGTTTAGAAAAGAATCTGTAAGGGTCTGGTATTTTATTGGAAAGTTTTGTGGCATTTTCTGGCCTTCTTCATCACTAGGCACCAGAATTCAATAATCATTATTTAAATTTTCCTGTGTTTTGTGAAAGGCAGCTTATGCAGAGGTAGATTTTCCATGCAGCTAGAGGAACTTTGGGCCTCTCAATGAGTTCATGTGGCCGTACACTGGGAATATTTTTCAAAAGGGGCATAATCACACTGGTTAAGATGTCTGTCAGTTCTGTGGTGTCAGCTGGTGGTGGGACCTTCCAGGGGAAGTTAAGTTGGGAATATGCCATTTTAATAGCAACGTGGAGAGACATTTTTGAATGTTTCAATAAAGTAAAAAGTTCCAGACTTCTGATTTTGTGAATTTAAAGGGTACCTTTTGTAGTCATCTTTAAACTTTTTTGCAAAAGAACTGGGAAGGAAAATTCAGGTAAAAATCAATACAATGTGAAACAAAAGCAATAAATATAAGCAGAGACATCAACAGTGATTATTCTTATATTAAGAAGCTGGTTGTATAAAAATTTTCATATCATATTGAAACAGTAATTTACTAATTACTGTTAGTACTTTTCTAATAGAAGTATAGAATGATACTTTAGAATTAGTTACTCTACAGAGAAACATAAAGTGCCCTAAAATTTTTACAGTTTAAAGATGAAAGAAGTTGATAGAGTTTTCTCAAATTAGACAGGAAATCTAAAAAATTTACTAATATTATTAACAAGGAGTTGTGAAGCTGAAAGGAACTTTTCTGAGCTATAACTAATAAAAAATAGTTTTGTTGTACCAGAGGGAAGACTGAATTATCTTTCTACTGCCTATAGAAAAGTATGATATGAAATCATTGCCATAAAGAGGCAATCAAAGAATGGGTAAGTAAAAAAATGTGTGAAAGTAGTTAATCAAATATGATAGGCTTTTCTGGAATTTGTAATATTTGTGGTATTTGCTAGATTTATAACATTTGTCATTTATTTTGATTTCTCCTTCCCAATGCATCTTGACTTTTATATTTGAATTTAGTATTCCTGTTCATAAAGTGGAACCCGTAAACTATATAAGCATCAGGCCCCAGAAACTCTATATCTGTCCCTCAGGGAATTATTTTACTTGTATGCCCTGCTGCAGATCTCTCATGTCTGTATTCTCAGTGCGTTGTCTAATACCCACAAGCCTGAGAGACTTCACATCATTACATAGTCTCTGGTTAATTCATTATTAATTTTAATTGGAACCTGTGTGGCAAGTCTTTCATCTCTCTTCCAAGGGAGATTTCCATTTTTATTAATGTTGGCTAAATTTCTTTTAGTTGGTGATGAAGGAAGAAAGAAGCAAATGTAACACAGGGAAATTGGGTTGACATGTATTTAAAACGATGCATCTATTATGGGAACTTGAATATTAACTCAGCTGCACAATCAGTAGCACTAATGAAGAATTCAAGTCATGGGATATGCCATTTGCTCCACCTCTCTGCCTACTTAGCATTCATCTGTTTGGTGTCCTTGAAGCCATGAGCCCAGATTTCAGAAGCCTAGATTTTTTGTAAAGAGCAAATTTCCTCAGCAAGGAATTTAAAGTTAGGTAGAAAAAAAGTGTTAAGATTTGAACGTGTTAAGATTTTGTAGGCAGTCATCTCTTTGGTTAGGGTCAGGGTACAAGTTCATGAATAAGATTGTGGCTCTTGCTGTGTCTGCTAAGTGTTCATTTTGGATGGGAACTGACCAATGATCAACAGTTTCTGTATGATCAACAGTGTTCTAACAGTGAAACTAGTTTGTCTTGAGACCTTCAAACTGTTTTGGGGCATTTTATCAAGTACATTATGGAAAAAGAGGCTTAGTTGTCATTAGGGAATATAGACATTATTTATATCCAAAGAACAAGTAGAGCTAGATTGTTGCACAACATTTTTTTTCCCCATCGCCCTCAAAACCTAGCTGCTATAATAGTGACACAGGCCACCTTTTCTTGCTCTTAAATTGGTGTCTTCACTTATCTTCCAGGACAATCTTTTCACTCCGCCTATACTCTTCACTGTGCCAAATAACCTATAATATTGATAATATCTCATTTTTTGTCACTATCCAAGTCTCCCCTGGACTTCAGAGTTGTGTATCCAGCTACCTACTCAACTTAAGCTTCATATGTCAAAGACAAAATCCTGGTTCATCTCACCCAACTACTTTTCTCAAAGATGTTCCCCCTGATTTACTCACCTTTATTATTCCAGATGCTTAGGTAAGCAACTTGGATTCATCCTTGTTCTGTCACTTTCTTTCTATCCAATATCTACTTCATGAGTAAGCCCAGTTGACTTTACATTCAAACATATCCCTAATGTCATCACTGTCTCTGCTACCACCCTGTTTTAAGCCATAAGTATCATTGCCTGCCTTATCACAATAGCCTCCTACCCTTTCACTTCTATCCATCTTGTCCTGTGTTAGTTATCCATTGCTGTGTAACAAACTGCCCCAAACTTAGGACCACCAAGATTTACTGTGTTGTAGTTTCTACAGGACAGCAATCCAAGTTTGTATTACCTGAAGTCTGTGGTGCAGGGTCTCTCCTGAGTTCACAGTTGGGGGGCATCCACCAGGCTGAAATCTCATTTCACCATTCAACTGGGACAATTTGCTCCCAAGTTGACTCACATGATTGCTGGCAGCATTTAGATGCTCAAAGACTGGTGGACAAGGGCTTGTTTCTTGCTGGCTTTAGTACTATGTCAGCTGTTTTCCCTCAGAGCAAATGAGCAAGAGAATGAGAGAGCCCAGCATGGAAGTCACAGGTTTTGTGTGACCTATTTTCAGGAGTGGCCTTCCAAATCTTCTATTTGTTAAGAGCTGGTCAATAAATCTAGCCCATACTCAAGGAAAGAATATTGCACAAGGACACGAACACCAATAGATGAGGACCATTAATCTCAACAAATGTATTTTGAGATTTTGTTAGAATCTTAACAGTACGTTAGTTGTTGCATTGAGAACCAAAGAAATAGACATCATAGTTTCCTCCCTTAAGAAAGCTAACTGTGGACTCTTTGTTCAAAATAATTAAAAATTATATGAGAAAGCATATATTTTTCTCTTAATGTATTAACCCAGTCAACTTTTAATGCATGTTACAATCAACCTAGATTTCTAAAATGGGACTGTCAGCTCTCATGTGGGCTCTTGGATTTGCAGGCTGACTGCTACACTTGCAGTTTATTTTGCTGCTGGCTGCACTGAATTCAGGCATGCTGCTACCAAGTGGCACCTTGATTGGGACTTTTTGGCTTATTGGCTACTCTTGAATTGGATGGACATGTAAATCTTGAATAAAACAATCATTTGAAATCTAGCATTTTGGAATTAATTTATACCAATATATGCTGGTCTTATTTTCATTATTGTGTTGTTTCTTTGTTTTTAATTTGGGAATATATTAAGATAGTTCTAGGATATGTTGAGAATAGTGGAACCTTATCTCTAGGTTTAAGAATCTGTGTATTATAAGATCATTATTAGCTCAAGTCTATTCAATAAACCACAAGTGCCTTCAGTGGGGTTTCCACACACTTTTCAGCCAGTGTTGGTGAAGGTCAGGGTCTACTAAGAGTCATTAGGCAAGGAAGGAGGGCCAGTCTGAGCCTTTCCTAAAAACCCTCCTTATGGAAAGTCCCTTCTCCGCTTATTTCCCTTGACTACTCTTTGTCTTTTATTTTTCATAGCAAAACAGAAGTAGGAAGAAATATTTAAATGACAACAATGTGTCACTAGTTAACTTCTGAGTATTTAAAAGTTAGGACATGACTTCCTGTCAGTTTACTATAATTAATAACCCTTCACAGTAAATATTTTTCTCCTGGGTTTCTTAGCAATCTGATTCAGCTTTTATTAACAATTCAAGCTTAGCAGAAAATAATTTTTAAAGAACATTGAAGTTAAACAGCGCATGATTCTTGGGCAGAAATAAAGAAATTTTAATTAAGGGAGCAGATGTCAGAGAAGGAAGAAATCACCATGACAGGTGTTTTCTTATAGGGTAGAAGTGGAGGTGTGTCAGGATTCAGGGCAGAGAAATTAGATTTCCAGATAGAAGAGGAAAATTTTTACCCACCAGGTGAAAATGCACATGTATGCAAACTGTGCTGACAGGACAAGCTGCCAGGATTCATGGCTGGCCTGATGATAGGTGTGCCAGGGTTTGTGTTGCTGCTGGGAGCAGCTGAGATTGGTGGGTCACCAAAATGAACCCAGTTCAGAGGGAGTTACACATCCATTTATTAATTCAGTAAATATTTATTAAGTGATGACTGTGTGGCAGCTACTGGGAATGCAGTGGTAAGCAAATCAGATAAATTCCCTGTTGTCATATACAATATTGGAAGCAATAAAAGTTGCTGAAAACACACAAAACAGTAAATCTAAATAGGATACAGAGTGAGGCAGAGTGATCATGCTTAAGTAGGAAGGGCAGGAGGGCTTTTCTGAGGCAGTGGGATGCTCTGTTTGTATTTGAAGGGGCTCAGTGGCTGCTGAGCAATGAAGGGATTGTAGGAGCTTGAACAAAAGCAGGAAATACAGGTAGGGGCTGCTATTGCAGTGGACTAGGTAAGAGATGGTGGAGGCTTGTCCCCATAGTGGCAGAAGGGTGGTGAGAAGTGGTCAGATTCAGGATTCATTTGAAGACAGTTGACAGTTCTTCTAATGAATGGTCAAAAGTGATTTATTGTCTGCTCTGGGCAATTGGGTGAAGGTGTGATATTTGCTGAGATAGGGAAGACTAAAGAAGTAGCATTTGTGTAGATATCAAGACTTCAGTTATGGGCATGTGATATTTTAACTACTACTCGGTATTCAAGCAAAGATGACCTGCAGGCGTTTGGATACAAGTAAATAAAGCATGGTGGGTGATGGGTGAAAATTAGACACATGTGATAAATGGCCCAGAACTTAGATGAAAAACTGAAGTTAGGTTGATATAGTCAGAGTCATAAGATTAAATAAAGTATGGTTAACAAGTGTTTATTAGTTTTCTGCCACACCAGTATATTGTCCTAGGTACAATGGGAGTCAATTAGGCAGCCCTAGCAGACCAGCCTGGGAGAGGTGCGTATGAAAACAAGTCTGATACAGCTCTGATAGCATGATCCATTTTATAACAGTAGGTCAAGTTCTATTAGCATAGGGAAGAGATAGATTTCATGATTGGAAAAGGCCTCCTGAGGATTTGGACAAGCCTTTAGGACTGGGTTGAATTTTTACATGATTTTTAAAGAATAGGCTTTTTCAAATGAACAAATCACTTTGGTAATGGTATAGCTTGGGGACATGCTTTCTGAAGGGCAGCTAGACTAGTGAAAATACAGGATGGTGAAGGATTGCAGTGGTGGAGAAGACAGGACAGGGACATGGGTACAAATCTCTGAGAGTTTTGATGTTAGATGAGGACTTTGGATTTTTCTGCATGTAATGAACTACCTAAAAAAGGTTTATGATTAGGGGAGTCCCATAATCATTTTGTTTCAGAAAATTCAGTAGAAAAGATGAGCCATTGTGTGTAATACATTGGAAATGATGGCTTGATTTTTCTGCATGGATAGTTGTTAGTAAATAACATCCTTCAATACTGAGAGATTCTGTATCTTTACAGAGTTTTTAATAGCCCAGAAGGGAAAAAGGCAGAAGACAATTGATCTGCCATGTGTGGGTGCGGGCTGGGGGTAGGGAGAATCTGATGAGGAGAGAGAACTCCAGTCCTCTAGGGAGGTGGGTCCAATTGAAGATAACTTGGGAATTTAGGTGAATATAAATTGAAGTTGTTATTACTTGTTTCTCCTGTGATGGGCCCGTATCATTAGAAAAAGAAAATTATGATGATATCACAACATGGTTTAAGTCAGAGAATCTCTGACCTAAACCATTCCCCTGAGAATCTTATAGGGAACATAATTTTCTTTTTTTCCCCAATTTTGCTGACAGAACTTTAATACACATGACACTCACCTTTTTAACTACCCTTGTATCCTTTCATTTATCTTTCCTTTATCTTCTTTTCTTTTTCTTCTTTTTTGAGCTTAAGGATTGGATGTACAGTTACTTTTAGACATAAATGTATTCAATTTTGTACTGACAGCTATCCTATTCTCTCTTTAGTTTATTGATCTGTAAAATTAGCAAAGTGGTGATCTTCTTGTAAGGAATGCCATGATCCCATGACCACTTCACTTGAAAATAGAAATTGTTAAGAGCACTTTATAGCCTTAGAGTCTTTCTGCTTTGACCAAAATGGCCATGATAGAATGATTTCCTTTTAAATATTCTTTAATGAATGCAATTCTCTTAGGCAAGAGTAGGAAAAAAAAGAGGGAGAAAAACAAGACCAGGCAACAGGCCTTGGTGATCTCTTTTCTAGTTTATTATTTACAAAAAACCTTTGAAGTAAACACTGCAGAAGTTTAGAGGGAGGAACTGACACTCAGAGGTCAGGAATGTGTCCAAGCACACAGCTCATTAGTGAGAGGAGAGGAGGGCTGAAACCATCTCAGATAACAGTTAAAAAGTCATCTCTGCAGAGATATGCTAGGACCAAGGTAAGCTTACTGTTGACATAGTTCTTTCCCTTGATCATCTTATGGAATGCAGTCTTTGTCTAGGAATCTCTCCCATATTTGAAGAATGATATTACCCTAACATTGAGAGACCTACCAGGATTTCACGCTGGGAGTTCCACAATGATTCATGAACCCAGAGTTGAAGGTAAACATTCTTCCAGGACCAGGCTACCTTTCTCTTTACCTGTCTTAACATTGGTGTCGTTATGGAAAACCATCTTCTCAGGAATGTACAAATCATAACAAATGATGGTGCTCTATCAAAGTCCAAGAGAAGGAAAGAAAGAAAGAAAGAAAGAAAGAAAGAAAGAAAGAAAGAAAGAAAGAAAGAAAGAAAGAAAGAAAGAAAGGAAAGAAAAGGAGGGAAGGAAGGAAGGAAGGAAGGAAGGAAGGAAGGAAGGAAGGAAGGAAGGAAGGAAGGAAGGAAGGAAGGGATGGCCTTATGGGCAGCAAACGGAATTTCAGAGACCAGAAGAGTGCCTTCCAGGTCAAGCCTGGCTTTTATGCAAGAATGCATTCCATTGACAGATGAAGGAGTGAACAGGTGACAGCAAACCAACCAACCATCATTCTGGAAGATGTCCCTTTACAGAGAGAGTGTGGATTCTTTGTTTCTTCACAACTTTTAGTCACCAAAATATGTGTTCACTTTTCACGATTTTCTTTTGGAAATGAATGAATAACAATAGAAGCACCAGTACAGGGGAAAATCTTGTGTCTCCTAAGTGATTCTCTGAGGGCATCTATATAGCAAACATGCAGAGATGCTGTTTCTTGGATATCTGTCTTCTCCAGGCATCCTGTGTGGCTCCTATGTTGGGATATGGTCTCATTGTAAGTTCTTGTTCTGTTCTGTATTTTCCAAACTCTGAGGCTTAAAAAAAAAACCAAACACAAATGTGTTCAAATTCTATGTATAGTTTATGTCAATCAGGGTCTTTGAAGGAAACACAACTTAGGCTAGATGATTCAAATAAAGAGATCTTATTAAGAAACACCAATGGGAAAAACACACCCGGAAAAACAGTCACCACCTCTGGTGGTCTGGGGTCAATAGATTATTCATATTTATTTATTTTAAATATTTTAAATTTTTACAAGTAATTTATAGGACTAGGAATAAAGGCATAGTGAAAAGTAACTATTATAAATCACAAGATGAAGTTTCACAAAGAAAATCTCTGTGTTTTGAAGGAAATTCTAGGACACAAACATTATACAAGAGTAAGGAATTCTGTCCCACATATTTTTTACCAAAATGAGAGAATTCTCATACAGGAACACCATCTTTCCTGTTTGTCCTTGAAAGTTGTTAAGAGGGTAGACCTTGAGTGTTACTACCATAAAAAAAGGGGAGAAGATAATTATGTAAGGGGATGGGGATGTTAACTTTCTTGTGATAGTCACTCTGCAATATATACATGTATCAAGTCATCACATTTACATCTTAAACTTACATGTGTTATACATAAATAATACCTCAAGAAAGCTTCGAAAGAGAGTATATTTGTGGTAGGCAGACTTCTAAACAACCATAAATAACTACCTCCCTGTTGCCAGTATTCCTGCACCTGTGTAATCTCTTGCCTTGCAAGGTGGGCTGACTTTAGTGATGGATTTGTAACCCACAGAACACAGCAAAGGTCTTGGGATCTTGTCTATGTGATTAGATCACAAGTCTTGCTGGCATGCTTTCCTGCCTACTTGCTGATGCTTGGAAGAAGCCAGATACTAGGATGGAGAGGCCCACTTGGCAAGAAGCTGGGGGCGGCCTTCTGCCACAGTCCACGAGGGACTGAATGATACCAAAAACTGCTTGGAGGTGGCCACTTTCCTGGTTGAGCTTCCTGGGCTGCAGTGGTGAAGAGACTCCATGGTGGATGGTCCCGTGAAACTACTTGACCCAAAGAAACTATGAACTTAGAAATGTATGCTGTTCTAAGCACATAAGTTTCAGAATATTTGTTATGCAACAATAGATAACTAATAGTTTCAGTTCTGGGTGGGCATACTTCACATATAAACTCACCAATTGTATAATATTTTAAGGGTGCATATAATATAAACATATGTACAATCAACTTGTACATATATCCACTTTAGGGAGTGATATATTTACATTTATATCATTCCCCTAAACTTTCCTCCTGCCTTTTTCCCCAGCCCCTGGGAATCATCACTCAGTGATTCATGAGTTTAAGAAAATTCATCTAGAATGTCATCTGAAGGTTTATAACCTAAGATTTCACTTATATGTCCATTTTACTATCATTCGTACAGTATAGAGTGTTAACCTCTGTCTCTTTCATCCATCTCCTGTTTAATAGTGCCAGTGGTTCTCCTGTGGCAGTTTTCTTCTTTGCCATTAGGGAAAGAAAGTAAAAAGTTCTAATTCTTAGCCATGGTCAATGGTTGCTAAGCAGGGTCTAAAAGTGCATCTCCAATCTCCCACATCTTCTTGGAGGATTGTGTAATCTTGCAGGCACAGCAGTAGGAAACTGAAGGATGATGACACACCTCACAATTGCCTCATCTTCCATGGCCTCTATCATTCCTCCATTTCTCATTGTTTATACTTTTTTAGCATTTTTGGGAAAAATTGATGAATAAAGATGAATGATGTTGATGTAATCTCTAGGATTATGAAGTAGTTAAGACAAGCATGTTAAGACAGAAGAAAAATAAGATCACTCAGACCCCATAATGAATCCTGAATTTATACCAGAATCCAATGTACCCATATGGTAGTTAAAAGATTAAGTACATTGTTTTCTATTTTCAAAAATAAGTATATTTTATCTTTGGTTTTTGGAAGACCTCCAAGAAAGGATAAAAATCATGAAATAACATTTAGACTATTTTTGAAAACCTACAAAACCAAAACTGAGTCCAATGACTCCTGGTAGTGGTGGGAATGAGGCACATGAAACCACCTCCTCCACCCGCCTAGGGACCTGAAGTGGCCTGGAGCCATTCCACCCCTGACAGAAGGAACAAGGAGTAATCAGTTTATTGAAGGAGCTAGGGAGAAGTGGGACTGTGGAGGAAAGGTCACTGGAATCAACGAACTCTGCAGGAATGCAGCCCTTGCCATGGGCATGTGTCAAAGCAGGGAAGGAACACTCCCATCTCTTTCCTTCCTCTCAGCCATCTCTTGTGACTTCCCTTGGCCAAACTGAATCAGCTGACACCTACCAGGGTTGCCCATGGCAGGATGGCTTAGAGGATGGATCTGGGCAGCAATGTGTGAAAAAGAACCCTCATACACTTCTACTGATTTCTTTTAAATCTAATGTCATCTTGGGCAGTTTTCCATGTTAGCCCATGTGGATTTAACTCACTCTTTTAAATTGCTCTGACAGACTAAGCATAGATGAATTCTATCAGGGAAGTCCCTTAAAGAGGTGGCATTTCATTTGAGCCTTGAGGGATTTTAGCACAGTTTGCTTTGTATAAAGCAGAAATAGCAGTCCAAGGTGTAACAAGCTCAATACAAACGAGAGGGCTAGAAAGCTGGGCTGTGTTGGGGTTTATTTGGGCAAAGAGGGTAACTGGAACCATAGGCCCAGGCTGCAGAAGGCTTGGCACACTTCTTCAAAAATCTTAGGTTTTTATCAGAAAGGCTCATTATCTAAGATCTTCCTTTAGCGACTGGCACAAAACAGGTACTCAATAAATACTTCAATTAAATTAAACAGGTCCTAGAAGGGAGTGTTAATCAACCAAATATGCATGTGGTTTGTTTACTTAGATATTTATTTAGATGTAGATTGATAGTAAAACAACTTGGAGATCTGAAGCAACTATCAAGATAATTTTAAGACAGAGAATCTACTATTTAGAAAGTAGTTCTTTTAGGTCTAAATGTACTGTATTGAGTAATTCAATTAACTAATTGTTCAAGCCCATTTGATTCCTTAGACAAAGGCTAAACTCACGTTATGCCATGTGGCAGATTCTTTTTGTTCAGAATGATAATTAGTTTGTCTTTGAATGATCAGCTTGACTTACAATCAATTGTAGTTCAATGTATCCTCATATAGAAGTGTTAACATGATTTTTTATACTCACAAAAGTGATTTCCACAGCACTAATACAATAATTTTATAATTATGTTTTTTTTAGATAATTCTCCAGTGATTTCTTCTTTCATCTTTGACCTCATCTATAATAAGAGAATTGTTATGGAAGAATTCGACTTGGGGGGAGGGCCTCCACTATGGGAAGAATTTCTTTTGCCTTTTTTTTTTTGTCAAGCACATATAAAACTGTAGCGGAAAAATTATGCTTCAATATACAATTTTCATTATGCATTAGACATTTCTAATATCCCCTATGGAATGCCATAATTCCACATATGCAGCTTGTCACCTGGTGTATGTAAACATGGAATTATCTGGTTATTATTGCATAGTTATATCAAAATTCCCAGCAGAAAAAATAATGACATCCAATATTCACCCAGGGTTCAGACAAGAAGTTTTTGTTTGATGTGAATGCATTAATAATTTGATCACAGCAGAGCAATTTTTCAGCAGTGCTCTCAGATTGCCAGGAAAAGATAATTTTTCCCTTGTGGACATGCCTATTATCACATGCCCTTCTGCTGATGAAATCTTGCATGGGTTGTCCGGACAGGGTTTAGCTTGGGGGGGTGGCGGTGGATAAAGAGGCACCCTCCAGCCATCATGAGCCTACGGTCATTCTAGATCCAAAGCAAGTTGTTTTAAAGCTTAGGCAATTGAAGGTCCTTCTGAGTAGCTGAAAAGCCTATGGACGACCACCAAGCCCATCTACCTGAATGTTTACTCTTCTGGCTTCGTTTTTAAGTCAGACATTACATTTTTCTTGTGGTGTATGGGCTTAAACTTGCACACGTATTCAAAATGAGCTCTTGACTGTGAAGGTCTAATTCTTTGTCTTTGGGGGAATGTTTGTTTCCTAGTTGCTGCCCAATTCTAAAAACCATGTAGCTCACCCCTGTCTTTGCCTGCTTATTCTTGGGGGCGTTAGTCAAAGAGGAACAGCAGAGTGGGCGGAGGGAGCAGATTTGTTAGACCATGTTATAGGTTGTTCGTTTCTCTCGCAGACAGCTATGAGAACCATTTGAAATTTTAAGAGATAAGATAGAGCAAGTCCTTACACATCCCTGTCCCTGACAATGCAGGTGCTCCTCTCCTTGAGCGAGAGGACAAGCATAGGTGGGACCTTTATTACTGTCTCTGTTTTCCTCCTGACTTGCATGCCTTCTGATTAGTTAGCTGAAGATGACAATCTGAATAGAACTTTCAGTGGTGCAATCTCTCCATTCATAGATGTGCCCAGAGATTGTGGGTGTGACTGGTGGAGAGCAGGACACAGGACCTGCTGGGTGGGTTTCTTTTGGCTGGGGTATTCAGTCTTGGCTCCTAAATTCTTCACCATCACTGAGGGAGCCACAAATGCAAAACTGCTACTGGGTGTTTCTCAAGGTGCTCCCAGCTACAGAAGATGCCTGCTCTGACCCCTTCAATCTCCTGCCCCCTGGAAAACCATGTTTTGAGACTATTTTTAATAGGGGGAAGAGGTGGATTCATTCTTTCCCAGTCTCTTCAAGGTCAAACTCATTGCCCCAGGCACAGAGTTCTTAGGAGGATGGGAGAAAAGGAAGCAGCAGATGAACTATGTGCTCCTCATACCCACAGCAACATAACAAACCTCTCCCCTGCTCTGGCCCCTCCTCTCCCACATCAGTAAGGGTGGGGGTCAGAGGGTTGCCGATTTCTCCCACTCTGTGCTTCCTGGACTTTCCTTTGTACTCACAGGGCTTACTTCATTTCAACAGTATAAGACAGGGAAAGCTGCAGATTTGAGGGTTTTGTCTTATTTACCTTTGTGTCTCCAGCCCCAGAACACTGCTTGCCATTGAGTATTTAGAGGACACATATTCTTTGGGGGAAAAATTGGGAGCATGGCAAAATATGGTTTTTATCAATGGAACAAATGCACATGTACTCTGGATGAAATTCAAGCAGCCAGAATCCAAGAAGAGAAAGAATTTATTAGGTGCAAATACTGGAAGAGAGGAGAAGAGACACCCCAGTTTTTCCAGAGAAACTGTCAAAACACAGGCTGAACAATAATGGTCCAAGAGAGCTAGGGCTGAGAGGCTGGAGAAGACCTGCCACTCTTGTTTTGATCATCTGTTTTCCCTCTCTATCTTGCTGAGCAGGAGGAAGCAAGAAGAATATAAAGCAGGAGAGGAGTATAAGGACAGATTTCTTAGAGAGCTCCTGGAAGAAGCTGATAAGGTCTGCACTGGAGACAATAGCCAGCCAATTCCTGAAGAGTAGAGTATGGACTAAATAATAATTCACCATTTACTCCAATTTGTGATTGTTTACATGAGAAGAGAGACTTCCACACAGAACAAATAAAAGAATCATAATTAATCATCAATATATAGGTAGACACTTGGCACTAGTCTCAGAGCTTTAAAAGAATCAACTCAGTTAATCCAGTTCTCATGTGGACTATTATTATTACCCCATTTTACAGATGAATAGCAAGGTAAAATATTTTGCCTAAGGTCACACACCAGTGGATGTTTGTAGGTATTGTATAGGGTTCTGAAATGGGTGTAGGGATAGTTAGAGTAAAGAAGGCAATAAAAACTTGCCACAAATCATTTGATAGAGCTGGGTTTGCATCAACCTGTCAACCTAAGTGTAGCTACTAAATGTATCCACTCAAAGTGACTCATTCCTTACTGGTCAAATTAGTGAAATAGATATTATGTAGCTTCATCATCAAAATATTTCTTTATAGTTCTCCTTGGTAGCAGATTGAAACTTGTCTCTTGCCCAAGATCAAGTATGTATTAGCTCATTTGATCCTGTTTTTAGATTATTTGGTAGCATGTACAATCTTGGCTGGTGTTTCATCTGGAGGAAATGCCTGCATTGGTCCTGGAATTCATAAGAATAAGATAAGGATAGGGGAAGGGTTCTAGAAGTCAGACCAAGGGTCCAGATGCACCAGATATGGCTCTAGTTTAAGTCTCACTTGCCTCATCTTGCAGCCATCCTGGGTTCAATTGTCTTAGCACACGGGCTGCAGGTCCAGGCTGGGAATTCATTCTTTCCTCCTTCCAAGTCTCTGTGTACAGCACTCCCTTCACCTGGCTGCTTGCTCCTTGCCTTTCTCTACTCACCCTGGTGTCGCCTCCTCAAAGGAGCTCTCCCTTATCAACCCACCCTACAAAATTACTTTTGATCCTCAAGTTACCTTCACTGTTTCTTTATTTCCTTCTAACCTCTTAATGCAAGTCGAAGTTGTTACATTCCTTGATTTACTGGTTTATGATCTGTTATCTTCCACGGAAATGTAAGCTCTGTGGAGGCAGAAGCCTCCCTGTCTTGTTTACTGATCAGTTCCCAATCCAAGAATGGTGTCACCTCAACAGATACTTGATGAATTTATGAATCAATGACTGAATAAACTGGGGGAGGTGCTCTTGGTTAAAATAGTAGAGGAAATGGTGTACTGGCCAATCAACTCTCAGAAAAAAGCTCTGATTTGTGGCGTTGGCCAATTTCAAGCTATTAATAGCATAAAAATTAACTTGCACATTTCCCAAAAATCTAACAGCTCTTACAAACTGATCCAGGCAGGGTCTCATGGACCATGATCTGAGTGGAAGGTAAAAGTAGTCACAGAAACAATGTGAAATGTGAGTAAATTCCATTTTAACCAGCCCTGTAGAGACTTTATGCATTATGAGGAAAAAATCTTTATGGGATTTGCACGAGGGCCTAACAACATAGCATTTTTAGCAAAACCAATGTCCAAAAGAAAAAAAAGTGGTGTGCTAACTAGACAGGATTCTGGGACATCCATGCTTGGAAATTAGGACTTTTCTAAGCAGGCAACATAGGGTCACCTGAGCTGTGGGGAATGACCCATAAGCCAATATTCAGTAGCAGAACTCTAGAAGGTGATAACATTTTTTCAGTGGCTGGAGAGAGGTTACAGACAGAAGTGAAGAGTGGGTCTGCATCACCACTTAGGTGCTTTCATGAAGAACTAGTGCAAGACTAGTTTAGGTGTCTATAAACCAGTGGTGTGGATTCTGGCAGAGACAGACATACAGGTATGAGCTAGAGTGACAAAAAGCCCCTCGGCTTGAGATGAATGTCAAGAACCAATAGGTGGTCAGCAGAGGTGGCAGGAGCAAGGCCTGATGGCCCATTTTATGTGGCATACACGTGGGCTGTAGTGTGATAGTGGCCCATAGATATGTGAGGCTGTGCGAGGTGTATATGTGAATCATCCCTGCCAATCATTTGGGAATGTCCAGAGAGATACATCAAAGGGGAAACACTAAAAAGCCAGCTACTTTTCTCTTTGTAGTTGAGGCTATTAATCTAGCAGATTTAGGTAAAGTGATGAAGGGAGCTTGTCCAAGACCAACAAGCTGGAGGAACTTAAGTGATGTCAAAGATACAGACTCTCCAAGAATAAAAACCAGTGTAAGACATTTTTTATCTGTCAGGCTCTGTGGTAAGTACTTTGTGTGAATGTCTCCCAGTGTTCACAAGAACTCCAGGAGTGATATATTGCTATTCAAATTTTTAATATTTTATCATTCTCATTTTACATCATTGCTCTCATTTTAGAGCTGAGATAGTAAGATTAAGAAAGGGCAGGTAACATGTGTGTCTGCATGGCTGGGTAGGAATGAAGCTTGGGTCCCCCGGGAAGCCTGGACACTAGTTCAGTAGATGGAAGCATGTTAATGCCCCCAGATTCATGAACTTGTTATGAAACCTGGATGCCCCAGGGGGCCTCCTTCCCACCCCACCCCCCACCCTCTAGACATCTATGTTAATCTATGTTATTTGTTTCCACATTCTCATTCCATGGTCTATGAAATTCCAAATTATGTACCAGGGTCCTGTCGATCCTGAGGGCTTGCTTTCTCTTGGTCACTTCTGTTTCTGAGTGCCATAGCTGCATGAGATCTCTCTGTTTCATGATAAGTCTATCAGGAGCCAAAGCTTCACTGCCTAATGAGTCCTCCCCATCTCTTCACAGAAAACTTTATGAGTTTCTGGAAGAGCTACAGTTACAGGGATTGTTTCCCCACTTCAGTGCCCCCTCCCTCCACTAGCCTTCCTTCCTCTCTCTTCTGTGTGTTCCAGGGAACATGAACATTGACTTCTCCATGTTTCATTCTTGAAAGGTAACAGCTGGTAGGTATGAAAGTACTGTTTGGGTTTAAATATTGATTTTCTACCTACCAGCTGAGTGACTTTGGGCAAGCTCCTGAGCCTCTTGTCAGCCTCAGTTTCCTCACTGGAAAATGAAGATGAAAAAGTCTTTTCCTTCCAAGAAATGGTAGATGTTATTGTATATAAAGTGAGTAACAGTGTGTGTCACATACTAATTGCTCAATAAATGTAAGCTTTAATTATCATTAGTAAATAAGGAAATATATTTTGTACCTTTAGCATGTTCTTGGGCTCTGATCTTAACTGTATTGTTTCCCTAAAAAAAGTTGCCAAATAAAAATTTTTACCTCTTTGTATTGTATCAACAAACCAAAAATAAGGTGTATTCACTTGCCCTCTAAAGCCCAGAGACAAATACTACTGTTGTATAAATGTCACAATTCAAAAGGATCTGGGTCCATTTGAAAGCTCCTTTAGAAAGCTCTGTTGGATATACTCAGATGTTATGGGATTGTCATTAAACCTGGGTCAAAAGTCTAGAGCAGCAATTTTCAACTTTTTCATTTCATGGCGCATAAAAACTAATTACTAAAATTCTGTGTCAGGCCAAAAATATATATTTTGCCGATCTGACAAAAATAGGTATAATTTTTATTCATTCACATTGGATGGCTATTGTCTCGGGTGTTGTTATTTTTCAGTTTGACAGTCTAAGGGAAAAAAGGTCAGTGCTCCTGACTAAGTAGTTAAGTACTGCATGTTTTAAAAATTCTTGCAGCACACAAGTGTGCAGTGGCATACTGATTGAAAATTCCTGGTCTCTAGAGAATCAGCTTTGAGTGTGGAAAAGTGTCTCTTCTGTCCATTTTCAGTTTAGGACCTTGATGTGCTCTGCAGATTTGATACTTTCCACAATCCAAATGCAAATCGCTATTATTTTTTAAAATATATATTTTATTGATTATGCTATTACAGTTGTCCCGTTCCCCCCCATACTCATATTCTTTAGTTTCTACATTTCCCATCTATTCTTACCCTCCCCCAGTCTATTTTCTACCTACCATTTATGCTGCTTATTCTCTGTACCTTCCCCCCTCTCTCTTCCTCCCACTCCCTTGTTGCTAATTCTCCATGAGATCTCCATTTCTGAGGTTCTCTTCCTATTCTAGTTGTTTGCATAGTTTGTTTGTTTTTGTTTTTGTTTTAGGTGTGGTTGTTAATAATTGTGAGTTTGCTGTCATTTTACTGTACATTTTTTATCTTCTTTTTCTTAGATAAGTCCCTTTAACATTTCATATAATAAGGGCTTGGCGATGATGAAGTTAAAGCAGTTCACCATCACTAAATCGCTATTATTAATACCTCCAGTAAGGAAGGAAATGCTCAGTGAGGTGAAAGAATTTGCTGAAGATCTCGAGGCTACATAACAATGAAAGAACTGGGACTTGATGCTACTTGCAGTGGGTGCTGGAGCCCAGACTCCTCATGCAGCGCCCCCTGTTGCCTAAATTTTGTAGACGGTGAGAAGGATGAACGTGTATGAATGTTAGATCTCTAAGTTCCATGAGCAAATCCCAGAAAGTTGCATTATTCTTTAGTGACACTTTGTTAAGAAGAAATATTGCTTCCTTTTTGTTACTTGACAGGTTTTAAATACCCAAAATAACTTCAACTGCAAAAAGATACTTTCAAGAATTTGAGGGAACCCTCTCTTCTATTTTCTTAAATTACTGTCTTTGGGAAAGGACCAATTCTGTGCGTAGCTGCAAGTCTCCAGCAAAAATGCAGGGGGTTGGTTTGGAAGCTGTAAAGACCACTTAGACTTCCTTGCATTGGAGTG
Source organism: Phyllostomus hastatus (assembly GCF_019186645.2). Taxonomy (NCBI): domain Eukaryota; kingdom Metazoa; phylum Chordata; class Mammalia; order Chiroptera; family Phyllostomidae; genus Phyllostomus; species Phyllostomus hastatus. The sequence goes on from NW_025334028.1 coordinate 36,201,155, forward strand.
CATACCTATGTTATTAGCAATTTCGGGGAGTTTACAAATGTGTAACCCCAGTCATGACCGTTTGGTTGCCCCTCTGGAATATCATCATTTTCCTCAACCCCCACACATTAGGTTTCATCTTCAATAAGAGAAAATCCTGGAAATCCGGCATTGTTTGGCTCTTTTCTCACTAACCTATCCAGGCTTTTCAGAAATCTCTCTAGCATTGGAAACAGGAAGTTTCAGCAGGCAGTTGTACAAATGGCATTGTATTATGTGGGATGTCACCTATTGTTATGGGAACAAAGACATCCTGAAATAAGGACAAAGGCTTCAAATCTGCCAGAGTCCCAGACCCTTCAATAGCCTTGCTTTGTATCTGGGGAGTGATTGAGTGAATGGGGTCACTCCAAGAATACACCTAAGCTTCTGAAACTCTGCTATTTATTATTCGGCTGCCAGAATGGAGCTACACACAGCCTATGCAAATGGCATTTGTAGTCTGTTCTATCTGCTCTGCATAAATGTAAAAGAGGGACTTTCTAAATAGATGTGGCCCCCTACATCTGTATAAATAGATGAGAAAAAACATTTGGGGAATGACCCATAACTCAGTCCCTCTGCTATTAATGTGTTAGGGAAAAGTGAAATATTTATTCACTTAAAGTGCTATTAAAGTTTCTCCTTTGAAATGCTATGCATAAATCATGCAGTTCTCAAACTTTTGAGACCCACATCTACTAGTGAATCCATTTTGCATTCAGTTTAAAAGAAATGCTATGTTGTCATAGACTAGCTGGAGTGGCCACAAGATGGGAAGCTGGTTGACAGCTCCCATTTAGCTGTAAGCAACTTTCATGGATGACTTCTCATCTCAAAGAAGGTCCAGTGAGGGACTAGGGATAATGAACTGTGGTTCTAAGCAAAGCTTATTCCCACTGAAACAGGATTGCATGTAGCAGTGTTTCTTTATCTTAATAACAAAATCACTAAACCATTTTCAAAAATGTCATCTGAGACTGGATACAACAAAATTAATGAGATCATTACACATCCTCTTCCTTTTTTTCTTTTTGTATTGAATAGTCCACTGTATGCATCAGTTATATTTTACACATAAACACATTCTCCCCGGTAATCCACCTTTCCCTCCTTAGCATCTGTGTCATAGCTGTAGTGATATGTATGAAATTATCTGTTGGCATTACTGTACCTAGATGGACAGAATGTTCAAGCACATTCATAGAGAAAATCAACCTGTAATATTTTTTAGTTCTATTTTTAACTAATACTATCAAATGTTTCTTGCCTCCACCTTCCCCTCTTATCTAGATAATATCTTTCTTTTCTCTGCTAACATAATACTCTGCTTTTGTGCCCACACATTCCCATCTCTTCAGCTGCCTTGTGAGAGCTCTTCTGTCTTTGTCTACAACCCCCTCCCACCAGATCCATTTTTCCTGGCAGCCTCCAGATTGATATCATTTCTGTACAGCTCAACACAAGGAAACGCTGGGGCTAAGTAAAAAGTTCCCTGTGCTCTGTGGTACAAACTTGCTCATCTCTGTGTGGGGATGAAGCACCATTTCAACTAGATACCTCAAGTTTCAGAATTCGAGTACAAATGGATAGATGCCAGCTATGATTAAGAGTCACTACGTTAGCTTCATCCTAGAAATGCAAGGATCTCACCTGCTGTTTTAGCTTTTAAAAAAGCAGACTGCCCAGATTATCAGTCAGATTAAAAAATCAATGCTGTAGTAGTGCCCACTGACACCCTGACAAATCAATGTGCTTCTGGTATTTCAATTAAATTGCATAATGATTTAATTAGAAGATCCCTACAAGCACTCACAATTATTCCAAAAATAGAGTATTAATTTTCTGCATTGTGAATTTAACACTTGCTAAATGGAGAGTAGGCATTTTGCATGATTGATATTGACCCTTTGTGAAAATATCCTACAGATTTTGTTTTTATGTGATTTCTACAACATATTGCTTGAAAAAAATCACAGGGCACCAATCAGGAATCTTGAAGTTACAAGTGAGAGATAGCTCAGACTGGCTAAAACAAAAGGGAAACAGGGGCGCATGTGACTTGGGCTTCAGAGTGACTCATCCTTAAGTACAGCCAAATCCCGGAGATCGATAATATTACTGGAACTCTGTTTCCCTGTTTTTATCTTGTAATTCTGCTTCACATAATGCTGGATTTGCTTTAGACATGTTTTCTACATCTGGTGGAAAGAACGATCTCCTTAGTGTTCCAAGATCTCAGAGAGAGAGAAATTTCCTGATTTCTTACCAACCCCATCTGTCTTAGGGCTTATATTGGCTTGGTGAGGGTTGCTTGCTGACTTTGGGACTGAAACATGTTTCTTGAATGGCCACCCTGGATCACAGGCTTCTTCTTATGGTTGAGAGAAGCTGTCATTGCTTAAATTGTCATAAACAGGAGTGAAGCCACATCATGCACAGTGATAATTGCTTGAGGGATGAGAAAATGCAGGACAAAGAGCAGATATGATCAGTGGTGGGACCAGGTGCTTGGTGTTGAACCGCACTTCCTGGTACTTTGGAGATCACCTTAGTGTTAATCTTAGTTCTGCTGCTTGTTTATCAGAGAGTTTTGGAAATGGTGTTCTAAAACATGTCTGTGTAGTCTCAGTGAGTACAGACCCTGGTCTCAACATTACAGCATTCTGATCGTTTATTAAAGGTTTTACAGTGAGTGCCACCATGTTAAGATGTTTTAGTCTTATCTAAAGTAGAAAAAGAGAAGCTGAGAAAATTGGCCAGAATCCAGAATGACTGAATTCTTGATCACCCACTGTAGGTTCTTCTCTTTTACAATTTTTTTTACAATTTTACAATTTTTTTACAATTTTTATGTACTGGCCTTAGACAAAGAAAAGGACAGGAGAGAGAGAGGGAGATTGACTTTGTTGTTCTATCCATTCATGTGCTCATTTGTTGATTCCTGTATGTGTCTGACTGGGGACTGAATCCAAAACCCTGGTGTATCAGGACCACACTCTCACCAGCTGAGCTATCTGGCTGTGGCTGCTGTATGTTCTTGAGCAGAGAAGAGAGGATCTTTCAGAAATGGTTTCTTTTTATTTCTGCTTAGACTCTTGCACTCTGACCCAGTGTATTGTCTTGATGAGCTGTGTTGGGACTTGGGTAAATGTGCAAAATCTCCTTGGCACCTCTTCCTACACTCACATTCTTTTCTTGGTCTGTAGGTATAATAACCTAACTTTGAAAGGTTACCACAGGAAGAGAAAAAAAGAACATTTGCCCAGTAGAGGCATATTAGTGCCCTCTGGCCAAAGGTTCAATCTCTACTATCATTCAATCTCTAATTATTGCAACCCTTTCTTAATCTTCCAATGTGATTGTTTCTTTTCCTCATGAGCAGAAAATACAGAGAGAAGACTAAGTTCTGCCTAGAGTTTGGATGGTTGCACTAACAGACCCAGAGTCAGGCACAGCAAAGAATGAAGGGACTAATTTGAGGAGCAGTGATAGCAGAAAACATGTGTTTCTCAAGCATGAGAGAGCTATGTTGGCTGTTTGCAAAAAACATGTCTCAAAATGGAGGTGTAGGTAAACATGACTTGCCTCCTGACACACTCACAGCAAAAAATACAACTAAACTACAAAACTACTATCAAGCAGAACCATCAGAAAATCAAGTTGTATGGAAGTCCAACCACCAAGGAATTAAAGAAGTCACATTCATCCAGATGAGTAGGAAGGGTGAAGATGCACAGAGAAATAGAATGGGTAGTCCTACGCCCACATGTGGTAGGTAAAAATCAGAAGGGATACCTTAAAAGCAAGAAATCCCAACCCCACTCTAGACCACTCAGCCCAGGATTCCAGTGCCAGGAAGATAAGTCCCCATAACTTCTGGCTGTAAAAACCAGTGGTGATTGGGACAGTGGAAGAAACTGTAGGGTTCTCAGGCATTTCCTTGTAAGGGCCCACAAAGGACTTAGAACTTATATAGATTCACTCCCTTTTTGGTTCCATCACTGGGATAGCAGCTGGAAGGGCATCAGTGGCATACAGGGAGAAACTGAAGTGTCTGGCATCAGTGTGAATGCTGGGGAATAGCTCCCTCCAAAACAAAAAACTCCAGAGGCCAGGCAGCAGCACTGTCCCCTTTCTGAGCCCTCCCCCACCCCAGAGCCACAGAGTGGTGACACTATATCTGAGACTCCGTCAACCTGGATGACATGAGTTACTCATCCCTGGCAATTACTTAAGGCTCTTCCCCATCCAATTGGCCAGTGTGCTTTTCTACAATAGGCCATGCTACTAAAACATGGAGTCAAAACAGCTCTACCTAATACATAGAAACAAATACAGGGAGGCTGCAAAAACGAGGAGACAAAGAAATATGACCCAAATAAAATATAGAACGTAACTCCAGAAAAAGAACTAAACAAAATGGAGATAAGCAATCCATCAGATGCAGAGTTCAAAACACTGGTTATTAGAATGCTCAAGGAACACATTGGGTACTTTGACAACATAAAAAGCCCCAGGCAAAAATGAAGGTTACACTAAGTGAAATAAAGAAAAATCCATATGGAACCAACAATGAACTGGATGAAGCTGAGAATCAAATCAATGATTTGGAACATAAGGAAGAAAAAAATTTCAATCAGAATGGCAAGAAGAAAAAAGAATCCAGAAAAACGAGGATAGTATAAGCAGACTCTGGGAAAACCTCAAATGTTTCAACATTAACATCATAGGGGTGCCAGAGAAGAAAAAGAGCAATAAATTAGAAACTTATTTGAAAAAATAATGAAAGAAAACTTCCCTAATTTTGTCAAGGAAACAAACTTACAGGTCCAGGAAGCACAGAGGGTCCCAAACAAGATGGACAGAAAGAAGACCACACCAAGATACATCATAACTAAAATGCCAAATATTAAAGATTAAAAAAATTGTAAAAGCAAGAGAAAACAAGAGAGTTACCTATGAAAGAATTCCTATAAGACTCTCAGCTGATTTCTCAAAAGAATCTTTGCAGGCCAGAAGGGACAGACAAGAAGTATTCAAAGTGATGAAAAGCAAGAACCTACAACCTAGATTACTCTATCCCGCAAAGCTATCATTTAGAATTGAAGGGTAGATAAGTGCTTCCCAGACAAAGTAAAGCTAAAGGAGTTCATCATCACCAAGCCACTATTATATAAAATGTTAAAGGGACTTACTAAGAAAAAGAAGATCAGAACTATGAACATTAAAATGGCAATAAATTCACAACTATCAACAATTGAATCTAAAATACAAACTAAGCAGAACAGAAACAGGATCATAGATATGGAGATCATTTGGAGAGTTATCATTTGGGAGGGGGAAGTGGGAGAATGGGGGAAAAAGTGCAGGGGTTAAGAAGCATAACTGGTAGGTACAGAATAGACAGGATGATATTAAGAACAGTATAGGACATGGAGCAGCTGAAGGACTTATATGCATGACCCACAGACATGAACCAAGGGGAGAGTACTGGAGTAAATGGGGGGTACCAGGAAGAGAGGTAAAGGAAGAAAAATTGTGACAACTGTAATAGCATAATCAATAAAACATATTTAACAAAAGCTGTGTCTCAGCCCCTGTGGATGGCCAATAAAGTTATCCAGTAACCTGCCTTTGGGGGTCACACTGTCCCTTCTTACTCATGGTTCAGAGTAAAAGGAATTATGTAGGATGAGTTACCAATGTACAGATCAGTTATACACTGAAGGTTAATTTGTAAATATATTTCTGTTTCTTGGGAAGAAAGCCTACCAGATTCTAGTCATAAATGGTATGTAGGTCCCTAGGTCACTGTTTATGACAGAATCATAATACTGTACATTTATAATATTGAATATTAGACAAAGAATATACAGTATCTCTTCTGGGGAATAAATTAAATACTAAGTACAAGGATGCTATGTGTTTCCTTTGAAGTCACATTAGATGGATAGTCTCATCTTTGTGGCTCTGTCCCCTGTGGGATTATCCTGTACAGACCTGCTCCAGTGATGGTGTTCTCTGGTGTGATCACCTTCAGCGCTCATCTGTGTTGCACATGCAAATGGCCAACAGCTTCAGAATCTGGCAGAAAGGTCTGTGCAGCCCGTTTCAAGGGCCCAACAAAATCAGGTCACAGAGAGCAATGGAGCAGAAAAATGTAAGTATCTTGATGTAGAGCTGAGACAGAGAAACAGGAAGAGACTTCATCTTCTAGAAGGTGGGATCCAAGGGAGCCACAGGCTTGCAGATTCTGAAAAAAGGAAATGTACCATTAGCAAACCTAAACTGATTAAAACTTATTAAGATTGAAAATATCAAGACATTGCCATAATCATTTCAAACATCATATTATTTTTTCAAAGAACTAATATCAAGACAGCTAAGCTCCCAACCATCACTCCCTTCTTCTGTTGTTCTGTCCTAAGTTATTCCCACACAGGGGCCTTCATTTTGAGAAAAGATGTGATATGATACGTTTTGGGGATTGGATGCAAAAGAAAACACTCAGAGTGTTCGGTGCTGGGAGCACAGATAAGGGCCCAGGAGGCAGCTGTTTCTCAACAAGATTAATTCCTCATTAAAACCTTGAAATTATGTCAAAAGCCTCTTTTTGCCTCTTTGAGTATCTCCCAGTCATTCCCTGTTAAAATGATTGTGGGAGAAGAAGGCTTAGCTGGGAAGGCTGCCCATGCTACTGAGGGTGGTTGGCAGAGGCGTCTGCACTGGCGGTGCACTTGGCCCCTGTTTTCCTTCCCACGTCTATAAGGTGGTTGTGTGAGGAATGACAGCAGAGGTGATTATAAGCTTCACTGCATTTAGCACACAAACTGTAAAATTACTGGGTAATAAAGGTACCAGAGACCTATTAAAGTGATTTTTCCCTCCAGGAGGGTTCTTGTAATCACTGGTCTCCAACCAGTCACACACATGGAACCCCTCCATGTGATCACAGCCAGCACGTCAGGCCATCCACCTCCAGATCAAAGCATGATACAGGAAGTGTGTTCACGGGACAGAATGTCTTCAAGTTCATGGAAATAGCAGTGATGCCAACCTAGAAAGCGTAAGCAAGGTATGAAATATTGGTTTAAACTTTTAGACATATAGAGAATGTGCTAGATCAACAATATTCAGCCTTTTTCATCACATGGCACACATAAACTAATTACTAAAATTTTGTGGCACACCAAAAAATATATTTTTTGCCAATCTGACAAAAAAAGTAGGCACTATTTTGATGCATTCATATCATATGGCTATTGTTGTGTTGACTGTTATTTTTCAGGTGATATTCTAAGGGAAAAGAGGTTAGTCCCCTGATTAAATAGCCAGGTACTGTGTGTTTTCAAATGCTTGCCACCTATCAGTGCGCCTTTTGCGGTACATTGGTTGAAAATCACTATGCTAGATCAAAGTAAACTGTACATCAGTGTATTCACCTACTGACCAAAGTCTAAAATCATACTAAAATTTAGTTGTTTTAAAATAACTTGATTTTATTTTTTAATATAGAGACATATAATGAAAAACATGTCACCAAGATAACTTCTGTTGACATTTTTAACAATGAGAAATAAATGACCTTCACAGGGGACATTAAAAAAGAGTGGACACCTAAAATAAATTCTTCTCTTTATTCAATTTTCTCCACCCAAAATAAGTAATAACCATTTGCTTTTTTAAAAAGTATTTATATTTATTTAGAGAGAGGAAGAGAGAAAGAAAGGAAGAGAAACATCAATGTGAGAGAGCAACATCCACTGGTTGGTTGACTCTTACATGCTCCCCAAAAGGGGCACCTGGCCTGCAGCCCATGCATGTGCCCTGACCAGGAATTGAACTGGCAACCTTTAGCTTTGTGGGATGATGCTCAACCAACTAAGCCACAGGTGCTATTTACTCTTTATGATGATTATCTTTCCAGAGAAATAAATGCGCATATCAGTGTGTCTGCACACACACTCAATGTATTTTAAATCAGCAATGCTTGATTATAACTGCCCATCTGAGGACAGCTTGCTCATCACCCAGCCCTTCCATGTTCTGCCCAGGGATCATTAATTATGGGCCCAATACCTCACAAGGTGCACTGTGGTCTTGGGTTCCTATTATCCACATATTTCAATTTAACAGAATTTTAACTTTATCCCTCATACATTTGTATATTTAATGAGTATACAATCAGACTCTCAATAAAAATAGAAATCTACAGATAAACACACAAAACTCTTTATCAAGCTGAGACTAAAGCAGTTATTATGTATGAAAACATGTCTAAGATAAACCCAAAATAAGCAACAAGAAAAGAAAGGATTGCTAAATACATATTTATATCTTTTAATATTTAAATTATTTCCATGATAAACTGTCAACTTGACTATAACTGGATTCTGTACACAGCATATATATTGTTTACATATTGAAAATATCTATCACAGAGACATTGAAAATCTATGAATGCAATTTATCCATTTAGTGACTTACAGTCACTCTACTTGGGATAATGCAAAGATAAGACATCTGAGTTTTCAGGGATGTTAGAAGAAGTGAAAGAATACCAACAGGAAAATAGTAACCATACATTATAAATATGACAAATGCCTAGATAGCCATCAAACTAAAGGGTTTTTTTGCAGGCCTTAAGTTTCTAAATAAATTTAAAAACACTGCTTCCTTCAAAATGACTTTGTAAGACAGAACTACAGATGGTATATAAAGCTTCTGGGAGGAAGGATGCTGTGAGGAGGAGAAAGGGAGTCAGAGAACAAGTAGAAGGTGTATTTTAAAAAAACTTAGTGTGGATATATTTTCTCTTATGGGAGGTTGTCCTTAGACCTCAGAATCCTGGTGACAACTGTACCTGCTAGATGCAAAAGTGAGGCTCTAATGTCATTGATCCATGTAGGAAGAAATATATTCACTCTGATTATAATTTAATTAATCCATGTTGAAAGAGTTTTATAAACATACTTCCTCCTTAGAGCAAGAGAGATGCACACATTTAGTCCTGGAGAGAAAGAGCTTTTGCCATGGATGAGTGCTCATGGGATCTACAATCGGGGGGAAGGAAAAGACAGCTATAACAGTCAAGGAAAGACATCAAAACTTAAGGCAGCTGACAATGAGACTGAGGCACAAATAAGGGCCCCTGGGTACTGCATGAGGTATGGTGTGTTAGGTGGTGAAGCAGGTGAGGAGACTAGGTTCAGTTCTGGATGCCCTTCAGTGCCCACTGAGAAAATTCTGTTATACCACCAAGCTTATTCATTCCTCTCTGTTCCATATTCTGTTGGCTCTCAGTAAGAGGGAGGATGGGCTGGCCTTGTGCCCACAGCATCCCCACTCTAGCTTTGACAGGGAGCTGCCTGGACTTTGTTTTTGCAGAAGAATTGGGTGCACAGAAAACGTGATGTGGAGTCAGGCTCCATAGATTGGGAAACCAAGCTGTGGTCTCCCAGAAACTCTGGTGCTTCCAAGCCTGCCGATAGTCCAGATCCTGGTGGTGATTGTGGGGGCAACATTGTAGTTCTCCCAGAAATTGCATGGGGAGTGGACTTCAATCAGACACGAACAGCTTTCTAACACTGTGATTCTGACCTTCTGAGCTCCATTTTCTCACCTGAACAATAGGGATAATAGTAATACTACCTCATAAGGCTGTTGTTTTCCCAATTTATGTTTCATATGTATACAGCAAGTGTTCATTATGATTTCGCAGACAATTACAGGTTTGGGTGTGAGTCTTGTATCAGCTGTGCTTGGTGAGTTACTCCTCTTGTTTAAAATTAAATTTATTTGATTGACATTGGTTAATAACATTTAAGTTTCAGGTGTATAATTCAGGTCTATAATGCATCAGTACCCAATGTCTAGTCTCCTTGTGTCACATGTACTTGACCCTCTTTGCCCTCTTTGTCCTTCCCCATCCCCCTTCCTCTCTAGTAATCTGTAGGCTACTTCTTGCTATGATTGGAGATTTCTGATCTTTTAAAGAGAAACAATGCCCTTGTAGGCTATTGGGAAGATTCATGTGTTTATATGAAGTGGCTGGCAAGGGAACTCATGACAGTTACATGGTAGGTACTCTAGAAGAGCTAGATTTGACCATTTTGCCAACAAATGAGACCCGAGGTATTCTAAATTCACTAGAATGGCCCTTTGGAAATGGGGTCATCCCAGTTCATGCCTCTTCCCTCTCCTATATTTTGTGATGTGAAAATGGGGGTCATCACCTTTGAGTCACTTCAGTAGCCTTGCCTGACCCTTCCTGCTCACTGTTCTCACCGTTGGCTTGCTGTGAGGTCCCAGAGGGCCTTGTGGCTAAGATGACATGACTTGTACATTCATCTCTGCTACTTCTGCCCACAGGGCGCATGTGCAGTCAGAGAAAGTGAGGCTGACTTGTTGTGAGGTCTCAGTATTAAATCAAATGTGTGTGATAAACTGAAAATTATTCTTAAGACAGATACGAATAAAGCATCTGTTTCCTAGTGTTGCCTTCACATGTGTGAGTCACACATTCCATGACCTTTGAAAATACCCAACTTTGCAAATTCAACTGTAACGTATAATTTTCCCCTGAAATGCAATAAAGCATAAATTAAAATGTAACTGACCTCTTCACGTCATTAAAGCTTTTATAAAAAAAGAATAAAGTAATTTATAAGGCCATTAAAATATGATCCAGCCAGAGTGCTTGCAGAAACCACCCACAAATCCGTCACTTGTTTCTGTGTGTACATGAGGTGAAGCTGCCCCAGCCAGACATTAGAACCACTGCCAAACTGTATAACCTACTATTTAACTTCTCATAAAGCTCTGTATTCTCTCAGCCAGCATATTATTTTAATTTTATAGTGTAAGAATGTAATTATTTTATAATAAAGTCAATCCTCAAATACATTCAGTGGCTTCAATGTCCCCATACTGCACCAGGGAGTAAGGATTTAGAGCCCAGCAGGCTTGGTGTGTTCTGTACTGGTTGGGCTGTGCACACCTTTAGGAGGCACTGCTCTTTTAGACTTCCAGGGAACAGCGCCCTCTGGAGTTGTGCTGTGTTCCTGTACTCCTCAGCATTTACATTCTGGGGGACTGACATAGGCATTCTGCTATGGATTGAATGTTAGTGTATCCCCTTACCCCCTGACAAATTCATATGTTGGTGATATGGTGATAGTATTAGAAGGTGTGGGCCATTAGGAGGTGTTGATATCATGGGGAGGGAATCCTCATGAATGGGACCAGTATCCTTATAAAAGAGACTCAAGAGAGCTTTCTCGCTGTTCCCAAATGTGAGGGACAGCAAGAAGGCATGGTCTATAAACTAGGAAAGGGGTCTCACCAGATATTGAATCTGTCAGCAACTTGATCATGGACTTCTAGCCTCCAGAACTGTGAGAAATACATGGCTGCTGTTGATAAAGCTCCCAGTGTGTGGTATTTGTTATAGCAGCCCCAAGATGATTGAGACAGAAATGAACACAAGTGAACAGCAGAATTCAGGCAGGTGCTGCAGAGAAAATATATAGAGAGTTTGGAAGGGTGGAGAGGCTCCTTTAGTTTGAAAAATCAAGATTTATCCAAAGACATCATCCATGTCAACTGGAAATCAAGAAGAGGCAGGCAATGGAAGGTGAGCAGGGAGGAAAGAAATAAGGATGATGATGTAGGATCACACCCATTCTGTGGGGAATGAGTTACGGGAGGTGAGAGAGAAGCAGAGAACTCAGTAAGAGCTCCTAAGTATGGTGCAAGCAAGGCTTGACTGTGGCTCTGAAGAAGAAGGGAATAGTGCATGACAGAATGAGGATAAATTTGGAGATGGATCTCCTGAATCTGATGGATGGATGAGCTAGGGAATCCAACCCAATTGCCTCCTGGCACTGGCTTCAGGGATAACTTCCTATATATAATCTCTTTTGAATAGTCTGGAAGCAGATAAGGATGATTTCATTTTATAGCCAAGGTGCTCAATGAAGGCTTGGGTGGTTAAGTAACTTGCCACATGCCACAAGTTTTGCAAATACAATGGTAGCAATGGAATCTAGTTTCTGAATGTGAAACTTAAACTCTTTCTCCTAGGCCACTACTTTTCATTGTCATTTTGGCTTCAAGACTGGAGAGTGGCACTTAGCTTTCTCCTTCATTTCCCAAGATACACGATGCAATGTTGAAGAAACATTAAGAAAAGAACTTCAATGTCCCTTGGGGACATGGATACCAAGCTGGGTTCATTCTCGGTCAAAGTGAGTGTTTTTTATACTTCAATTTCAATACAGAGAATATACAGTTATACAAGAGCAAAGTGGAAGCTACTGTGTGCTGACACCTGGTGTGGAAAGTGACCTCCTGAAACCCCACATGCTATGATCTTGACCTTCAGCCCTAATCTGTCTGTTTTGCAGATGAAAGGGCAGATATCTCATTTGGCTATAAGATTTTGTTAAATTTTATTTCATTACTTTTTCTAGGTTGGATAAAAAGTATTGTGTTTTTTCTTCATTTATAAATTGTATAGTAAAATACGGATTATTTTTACAAGCTATACTCCACTCTTACAATTAATTCCTTGGAGTTTCTATCACTAATCATCTAACTGCCTGTTAACTTCCCCAAACCTGAGGTCTGTAGGTAGTTACTTCTTCAGTTGCTGGTATCCAAAGGTTTAGATTATTAGCTGAGGAACTTATTGTTCTAGAAATCATCAGTTCTTTCTGTTTGTGGTCTGCAAACAGTCCCTCTTCATTTGGCAAAGGCCAAATTGGGACTATGCACATTTCAAAACAACTCATGCATTCCTTACATATTTTGAATATTAACCCCTACCAACAAGCAACAAGTGATGGCAAGAATGTGGAGCAAAGGGAACCCTTGTGCACTGTTGGTGGGAATATAAATTGGTGCAGCCATTGTGAAAAACAGTACAGAGTTTCCTCAAAAAATTAAAAAGTAGGATCTAGCAATTCCACTTATGGGTATTTATTCAAAGAAATCTGCCTGGCCAAGATGGAGGTGTAGGTAGATGCACTGTGCCTCCTTGAACAACCAAAAGAAGGACAACAACAAATTTAAGAATAAAAAACAACCAGAACTTATAGAAAATTGAACTGTTTGGAAGTCTGACAACTAAGGAGTTAAAGAAGAAAAACTCATCCAGACTAGTAGGAGAGGTGGAGAAGCGCACCCGGGCAGAGAGGACTCTAGGCAAGGTGGCAGCTGGAGGACTGGGGCGGGCAAGGGATCTGCTGGAGGAGCAGGTGGTCCCACATTTTCGTGCAGACAAACTGGAACAACTGGGGAGTGAGACAGACCATGCAACCCAGGGTTCCAGCAGGGGAAAATAAAGCCTCAAAACCTCTGACTGAAAAATCCTGTGGGTGTGTGGCAGCAGAAGAAAATCCCAGCCTCACAGGAGAGTTCATAGGAGAGACCTACAGTGTCCTAGAATATACACAAAACCACCCACCTGGAAATCAGCACCAGAAGGGCCTAATTTGCTTACAAGTAGTGGGAGAAGTGACTGAAAGCCAGCAGAGAGCTGAACAAGCAGCATTGTTCCTTCTCGGACCCCCCCAACCCCACCCTCACCCCACATACAGTGCCACAACGCAGTAATGTGGGTTGCCCTGCCCTGGTGAATACCTAAGACTCTGCCTATTACCTATGTAATAGGGACACAGAGACCAAAAAAACAAAATGACCCAAGGGAAAGAACAGATCAAAGCTCCATAAAAAATATAACTAAGCAACAAAGAGATAGCCAACCTATCAGATGCACAGTTCAAAACACTGATAATCAGGATGCTCACAGAATTGGTTGAGTATGGTTGCAAAATAGAGGAAAAAGTGAAGGTTATGCAAAGCGAAATAAAGGAAGATGTACAGGGAACCAACAGTGGTGGGAAGGAAACTGGGACTCAAATCAATGGTTTGGAGCAGAAGGAAGAAATAAACATTTAACCAGAACACAATGAAGAAAGAAGAATGAAAAAAAAAAAGTGAACAGAGGCTTAGGAACCTCCAGGATAACTTTAAATCTTCCAACATTTGAATCACAGGGTTGCCAGAAAGAGAAGAGGAAGAGCTAGAAATCAAAATCTTCTTTGAACAATTAATAAAGGAGAACTTCCCCAATCTGACAAAAGAAATAGACTTCTAAGAAGTCCAGAAAGCTCAGAGAGTCCCAAAGAAGTTGGACCTAAGGAAGCACACACCAGGGGACATCATATTTACATTACATGAGATTAAAGATAAGGAGAGAGTCTTAAAAGCAGGAACAGAAAAGGAGACAGTTACTTACAAAGAAGTTCCCATAAGACTATGAGATGATTTCTCCAAAGAAACCTTGCAGGCAAGAAGGGGCTGGAAAGAAGTATTTGAAGTCATGAAAGGCAAGGACCTACATCCAAGATTACTCTATCCAGCAAAGCTTTCATTTAGAAAGGAAGGGCAGATTAAGTGCTTTTCAGATAAGGTCAAGTAAAAGGAGTTCATCATCACTAAGCCCTTATTATATGAAATATTAAAGGGACTTATCTAAGAAAAAGAAGAAGATGAAAACAATGAAAAGTAAAATGACAACAAACTCACAACTATCGACAAACGAATCTAAAAGAAAACAAAAACAAAAACGAACTAAGCAAACAGGGAGAATAGGAACAGAATCACAGAAATGGAGATCACATGGAGGGTTATCAGGAATGGTAAAAGGAGAATGAGGGAAAAGGTACAAGGAATAAGTATCATAAATGGTAGATAGAAAATAGACAGGGGGAGATTGAGTATAGTATAGGAAATGGAGAAGCCACAGAACTTATTATATGTATGACACATAGGAACTAAGGGAGGGGGATGTGGGTGGGAGGGGGTATATAGTGAGTAGGGGAATAAAGGGGGGGAATGGGACAACTGTAACAGCATAATCAATAAAGTATATTTAAAAAAAGAGATCCAAAATACTACCTTGAAAATATATATGTACCCCTGTGTTCCCTGCAGTATTATTTACATTAGCCAACATATGGAAGCAACATAAGTGTTCATTATTACATGAATGGATAAAGAATAAGTTGTACATATAGACAATAGAATATTATTCAGCCATAAAAAAGAATGAAATCTTGCCATTTGTGAAAACACGGATGAACATAGAAGATTTTACGCTAGGCGAAATAAGTCAAACAGAGAAAGACAAACACCATCTGATTTCACTTGTATGTGGAATCTAAAAAAACAAACAAAATAGAAACAAATTTAGAGATACAAAGAACAAATCGATGGTTGCCAGATGTGGGGAAGGTTGGGAAAATCGACAAAAAAAATGTGAAAGGGATTAAGAAGTACAAAGTGCCTGTAATGAAATCAGTCACAAGTAGAAAAAGTGCAGCATAATGAACATAGTGAATTATATTGTAATAACTGTGTATGGTGCCAGATGGGTACTAGACATATTGGGGTGATCACTTTATAATTTATATAAATGTCTAATCACTATTGAACACTGGAAACTGACATAGTACTGTTTGTTAACTGTAATTAAAAAAATAAATTAATAAAGACAACTCATGCATTTACACTGATTGGTACAAATTTCTTTTTGCTTCCAATCATTTCCTCAGTCTTAAAACAAAGCCAAAAACAAAAGACCTCTTTCTTTGTCTACAGACATAGATACTCACCAATACCATAGCATCCATCCCATGCCGATTGTTCATTTACTCAACAGGTGTGTACTGACGCTCTGGTATCAGGACTCTGCTAGGAACTGGGAATACAGAAATAAAATGCATTGCAGTTCTTAAAGAATTAACTTAGAGAACAAGTTAGATTAAGCTAAGTGTGCACTTTTAAAGAACATAAAAATAATTGTAAATTCTGAGAAAATACTTAGGGGTTCACCATGTAGTTTCTGTGAGGTCCATCAAACTGTTTTTGTTTTGTCTCTAACCTTTGGGACTCTAGATCTAATGCCTTCATATCAAAAGTCCTCTCAATTGGGTGACTCTGTGTGTTTATTTATGCATTTATTCATAGTCCTCAATGACGAAGGTGAGCTCTCTATGGTGTAAAAACTTGTTTACAAATCATGTGAGGAGTGGAAGTCCTAACTGCCATGTCATTGCTATGGGAACAATCTAGATAACAGGGCAAACAAATGATTGCATTGACTTTCTCTGAAGTGGAGAAAATAGGGAATGTCTGCCCTAGAAGACAGAGAGGTGGAACTTGGAGAGGCTGTTAATTTGATGGTTCTAGGGAGCAAAATAGCTTTGAGATGTGTCTCAGGAGATATTTTAGCTTGAATTACCATGTGGGATTGAACTATACCAACTATAAGGGTCAGGTAAAATCACTAGGTGGCAAACTCTTTCACTACCAAAGATAGAATTCTATGTGTTTACAGTCTGCCTAAAAGAAACACTATTTTTTTTTTCTACCAAGAACAACCATAATGGATTTTCCTGCGTCTGATCTGGGCAGCAATGCAGCTAAAAACCCATCTGAGAGGCACATGTACTAAAAGCAAACCTGTGGAAACAATTCCTTCCACAAAGGAACACCGGAAAGAGCACTTGTTACAGAGGGGGCCGTGTTGTGACAGACAGGGACGTGGCTTGGCATTGTCTTCTCTGTTCCGTATTCTTTCCTCTCTGACTTATTTTTACTTTCTGTTTGAGTTGGCTTGGCTTTATTTTGCCTTAAACACTCACTTTACTCACCCACTGATAGGGTTGCAAGAGTGAAAGTCCATTCTGCCCACACTCCACAGAACTCAAAGCGGACTATTGTCAAGAGTTGCTTGACGTAAAGGTTGACTTTTCAATTTACCAGAAAGGCTTTCTTTGGAGAGAGGTCTAGACCATCACATTCTCGTTTTAGAGAGCTGGTGCTGGCTGCTGGAATTCAAAGCCTACAGGATGCATTTCTAAACTCTGAATACACCACAGAGACGGGCAAGGAGACCTTAGGTACTGACATTTGTTTTTGTTGTCGTTAATCAACACATTTAATGTATCATTCATATCTTCTTTTCTTCATATCTTCCCCTCCTTTTTTTAACAGTCCACTGCTTTTAGAGAACTCTTAAAAATCATTGGTTTCTTTTTTTGGTTGAGCATCATAAATCTAATTCTCTTGTGTGCGAGGATGAGCTGTGACTTCGATTTTAATAGAATAGAAAAATTTGTTTTTTGAAAGTCTGTGTTTGGCTTGTTTACATATTTAATCTGGAGTCCGCAGGAACCTCTAAATATGCCTCCAGAATCTGCATAACTGTCTGGTAACACTTCTCTCGCAGTTCCTCCTCACTGACACAAAGTGACTTTTGAAACACTTCCCTTTTCCCTTTCTATTTAATGTACTCCAGCCCACTTTTTTTTTCCCTCCAGTTTTTACAGCCCGTCATGGAGTATTTGTTTACCAAATGTTACTTTTCTTGGATGGAATCTATTTTTGAGGAGTGCAAAAGCAAACAACTGTGTGAAGCTGTCAGGCTTCATTTTATTTATGCATGAATAACACAAATAACTGGAAAATGACCTAGCCTGTTTTTCTCAGATTCAGATAGAAAAACTGCTTCCGGGCAATGTTTATGCCAAACTGTTCACGCTAAGTTTCCAGTTTCGGTGCCAGCTGGTTTTTGCAGCCAAGTTGTAAACCTTTGGTAAACATGGTTTATAATGAAAGTGTGGACACGACCTGGATCAGGGCACAAGTGGGACTGATGTACATTTACTCTAGAATAAAATTCTAACAGGAACAGGAGGGGAAAGAGGCTGGCTGTAAAGTGTTCCCACCATAATGTGGAAAATATACAAATGATGATATTTGATTACTAAAATCCCATAAGACCCATTTAGGCTTTTTATGTATTTCCTTTGCCCTCACTGCCGAGTAGCTCCATGTTCAATTTGAAGTGACTGCTTATTGTTATACGGTGGCTCTTCCAGAGCTCCCAACCCCTTCTTTCCTGGCAACTCAGTGGGGGATGGCTGGGGGGAAATTTCAAGATACAGGTGGCTGTATTCACCATGCATCCATCAAGATACATAGGAAAGAATCAAACATTTTATTTCAAAATCAGTTCAGCAATATCCATTCAAGTCAATACTCTTGTTTCTATTTTTTTAAATCCTTACTTGAGGATATACATATTGATTTTAGAATGAGAAAGGGAGAGAGACAGTGAGAGAGGGAGTGAGACAGAGACATCAGTGTGAAAGAGAGAGAGTCATTGATGTCAGTGAGAAACATTGATTGGCTGCCTTCCGTATGTGCCGCAACTGGGGATTGAACCAGGGCACAAGGTGTGTGTGCCCTGGCTGGGAATTGAACCTACAACCTTTTGGTGTATGCTCCAACCAACTATGTCACCTGGCCAGGGCAATACTTTTTTCTAGCTTGCTTCCAGGGTGTTCTTTGTAAAACCTGAAAGAGGTCACATCTCCCTCTGTTTATAACCATCCCATAGTTTCTCATTTCCTTGGAGTGTCACTCACATTTCTACTGGGACCTTCGGGATCCAGAAGGCACTGCATCTTCTGCGTATAAACTCATTGCCTTCCTCTATTCCCTGCTGTAGAACAAATACCGTGTTCCCCAATGTATATATTGACACAACTTCTAGGGTGATGGTGTTATAAGGTGTTGTCTCTGGAAAGTGATGAAGGTGGAGCCACATACACGGGATCAGTGTCCTTATACAAGAGACCCCAGAGAGTCCTCTCACCCCTTTCATGTGAGGACACAGCAAGAAGACACCCTCTATGAAGCAGAATATACATCCACATCAGACACTGAATCTGCCAGCACCTTGATCTTGGATTTCCAGGGTCCAGAGCTCTAAGGAATAAATGTTGTTTATAAGCCACCTGGTCTTTGTCACTTTGTTATATCAGCCCAAGCTGCCTAGGGGACCTTTGTTCAGTCTCTCAAGCTCATAAGACCAACACCTTCGTGTTCCTGGAGCATCATGAGCTGATTCTTTCACCAGTACTTTTGGTTGTCCCCTCTGCTGGGAGAGGATCCCCGTGTACCTGGTTCCTTCTTGCTGCTCAGGTTTCAGATCAAATAGTCTGCCAAAACCAAAGCTGAATTCAGGTCTCACCTATACCCTCATCTCCAGTTCTTATATATATTTCTCTATAATGTATCTGAGATCACTGGTTTGCTTAGTTGTTACCAAATCAGAGAACAAATTTGATTAGAATGTAAACTTTGTAAGAGCCTGGGCAGTTTCTATGGTTTCCGAGTTGCATTCCTGGGACCAGGCACATATTTGTTGAGTGAAGTATATGTTTATTAAATCAACATCTCCTGTTTATAGGCAAATGCCCAGTGTTGGGGGTACAGTAATGAAGAAAAACAGCGTTGGCTCACAGAAGAGCCTGGCAGAGGGCCTCCTAGGAAATCTGGTCACTGAAGATCAGAGGGATCAGGCTGTTCCCAGAAAGCCCAGAGCCCAGAGTGCCGAGGAGCGGACTTCTAGGGGACATCTCCGCAGGTGGGGAGAGATGAGTGAGTGTCCAGCAGAGGACAGAGGACGAGGGAGCCCCATTCCATGCTTATGGTGTTTGTGGCAATTGCTGTCATGGTTATGACACACGTGAGAACTGTGTTCCCGGGCAGACCTCATGGTATGGCCAAGGTGAGAACCAGGCACTGGGGCAGTGTGGTGTTGTGTTGAGGTTGCTCTTACTTTTGAGAAGGGGTCCAGGAGTCTCCTTTTGCATTGAAAGTGAGACTGTTTAGGCTTCTGGGGAACTTGGAAAAAAATCATTTGCTCTGAGGCACTTAATTTCCAGGAAGAAAACTGAAAAAAATCCTTTATTCTTATGAGTAGGATGAAGTCCACTGTTGATTTCTGTGGATGGTCCTGCTTAACTCAGAACCCAGGGGTGCAGAGGTCTCCAAATAATGGAAGAACCACAGCACTTGCAGTTAAGGCCATGGGATGGTGAATGACAGGGGTTTACATGAGATGAGTGTGGATCAATAATCAATAAATAGAATCATAACTATAAACATACCTCCTCAGAGCACACCTGAGTCCAATTCCCACCTCTCTCAAAGTCATTACTTGCCTGCTCTTCATCTAGACCACTGCTTACCTGTTCTCATGTATACCTGCTCTGGAACCAGTCTTTTCTATATTTGGTCACTTGTCACTGGGCCTGCTCTTGCCCCAGCCCCACCTTCACCAGGAAAAGCTCCAGGGCACCTGACCCTGACTTTCATAGCCGCAAATGACTAGGACATCTGGAGCATGCGTCAAGGCTGTTTTCTGACTTTGGAATGAGCAAAACAAGCAAGCAAGCCAACAAATGCACAAAAAACCCCAAATACCTCAACTTTTATTTAGGATTATTATTACCATTCAAGGTCAACCAGTGAATATCCTCAAGGAGTTGTGCCTTCCCAGTAAATTCCTTTATTTTTTTTTCTTTTTATCACGCTCAGGTACACGTATCTGTCTATAATTTCTTGACATGCGTGTAACAATTATGTATTGAACACCTCCTGTGTCCCCATTTAATGGACCACCATCCTGTGAAGTGCCTTTGTTGCTAACCCAACTTTGCAAGTGAGGGGCCTGAGGCTTCAGGGAGCGAGGCTCCCCAGGGGCACGGTGTTCCAGCGGCAGAGGCGGGATATAAGCCTAGGCAGCCAGGCTCAGTGCTTTGGCTACTCTTCTCTCTCCATTTTTCAACAGTATTTGGTCAAAGGGGAAAACATAACAAGTCAGTTGTAAAACACACTTACAAAAACAGTACACACTCCCATAAACTCCAGTTCTGAGGACTGCAGCCTCATTCCTTCCTGCTGGGGCTCTGCATGGCCTCATCTGAGCTGGACAAAGAGCTCCCCACGCCACCCTCTCTGATGCCTCCTGCGTCCGGGTCCTGTGTCAGGCTGCTCTTGTGTCACCCCTGGCTTCCTACTTGCCTTGTCCTGCTGTCTCTTCCAGCAGCTGGACAGCAGCGTGGGCACCTCTGTTGCCACCACCCCCCTCAAGGATGTGCCCTATTGTACTTGCTTCTGGAGAGCAGCCAGTGTCCCTACCGCCCTGTGGCAGCACTCACTGCATCTCCAGAAGCCTCCAGGTTTGTTGCCTTCAACAGATCAAGGAGAAAACACGTCCCCACAATTTGTCTCTTTTCCTTCAGAAGGAAGGTTTGCTGTTTGGTTTTAGGCTTGATTGATTCAGTCATCTCTTTGACTAGAGGACATTCTGTCCTATGAGACACTAGTCCTGTTCAGTTGCAGTGAACCTTCTGGTGGGGGGCAGAGCCCTGCCCACCGCCTCTGGGAGATGTGCCGCTGAAACTGGACCCTTTGTGTGCCTGTGGTGGCAGGGGTCTCCATTGCCAATTAAAGTAAAAAAAAGGAAATAAACAAAGTAAAGTAAAATAAAATAAAATAAAACAGTGAAGGATGGATGGACTGAGCATAATTTGCCCTGGTTTGACTCTAACTGCTGTTAAAATCAGAGCTGACTCTAAGGAGCCTGAGAGAGGAAAAACTCCCTTTAACCACTGCCAGATCTGTGTCCCCTGTGATGTGTTTGAAGGTTTGGGGTTTGTGAATCATGGTGACAGATTCTGGAAGACATTGCCTGGGACCCGAGCTGGGCATTGGACAGAGTGGCCACATGAACAGGAAGAAGGGTGCCCAGACCCAGGGCTGTCTTTCATTACAGGAGGGTCTGTGTGGTGAGGGAATCTGTCAGGTGACTTCACCATTACTCTGGCTCTAGACTTCCATAAAGTTAATCAGGAAAGTATCTTAATTTAGGAAGCATTCCACCGGGATCTGAAGACTGATCCACAACATAGGTGTCAGTGTGCACAAAACAGTGTCACTCATGGCAATCTCCATGTGAAATCCAGTGTCTCCATCACTGTCCTCCAACCTTTCAACCCAAACACAAAAGCAATTCCATGTTTAAAATATGAAACCGTCAGAAATATTAGAACACACTAACACGAAAGGGTAAGATTTCCTTTTTTTATGGCCAAGTTTTACACTTATTCTCTCTTGCTTTTCTTGCTGACATCATAAAAACAAAAGTCTTGCAAGCACAGTGGAAGTTAGGTGGTGCTGACAAGAAGAATGAATGTGAAGATAGAATAAGTCTTCAGAAGCACAGCTAACAGACACTATTACTCTACAAAGAAGATTTTGTTGTCCATGCTTTAACCAGGAGTGATTTCTCTGTTTCTCTGAGGATGATTCTGCTCCATTGGTCCTGCTAGGGCAGACACTGGGAGAGCTTTGATGTGCTCCTCCAGTAACAAGATGACATCAAAAGGAGCCATTATTCTGGCGGCAGCAACACAGACGCTGTTTCACATGCCCTTTCCTAGGAGTCTCGGAGTTTGAAGTCTCCGGGGCCAATTTAAAAGCAAGTTCCCGAGGAAAGAAGCAGGAAGGTTCCCTGAAAAACAGTAGTGGAAGCTAATCACTAATAAAACAAAATGTTACCATTCATCTGGAAAGATCCCATACATCAAATGCAAGTTCCATAAAAAAGACAATTTGGTTAACTGATTTCTTTTTATATTGACTTTGAAAAGAGTTCACAGCAATAAAAAGGCCAAGGGCTGACTTGAAAGCTTTAGGCCCTAAAGATAGAATTAACAATTCATTGACAAGGGGGCTGTATGTAACAGGCGTGTTTGTATAAACAGTCAGTGAGAGCCAATGAATTTTAAATACCAATTGAAGAAAAAAGAACATAACAGAGAAAGTGATAAATCCAAGGCCCACATCCCAACATTCTGTAAAATGCACTGTTTTTGACGTACATGGTGTGGGCTGTTTGAACACAATTGAAAGCCATCTTTACTTCTTTGGTTTCTAGAGCTGTTCTTGGCACACCCGCTCTACACGCTTCACCTGAGACCCAGAGAACCCCAATGGCCCTCTTCCATAGCAGGGTACTTTCAACTACCATGAATCCTTGCTCTTGTAGCCCCCAAATGCAGGCATGCCGAAAGTGGTGCCTCACATAAAAATCTGGAGATAGGTAACCCATACCCAGGGCAGCTCAGTTCCACGAAGTCTTGGACATACAGACTCTGTCACCATGGTCCAAAAAGGTGTCTAGAACACCAGTGATCGTGTCTATGTCCAAACCGCACAATAAGGGGAGACACAAAATGAAAGTAGAAAAGACATATTTTAAGAAACGCTCCTGGAAGCTGCCACATGACACTTTTGGCAGACCTATTCCAGGCAGTCATTTGTCAGGACAAAGTTCAGGGTTCTGTGTCTATGGACAATTAAGAGAAAGGATATTTAAGGACAATTGTCAGCTTCTAAAGGGAAAAAACAATTGATGTGGAGAAAGTGCTAAGCTTATGGACAAAAATAATGAAAAAATAATGGAAAAAAATTTGTTTGAGTTGGTATATTCCTGACAGAACAGAATACCATGGACAGGCCCAGGACCTATGAGGTTGACTTTTTGGAAATTGTGTTTTGAGTTGCAGAATGGAAGTTATTAAAGCTTCAGAGGCCCAGGCATCCAATAGAAATGGTCCAAGAAAAAGTGAATGTAGGAGGAAGCTTTTCTCATATTTCCTATAGGTTCCTAGAGTTGTAAAAATTATGGATTCATTTTTATTTTGACCTCCAGCTAAAAACTCTGAAGAAACGTGGATCACTCATTCAATCATCTCCTCAGCAGACATCTATTGAGTGGTAAGTACCCTGTCAGTCCCCAGAAATAGGAGCTAATAGGAAGCCTTCCCCCTTGACCTGTTAACAGACACGCATGATTCCAAACTGCTCTCTGGTCAAAGCTGCTGGTTAAGTCATTGCCATAACAACAGATTTTGAGTCAAGCATTTGGTTGATTTCTCTAAATATCCCAAGGAAAATAGTAAATAAGTGTGTCTAGGCTTGCACGTATGAAGTATCACTTTTGTTAATTAACTGAGTCACTTGGACATCCCCATCTCTTCATAGTACAGAGTTGACTGGAGGTTTCCACAAGTTTCTGAGTCACAGAACTGAATGGATGGATATGTGCTTTCCATCTGACAATTGATTTGTGTGGTGTTTAATTCACTGCAGGACTTTAAAAAAATACTGAATTTTGGGGGTGACGGTTGACAAAATTATATAGGTTTCAGGTGTACAATTCTATAATACATCATCTGTGAGTTATATTGCACATTTATACTGCAGGTCAAGTCTCCTTCCATCCATTTATCCCCTTCTTACCCTCTTCTACCTTCCCCACCCCTTTCCCTCTGGTAATCACCAAACTATTGTCTGTATCTATGAGGTTTCTTGGTTTTGTTTTTTTCTTAATCCCTTCACCTTTTTCAGCCAGTCCCATAACCCTCCTCCCTTTTGACAGCTGTCAGTCTGTTCTCTATGAGTCTGTTTCTATTTTGTTTGTTAGCTTATTTTGTTCATTAGATTCTACATTTAAGTGAAATCATATGGTACTTGTCTTTTTCTGACTGGCTTATTTCACTTAGCATAATGCTCTCCAGGTCCATCCATGCTGTTACAAAGGATAAGATTTCCTTCTTTTTTTACAGCCAAGTTTTAAACAGTGTGTAATTAAGGATATAGTTTCTGAACAGCTCTTGACTGCAGAAGGGCTTCTTCTCACTGAGCAGATGCCTGTGACCATGTGTTCTGCTCTGCATTCTTGAATAATGCTGAACTTCGGGAAAACTTGGGAAAACCTTTCTTTCATGTTTACTTACAAGATGTATGCTAAGCCTTTACAGTCATTGTAGCTCCTTTCTCTGGGCACAAAAAGGCACATAAAACAAGTTACTATAGATTGGAAATGCAACCAGTTAAAATCAGGCTGCTTGATTTCTACAGTGGTTGTAAACCAAGTAGACTGGATGTTTTGTTTTGTTTTGTTTTATCTGGGCTGGTTCTACTTAGAAAACACCAATGTCAGCATCTTGCAACTTTTTAAAAGGCACACCATGCTGATAAATTAATTTAGTGGGTTGCAAAATAGAGTTTTAAATTTACAGTAGAATATAATGGATTAAAGTATCAAAGAATATAATCTAACTGAATAGGATGAAGTAAAATGGAAAATATCACAGAATATGACTTCAATAAGGGCAATAAAGGTTTTTAAATAATATGTGGGCAGTTTCTGCTTTTAATAGTTGAGGAGCAGGGTGTGGGGGCTGAAAGGAACAATGATATATTCTGTTATATATGGTCACTTGGAGATTGTCCTTCCCACCTCTTCCCTCTCCCCTCCCCCCTTCCTTTCATTCATTCTCAATTTATTTTCCCCACTCTTATTGCATATCACAGTCAAAGAGGGATTAAAACCTTCCAGTGTGGACCAGACCTCAGATATGAGATGTAGATAGAACAGGAAGATAGATATTCCATGTAGAATCATATATACCTTCCAATTCTTAAAAAGTTATGTAGTAATCTTTTAGAGATAGGGAAATATAGTGTTCAGTAATTTTTTTACTCCACAATTAGGAAAAATGTATTTATACACTTTAAAATTTTCTGATTTCTCAGCCTTTGGTTCTACCACCTTTAAAGAGATCTAAGCTTTTTTAAAACATCACTTTACAGCTATATTCTCCCTCCTAAAAATAAAATAAAATTCATTTGCATACCTAACAATACTGTTTAAATGAAATTTACTCACTTGCAAAGTGATCTGGATTAAGGATTGAATTTGGAATGTAAAGAGAACTCCTTATCAATCCACTTATTTTTTTTAAAGAATGTGAGATGACTTTATTTATTTGTTTGTTTATTTATTTTTTAAATATTTTATTTATTTATTTTTAGAGAGGGAAGGGAGGGAGAAGGAGAGAGAGAGAGAAACATCAATGTGTGGTTGCTGGGGGCCGTGGCCTGCAACCCAGGAATGTGCCCTGACTGGGAATCGAACCTGCGATGCTCTGGTTCACAGCCTGAGCTCAATCCACTGAGCTACGCCAGCCAGGGCCCCAATCCACTTATTAACAAATAAGTGAACCACTTAGTGATCCACTTAAGTGAACCACTAAGTGATCCACTTAGTAAACAACTGTGTGCCAGCCAGGGGAGAAGTCAATTAGAGCAAGAGTAGGTGAAATTCCAGTCCTGACAGAGTTTACCATCTGGAATGGGAAAAGACATCAATCTAAGAATTATAAAGGCACATGTACTGATGTTCCACGTTGGTAGTGAGGGAGGCTCTGTGTGTGGGGACCAAAAATATCAGGGAAATTTCTGTTCTTTCTGCTCAATTTTGCTATGAACCTAAAACTGGTCTAAAAATTAAAGTCTTAAACAAACAAACAAACAAACAAACAAGTGAAACCAATGTAAAACTATAATCATGAAAATACCAGAGTGGAACCTAATGCCACAAGACGGTATTTTTTGGTGATCTATTTTTTTTTCTGTGGAAGATATGATGTAAGTAAAGAACTGGTATTGATCAGGCAAACAAATCAATGTCCAGCCAGAGTGGGGAGCAAGCAGAGTGCGGTGTGTGTGCGGATGATGCAGCCCCAGTGTGGATGCGCCACAGAGGGGAGGAGGTGGGACATGAGTCAAGGCAGGAGGCACCACCAGGTTAGACTGTAGATACTTGAAAAGGATTTTTGTTTTTAGTGTAGTGGGAAATTATTTAGGGTTTTTAAAGCATGGAAACAACATAATAACATTGGTTTCTTTCATTTTCCCCCATTGTGTTTTGTTTACCTAGGCAGAACTTTGCTGTGATATGCACAAATCAGTGAATGTTTATCTGTCTAACTGTAACTTCACCACCCAAATCAGAATAGGAACTTCCATCACCCAGGGACTGCCTGTCCCCTCCCAGTCAGTGATACTCCAGCCCTTGGCAGCCAAATACCTTCTGACGTCCAGTGCCATAGATGCATTTGTGTGTAGAACCACCCAGTCAGGTCTGCAGCCTGATGAACTTCAAAGACAATGTGCCAAGCAGGAGAAACCAGACAAAGGACAAACACTATGATTCTTGAAAGAGATTTTGGCTTCATTATGAAATGCAGAGTTCAGAGGTAGAAGGTTTGGACATAAGTGGGAGGAAAGGAAAGACGTTGGTGATCATGAAGGAGGAAATAGAGTGGGCGGTGGTGCATGTGGGCTGTGTGTGTGCCCCTTGCAGCAGACCCCTGAGTGGGCACCCACATCCTGCCATAGTCCAAGTGCCATCTGAGCATGATGAACCCTTGTTAGGGCCTGGGAGATTTACAGATGATACCTTCAACACTGAGTGCTTACCATGAGCACATGCTACGATGCAAGTCCCCACTGTTATAAAAAAGAAATACACTTGGGATGTAAACATGTAGTGAATTTTGCCATAAAGATTTCAGGAAATTGCATTTTGAGTAAGAAATATACATTAGAGTATGTCCTAAATGCTGAAAGTCACTTTTGCAGTTTATGGAACAGTTCAATGAACTTAATCTGTATTTTGAATTTCTGTAGAACAAATTGGTTAATAATTTAAAAAAAATCTAGTGGTGGTCACTTTTAGAATTGCTGGTGCTGCTGCCTGGAGTACAAAATTAAATACCTTTTCACAGAAAAAAACTCCAGGTGATTTGTCTCTCAAATAATACGGGTGATTTTTACAAGACCTTAGACACACAAATGCTATCTCTTTTTAAGTCTTTAGGAAGGGGTCTTCAAAAAGAATGAACCAAGCACAAAATAAAAGAAGCTTTTTTCTTTTTTTTTCTTAACATATAAGCAAACTGTACATATATGGACTCTGCCAGGCTGGTGAGATTTCTTTCTGATTAGATGGCTGGCTCCTATTTCCAGATTCCCCCTTTCCCTCTATCCATTTCTATTTCTTACAATAGAAAAAGGGCTAGCTGCCTGCTAGGGCATTGCATCTGGTTTGCACAGAGACGTCTGAAATCCAGGCCTGGGAGGACAGGATTATTTCATCCCCCTACCAGTTCCCCCTGGGAAGCATTTGGCTACCTCTGCCGCTCCTCCTGAAGCTAGCTCCTCAGAGTGTAGTCCCGCCTGGTGGCACGGAGCCCCATTGGGCTCCGAGAGCTCGTTAACTTCGAACACTGCTTTCTGCGCTTAACCTTGAGTGTGCCCCCACACAAGCCTTTCTGCCTTTGCTTTTGAACTCTTACGGAAGTGTAAGGTGAAGCTTTCACAAATCCCAGAGGCACCGGCGATGGGGTCTGGAACAAGCCCAAGAAATTCAGGTAGCAAAAAAGATGAATGAGTTAGGAAAGGAAAAAGGCTCACACTACTCTGATAGACTTTGAAAGTAACTGCGTGTTTGTATTTGGAAGGTATAGAACAAAAGAGCGAGTATAGACTTTTACAAAAGGAAGGGGTGGAAAATGCAACTTTATTACGATACCCAGGGGTTGAACTCCCCATTATCCGCCTGGGTGTAACCTCGTATAACAGTTTGCGGAACAGGAAGGGACGCACTTCACCAGAAAGTAGCTAACCAGTGCACTGGAGCATCTACAGCGGGTGCAGAAGCCCTCACTGCTGGAGGTGTCTGCCTGTCCTCACACAGCATTTGTGAGGCGTGGGGCCAGCAGGGGCTCCCAGCCCCTGACCCTGCCCCTGTCGCTGCCCAGATACTGATCACTCTTTCAGCCTGCAAGCCCAGCCTTGGCAGGCTGTCCTCCCCTTGACGGCTCCTTTTCTTTTCAGCTCCTAGAGTCGCTCTCTCTGTATCTTATCTCTCCCTCCTGGTCGAGTCTCCACCCATTGTGGCTAGGTTTGCAAGCTCCGTGCTGGGTAGCTCTACTGCAGAAATTGAGTCTGAGGAGGGAAGACATTTTATAGGGTGGAGCTGGTATCCTAGCTCCTGTAACTCATTTTCCTTAAAATTTTGTCCCTGCTCTGTATCAGTTCCAAGTTTTATTGCAAATGTGCCCCCAACATAAGCATTTTTTAATAAAAAGTTAGCCGGGCTTAAGTGTGTGCCAAGCCTCAAGAAAGGAAGTGACGCTGCACCTCTGCAGAGAAGGATGGTGAGGGGCGGAGGTGGAGGCGGAGGTGGAGGTGGTGAGAACTCCTTCCACCACAATAAAGAGCGCGACTATTTAGTTCTGGGGTGGCCTACCCTGATGCTCAGCGTCTGGGTTATTATCCTAGCTCATATCTTTTTCACTTTGAATTAATTAAAATACTCCTATGCTACACGCTCAGGATGCTAATCTTGAGTAAATTCGATCCTGATATACCTTACATTTCAATGGGATAGAAACACATGCAAACAAGGATTTGTAACAAAAGGGGGCAGATGTTGTTAAAAATTATTTATAAAATGATATGATTACAAACCTGGACTTAGATGCCTCTTTGTTTTTCATATTACAAGGGGTTATAAAGCATAAGACTAATTTTATTATTAGCTTTGGCTAATAATACCAGGTAGAATTAATTCTCCCCCTGCCCAAACACCTTGTATTCTTAAATTGAATATTCTTACCTTTGAGAGTGTTTAGTTTGGAATTCTGGCTCAACCATCTACTGGTTTTAAGTTACTTGCTTGACTAAGTAAATATTCAGTGCCTCAGTTTACTTCTCTGCAAAATGCAAAATGTAGATGTTAAAAAAATACTTAATTCATAGGTTGTTCTGAGAATGAAATCAGTTAATATGTGAGAAGAGCTTAGATTAGTGCCTGTTCTGCAATAAGAACTTAGTCAACTTTTGCTTTGTTACTGTATGTTGTGGTTGTTCTTATTATCATTGCTGGTGTTGATGAATTACCCCATTATCACTCTTTCTAGTGTAAAAATGCTTGAATCAAGTTGCATGTACAGAAGACTTAAAGCCAACTAGTAATTCGGATGATGAACTGTGATTCCTTTACATGGCAGCTTGGAAGTCTGACGCTAGACTGAATCCCCTACTTACTATAGTATAGGAGCCAATTAGACCTACTGGCAGCAATAAAGCCGTTGGTCCAAGGAGTTCGAATACCATTTTTATTATCATTTATTATTTATTTTTTGAAAGAGGGGTAGGAAAGGGAGAGATAAATACTGATGTCAGAGAGAAACATCAATCTGTTGCCGCCTATTCATTCCTCGACTGAGGATTGAACTCACAACCTAAGCATGTGCCCCGACTGGGACTTGAGCTGGTGACTATCAGTGAATGGAAAGATGCTCCAACCAACTGAGCCACACGAGCCAAGGCTACAAGAACCATTCTTGTAAAAAATACTTACCTAGCCCTGGTTGGTGAGGCTCAGTGGTTGACTGCTGGACTGTGAATCAAAAGGTCACCAGTTTGATTCCCAGTCTAGGGCACACACCTGGGTTTCGGGCCAGGCTTCCAGTAGGGGGCACATGAGAGGCAAGCACACATTGATGTTTCTGTCTCTCCTCTTCCCCTCTCTAAAAAACAAATAAGTAAAATCTTCTAAAGAATAAAAGTTCTTATATCGAAAGGATGACTTTTAGTAATAAAAAAAGCCAAAGTTCTCAGAACATGAACTAAACACACACAAATGGGATCAACCACTGGGTCAGATTATTGCAGTTGGAATGGATCTGAATATTTCCAGACTCAAGGCCTGTCCTTTCTCTAGGGCTAATACACTGATCCCATTACTGTACTATTTATCCTACTTAGGTTATGAAGACTAGGTGCTCATCATATTATTTTTTTTTCATCTGGAGAGGCTAGGAAGAAAAAATCATTTATTTACAAACCTAAATAATCTTGGATTATTTGTAGTTAAGACTATTCTTCAGCATAGTTATTTCAATTTGCATGTTGTCACAGGCAGCAAAAAAATTACCATTGGATGCTTTAATATTTGGTTTGGGATTTTGCTTAATTAGCTGATGAGTTTGTTAGGTACATGTTAAGGACTGAATTGTGCCTCCCCCATCTATATGTTGAATCCTGACCATGCCCCCACCCCCACCATGTGACTGTATTTGGAGATGGGGATTTTCAGGAGTTAAGATTAGATGAGGTCATTAAGAGTAGGACCTTAATCCAGTTTGACTGATGTTCTTATAAAAAAAGGAAGAGACACCAAAGACCTCTCTGTCTGCTATGTGAAGACACGGCTAGAAGGTGGCTGTCTGCAAACCAGAAAGAGAGGTGTCACCAGGAACCAACCTGCTGGGCTTTGATCTTGAACTTCCAGCTCCAGAGCTGTGAAAAAGTAAATGTCAGTTGTTTAAGCCTCCTCTGTTGTGTTCTCCGAGCGAGCGGACTAGTACAACACATTTTCCAGTTTCACATGGTCTTAGACAACAGAGGACTTGCTGGACTTTTTGCTCTATCATAACCAGAGTCCTTTTCTTCAAAGCTTTTGTAACATCTTGCCCCTTTTTCTTCAAGCTGTCACAGACAGCAGCCTCAAGGCCTTGGGCTTCCACCAACCCCAACTCAAGGCCCTTTATTATTTCTCATGTTGAGGCTATTCAGGATTTTGCTAAAACTCTTCTCAAGGCCATTGTAGCTTCTACCTGCCACTACCCTAAAGCCAATGCCCAAGGCATTTATTATGGTAGCATCCTATTCCTAGATACCCACATTTGTGCTGGTTAGGCCAGAACAAGTTTGGATAGGTTGCATTACGAATCACCTCAAAACTGAATGGCTTAAAACAAGAACAACAATGCATTTTGTTCCTAATCTGCAGTTTGTGAGGCCCTGGCCTAGCTGAACAGGCTTGTCTGCTCCACAGAATGTGGTCTAGGGTGGTGACCCATGAGGACCCACTTCTAAGATGGTACACCAACATGACCTGCAAGTTGGTGCAGGGTGTTGGCTGAGAGCTCAGCTGTGGCTGAGGGCTGAGCGCTGTGGTTCCTTTCCTTGTGGATCTCTCCTGAAGCTACCTGGACCAAGAACCTAGATGTGCCCCTTCCACACTATTCTGTTGGTCAGGCAGCTGCAGAGCCCAGATTCACAGGGACTACACATCCACCCCAATTCTTGATGGGAGTTTTGTTAGGAATTCTAGGCTATGTTTTAAAGCCAACGTCATCTTTTAAAAAATACAAAATTTAAAGAAACTATGTTAAATTTGAGAGCATGCTATGCTCAAGAATAGGAAAATTGTTAAGTGTTTTATAAATAAAAGTCACTTTAAATCATATTGTATTATTCCTTTCAAAGTAGAATACATACAAAAAACTTGAACATTAAATCAACTCACTCTTACATTTCTGATTCTGTGACAATGATCCACTTAAAGACATGCAGATTTAAAAGATTTTACCCCTGTCAGGCCAACTCCATGACCTTGTTTCTTTATTTTTAAAGTGAAAATAGAGTAGATCCTACAACATGACCTTTTGACATGGTGACTATAACTAACCCGTATTCTTTCAAAGGTTTTATGTTCCATTGCTCAACCCACTGATAAGGCAGGGGTCCCCAATATCCGGGCTGCACACCAGTTCCACGTGGGCCAGTTAGGAGCCAGGCCACACAGCAGGAGGTGAGCTTGAAGGTAATGCTCTTCAATCATGCTGAAATCATCTCCCCTACCTCGGTCTGCAGAAAAATTCTCTTCTTTAAAAACAGTCCCTAGTGTCAAAAATACTGGGGACTGCTGTTTTAAAGGATGTAACCAATTATTTACAAGCTTTGAAGAAACTTATATACTCTCAAAATGAATGTGTCTTCTTGGTTCAGATACTCAAAGGAGGCTTTTAGGAGAGCCTGACATAAAGAGATTAAATTTAATTTTAAATTTACATTTAATTTGCTCTTCTGTTTGAAACCATTTATTCTCAGGCAATGCCCTTTTTCTGTAGTCTTCAACCCTCAGATGCAGTGCTCCATAAAGATGCCAGTGGAATCCTTTACCTTTCTATGGGGTCTTTAAGTGATTTTAGCAGCATGTTTTACTTCTGACTTTATGAATGCAGAAATGGATAAAGATGCCTCCATCAACTGCTCAAGGATACAGAAAGGAGAGCCTTTCTCTGTCTGAGGGCCCTCTCTTAATTGCCAAGTACAGCCACTTAGTGCATGCTTTGCTTTTAGAGAGTACCACTTATTGGTGCCTGAATTGGTATAGACTGAATAATAACCTCATAATATGGGAAATGTATTTTTTCAAAAATGTAGTGTCATATTTTTCTCCAAGTTAAGGGTATTCTAGACAATGAATATTGCTTTCTTTTTTGTTTAAAGTGTTTTTTATTGATTATGCTATTATAGTTTTCCCAATTTTCCCCCTGTATCCCCCCTCTACCCTGCCCCCACAACCCCCCAGCTTTTCCCCCACTTAGTTCATGTCCATGGGTCGTACATATAAGTTCTTTGAGTTCTCTGTTTCCTATACCATTTTTATCTCTCCCCATTTATTTATGCCTACTAAACATTATGCTTCTTCCCTGTACCTTTTCCCTTCTATTCCTCCCTTCCCCTTTCCCACTGAAATCCCTCCATGTGATGTCTATTTCTCTGATTCTGTTCCTGTTCTAGTTGTTTGCTTAGTTTTTGTTTGCATTGTTTTTCTTTTCTTTTAGGTTCATTTATTGATAGTT
Source organism: Phyllostomus hastatus (assembly GCF_019186645.2). Lineage (NCBI taxonomy): Eukaryota > Metazoa > Chordata > Mammalia > Chiroptera > Phyllostomidae > Phyllostomus > Phyllostomus hastatus. Next base: position 36,234,679 of record NW_025334028.1, read on the forward strand.
GTGAGTTTGTTGTCATTTTATTGTTCATATTTTTGGTCTTCTTGTTCTTAGATAAGTCCCTTTAACATTTCATATAGTAATGGCTTGGTGATGATGAACTCCTTTAACTTGACCTTGTCTGAGAAGCACTTTATCTGCCTTTCTGGATAGAGTAATCTTGGATGTAAGTCCTTGCCTTTCATAATTTCAAATACTTCTTTCCAGCCCCTTTTTGCCTGCATGGTTTCTTTTGAAAAATCAGCTGATAGCCTTATGGGCATTACTTTGTAGATAACTCTCTCCTTTCCTCTTGCTTCTTTTAGGACTTTCTCTTTATATTTAATCTTGGGTAACTTAATGATGATGTGCCTTGGTGTGCTCCTCTTCATGTCCAACTTCTTTGGGACTCTGAGATTCCTGGAGTTCCTGGAAGTCTATTTTCTTTGACAGATTGGGGAAGTTTTCCTTCATCATTTATTCAAATAAGTTCAATTTCTTGCTGTTGTTCTTCTCCTTCTGGCACCCCTATAATTTTGGATATTGGAACATTTCAGGGTGTCCCAGAGGTTTATAAGACTCTCTTTACTTTTTTGAATTCTTTTCTCTTTATTCTGTTCCAGTTGGGTGTTTATTTCTTTCCTTTTGTTCCAAATTGTTGCTTTGAATCCTGGTTTCCTTCGTGTTACTGTTGGTTCCCTGAATATATTTTTTATTTCACTTTGGGTATCTTTCACTTGTTTTTTCATTTTTCTACCAGCTCAAATAGTTCTAAGAGCATTTTGATTACCAGGGCTTTAAATTTTCCATAAGATAGGTTGGCTATCTCCTCCTTGCTTAGTTCTCTTTCTGAGGTTTTGCTGCGTTCTTTCATTTGGGCCATATTTCTTTGTCTTGGTGCACCTGGCAAGCTGTAAGAGGGCAGAGCCTTAGGTATTCACCTGTGCAGGGCAACCCTCCTTGCTGCATGTGCAGGGACGCTGTCTGTGGCTGAGGGGCCAGAGAGGGAACAATGCAGCTTGCCTGCTCAACTGCTTGTCTCTAGCACATTTTCCAATGGACTCTCATTTGAGACTGGGAGCTTCTCCCACTGTGGCAACCAATGATGTAGTCCACAGTCAGTTCTGAGTCTCAGTTTCACCTTCAGCCAGCCCTGTCCGCACAGTCTGCCACCTTGCCTCGGTTTTTCTGAGTCGCCCCTCCCTGTCTGCCACCTTACCGGTTTGGTAGTTCTGGCTGATTTTTTCTTCAATTGTTGGTTGTTGAAGTTCCATGCAGTTTGATTTTATGGCACTTTTGGTTGCTTCTTGATTTTAGATTGATTGTTATCCTCCTTTTGGCTGTGCAAGGAAGCAAAGAGTTTCTACCTATGCCTCCATCTTGGCCAGAACTCTTGAATACTACTTTCTTGAATGTTGATGTCCAAAATGAGTAGCTTCATCTTACCTTAGAAATTACAAGATCTATAACACAGGTTTAATGATTCCTCTTTTATGAAATACATTGTATAGCATTATCGGTCCTTAGGAACTCAGTACAGCAACTTTGTTGACACTTATTTATTTTTTCATTCTTTTATTTTTAAGGGCTTTATTTTTTTATGCTTACAGCAAAATTGAGAAGAAGATACACATACCCATATACTCTTGAGCACCACACACACAGGACCTCCCACACTATCAGTGTCACTCACCAGAACAGAACATTTTTTACTAAGGAGGAACTTGCCTTGACACATCATCAACAGCCAAAGCCCATAGTTGACATTAGGGTTCACTCTTGGTGGTGCACATCCTATGGTTTTGGAAAAATGCATACTGACGTATGCATTATGTTCCCAGACAGAATAGTTTCGATGTCTTAAAAATCCTGTTTTCCTTCCACCTGTTCATCTCTCCCTCCCCTTAATCCTTGGCAACTACAGATCTTTTACTGTCTCCACAGTTTTGCCTTTTCTAGAATGCCATAGAGTTGGAACCACACAGTATTTAGCATTTTCAGACTGGCTTTTTTACTTAGTAATATGCATTTAAGGTTTCTCCATGTCTTCTCATGACTTGACAACTCATTCCTTTATATCACTGAATAATATTCCAACATCTGAATGGACCATAGTTTTTATTTTTATCTATTTACCTACTGAAGAGCATTTTGATTGCTTCCAAAATTTGGCAATCATGAATAAAGTTGCTATAAACATCTGTGTGCAGGTTTCAGTGTGAACCTAGTTTTCAACTCTTTTTGTATAAATATCAAGGGGCATGTAATTCATTTTTATGGTAAAAAAGTACCTAGTTTTTTGTGATAGAATTTAGCCTGGAAAACACAATTCTGTGTTATTAAAAATTTGATAGAAATATGCTTCTCCTCCTAGAGTTGTATAATATTCTGGGTCTGTGTGTACTGTGTAAATCATTGGAATAATAAATGCACACACACTCTTCCATATAGATAGTTTTTATCTAACAAAAGTGGGCCAAAATTCTCTGCTGCTTTTAGAGCTGTAGAAAGTATCTCTTTATCTTATACTCTGGGATATACAATTATTATTTAGCTAATTTAATCACACTATTGTTTCCTTCATAAAAATAAAAACAATGGAGAACAATTGGTTAGCAGTGTTGTGCTCAAGTGTAACATTTCTCAAATAAATATTACTTTACTATTCCATTCATGTTGTCAGAATTTCTCTACCTGTCTATGTTTTAACTACATGGTTAAGAGTTTTTTCCTCAGAAGTCATTTTGATTTAATCTAAATGCCTTTTTAAAAATATTTTTTCTCCATTGGAGACTCAAAACTTACTAGACTTGTCATTTGACAACAAAATGACATTGGTTATTCTTTAACATAATGTACTAATATCTAAGTTAGGACTATTGAATACATACTTTCATTAAACATGATTTAAGAGAATATTCAAGTACTATAAAAGTTGTGAGTTGTACTATTAAAAAGTAATAAAATCTTAGAAATATGAAAATTTGGTTTGTAGGAGGCAAGTGTTTTCATGGAATTTTAATAACTTACTGAAGGTATTGTAGCCAATCTTTCTTTGTGGCATACTTAATATCAAAAGCCATGACAAAAATTGTAGGTGTTCTTAGCTTAGAGACTCTAAAAGAGGGTCTGCCTTTGCCCCTTTGAACTCATGAGTAATAAACAACATCTTAACAGTTATCAAGCCTAACAGACTTGGTGTCTTGTTTTACCCATGGAACAGCCCTCTGTGATGGGAGCTGTTATTAACAAACAGAAGTGGTTCATGAATGAGAAAGCCCTGGAGTTCTCCGGTCTGATTTCAGGAGTTGGACAGAGCCCCAATGGAGAAAAATATCCAATCACCCTAAAAAGAGTTTATCCTCCCTTTCAGTTTCCTGCTACAAGAAAGTGGAGGGAATCATAAACTTCTCCTCACACAAAGTAATCAGAAGTATGGATCAATATTTATTTACTAAATCAAATTTCAGTTCTGTGTACACCATTTCTGCTTACAATTCACACAATTTACAAGCCTGAGAAGCCTTAGGACTTCTCTGATTTATTCTGGCTTTAGAGTTCTAAAATCAGAGATAAAGGAACATCTGCTTGGTGGTCAGTGGCCTGGGAACAGTGTCCCTTCCCCTTGTTAAACTGCCTGCCCAGGCGGGAGGCTTCTGTTCAGGAGATTAGTTCTGTCTCATTTGCTAAAAATCTGTTGCCGTGTGTTGCTGCAGGTAAAGGTCTAGATAAATGTGAGCCGTGCTCTCAGAGTGAAGGAAGGTGAACAGATGTTAGAAAAGGATTCCAGGTGGAATCTTCATGCTTCTACCATCTTCAGGGAACAAAGAAGGGAGCAGTAGGGTGGGGTGAGCAGAGGACCCCTCTCCACCTTTTACAGGAGGGGCCTGGGGACAGCCGCCTGAGCAATCAGGCACATATATGTTATCGTTATTTCTATCTTACACAACATGAGTGTCAGAAGTGTCCATTGGGACATGCATAATCCTCATGTGTTTCCTTCTGCTTTGCTTAAAATCTACATGTAGCCATTCGGCACTTTCATGCAAACCAGTAAACTTCTCAGCATAACATCTCAATTGGTTTCTGAACTTTTAATAGTAAATGGTGCACTACAATGCTAGCCTGGCTCAAAACTTGGATTTCAAATGAATCCTGATCTCTTGCCCTGTGATAGGCCCCTGTCACTGAGGCACTTCATAAGAACAATGACTTTGAATTTGACTTTTAATTTTTTTTGCTTTATTCCAGCTTTATTGGGGAAGAGTCGACAAACAGAAATTGTTTATATTCAGGGTGTACAACTTGATGTTTTAATATGTATGCACATTATACAATGGTATACTATTGAGCCTTAATAAATGCTGCCATTTGTGACAACATGGATATGTTGTGTGTGAAATATGCTGGCCACTGAAGAATAATGGTTGTGGGGTCTCCTTGGTGTGAAGAATGTAACTTGGTCTTTAGTTCAGACATTTACCCAGCTCGCTCTCTGTTTCTGTATTAGGTGGGCTGGGGAAGGAGTTTTTTAACTTCAAAAGGGGTGAGTTTAGTCAAAGCTTATAAAGTATGAGTTGTACTTACAAAGCAATCCCATTTGAATTTCCTGTAGCTATACTTTATTTCTGGACCAAATAGCCATCAGGATATTAGAACTAGTGTATCCTAGTTCAAAGAAAAAGTTATACCAAAGCAAAAAATAATAGATTCCCCATTCAAAATTTTATGAATGTGCCTTTTATTTATAGGCAATGCTAGATGTGCAAAATGACTTATAACCAGAAAATGGGAACGTGAGATCATTCCCTTGGGAGCCTCAGATGTATGATAAATACTGATTTACTCTTTGCTTCTATAGATTTCACATATAGGTTAGGTTAAGTAATTTTTTTCTCCTTGTCCAGTTTTTTCCTGGACATTACTTAAGTGTAATGTCCTCCAGGTTTATGCATGTTATAGCAACTGTCAGGGTTTCCTCCTTTTTTATGGCTGAGTAATATTCATGTGTGTGTGTGTGTGTGGATGGATGTATATATCTCACATCTTCTTTATCCATTTGTCTATCAATGGACACTTAGGTTGTTTCTACATCCTGGTTGTTGTAAATAATGCTGCAGTGAACATGGGGTTGCAGATACCTCTTTGAGGTCCTAATTTCAGTTCTGTTGAGTATATATTTGAAGTGGGATTTCTGGATCACATAGGATTGTGCAGGTGGGGGAAATTGGGAGCTATTGGTCAAAGTGCACAAAATTCCTGATGAATAAGTCCAGAGATGTGCAGTATAGCATGATGGCTATAATTATAAATGCCATACTGAATACTGCAAATTTTCTGAGGCTAGACTTTAGGTGCTGTCATCACACGCACACACACAAAATGTTAACCATGTGACATGATGTGCTAATTAGCTTGACTGTAAATAATCATTTAATATGTATATGTGTATCAAGTCATCACGTTGTACACCTCAAATAGAACATTTTTATTAAATAAATAAATAAACAAACAAATAACCAAACACATGAGAACTGAAAAGTACAGGTTGAGCCACTATCCTTAGGGGGACAGATCACATTACTTGACCTTTTCTCTCTGACACAATTTAAGTCATACATGCCATGGCTGTCCCTTCAAGAAGTGAACTCTTGACTTATAGTGTACTAGATTTACCTTCCAGGGAAACCTCTGATAGTGTCACTTTCTAAACAAACATCACAAGAGGAAGGGCATTCAATTCTGAAACTATTTTGTACTTCAGAAGCCAATTCTGCATCAAGGACTGAGTACAGAACAGACCCAGTGGGGAGAAGTGTGTGCTTTTCTGGAGATCTGAATGTAGGGGCAGAACTGAGGAATCAAACCTCACCCTGGCAGAGCCTCCCTGACACAAATATATGTTCGCTTTTCTAAGCAATAAATATGCTGCTTGATGGACATGAGGCTGTTTTTCTCAAATTCAAGGGTCACAACATTTTATTATAACATGTACTCTCCAGGGAGACAGTTTAAGAAAACAGATACTGAGGCATATTTTTGTGTGGGGTTGAGCTGTATGTATTTTGTTAATAGGCCACTTATGCAAAAAACTTGTAGTATATAATTAAGTTATAGGGAAGAAACAAAAACAGCAAGATAATATTTGTATTTCTTAAATACAGTTTAATTTTGGAATCATACTCCTTAACTTTTTTTGTATCGTTTTCAGGAAGTTATTGATATTTTACCCATAAGAAACAGAAACATAAAATGAATAATAAAAGATAAATAAATTGAAAACAGAGTTTATCTGTGATACTCTAAGCCAAGAATGCCAGAACTAAAATCTTACCAGCATCTAAATCTGAGGAGTAATGCTGCTGATCTTTGTTTTAACAAAAAAAGTGTATATAATAATTTCAGTCCAAATTGATGAACATAAACAAATCAGCAAGGTCATCATTAGCTTTGCAGCACTAATTTTTTTTAGTGAAGACATTAGATTTAGATTCTCAGGGACCTCGTTCATCAATAATTTCATTCATTGCACTTTTAGAAAGAGGAATGCTTGGGGAATATGCAATTAGGTGTTTTAGGTCCTAACAAAAACCCAAGAACACTATTTGTAAACCAATTTTCCCACACTGTAATCTCCCTTTCCTTCTCCTTCTCACCTTCAAGCACACATAATAATAAACAGAAGTCTGGAGGACAGATGCTCCCAGGAAAAGAAATAGGAGAGAGGAGGGAAAAGCCATATTAAAATATTGTGTTTCATTTCATGTGTACCCTGCTTGTGAAAGGAAGGTCCCAGCATAGTGTTCTGACTGCAGACAGGCAGGACCAGGCTTGTATTATTGGATGTGTGTATGCATATGAATTTGTGTGACCTGTTGAAGGAAACACAGGGCTGTGTTTTCACTAGTTCTCCCTAAAGAGGTGACTTGCATTTTTGTAATGCAGTGCAGACCTGGGGTGGAAGTCTGAGGTGTTGGGCTCCTCCTCGGGGCACCAGGCTCCTGTCCTGACCCCATCCCTTGTGGGAGACCTTCCAGACTCATGTGGCAATCACCTCCTCATGTGAACCTGAGGCCACGTGGAATTCTGCAGAATGTTTCCACCCTAGGGCCAAAACATGTCCTGCATCCTCCTTTTATGTCACAAGGACTTTACAGATGGCATTTAGTTGATTGTATCTGGTTTCCATTCTTTAAAAGTGAACTTTAATTTTATCATCATTGGTTTTATTTCCATATGACACCCTATTTAAGCTTTCCTTAATAATGTGCTGCTGCATATTTAAACTCCTTTTGAAAGAATATCTTTGGCTTCTATGACTAAGCAAATCTTATCTCTGGAGAGAGAATTAAAACAAATTGTTGTTCAGTTATAGTTGTTCCAACTTTTCTCTCCTTGCTCTCCCCTGCCCCACCCACCTCCCACTCCCACAGTCAATCCCCACCCAGTTGCCCATGTCCATGGGTTCCTTATATATGTCTCTTGACTTGACCCTTTTCTTTCTTTCTCCTGTTATCCCCCTTCCCTCTGGTTACTGTCAGTTTGTTTCTTATTTTCATGTCTCTGGCTCTGTTTTGTTCATTAAGTTTCTCTTATAGGTGAGACCATATGGTATTTGTCTTTCACTGACTGGCTTATTTCACTCAGCACAGTACTCTCCAGTTCCATCCATGCTGTCACAAAGGGTAGGAGTTCCTTCTTTCTGCTGTGTGGTATTCCATTGTGAAATGTACCACAGTTTTTCAATCCACAAATTTAGAGATGGACACAGGCTTTTTCTAGCACTTGACTATTGTAAATTACACTGCTATGAATATAGAGGTGCATAGGTTCTTTGGAATTAGTGTTTTGGGATTCTTAGTATATAATCCCAGCAGTGGGAGGAGAGAGAATTTAAAAAACTGTACAGCTAACATTTCTTTTTTAAAACTGCTTTTATTTTTTGTCTTTAAATCAAACATTAGCTTCTGAACTTTGAGATAAAAATAGCTTTGCTTTTCTAAAATTATTTCTAGGAGGAGATTTCACAGTCTTTTTTCCATTCTCCTCAAAAGAAGGATTTAATAATTCCTCCTGCTCCGTAGAAGTCATGAAACAGGAAGAAATAATGAATGCAACATCTCTGATTTCTTCACAGACCTCAGCAGCCCCTCACACCTGTCCATCCATGAACTCATAGAATGTTATTGAGGATTATTCAGAAAGATTATTTAAATGTCCAGGGTTATTAAACAGTGGCTGTTAATTTGCTTCCTCTGGAGCAGAAGGTACTTGCCACACCTCACAGAGCCAGACCTGATTTCTATTCTTCAGTCATATGAGCCTGTCTCATGACAAGGGCATCCTGACTCTCTCTATCCCTGGGGGCTGGGTGGGAAGCTAGTGGGACCATTCTGAGGGACTTCTGCCTTCTGCTGGCTTTCTGATTGAGTTGACTGAGCTTCTAAAACATTTCTAAGGATCTCCACCACAGAAATTGTTATGACTTTCCCTGGATCTTACTTTTTATGAATTTAAATCAATGATTTAAAAAAGCATGTTTGCAATACTTTAATAAAAGATCAATCCATGTCCTATTTAATTCCTACAACAGCACCAAGGAGTAGCTCTTCTTATTGTTCCAGTTGGAAAATTGAGACATGTGGAATTTAAGAGGCTTGGCAAAGAAGCCACACACTTAGGGAGTATAGCCTGTTCCCCCATCAACCCAAGATCCATTGCCTTTCAACAGCAACTCTTGGCTTCTAACAATGGGGGCTGACGTGGGTAACTCCTTACAATACAGAACTTCAAAATCTACACTTCCAGGCAGCTCAGATCTTACAGAGAAATCTGATGACTTTTGCATACGTTTTATAGAACATCAACTAAATCTGGAAGGTTTAGATCTGGAGGATGAGAGATAATCTTTCACCAAGACCCATCCCTCCATTGCTGTCGATGAATATAATTTCCTTCTTTCTTTAAGTGGGCTGTTAACTTTTCTTTAATATGAATATTCTCTGGGAATTGTAATTGATTTTCATGATGAATGACTCTGAGAATGATTCTGAAGGAGCTTCTGAAGGCTGACGTGGGCAGACATGGTGGAAAGAGTGCCAACTTAGATTCACATTGTTTCAGTTTGAACCCTTGCCCTGACATCTGTTTTATACGATATTTGAGTCTCATTTTTCTGGCCTCTCATGTGGCTATAACGACATCTATCTGTGAAATATAGCTGCCTCCAGAGACAATACATAGGAAGTGGTCAGCAAGGCTTTAGTGCAGAGTAGGCATCCCAGTGAGGCTCCTGAGAAGCTCTCAGATAGAAATTTTGGGGGTAAGCAGTGAAGAATAATACATGTGAGGGAATGAGGAGGCAGGAATGGTCTGAGGGAAGTGCTAAGCTCCTGTGTCACAGGCCTCTGCTAATAAACCCATCAGTAGTTGAGCCGGGTCCCCACAGATTACTGTAAATGGAGGCAAGGTGCTTGGGCTTTGGTCACCTCTTTGGAAGAACCATCGGATTTCAACTGTACCCAGGGAGGGACCAGAACCTTGGGTAAGATGACTTCTTGGGGGCCAGAGGAGTTCCTGAGGAGGGACTCAGCTATTGGTCAGCAGCAGGCCACTCCCCTGAGAATGGGAAATGAGTGTTTGTATCCTGAAATGGTGTCGCGCCAGCACAACACATGTCACCCATTCCTGTAGATATTGTCCAGGTGGGAATTTGTATTGTTATTATTCATTATTGTTGTCATTATTAAATAGGAAGAATAGCTATCAGGCATCCTCTTACCCAGAGTCATCCCTGACTCACTGCATTACAGGAAACAAAATCATCTCATTTTAGAACAAGGATTGGCCCTGAGGGGTGTGGCTCAATTGGTTGGACATCATTCCGCAGAGCTAAGGGTCGCTGGTTCAATTTCAGGTCCTTCCCCAGTCAACTGATCAATGTTTCTCTCCCCCTTTCCTTACCTTCTTCCCCTTCTCTCTAAAAATAAATATATTTTTTTAAAGAACAAGGATTTGGTCTAATCCGGCATTGCCATCATTGAAACTTAAGAAGAAATTGAAATTCGAAACAAACATTGAAAGCCCTTTCATGTGAATATCTGAAATGCTAATGTGGATTGTAACAATCTACTGGGTTAAATTGGCACTTATTTCATGAATATCACAGCCTTCACTGTGGATCTAGAAACAATTGTGGAAATGATATTTGACTTTTCATGTTTGGAAACAGCTAATATTTGTACAAAAAAACTCACAAATTAAATAGTTTCATTAAGGCACTTTGAAATACAGAAAGACTTCATACACATACCTCTTCTGAATTGAAATCTGATCAACACTGAGAAGATAAAAATAAATGAAATAATCAAAGAAAATATGCTTAGAAAACCATAAAAAGGGCTTTTCAAAGGGTTAAATCATGCAAAATGCTTATTGTTAATAATAATACCTTAAGCATGTATGTATCTAGGACCTTGTAGTTCATAAGCATCATTCAAGCTGTTCACAGGAGAAGGATATGAAACTGAAGTATGTTGTCTAAACAATGTCAGGACTAAGGAGATAGACCAGAGGTCTAAGACAAACAGACATAGCTGGTGCTGACCAAGTCCCCACAGCTCCACTGAAAGACTGTCTTGTTACGTGAAGACCCAGAAAAAGGTTTTCTTTTCTTAGTTGGTATGAATCAGCTAGAGCCATCCAGACTTTTCACAGCTCTGAAGGATGGTGGGCAAATAGTGCTGATAGTAGTCCATGCATTTTGAACTGTTTGACCATGACCTCAAGCCTCTCTGACCTTAGTTCATCTTAGAAGATATTGCCCTTCCATCAACAGCTTAGAACATCAATGGTAGAAAAATGGTGGAGTAAGATATGCACATAAATAATGAGACTCTAAAGTTTCTGCATTTGGCAGCCTACTGAGGAAGTCATTTCGTAAAACATACAGAAATCAGATAAGCTCAGCAGCCCCCACCAGGGGCCCTGGTAAGGGCACAGACATTAGAGACTGACTGCAGCCCAGCTCTGGCTGCTGTTGGCATGAGGCCTGTATTTCCACGGCACTTACACAAGTACAGAGAGTTCTCAGAGTGGCTAAAGGCTCCCCTCCTGTCTGGACCAGCTGGCCCATCTCGGTTCACCAGGTTACTGATGGCAGCCAGTGATCGAGTAGTTTTTAAGCCACAGATTCTTTTCAGTTGACTTCAAGAATTCTGTTCCTTGTGTATTAGAAATGTCATTTCACCACTTTAAAACTCTTTGGTCTTGACATATTGGAAGGATTGGATTTTTTTTCTTGTTGCTTTAATTGAGTCCCGAGTGGTTGTGCCTCTTAGATTCCAAGGTCTTAAGCTGAGCTGTTCAAATCACACAATTTGCTTCTCTCTCTCTCTCTCTCTCTCTCTCTCTCTCTCTCTCTCTCTCTCTCTCTCTTTCTCTCTCTCTCTCTCTGAATTGTTTCTTTTGTTGCCATTTTGAGAGATCAAATAAAAAAAAGAGTATCCATCCTTTGGGCTCACTGTTTACTGATTATTTTTTCCTGAATGGTCTCTCTGCTCTTCACAATAATCTTCAGACTCTGGAATGTTGTGCTGGTGATGTCTTGGTCTGTAAGAACGTCATCATCACAGACAGATATATCTAGGATGAAGTCAGCTAAGTCTGGGTGTCTCAAACCCAAGAACCTCTTGCAATGGAAAGACTGTGCTTTTTTTCATGGATTTCTGTGGCTCTGAAGACACATGAGGCAACTTATATTTCATTCTAAGTCCTTAATTCTGCATTTAGGACCTGACAGAAAAGAGCTCAGTACTGTTTCATGTGCCTGAAGGGCAGAAACAAGATGATAGAGGCCTGGGTTCCATGGGAAATGTGAGAATTGTGTGAGGAAATGTCAAAGTGACTGTGTGCTCAGACTAAGCCCTTCTAGAAGAGCATCTCCTAACCTGGATTGCATAAACATATTGAGAAAGGCCATAGGAAGGCATTTATTATTTTGCAATAACAGGATTTTATGACCAAACACATTTTTGTAAAATTTAGCACCTGTATCTGATTAAAAACTTTTTTAAAACTAATACCCAAATCTTAAGGGTGAGACATTAGATTTACATTAAAGGAACACAGATAACTATGATTACTATTTCTGTTATTTTACCCTTAGCCAACACAACAAAAAGAAAAACAAATAAACAGAATGACTGGAAAGGACGTCCCCATATAAAATGTATAAAGCTAGCATATTTTTACCACATCCTCAGGTCACTCTGTTTTTCCCTCCACAATACATCTGTTGTGTTTACTGGTATCAAAGTGACCACGGGTGTTTTGAGGATCTGGCTGAGAAGGCAAGTTGTGGATATATTTAATATTATGTGGGACCAGCCACTTGTGTGAACTCCCATGTCAGAATGGCTTCCAAAACTCCCTCTCTGCTCACTGAGCATTGAGCACAGAGTTGTAAGGCCTGAGGTCAAACTGTCGTAAATAGATGCCCTGTGGTGCTCATCATCACAAATGTGTGAGAAGAAATAGAAACTAATTTGACATCCACAGAGCCAGAAGCTAGTCTGCAGAAAATTCTTCAAAACCTAACAGATCATGTATGAATGAAACTTGGCCTTTTTGAAATTTGAACCATTCTAAGAATTTACATGGCATCTCCAACAGCAAGTTTTGAGGAGAAAGAAACTTTCACAGTATCAATAATAAACATATTTTGATCAGCTATGCTAGAGGAAAAACTAAATTATTTACCTTTTGTTTTTCATTAAATTTATTGGAACAATATTGGTTAATAAAGCTATATAGGTTTCAAGTGTATAATTCTATGATACATCAACTGTATCATAGGCATTGTGTGCCTACCAACCAAAGTCAAATTTTCCACCACCATATATTTGAGATAAATTATCTATTTTCTTTAGAGAAAATAAATTATCTATTTTCTTTAAGTGATCATATATCAATCACTTCATCAATACATGAAGAAGTGATCAAAGCTAAAAAGCTATAAAAAGAACTGGAAATGTGTGTCAGGTAGTTCATAAATATAAATATTATATTATTTTTCTTGAGCTTTGGGATTTTTTATGATTGGTCAACTAAAAAGTTTTGTCATGATACTTTTATTATAAATATTCTCTTTCATACCTCATTTTGTATTCATAAGTTCAATTCAGATGATTCAGTATCTCTAATTAACTGCCCCATCATTCACATTTACCAGCTCTCACCCCTTGTCCCAAACAAATACAGTATTTCCCCATTCTGGATCACAGAGTGTGAATGCACTGAGCTGGAACATGGCCTCAGATAAAGTAGGGCTGGCTTGATCACAGGGAACGGCAAGGTCAATTACATTATGAGGTGCCCTCTGGGTCTCCCTGGCTACACCTGTCAATAGCCTGTGTCTTCAGATGTCCCCAACTTCTCTAGCCTGAAGTTACTTTCATCTGCCACCAAAGAAGGATCATTCAAGAATGTGGCATCTGATGGATCTGCAGTCTCCCTTGAACCTCCCACATGCACTGAGGTGAAAAGCTTTCCTCTGGCTTTGCCCTGTGTGGAAGGATCTAACTTTGAGAATAACTCCACGACCTAAGCAGCAGACCTTTTCCTCAACATGTGCAAGCACGGTGTTGTCATCTGGAAATCCTGCTTTCCACAAATCCTGCCTTTAAGGATAGCCTTGCTGATGTGGACAGAAACACCGACTTCAGAAGCAAAAATCAAGTCCTATTTAGGTGAGTGTTCATTAGATACCCAACAGAAAATGAGGTCTCAGCACTTTGCTTTTCCCCACTGTGTTTCCACTACCCAGGACCACATTGGAGCAAAGCAGTTGTTTAGCAGTATTTCTTTAATGAAAGATTGGCATCTAATATGAAGAATTTCCATCGATAGGCTCTTCAGTTTCCACCCAGTTTAGGATTCTTCTCTACAACATTCTATTTATCTTGAATACCATTTTAATGGGGAAAACCCCACTACCTCTAAATATAATGTTTCTTTTCAGTTATAGACCAATTTAATTACTAAAAAGTGTCTCCTTCTATTGGCATTAACATCTTACTGCAATTTAGTTTGTCCAACCTTCCCTTCTCCCTCCACCATCAAGGAAATAGACTTACTGTCCCGTCCACAAATCAGGACCTGAAATATCGGAGGAGAGTTCTCCTCCACCAGCCACAATAATCTCTGTTAGATTAAGTGTCATACTCCACATCACTGCATTTTCAAATCTGTTGCTGTTCTCATGCTTGCTGACACATTCTCTCATCTATCAAAACCTCTTGTAAAACGGTTCAATCTGAACTGAGTGTTTTAGGGCCACTGCTTTGCTTATTCTGGATGCCCCACTTTTCCTGATGACATCGAGCCTGGCAGCTTCATCTCCCTGTTCAGCTTGCCCTTAATCATGGCAATAAGTCTCCTGTCTTCTTTTCATGGTTGGGCCACTGTGTGGTTCACTTTTTTCTAGCAGTGAATCTATATTTTCCTTGGTTACATTTTATTTGCTCACAAGTTTTGCATCTTCATTTTACTATCTGATGGCACCAAGTCTCCACTCCCACGTGTGCATCAGGCCATCTGATCTCTCCCGACATTCTTCTCCGAGGAGCCTTTTTCCATCTCCATGCTCTTCTCAACACAGGCTGTCAGCTCATTCATTCATTCAGCACATATCTTGTAAGTACTTGTCATGTGCCAGTACTCTGCCACTTTATTGACTGCAATTAAAATTAGGCTTTTACTGCATTGTTTTACACTTATCATTGACCCACAAATCAGTCCTCTGTTGTATAGAGCCAACTAGTTTCCACTTACCTTAATGAAGTATAACTCTGACTTTTTGAATCTTTGCCAAAATCCCAGTAGAGTACCTATAGTAGAGATACTTAGTGTGTGCTGCAGACCAGTGGCCATCAGCGAACTCTTTGTTATTGTTCTGTGACATGCTAAGCACAGAAACACAAACATGTAGCTTTCAGAAAGTTGTATAGTAATTTGACAGAGTGATTACAACAGTGAATCTAATAATAAAAATTTTGGTTTGCCTTTCATATGTTTTTTTGTAATTTTATTTTTCCAGTAATTAATTTTTATTATAATCTACAAAATTATCAGATCAGAAACTTTTAAGACAAATAAGCAAACAAAATCTGAGCTGGTTCTTCACCACACAGTTTAAGAATACCTGATACAAAGCATTTCTCTGTCCTAGCAACAAAGTGTTTTGAAACAGCCTTGGCGTTTTATATTACCTGTGGGCCTTTTGGTGTTCCCAGCTATGCTTGTTTGTTTTTTCTCTCCCCAGTGCCCAGTACACTGTCTGACACATGGCTAGTGTTCCTTAAACATTTTGAATGAAAGAATGACTGGGAAGTCAAGTTCAAAGTCTGTTCAGTGTGACCTTCAGGAAGGTGGCTGCATGGTAGAAGGGAGTGGATTTCCCTTCCCACTATGCACAGGAGAGAATCAGGCTGATCTGCAGAGGAACAGAGCAAGGGGCCAACAATATTGCAACATTTATAAAAACAGGACATCAAAAATTATAGCAGACATTGAAAAACCAAACGGTAAGAAGACTGCTTCAGGATAAGAAGGGGCCAGGGATCAGTTTGGGGACCAGGGAGGTTGCAGGCCCCAGGCCCGGTGCTCCTGGGTCTGCCTCAGGGCACCTGGGAGAGCTGAGTCACCGCTCCCTCCAGGGACAACAAGGATTGAGTAGCAAGGGGGGAGACCTGGTTGCTTGAAGGCACAGAGCGGGGAGTGAGGACTGAGAGACAGTCACACAGAGGCTGTGAGCACCCACACATAGCCCTGGGAAGACTGAGAGCCCCAGCCTGCATGACCAAGGGCAGCCTGGTCGTGTGCCTGCACCCCCAACCTGGAGATAGTGTGGTTTTGTGGAAGACCCAGACCCCACAGCCCTGAACAAGGAAAGGGCAAGA
Source organism: Phyllostomus hastatus (assembly GCF_019186645.2). Classification (NCBI taxonomy): domain Eukaryota; kingdom Metazoa; phylum Chordata; class Mammalia; order Chiroptera; family Phyllostomidae; genus Phyllostomus; species Phyllostomus hastatus. Next base: position 36,250,614 of record NW_025334028.1, read on the forward strand.
GAGCTCGCAGGAACCTGGAGCCTGCGGTGAACTTGGGGAAGTGCACACTCCCTTAGATCCCCCGGGGCTTACACCATGAAGTGTGTGCTCCTCCAGGTCTGCTGTGGCTAACACCATGAACCCAGAAAAGATGCGAGCGCTCTGCAGGATTCCAGAGCCTGGGAGGGCTGTGAGTTCTTGTGAAGGTGCTTGGGAGTGCCCAAACACCCAGTGCCCTGTGGAGAGGCATCCAATCAGCCCTGGGGACAGTACTCAAGTGACTGACTGAATTCTGATTCAGAAGGGAGAAAAGCATTCCAATTGCCCCTCAGCCTGCTGAAGCCCGCAAGACCAGAAAAACAGGTTTGGCCAGCTAGAAACCATCAAGAGGTTTGTGTGTATTTGCTTTCTTTGTTTTAGTTTTAGTTTTTGTGTTGTTGTTTGTTTGTTTTTATCTTTTTTAAGTAACTTTTTAAATTTTAATCCTTATTATTTTTATATCTCTCAATTCCTTATGTTTCTCTTCCTTTCATCCTAGTGTTATTCCTTCTTTTCCAAATTTCTCTCTCCTTCATTCAATCTTCTACTTTCTTCCCCTTTTTTATGAACCTGAAAGTTATTGCAAATTTGTATTAGCTTTTTTCATTATTCTTACATTTTTATTAGTATTTTGGAATACCTCTTCTTTCTGTATAGTCTTCTTTGCTTGGCTGGCTATACTGTATCATTTGATAGGTTTCCCCTGTTATATCATTCATAGTGTATTGCTAATTTACTGTCCTTCATTTGTGTTCCATTAGCACACTACTCAAGGTTCTACACTCCCTATTCTTGTTATCTAGATCTCATAGACTCTGCCATATGATTGTTGCTCTAATATTACTGTAAATAAGACCTATTCCATACAATTGTAAATACTACACTACACCCCTCCCAGATCTCAGCCCACTTTGAGGTTTCCTGAACTTTATTATTCTAGTGGTTAACTGTATTCTCTTACACACTACTCCTATTTACTATTGTTCACTCCCACCCTACCTCAGAATCTGACCTCCCACAGCCTCACTGCTTTCTAGATCCAACTCACAATCCTTTCCTCACCAATAAGAGTCTTATCTTCTTTTCATCCTTTCTAAAACATGGCTAGTGGGGTAGAAGATCATGGTTAACACTATACATAGCCAAAGTATTTCCTATCTCTTCCTACTGGCTGCTACTGTAAATATCATAGAATACTGTCTTGCTGTCTTAAACCATTTTGCCTTACTCCTCCAACTGATCACAAAAAAGAGTAGGGGGAAGCTGTGAACACCAGGATACCAAAAGGAAACTGCACCACTGAATCTCACAGGTATTCTACCACAGAAGTTCACACCATGAAGCCAGGGAACCAGAACAGATCAATTAAAAAACAGAGGCTACCAAGAAGAGCCTCACAAACAATGGGAAGACAAAGAAACAATCCCCAAATGAAAGGAAAGGAGGAAGCCTCAGAAAGTATGCTAAATGTAACAGAGGCAACTCCACTATCAGATATTGAGTTCAAAGAAATGATTATCAGGAAGCTCAATGTGCTCACAATGAGCTACCAGAAACTACAGGGAAGTTACAATGATCTCACTGCAAACTATATCAACATGAGAAAAGGATATAGAAACTATGAACAAGGGCCAAAAGGAAATGAAGAATACAATTTCTGAACTGAAGAACACAGTAGAAGGAATGAAAAGCAGGATCAAAGAAGCAGAAGATTGGATCAGCAACTTGGAGGACGAAGTTGAAATAAACACCCAGAAAGATCAAGAAAAGGAAAAGAGGCCCAGAAAGAATGAAGAGGGATTAAGAGAAATGCAAGACAATATGAAACATAATAATATCCATATGATAGGGATACCAGAAGGAGAAGAATAAGAGCAAGGGATAGAAAACCTATTTGAAAAAGTAATGATAGAATACTTTCCTAATTTGATGGGGAAAAAAGTCACACAAATCCAGGAAACACAGAGAGTCCCAATCAAGAGGAACCCAAAGAGACCCACCCCAAGACACATTATAATTAAAATGGCAAAATTTCAAGACAAAGAGAGAATCTTAAAGGCATCAAGGGAGAAACAGGAAGTAACATACAAGGGAGCCCCAATAAAGCTAGCAGCTGACTTCTCAATGGAAACACTCCAAGCAAGAAGAGAATGGCAAGAAATATTCCAAGTAATGAGAACCAGAGGTCTGCAACCAAGGTTACTTTACACGGCAAGGCTCTCAATCAAGATAGAAGGCCAAATAAGAAGCTTCCCAGACAAAAGAAGTCTAAAAGAATACACCTCCACCAAACCAGCTCTTCAAGAGATGCTAAAGGGACTACTTTAAGGAAAGGAAGGAAAGGAGAGAGAGAGAGAGAGAGAGAGGAACACAGGTACATAAATGGCAATGAACAAGTACCTGTCAATAATAACCTTAAACATAAATGGATTAAATGCTTCAATCAAAAGACATAGAATAGCTGAATGGATAAGACAGCATGACCCACACATATGCTGCCTGCAACAGACCCATCTCAGGTTAAAAGACCTACACAGGCTGAAAGTAAAGGGTTGGAAACAAATTTTCCAGGCAAATGGTCAAGAAAAAAAAAGCCAGGGTAGCAATACTCATATCAGACAAAATAGACTTCCAAAAAAGGGCCATAAAGAGAGACCCAGAAGGCCACTTCATAATACTCAAGGGAAGAATTCACCAAGAAGACATAAATATTGTAAATATATATGCACCCAACATAGGAGCACCCAAATACATAAAGAAATCTTAGAGGACTTCAAGAAAGATATTGACAGCAACACAATTATAGCAGGGGATTTTAACACCCCACTGTCAAAAATGCACAGATCTTCCAAACAAAATATTAACAAAGACATTGTGGCACTGAACAATGCCCTAGATGAAATGGACTTAACTGATATATACAAAGCCCTCCATCCCAAAGAAGCTAAATACACATTCTTTTCAAACGTACATGGAAGATTTTCAAAGATAGACCACATGATAGGACACAAAGCAAGCCTCAACAATTTCAAGAAAATTGAAATCATACCAAGTATTTTCTCAGATCACAAGGGACTGAAACTAGAAACCAACACCAAGGAGAAAAAACCCAAAACACTCAAAATCATGGAGATTAAATAGCATGCTATTAAATAATGAATGGGTCAAGAATGATATTAGGGAAGAAATCAAAAGGTTTTTGGAAACAAATGAAAATGAACTCACAGCAACCCAAAACTTATGGGACACAGCAAAAGCAGTCCTGAGAGGGAAGTTCATAGTGATACAGGCATACCTAAAAAAGATAGAAACATTTCAAACAAACAACCTAACCCTATGTCTACAAGAACTCGAGGAAGAACAACAAAGACAGCCCAGAGCAAGTAGAAGGAAGGAAATAACCAAGATCAGAGCAGAATTAAATGATACAGAGAGTAAAAGCACAATTCTAAGGATCAAGGAATCCAGGAGCTGGTTCTTTGAAAAAATTAACAAAATTGACAAGCCTTTAAGCAGACACATCAAGAAAAAAAAAAGAGAAGACCCAAATAAACACAATCAGAAATGAAAGAGGAGAGATTACAACTGATACCACAGAAATACAAAGGATTGTAAGAAATTACTATGAAGAAGTGTATGCCAAGAAATTTGAAAACCTAGGTGAAATGGACAAATTTCTAGAAAAATATAATCTTCCAAAACTGAATAAAGAAGAAGAAGCAGAAAGCCTGAACAGACCAATAACAGCAAAAGAAATTGAAGCAATAATCAAAAAACTCCCAACACACAAAATCTCTGGACCAGATGGTTTCACAGGAGAATTCTACAAAGCATTTAAGGAAGAGCTAACCCTTATCCTTCACAGACTATTCCAAAAAATCCAAAAAGATGGAAGACTCCCAAACTCTTTTTATGAGGCCAACATCATCCTAATCCCAAAACCAGATGAAGACACAACAAAGAAAGAAAACTTCAGGCCAATATCACTGATGAACATAGATGCTAAAATCCTCAACAAAATATTGGCAAACCACATCCAACAATACATGAAAAAGATCATACACCATGATCAAGTGGGATTCAGTCCAGGGATGCAAGGATGATACAATATTCGCAAATCAGTAAATGTAATGCATCACATAAACAAAAGCAAAGACAAAAATCACATGATCATATCAATAGATGCAGAAAAAGCATTTGATAAGGTATAGCATCCATTTATGATAAAAGCACTCAGCAAAGTGGGAATAGAGGGAACATTCCTCAACATTATAAAGGCCATATATGAGAGACCTACAGCCAACATCATACTCAATGGGGAAAAGCTAAAATCTTTTCCACTAAGATGAGGAGCAAGACAAGGCTGTCCAATTTCACCACTTCTATTCAATATAGTACTGGAAGTTTGAGCCACAGCGATCAGACAAGAAAAAGAAACAAAAGACATCCAGATTGGAAAGGAGGAAACAAACTGTCACTGTTTGCAGATGACATGATAGTGTACATAGAGTGTGTACTAGAGAATCCTATAGACTCCGCCAAAAAACTGCTCGACCTAATAAATGAATTTGTCAAAACAGCGGGATACAAAGTCAATATCCAGAAATGAAAGGCATTTTTGTGCACCATCAATGGAACAGCAGAAGTAGAAATCAAGAAAACAATCCCATTTGATATAGCAACAAGAAAAATAAAATACCTAGGAATAAACCTAACCAAAGAAGTAAAAGACCTGTATTCAGAAAACTATATAACACTGAGGAAAGAAATCAAGGTTGACACAAACAAATGGAAACATATACCGTGTTCATGGATTGGAAGAATTAACATCATCAAAATGTCCACACTACCCAAAGCAATTTACACATTCAATGCAATACCTATTAAAGTACCAATGGCATATTTTACAGATATAGAACAAACACTTCAACAATTTATATGGAACCATAAACGACCCCAAATAGCTGCTGCAATTTTGAGAAAGAAGAGTAAAGTAGGAGGGATCACAATACCCAACACTAAACTATACTACAAGGCCACTGTAATCAAAACAGCCTGGTACTGCCATAAAAAAAGGCACATGGACCAATGGAACAGAACAGAGAGCCCAGAAATAAACCCAAGTGTCTATGGTCAATTAATATTTGACAAAGGAAGCAGCAACATAAAATGGAGTAAAAATAGCCTCTTCAACAAATGGTGTTGGGAGAACTGGACAGCTATGTGCAAAAAAATGAAACTCGAGTACCAACTTACACCTTACACAAAAATAAATTCAAGATGGATAAAAGACTTAAATATAAACCATGACACCATTAAAGTCCTAGAGGAGAATGTAGGTAGGAAAATCTCAGACATTTTATGCAGAAACTTTTTTGCTGACATGTCCCCTAGAGCAAGGGACATAGAGGAAAGAATAAACAAATGGGATCTCATCAAAATAAAAAGCTTCTGCACGGCTAAAGAAAACAGTATTAAAATAAACAGCGAACCAATAGTATGGGAAAACATATTTGCCAATGATACCTCAGACAAGGGTTTAATCTCCAAAATATGTAAAGAACTCACACGACTCCACTCTAAGAAGACAAGCAACCCAATTAAAAAATGGTCAAAGGACTTGAACAGACACTTCTCCAAGGAGGACATATAGAGGATCCAGAGACACATAAAAAGATGTTCAATATTGCTAGCTATCAGAGAGATGCAAATTAAAACCACAATGAGATACCACTTCATACCGGTCAAAATGGCCATCATCAGCAAAGCAACAAACAACAAGTGCTGGAGAGGTTGTGGAGAAAAGAGGACCCTAGTGCACTGTTGGAGGGACTGCAGACTGGTACAACCACTATGGAAAGCAGTATGGAACTTCCTCAGAAAACTAAAAATGGATCTGCCTTTTGACCCAGCAATTCCACTGCTGGGACTCTATCCTAAGAACCCTGAAACACCAATCCAAAAGAACTTTTGCACCCCAACATTCATAGCAGCACAATTTACAATATCCAAGTGCTGGAAGCAGCCTAGGTGCCCATCAGTAAATGAATGGATCAAAAAATTATGGTACATTTACACAATGGAATTCTATGCAGCAGAAAGAAAGAAGGAACTCCTACCCTTTGCAACAGCATGGATGGAGCTGGAAAGCATTATGCTAAGTGAAATAAGCCAGGCAATGAAAGACAAATACCATATGATCTCACCTTTAACAGGAACCTAAACAACAAAACAAACAAACAAGCAAAATATAGTCAAAGTCGCTGAAATAGAGGACAGGCTGACAGTGACCAGAGGGGAGAGAAGAGGGAATTTCAGGGGAGAATGGGAAGGGTTTACAGGAAAAAATACAAAGGACACATGGACAAAAACTAGGGCGGTGTGGAAGTGGGAGGCAGGTGGGGAGGGATGGTGGGGAGGGCTGGAATGGAAACAAAAGGCAGAAAACTGTACTGGAACAATGACTAAAGCTTAAAGAAAAAGCAAAAAAAAAAAATCCATTCAGTGTGTGGGTGTCCATGCACACATGAATGTGTGGAAACAAAGCTGGTGTGGCACATAGGCTTAGAAAATGTGCTCTACAATTTAATTCCTTCCTTTGCATTTTGATATAACACACTTCTATCTCAAAAATGAAACCATGGTTGGATGTAGGGTGAAGGCTCTTGAGTAGCTCAGGATTAGGTATTAGAATCAATTTACCTGCTTGGTCTATTCCTGTTTTTTTTCTCCGTACTGTCATGTTTCAATAGCAAAATGACAAAAACAACTAGAGGTCATTCACCACAAAACAGTCCACATCTTGTTTTTTATGTATATTTTACATGTGGTATATCATAGACATGAGTGTTTGCAGGTAAAGCTCTGACTTTATACATGTTTACATAGTAAGCACTGACTATATACATGTATATATAAGGCACCTGTTGTATACATGCATATGTACTAAGCACCAAATGTATACATGTATATTAAACATAAGCTGTATACATGTGTACACATTAAGCACTGACTGTACACAGGCCAATGTGTGCTCTCTGCAAGGGCTGTCTGGCACTATCTTTTCCCTTTACTGTGTTCCCTCCATCTCATTCTCACTTGGCTCATGGTAGCATGCGTAAAATGTTGCATCTTTCTTACATTTTTCAGGTTGAAACTGCAAGGGTGTATGTTTGCACATCTTATGTCAATAAATTAACTGCAAATATAGCGCTTCAAAAGTGTTCATGATTTGCCTTAAGTAAATAGATTTCAACAATATAATCATGGAATGTGGTATGCTCCTTAATCGTGGTGGTTGAAGCCCATCAGAAACTATTTTTACTAACAGAACAAAGAAGGGAGTTGTGGCAATATTTCTAACAATGTATTCAAAAACATGTTTGCTCAAAATACTGAATGTAAGCAATTACAAAGTAGTAGGTTTCCTTTAAATTCTGGAACTTTGCATGTAAATTTCTACTTTAGTTCTTTAGGCAGTGTATTGTCCAAGCCTGAGCCATGTTGAATAACTGTGATCCAGGATTATTCAACATTTGTTTGCTTTAAGTGAGATTTTTCTGTGCTTATTTAAGCCACTGATGATTGTCAGCAAGTGATAATGTGGGTGAATGTTTCAAAAAAGTTTGAATTCCCATCCTGTACATGATGGACTTGACACAGGAGACAGATCTAGCAGGTGGCTTGAGATAGGTGGCAAATTGGATGGCACTAGTCCTCTTCCTGAAGGAGACTTGATGACTGATGTTGTATGCAATTTCCAGCTCATAGGGAAAGAGAAGGCAGGCTGATTTTAGCTGGTTTTCTTACTGTTTTTAGTTGTCCACAGACTGCTATCACTTACTGCCTCTGCCCAGGCCACATGCTTCCCTCCACTGTCCATAACCTTGGTCTGCCTTTGGGGTCAAGACATTCAGTCTTAAAAGTATGAGCATTAAATTAGCTACCAAACTTTGTGATGCTTGTTGGCAGTTTTATAAGCTAGACAAAAACATCAGCTTGCCCTTAACTTTGCATTTTGTGCCAGATCTTAGCTGGGGTTAAAAGGTTCAAGTAAATTTTATGTCTTCCCATAATTTCATTAGATTGAAGAGATAATATTTTTTGGACTTTTCTAATGACCAAAAAAGTGTGACATATTTATGTGTGGAGTTATTCACCTCTGGACTTACTCAATATGACTTCTAATCCTAAGAATGGTTTTATTGTCATCCATCTAGGATTTCATTCCATCAGTAGCTTTGCCTGTCTGGGGAAGGAGAATATAAATGGTAAATTGAAGTTTTTTTTAAAAGATTGGGTCAATAAATATTCAACATTTGATTGTGGCTGACTTTGAAAAACTCAAGTTTATGTTGGAAAAATATGGTTATTCTTAGTTTTAGCACTTTTTTGCCTGCATCATAGCAAAAGCACATTACCAATATTGATTTTTTGTTAGTAATAAATTTAAACACAAATGGTCTTTGTACTGTCTAGCTTCTAACATACTCCAGGGCAGGATTTAGAACATCATTGTTTGACAGGTGTTCCCAGGCTGCATTAAGAGCTTCATATTTCTCCTGCCACCTAATTGCCACTTTCAGCATGTGCACGGTGTCCCTATCTTTTCTGTGAGCAGCCTTGGGAACAAGCTGCAGCCCCACTCACCTGCTCTCAACAAGACCTCACCGTGCTTTCTGCTGAGTGTCTGACAGTAACTGTGTTCTGGTTACACAAACCCACTGGTTCCTCTGTAGGGAACTTGGATTTCGTGTCAGACCTCATTTTAATAAATTTGTTTTGCTCTAGATGGGACCTAATACAAAGTTCTCACCCCCCTTTCCCCAGAAGAATACTTGTCACCTGGAAATAAAATAAAAAGTCAGCAAGGCAGCCTTCTTGGAGAAAAATGGCCTCCTGTGCAAGGGGATGAAGTCAGTGGCTTAGTGCCCATGCATGTTTCCAGAGGGGGCATTTGGGAATGGGTCAAGTTAGACCATATTCTAGACATCAAGCTCTACCTGGTCATAAAAAAATTGATGAAAGTAAATTAGTTCTAAGGAGTCTGCAATAACTGATCAAATAAATTAAAAGGGTCTGTATGCTAGGTGCCTTTTCATCCTTGCTTAGAATATACAGGGCTATGGAAAAGTACAATGAAAAAGTCAAACTTTTGAAAAAATCTAATTTGGCTTTTTTGTTTTTTTTTTTAGAAATACTCGGTATGTTTGATATTTGTCATGTGTCACCACTTTCAGGTGTAATACCAATGCTTTGATATTGGGGGCAGGGAATTAGAATTAAAGTAGAAATGCTAAAGCCAATCAATTGTTTCAAGTGATAAAATGTCTCTTTCAAATGGAATTTTTATTCTGGACCTATTTCTGACTGTGTGTGGCATTGCAGCGCTATTTGCTTGGAGCTCAAATTATACTAAGAAAAAGGCACAGAGGAAATCAGAGATAAATAAACCCACTTCCTCCTGAGACAATGTAAAGCAAATCTCTAGCTCGCTGTAGTCCGGCCATGGATGCACGAGGAGGCCTGAACTCAGGCCACCAGGTCTGCTGGCATTCATGCAAGCTTCACCTTGGGCGATTTATTGCCTAAGGTAAAATGAGAGGGATGTTTCCAAAGGATCAGGAGAAGCATTTTTTTTTCTCTCAAAATCAAAACAAATGAGCCAAAAAAGAAAAGAAAAGAGGAAAACCTCATGGAGAGAACTGTCTTTGGTGTCTTGGGCAAACCTTAAGTGTCCCAAACACTCCTTCAGTAAATGAAGGGAAAAAAATGAAAACAAACACTAATAATCTGCATAATTGTACCACTCCCCAGCAGATTATGGCCCAGGATGAGCAATATGTATTTGCTGTCTGTGGCTTTCTCAAAAACAAGGAAATCCTGTTGTGCTAAAAAAAATTTCCAGTTGCCATAGTTCTAAGAAATCAAATAACACTGACTATATAAATTATGTATTATTTTAGTAAAGATCTAAGTTAAATTGAAAAAAATATCTTTCAAGCATGATGGAAACATTTAATCTCATTTATCATTTAATTCTCAGATTCCAAAATTTGTCCATTATTTTTTTAGAAAACTCAGGTCAAAACTTTAGTTAGGTCCATGAAAATATTTATTTGTGGTCATGTCAGTTAATTTTTATCAAAACATATTTAAAGCATTACTGAGGGTCAGTTAGCAAGCTAAAAAGATGGACAGTAATGTTATGTGTTGAGAAGAACATCTTAGATAACTGAATATGAATGATTTGGGTGCAGTAATATAAGTTAATTTTGGGAATAAAAACATGGTTCTTCCATTTTATGGTAAAATTAATTAAATTTTGTCTTTCTTATTTAGCTAGAAAAGTCACAGATTCCTGCAGCCTTAAGCCCTTTCACTGTAAGCCCTGTATCTTCAGCTAACAGAGATGCTCATTAAGGCAATCCCTGTGTGTTCAGACAGAGCTGTGACCCATGTATTATATCAGCTTTGATTTAGGTTTCTTTAATGAGCAGAGCCTCACTCATGTAATCTAGGTTATTTTTAAAAAGTGAGTCTGATTTGGAAAAATGACTTCCGGGTATCCCCTTAAACAGTATCATATTTCTCAATGGGAAACTCTGTTATTAAATTATTTTTTCATTGTGACTTGTTAACTGACCTATATTTTCAAGTGACTTTTCAGCTGTTTGTTTATTTAATCAATCTTTTTGGGGAAGAAAATATTCATATTGTTCTTGTTTTTTAAAATGGTATTTTTCCAGAGAAGGGTCTAAGGACCACCATTTTTTAAAAATGAGTCATGGAGTAGCAGAATGAGATTGGAGAAGAACAGGTGTTGTGAGGATGGAGTGATAGGAAACGATGTAGTAACTGAGGATAAGTGACATGCGAAGGTCAGGAAACTGAAGCCCACAAAGCTGGTCACAATGTGAAGATAAGACAATGGCCATTTTAGCTGAAGGGATCTGGGATTTGTTATGTGGTAGAGTAATATTTTTTGATCTATCAATTTTTTCTTTGTTTTTCTCATTCATCTTCACATGAGACTATGGATGCTTCTGTGTCCATTGTCTGAACTGAGGGACAAGAATAGGAGGAAGCAGAGGGACAGAGATAAAAGCATTAAATTCTATGGACTTTGGGTTCCTAAGCCCTAGATGCCAGAAAAAGATTGTACCAGGTGCCCAAGAGGGAAACCTCAGAGAGAGGACCTCTCAGAGAAGGTGTTAGAAGGGATGCTGTGGTGCAGGGGAGGGGATGGGAGGACAGTCCCTGGGGGGCTGTGACTAAGCGTCTTCTCTTCAGACCAGCCAGCCGGCTGTTTGTTTCCTTCTTGGCGTTGTCTGTGATCCTGGGAGGCTTTACCAGACATGAGCTGGGGTCTGGGTTCCAGAGCCTTGGGTAAGTTTTCCCATGGGCAAAACAGCTAGATCATTGTTCATAACATAGAACCCAATTAAGTTATTCTTTTCTAATTCACCCTAAAGTGGAACTTTATGGAGAATAAAAATTATTCACGGACAATTTAAAATTATTTCAAGCATGTTAAAAAAGATGTAATTCCACACCCGACTTTTCATACCCCGTTTTTCTTAGCTTTGGTTCTTTTTCCAAACTTGTATCTTCTCTTGGAGGAAAACCAGAAGAGGCTCCTGGCACTTTTGATCTCATGCCTTTATCATCTTTTAGGAGAAGAATAGTTTATAGTCCATCACAGCCCTCCTGAGGGGCTGTCATGCTGCTGGACATCTCTGAAGCTCTCCCCTCCCCCTGGCTTAGTCACTGAGCAAGAGCACAGCCTCACAGAGTTCACTTGGTGTAAGTGCTGAAGGCTGCAGCCTGCAGGCATGTAACAAGTCAAAATCAGGGACACTTTTGCTTCCTGCATTCTGCAGTTAGACTTCAATTATCTTAAATAATCACTGAAATGTGTTCTCCTAATTCATCATCTTGGTCCTGAATTAGGTCTCTGATGAAAGCTTATATTTACTCTCTGGTTCCTTTTACTACTACACTCTCTTCCTACCCCTGAGCACTTGGCTTTTCCTCATGAACCTCTCATTGCTTGCTTCACATTTAAGTCTTTCCCTCAGTGATTCCACCCATGGGTTTTACTATCTCCCATATCAAGCCTTATACCAAAGCTTGATTGCTTTATAATTTTTACTCCTTATCAGACTTATCTACTTGGCTGTGTAGCAGTTACTTCAAACAGCTTTTGCCTAATGGTAGGCTAGACACCTTTGTCTCTCTTTTCCAGTGCTCTTTCCAGAGGCATGGATAGATAGACAGATAGATTGATGAATAAATGGATAGATAGATGGATGGGTGAATACATGGATGGATGGATAGATAGAAGGATAGATGGATACATGTATGTATTGATGATTGGATGGATAAATGGATGCACAAATGGATGAATGGATGGATAAATTCCCACCATCCAATAAAACCTTTGCTGTCACTTAGAATAGTGCCCCAAACTGAATAAGTGTTAAATAACTATTTGTTAACATATAAATATATCAGTAAATAAGTGAATGCTATTTAAGCTTCAGAATGCCTCTAAATACTTTCCCTCAAACTCATGTTCTACCTAAAGTAATTTTTCATAAAAATTTCTCCTGCAAATTTGGAAGCACTTTCCAGTGACTATTATAGTACAAGATATGCAGTTTTAAAAAGACATGAGATGTTAGGGTACGTTCTTTAGCAATTTTGCACAGATGTGTTTTGAAGGTAGTACAGTAGTGGCCTGTGCTTTATCATGCATCTTTAAAGGAAGTGGTTTTGTTAGAATAATTTAAAAAAAACCCTCTTATTCTAAATAACTATCAGCATTTTTGTGGTAGAAAATGGAAACTAGAAATATTTTTATGACTCTTTTTTTTACCAAGTACTATCAGTTTCTCTGTTATGGATTATATAAAACATGCAAGATAGCATATACCATTATGGGAAACATAAGAATTATTTATATTTAGCTGAAATAGATAATTCCTCCCCTGACCCTCATCACTATTTATAATGCATACTTTTTTATACATAAGTTGTTTTAATAGGGGAAGTATTAATATAAACACCAGAGGTTTTCTTTAATTACTATCCTATATTTTGAATATATTCTTTTTTTTAAAAAAGCCTATTTCTCCTGCTAAAATATTTACATCCTTTGGTTAAACTTAAACTATTAAGTAATGGAGATAATAATAGTTTTAATTTTAGCCTCAGGAAAAAAACAATGAGTGATCACATCTACTGTAGTTAGTAATTGGCCAGTTGAGTTTTAGAGCTAAAATTCTATTTCCTCCTGGCTTTCCTAATTCCAGTTTTTATTTTTCTGTAAGTGAATGTTGGCAGCAATGCATGTAATGTTTTTCATTTGAATGGTGGATTTTGAGTCTCTACGTACAGTCCTGCTTTGCTTGTGTTGTGGACAGGAGCTTGGGAAATGTCCTCTCATACTCTAGGTGTGACCCTGGGGACCCTGGGAGAAGGTGCTCTGGGCCTGGGTTGCCTGCATCTGCAACAGACAAACCTGTGGGCAGACACACAGAACAATAGAAAAGGAGGCCAGGGACTCTTTTTTGATCTGATTTATGTAAAAGTGGAGATCTTTTTAGTTTTTCAAGGAAATTCAGCCTAGAAAACCAGAAGCAGCTAAATAAATCCCTAAGAACCACAGAAGGAGGAAGAAACTGTTCTGTGGGGTAATAGAGTTGACTACTTCTCTTTCAGCTCACAGGGTTCAGAAGAGCTAACAGCTGGCAGGAACCTCCTGTCACCTGGTGTAAGGGACCTCCTGTCCCCTGGTGTAAGGACAGAAGACTGCGATAAACGGGAAGGTGCCAGATGGAGACCAACAGTGGACTGAAGAAAAATCTACTGCAACATTTTATTGTACCTGTTTCTCAAAACTTGGAGCTTGGAGGAACTACCACCATCAGTGGTGGATGGTTCAGGGCAGGAAACCCCAGGAAACCCACCTGGAGGAGCTTTGGGTGGACCTTCTGCCCCGAAACAAGCCACTCTGCCAAGGCCTCAGGCAGACCACCTTCCAGTGACTGAGAAAAGGAAATGACTGTTCCGTTTCTTCATCTATTTAACCTAACTAATGATCTGTGCTAGCTGTCTTGGCTTCTTGACAATGGCTTTCAAAGTTAGTTACTTTACAGACAGAATCCCTCTCATACAAATAAAAACTCACTCTGTGTTCTTATCAAGTTGACCTGTGAAGGCAGGAGTCAGATGCACTGCTGGGGATCCTGAAACACAGAGGAACCGGCAACTGATTCATGGTGGACTCAACACAGAACTTGCTTTTTGTTTTCATTTTTTTCTTTTCCCTTTTCTGACCCAGATGAAGAGTCATGATCTATGAGTGATATATTCTTTTCTCTTTTTGTGAATCAGAATTCCTTTGTTTAAGTCTTGGTTAAAATTCAGTGTTTCTTTTGGACTTCCTTGGGAATTTTAGAGAAATGGGTTGGTGAGGGCAGTTAACAAGTTATGCAGAAACACTATAGCAATGTGCACAATTTAGTTCATAGCAATCAATAAGAATGCCCTAATACACATACAGCCACAGAACATGCAGAGATCACTCAAAAGTAAAGAAATACAACTAATCAGCAAATATGCAGAAAACTGCTTAAAGTTGTTGTCTTAGTCCGGGTTTTCCAGAGAAACAGGACCAAAGAATGTGGATGTGTATGGATGTGTGTGTGTGTGTGTGTGTGTGTGTGAATCGCAAACAGATTTATTGTAATGGTTCAGTTCATGTGATTATGAAGGCTAACAGGCCCCAAGATCTGCAATGAATCTGTAGGCTAGAGACTCAAGAGAGCTGGTGGTGTAGTCCTAGTTCAAAGGTCATCAGGGTCAAGACCCAAGAAGAGTTTATTTTCAGTTCAAGTACAAATGTAGGGAAAAGCCTATGTCCCATTTTGAAGGCTGTCAGGTAGGAGAACTATTCTCCTACTCAGGGGAGGGTTAAGCTTCTCTTCAGGCTTTGACTGATTGCATGAGGCCCTCCCACATCTAGGAGAGCAATCTGCTTCGCTCAGTCTACAGATTTAAATATTAACGTCATCCAAAAACAGCCTCACAGAAACTCCAGGAATGATGTTTTATCAAATATCTGGGAACTTCCGGCCCAGTCAATC
Source organism: Phyllostomus hastatus (assembly GCF_019186645.2). Lineage (NCBI taxonomy): Eukaryota > Metazoa > Chordata > Mammalia > Chiroptera > Phyllostomidae > Phyllostomus > Phyllostomus hastatus. Next base: position 36,265,784 of record NW_025334028.1, read on the forward strand.
TGAGACATTAAATTAATCAACACAGTTGCTCAAAAGACTCATATTAAAAAGCAATGAATTATTTTTTAAACTTTATATTTTACAGTTAAAAAGTGAGTGCTCAGATACATTGTTGGTGCAAGTATAAATAAGCACAAGCCTTATTTACTTGCGAAAATTATTAATTTACTTGACAAAGCAAACTGGCAAGAATCCTAAATGTTCATAGGCTTTGGCTCAGTATTCTTGCTTTGGGGACCCTAAGGTAATAAAGGCTCAATAAATGTGGAAAAATCAGAAATATAGCAAAATTTATCATGCTGTATTATTATAGTAATAAACATAAAGGAAATGACCTAAATTTTCAATAATGTAAAAATGAGTAATTATAGCATAAGCAATGTGAAGTGTGTTAAATGAAAAGGCACACTGTATAAAATATGTATAAAAAGACCCAAAAAGTCCCCAAAATATTAGTAAGCAATTATTTGGTGATAGTACACCTATAGGTAGCCTCTATTTATCCTTCATGTTTTTACTGAGAACAAAGAACTTAATTTGACACTTGGCTCAGTTCAACTTCCAGTTTTTTTGTTTGATGACCTCAATAATATCAATAGCACCAATCATCTTTTAAGTTTAGAGAGTGCCATGTGGATGGGGTAAAAAATAAAACCAGCCCTTACAGATTTTATTTTAATCAGATTCAAATTGCTACTCTCTAATTATTTAATTTGGAGACTATTTTTGGGTTGGTTTTTTTTTTTTTGAAATGAGGTACTGTGCAAGAAGAGGTTTTGTACATCAGAGACAAAATAGCTCAGTAGGTCTCTGCTTTGTATCATTAACTCGTATGTTGGGCCTTTGCACATATGTGTGGGTCAGAACATAAAGCTTATATTAGGAATATAGGGTAATTAACACTCTACTCAAAATGTTTACTTGCCCAAGTAGAGAATGTAATAAAAGATATTGCAAGCTAAAAATAAATCGTTATGTACACTAAATCAATTTTTTGGTACTTGGCTCAGTTTTAATATTCTCCTGGACAGAATCTTGTTAGAATAGCAATATTTAGTAATGCAAGTCTCTTCTTTTTAACTCTCGTGAACTGTCCTTGGGAGAGAATGGAACAATGGGTCTATAGTGAATGAAAAGTGTTCTGACAAGTCAAAAAGTCTGTCCATTTGGGAGAGAAAAAAAACAGAAACTTTAATCCTGGAGTGATTCTTCTTCAAAATAAGTATTGAATTTACTTCTATAATTTTGTTAGACATGGAACTGCCTTCAGCAAGTGCACGGTTGACGCTGGGCCTCATCTGGAAGGTGTCCCTCATGCAACCACAATACAGACCCACTGTGGGGGTGTCTCCATTTTCTCTCCACTTAAAGTGTTACCCTGAAAGTTGTACAATCAGTCTGTGGAGGCAAGTGAGACAGTGGAACATAAAATAATAACAGAAATAAGAACAGTAACTGTACATCATTTATTTTCAGTCTAAGATAAACACATGGACTACTACCCTGCCCATTTTCTTGATGGATGCTATTACCTTAAGCACCTCTACCCACTTCATTTTCTGGGTTATTTTAGACACAATTTATATTCTTTCTTTTTTTTTCCTCCTTAGTCATGCAATGTTTATTCTAATTTCATACTTTCTTATGTAAATATAATAAACCTCAGCACGTTCCCTTATTAATGAAGTGTCAGTCACTTCCTTATTCTGATAAGTGTTACAGGACACCCATTTGCATGGAGAATGTGTTAAACACCTCAGAATGCATGTTCTGATGTGACTATCCCATAGTGTCAGAGACTAAAAAATAGTTGGATGCTTTGAGAATCCTCAGGTAGAGGGTCTGGTGTAATAACTATTAGAGAAGAAAGCAGTGTGTTTGTGTTTAGTGGATACAGAGTTTCAGTGAGTCCCATCTGAGCAGCCAAAGAGCCTGAGCAGAAACCATGGAAGCCTGGGGAGATCCACCAACAGCCGTCAAATGCAAGTTCAAAATTTATATTAAGCACTCAAGCAAACATTGAATTCTCCATAATACGTAATGCCAATTACCCCATAAACCAAACATTTAACAGCTGAGGTTAAGTCAAACTCCGTCAAAGCCCATCAGCTTTCTTACTTTGATTTCATAGGTCCTGGGTATGTTTCAAGGACCTCTAAGGTCTGTGTGTCTCAGTTCACAAAGTGATGCCCTACAATATTTGAGGATCTAGATTCTGGAACACCCACTTTTGATGTGGGAAACCAATAACATCAATAACAGGATGGGAGCAAGTCTTGGGACACCAACACAGCTATCTTCATATGAATATCTTTAATGGTACATTAAAATTGAGATAAAAAAGGAGAGCAAAACAATAATTATGCCTTATAAAATCAGATCTGTAGGTCCAGATCTCTGTTGCTATGGAAACCAAAGTGACATCTTTGCAACTAATCAAAAAATGTATTTCATTCATAAAGTATTTACATTTCAGGGCTGTTAGTGGAGATTAACTGAGTTGGAGCATGTAAACCACTTAGCACAAAGAAAATACATAACACATGCTAATGCTATTAATACACAAATCTCTTTAACTCACCAAGGGTTTATCAGTCACTTCTATATTCTGCAGGGTATTTTAGAAAATGCTAAAATAAAAGGCCAAACTATAAAATAGAGTCTCTGATGGAACTTGCTATCCTTGGTTAGATATCAGATTTATAGCATGAAAAGTAAGATAACAAAATGAGACAGAATAACATAAAGTGAGGAAGGAAATTGCCATGAAATGGCAACCACTCTGATGACATGGCAGTTAGTATTTAATGAGGACTTACTCTGTTTCCATGACTGTGTGAAGCACATCGTGAATTGTCTCCATCCCTCCCTAGAACAGTCCTTCACACAGAGCAGAATGGAGGGGAGGGTGGAGGAGGAATTTGCTGCGCCAGGAGCCCTAGGTGACAGAGCAGGTATTTAGTCCCAGCCTTCAATTTGGTGCCTGTGCTCTTACACACTCACTGGTGGATGGGGGGAGTGATGGGCAGGAACTGCTCTCACCATGGCTCAAAGCCTTCAGTTAATTCTGCTGTGACATTGTGACTTATAATAAGAAATATGTATTTGGTCTTCTCCCCCCTTTTCTCTCTCACAGCTCCTAAAACCCTTGGAATTTCTTAAGTGATGAGAGAGATCAAGGTGTCTCTGCTACGTTTATGAGGTGACTTCTGGGAAACTGCAATACAGCCAACCCCGTGATTGTGATTGGAGAGTTTGAACTTTTGATCCACAACCCCAGCCTCCAGGGAGGGGAAAGGAAGTCGAATCAGACCCCAATGGTCAGTGATTTAATTAATCATGTCTATCTAATGAACCCTCCATAAAACCCCTCTAGCTGGGAGAGGGTATGGAAGATCCCTACCCTGCCCCATATCCCTTGCCCTTTACATCTCTTCTATCTGGCTGTTTTTGAGTTATACCTTTTTATATAAACTGGTAATCCAGCAGTAAACTATTGCTCTGAGTTCTGTGAGCACTCTAGCAAATTAATGGAATTCAAGGATGGGGTGCAGGAATCCATGATCCATAGCGGCCTGTCAAAAGCACAGGTGACACTTGGACTTGTGATTGGTGTCCGAAGTGGGTGGGACAATCAAGCGGAACTGATGCTCTCTCCAGGTAGATAGTACCAGAACTGATGTAACTGTAGGAGACACACAGCTGAAGTCAGAGAATTGCTTGGCTGTCAGGGGAAAACACTTGTGAGTACGTGCACGCGCGCACACACACACACACACACACACACACACACATTGGAACTGGCATTAAGATGGTAGATGCTATCGTTTCAATGACTTGTGCATTTGGGACATACCAAATGCATGAACCACTCACCTGCCTGCGGGTGCTGAGTGGGGTTTTGTACAGCAATGGCAGACCTGCTGGCAGTGAGCTGACAGGCTCTGATATGAAGGTCACTTAAGTCCACTGAAGTAAATCATGACTGGTTTCCCCGTGATCCACGCCAATAGTGTTAAATACATCTAGTGTGTAGTTGATGTTATTCTCCTGTTACTGAAGTTAATTTGAACTAGATGCCCGTACTTAGAATATTTCCAGTGTCTGTGTCTTATTGGGTTTTTTCCCAACATATTCTCTCCCTGCCTTGAGAATTTTATTTTAATAGATAGATTGCTTTAATGTTTCATCAACATTTAAATTCCTCCATGATAATATTTACATTTTGATATCTGCATAGAAAGTGATAGAATTATTGAAACCTAAGGTTCATATCAACACTGTCTTCACCCTCATTACTAACCACACTACCCAGACTCCATCCAACACTGCACTTCCCACACAGATGCATCCTGATGACGACTCTGGTGAATTTTGTCATGGTTTGTTTGTTCATATGAGTTATGCCTAAGTTTCTTGAATATGCTCTCATTTCTTAATATCTGATTTGAATAAGTGTCAAATTTTCAATTTCCATCTTAAAGTATTAAATGTTGTTTCAAATTCTAGTTTATCTATTTATTGGATGACTTAAGCTTTGAGTCTATTGCCATAAATGTGTACAAAATATAGTACCTGATTTTCAGGCTATTGTGAGGATTAGAGGATATACTGAATATAACATTCTTATCACAGTGCCTGACATTACAAGTGTCTGGCTTTATAAATAATAACTCTGCTTCATGTGACTTAGGTTGTGACATCACCCTATTGATAAGAATACACTAAGCCCTTATCACATCTTTCACCCCTTCACTTACATCACTGGTTTGTGGGCAAGAGATGACTCAGTTTCACTAGCTAGAATTTAAGTGTATATGCCACATCTTCAGAATGGAAATTTTTCTCTTCCTGAACTGCATTTAGGCTACCTTTGTTGTTAGCTTCATTTCCAGTTATTTGTTCTTTTTGGTCTTCAGACCCTGTAATGCTTCATTGTGATTACTACCAGAGCTTTGCAATGACATTTTATTGCAACTAAACCAGAATGTCTCCTGCCATTTGCTTCAGTAAAATTAGATAATTTATTCTAAGAATCAAACATATGGAGTTTTTGTGCCTCTTTACCACCAATTCAATTTTATTCATTCAGAATTATTGTCTGAGCTCCCACTTTGGCTGGAACATTGTTCATGGAGTCTGTGTGTGAACAAATGAAAGGCATGTCCTTGACTTTCAAGCAGCCCAAGCCATCAGAGCAATCACTAGTATTGGCTGGGTACATGCCCTGTGCCAGGTACTGGATTGGGCAATCAACATGTATTAACTCCTTTGCCACTCAGAAAAACTCTAGGACATGCCGTGATGCAGAATGAAGGAACTATCTTGTAAATGCATTGCTCTGCTTATATATAAGCAATCTCATGTTTGGTTATTCATCTGACCATTTTACCCACCACCCAGTCCCCACTACATACTTATGGGGCATTTGCGGACTCAGAGTTTAATCTTAGACTGTGGAAAAAGATAAGAAATGTATTCCCCGCTTTTTATGGCTTACAACTATTTGGTAACATGGAATGTGTACATAAGTCTAAAAACAAGTTTATAATTACCTGCTGCAGTCTATGCTAAGTTCTTCATGAGGGAAGCAGGAGTAGAAACAGAAAATCTTACTCTAATGGTTCAGAGGAGAGTAAGCCTGTAGGTGGGAGGAGTGAGAACCTGGAAAAGAGCTTTGGGAGAAGGTGGGATTTGGATTGCCCATGAAAGGGAGATAATATTCAGGTACTCTGAGATCAGTCCACCACTTTTTAACCATATCTGAGCCCATGGATATATCCAGAATCTTCTACCCATGGCACTCTCATTTCCTTTAAGGTCCCCCAAGGATACCACCCATCCCACATTGACTGATTTGGGGATTACAGGACAATCTTCTGAGTGTAAAGTTTATTTAAAATTGCCTCTTGCATTACCTGGTATACTTTTACAAGTGAAAATTAAGCCATGGTTATGGCCACTTGTTCTTACTTAAAAGCACAAGGAAAGTTCAGTTATTTAAATAGCATAAGAAGAGGTTGGAGGGCACTCCTTGGAACACAGATGGTAAATTTGCTTTGGTTTTGATGAAGGTCGTTGTGCCTTAAACATATTAATGAGTGGCATTCCACTAAGAAAGGGTAAAAGCATTTGGAAAGCTATAAGTAACATTAGTTGTGCACAGGAAAGCTTGAGAGAATTCTCGAGCCTAGGAAATACTGTGGTTGTGATGTCGCTGAGAACATGGCATTGGAATTCAGAGTGTCAGGATGGAGAAGGGAAGGGGCCCGACACAATGAAGGCTTCGCTTAGGGATCTGGCAAACTTTGCTGAGGGGAAGAAGTGGCGATCATTAAAGAGTGTGACAAAATTGCTTCATGCAGTATGCAGAGAGTTTTTAGAGAGTCTTAGAAAAAGGAGAACCATAGAATTTTCAAAGTGGGAAAGAGCAGTAAGTCTTCCAAGACAACAAGTTGGTGGAGAATTTTAGCCTAGAACCCATTTCCTGCTCTCAGTGTTGAATCCTAAATCCAAAAAGGCAGGAAGATTGAAGAATGACTTAGTAACAGCAAAGTGATTGGAGGGTGACTATGGGGGCAGAACAAATGAAAACAGGTTGAAGTTGTCACATAAAGAATTTGGATTAGAGATAAGACTGCATTGTAAGGCACTAAGTGAGTCACTGGAACTTGTTTAATTACATCCAGTTCAGTCCACATCGGCATCCCTTGTTTTCTGAAACCCTATGGCACTGTCTCTATGTACTGCTCTTTTGACTACATATTCATATATTAGATTTTGCCTGTCACTTAGGTGTTTTAGTTTCTTTCTTCTGCCTTCACATAAAACTGGCCCATGCCCTGGGAGAGTTATTCAATGTTTTTGTACAGCTCTCAGAATCCAATCTTTTATTCTATCCTTACTAAACCTCTGTGAAGTTAGCAGAGCAGGTATTTTTATTCCTGACTCTCAGATAAAAATATACATATGGAATGGAGCCAAGTAGAGAGCAAATAGAAAGAGGGGATCCAAGCAGTTCTTGGGGGAGAGAGCCAATGGTGTCTCCCTGGTCCACACAGCCCATCCCATGAGCTTGCTGTAAACACTCACAGGACATGAACAGACATTAAAGCAAGGATCTCTCTTCATATGCATTTTATGAATGAAGGCAGTCGTTTTTTGTTAACTTTATTGATCTTTAATATTTCATTAGTGATACGAGACCTAAAATGCTTAAAATCACGCATATTTTCTAGAGGATATCTGCTACTTCTTTTCCAATTTTGACCTCTCTTTAAAGTTCAGAAAGGTGGTGTGTGTGTGTGTGTGTGTGTGTATATATACACATATATATATTGTTCTCATATATATATATATATATATATGAGAACAAAAATGAGAACCTCATCTGGTCCTATAAAATTAGAACTGGAAACATTTTGTCGAGTTGATATTGTTGCCAATGAATTACAGCTCCCAGTAGAATTTTTAAAAATTGCTTCTCCACTGCAATTTTAAATAACTTAGTACATTTGCTTGTACCTCTTCCCCAGAGTGATGTTATTTAATATAACTGTGCCCACTCTCATGACACTCTTGGGTACAGGGTATGATTGTCCCCTTTAAATTTAATTGCTGTACTTTCAGATACATACTTTAATACTACCTTAAATATTTCTCCTCCTCCAGGTTTATTTGCTTTCAGATTCACAGTCATTTCTTCACTATTATGTCTTTGTGTCATTGTAAGTTTTCATCTTTACCTCTCATTTCCCATAATCATTTTTAATTTCCATTTCTCAATTCTCAACACTGTTGTCTACCTATTGCTGACATGTAGGCACTTACAGATTAATTCAAACTTTCAAGTGTGTTATTTTCAGAGATAGGCAATTTCTATATCTACTTATCACATCCAACTCTACGTACAGTTTTTTCACCGTGATATTTTTGTGAAAGTCTGTTCTAATTATTTTTTTGTTGATGTTTCTATTAACAAAAAATATAATTGAATTTACCACATTATTTTAAGGTGAATCTATACATTGCTAGTGACAGAGAAAAGGAAAAAACAAGCTCAAGTTATAAAGAAAAAACTTACCTGCAAAACTGATTTCTAGGTTTCAAATAGTATCATCTTTTGGGCAATATTAAATAAATTCAAATTGCTGCATACTAGTAGAATCGTGACATGGGTGGGGTCTAGTGAAATTGGGTTTAATTTGGATTTGAATTATTTCTAGGCATAATTTGAAGAAAACCACAGTGTAGTTTGTCATCCTACAGTTTGACTCCAGTTCCACATATTTTCTGTTTCGTTTTGTTTTCCAGCTCATCTTCCTACTTCCATCACATGGTCTTTATTCTCATCCTGAAATCTGCTTTTGATCTGTTAGGAGAAACCATCCACACTAACACTAATCCATACTAACTTTTGCATAGTCCATGAGGTGCTCTGAATCATTCTTCTTAGGGCCATAAATCAGCAACATTCTTGGAGGGCTACTTTGGGGACAGAACAAATGAAAACAGATTGAAAATGTAGAATGATGTTTTTAGGTTACAGAGAAAGGGAGGTCTCTGAGATCTCATTTATAAAGACACTAATAGCATCATGGAGGTCCCCCCCCCCCCATGATTTCATCACCTCCCTAAAGCCCCACCTCTTAACACCCTCCTGCTGGGGATTAGGGCTTCTACATATGAATTTGAGGGACATAAACATTCAGCCCATAGCAGCATAATTATGTTATTCATGGTGGAGAACAAACTGTCCTTACTATAACTTGGTGCTGGGCTCCTGCTGCTCACTCAGCTTTGTCCCACAGAGCTACACACTGATGTCTGCATGTTGGCTTTGTGCTCAGTGGCAGAAATAGAAAGTGTGGCTCCTGTCCTCATGGAGATTATGGTCTGGTGGGGGAGAAACACAGCTCAGGTGGCTTCCATTCTGTGGTGTTGATAATTGATGCAAAATGTGGGTGGTTTGCTTTGTAGCATAGAAAGGGTCTCTCATTCAGGGACAGCCTCTGGAGTCAGGGAGGCAATTTCAAGGAGTTGTTTGTCTCATTGGAGAAGCTGAATGGACAGCACCTCGAAGGTCTAGGGATGGGGTGGGACCAGGCAGGGTGGAGGGGGCAGGCAGACTAAAGACACATTTAAGAAAGGAGAAGAGCTGAGTGTCCAGAACCAGGACTCTAGGCATGGAAGTGAGAGGTGACTGTCTACCACTGTGTCAAGTATTGAGCTAGTTGTCCCTCAACTCCAAGGTGGCCTTGGTCTAGTGCTCAGTGATGCTGGGCTGGGCCTCTGTATACCCCAGTCCTGCTTGGCTGGCTGGCCCTGGTAGACTGCACCTGCAGGGAGTAAGAGAGGACACACAGCATGAACAGGATGAAGCCTTGCTCTTTCACTGCTTCCTGTTAGCGTCCATTGCTTTTCTTCTATAGTGCCACAGCACTGCTTCTTTGCTTGGTAGATGGCAGTTCTTTTCCCCAGGAATGGCTGAATTCAGTCTTCAGTCTTTCCAACACTGTCAGAATTAGCCTCCTCAGTCTTTCTCAGAAACACCAGCACCTGCTGCTCTGGACCTCTCTTCAGATCCAGGGTATTGGCCCTGATGCGACCCCGAGTTGAAGCTCAGTGACAGCAGCCAAATTTGAGCAGTGGACTCTATGCCCTACAAACCTGAGTTTCAACTCAGGGCCCATCCACTAAGCATTGAGATATTAATAATTTCCTTTTTCTTCCTGCAGTCCAAGCTATAGAGACTGCCAGTCTAATTGCTACCTCCTGATTCCGTGGTCATCTTTTCCTTTCCGGCCACTTAGTTATAGTAATAACCTGATTCCTAGTCAACAATTATTTGCATTATTTTTCTGTGTTAAATAACTGCTGTTTGTCTCTTCTTTTTGATGCACACAAGTATATTATCAATGGTAATAATCTTTGAATTTTCCCCACATGTTATTTATTATTGCTTTATATGCTTGTGAACATGTATGTAAAAGGAAATGCACACACATTAATTTTGATATCATACTTATGGCTTTCATAAAACCTAGTTTATTTATTATTATTTTTTTAATTCTCACCTGAGAACATGCTTTTTAAAATTGATCTTAAAGAAAGAGGAAGAAAGAAAGAGACACAGAGAGAGGAACATCAATGTGAGAGGGAAACATTAATCAGTTGCCTCCTGTATGCACCCTGACCGGAGACAAACCTGCAACCTAGGTATGTGCCCTGACCAGGAATTGAACCTCTACCCTTTGGTGTACAGGGTGAAGCTTCAACCAACACAGTCACACAGCCAGGAAAAGCCTAGTGTATTTAACCGTCCTCCTGGTGATGACCCTGATGAAGTTGGTCTCAATCACTCTGGCAACATTTGCACATTTCCTGACTAAACTTTTAGAGATCAGTGTGCACCATCCAGATTTGGTCAAATTAGCAATGATTCCTATATTTCTCTGCTTTGGAATAGATTGTTCTTTAAATCTAAATTCTGTGTGCAAAGAATTCTTTTGGTGACTAATTTATGATCAGCCAACAATATAGGTCATAAAAAACCGAAATTAATTGGCAAGGTTTGTAATGTTTTTAGTGTTCTAGTTTTGACCACATGTATTATTTGAGGTAGAGTGTTATTTTGTTTCATAGTTGTTTTCCTCATCAGAAATAATATGTCAGCACTTTTCTTGAACATGAGATAGAGGAGAAATGTGGGTAATTCAGAGCATGCAAAAAATGATTGCTTATCAACTTGTCAATATAAAGTGCCCCACTTAAATAAATTTCACTAATCTATTTCACTTACATCCACTTAAATCTATTATACTCATTATGCTATTCCATTTCATTTATTTCCATAAATCCATTCCATTTCTGTTATTTCAGAGGATTTGTTTTACAAATATTTTATACATACATTTTCCCAAATTCTCACTGTATTCTTTATTTGATATTATAATCTGAAATGAGTTAGACATTGATTTCATTATCTTGGTAAATAAAATATCAATTAAAATATGAGAACAAAGTGGTAAATTATGGTAGATTATGAAAAGTAGATAAAATTAGCCCCAGACAAGAAATTTAATATAGTAGCAAGATAGACAGTAAGTTGAATAGGTAAATAAAAATAAGGATGGTTTATTATACTCAGCATCATCTGCTTATAAAAAGAAAATATTGCAATTTCTTGTTCTGCAAATTTTCTCTCCATCAGTTTCTCACTTAAGAATGTAAGTTGAACAGAAAAAAAGAAACAAAAGATTTGAAAAGTATAAATAATTGTGTGAGAATTCCAAAATCATAAGTTGTCCTTATCGTATTGAATTATTGGTTCAGTTCTACTTTGTATCTCTACCCTATTATGTGGAACTCTGAAGTTCTCACAACAAAAGCTGAAGTACACATCTCTGCCCTCTTTACATGGACCTTGACTGTGTAATTTGCAGTGTAAAATGGGCTCTTCCTGGACAGGACACAGCAGAACTTGAAATGTGGTTACATGGTGGGCCTTGCTCTCTTGAATATCTATCGTCACCATAAGAAGAACATATTCTGACCATATTCTGGGTCCAAAAAACTTGAGATAATTGTAATGAGGCCTCAAATTACACACCCACAGACTGAGGGAGATCCACCCCTGCAATACTCAGATCTGTGAGACTAAGTGATTAGCTTTAACCCATTGAGCTTTGAAGTCATTTATTACACAGTATTATTGTGCCAATAGCTAATAGATACATGTAGATGTTAACTCTATAAAACAGAGACACCCCAGTCAATGCTCATTTCTGTAAGTCGAAATGAATTCTGGGGTCACTTTTATACAACATTGTTGTGCCGTTAGATCTATACAGACATTATGTATCACAATAGAAATGATATGGAGTCATGTTTATATTGGGAGAAAGTCTGCAGTTGGGATGTGGATGAGCAAACTGCAGATATGAGCCACTGTCTGCCCAACATTGTGCATCAAATTTATTGATTCAAAACTGGAAAGTCAGAATAATTCTTTCTCTAAAAATAGAAGTCAATAAAGCAGGTACTTAATCTACCTTTTTCTTTTCTCTCTCTCCTTCAGAGAACATTACCCGCAAGGACTTTTTGTGGTTATATTTTATGAAAAGGTATTACACAAGCATAGTATGTGGAATAAAAATATGCAGTTTATTACTCATTTGGAGAAGGAGTTGACCTAGTCAAACACAATGTTTTCTCCTACTTAGCCAAAAAAGAAAATGTGAGCCTAGCCACCCTTATTTGGGGAAAATTACCCTCTCCAAATGAGAAGTGACTAAATATTTTAAATTAAAGTCTACATTTATGAGACATATTATATAGATATTTCAGTTCTAATTGTTTTGGAGTGGCCATAACAGTAAATAATGTGCTTTGCTTTCATGTGGTTTATGGTTCTCATGGAGTAGGTTAAACTTCATATAGATTTGTGTTTATTACAGAAACAAAATAAAACAAACCACCACAAAACTGAAATCTGATACCTTGAGAATATTATAAGATAGTAAACCAGAAAATCTTTGTTTTTCCTTTTTGAAGATTTGTTCTTCTATTAATTAAGGCATAACAAAAACAAAGACTTCCATTTTCTTTGAGATTAAGATGTATTTTAAAGAGATGTGCATCATATTATATATGCCTTAAAAATTAATAGGCCTTAAAACCACAGTGAAATATCATGGTGCACTTGTTAGAATGGCCAAATCCAGGACCCTGACAACAATGAACGCTGCTGAGGATGTGGAGGAGCAGGAACCCTCACTTGTGGCTGCTGAGGATGCATAATGGTGCAGCCACTCTGGAACACAGGTACTTTGGTGGCTTACGACTAAAGTAAACATACTTTTACTGTAGGGTCCACCATTTGAGTGCCCTGGTGCTTACCCAGAGGAGTTAAAACATGTCCACCCCAAAACCTTCACATGGGTATTTATGGCAGCTTTGTTTATAATCACAAAACAAAAGCAACCAGGATGTCCTTCCATAGGTGCCTTGATCCTTATGATAGCAGGAAAGCATCTAGTGTTGTTATATATGTTTTTTAAGTATAATATCTTTATTATTAAGAACAACCTAATGAGTAGTGCAGGTAAGAAAACATGTTGCTCTGTAAGACAAAGAACTTGTTTTCCTGGGAAGGACTGAACAGAAAACTGAGGGTGCTTAGCAGGGGGCAGATTAGGGTCCACTTGACTCTAATTCAGACCCAAGTTTGGGGAATGAGATTGGCCAATTCTTTTTTAGTCTAGCTAAGTCAAGTTTTAGAGAAGGAACAGAAGATTAGTAAGATAAATGGGAATAAGAGAGTGATTTCAAGTGGAAGTAAGAGCTGCACACAGTTGTTGTGTGTTTAAAATGAATTTGAATACTCTTTGATGGAATAGTTGGACTGGACAGAAAAGCAGGCCCCTAGCAACTTGTGACTTTAGACAAGTCACCAAATTGTTCTAGGCCACAGTTTTCTCCTTGGTGAAATGAAGGGACTAACTGAATTCAGTGCCATAACCTTTTCTTTTTCTTTTCAAAAAATATTTATTTTTAAAGTATATTTTATTGACTATCCTATTACAGTTGTCCTATTTTTTTCTCTGCTTTGACACCCTCTACCATGCACACCCTTCCCACCACGATTCTGCCCCTCCCCCCGCCCCTCAGTTCATGTCCATGGGTTGCACATATAAGTTCTTCGGTTTCTCCATTTCTTATACTATTCTTAACCTCCCCCTGTCTATTTTGTACCTACCACTTATGCTTCTGGTTCCCTGTACCATTTTCCTCAATCTCCCCCACTCCTCCCTGCTGATAATCTTCCATGTGATCTCCCTTTCTTTGGTTCTGTTCCTGTTCTGGCTGTTTGCATAGTTCATTTTTGTTTTGTTTTTTTTGGGTTTTTTTTTTTTGTTTTCAGTTGTTGGTAGTTATGAGTTTGTTCTCATTTTACTGTTCATATTTTTAATCTTCTTCTTTTTATTAGATAAGTCCCTTTAACTTTTCATATAAGGACTTGCTGATGATGAACTCCTGTCACTTAACCTTATCTGAGAAGTGTCCTTCCATTCTAAATGATAGCTTTGCTGGATAGAATAATCTTGGATGTAGGTCCTTGCCTTTCATGACTTTGAATACTTCTTTCCAGTCTGATCTTGTCTGTAAGGTCTCTTTTGAGAAATCAGCTGACAGTCTGATGGGAACTCCTTTGTAGGTAACTCTCTCCTGATCTCTTGCTGCTTTTAGGATTCTTTCCTTATCTTTCGTCTTAGGTAATATAATTATGATGTGTCTTGGTGTATTCCTCCTTGGGTCCAATTTCTTTGGGACTCTCTGAGCATCCTGGACTTTCTGAAAGTCTATTGCCTTTGTCAGATTGAGGAAGTTTGCCTTTGCCAGATTGAGGAAGTTCTCCTTCATTATGTTTTTAAATAAGTTTTCAATTTCTTTTTCTTTCTCTTCTCCTTCTGGCACCCCTATGATTCAGATATTGGAACATTTAAAGTTGTTCCAGAGGTTCCTAAGTCTCTCCTAATTTTTTGGAATTTTTGTTTCTTCTTTTTGTTTCGGCTGAATGTTTATTTCTTCCTTCCATTTCAAATTGTTGATTTGAGTCCTGGTTGCCTTCCCTTCACTGTTGGTTCCCTGTATATTTTTCTTTATTTCACTTTGTTTAGCCTTCACTTCTTCCTTTATTTTGTGTCTATACTCAGTCATTTCTGTGTCCATACTCAGTCATTTCTGTGAGCATAGTGATTGCCAAAGTTTTGAACTCTTCATTTGATAAGCTGGCTATCTTCTCATTGCTTAGTTCTTTTTTTGAAGTTTCAATCTGTTCTTTCATTTGGGCCATATTTCTTTGTCTCAGCATAGCTGTTATGTTGTAAGGGGTGGAGTCTTAGGTATTCACCAAGGTGGAGCAACCTACTTCACTGTGTTGCGATGCTGTGTGTGGGGGAGTGGTCAGAGAGGAAACAATGCCACTTGCTCAATTCTTGCTCTGCTTTCAGTCACTTCCCCCATTACCCACAAGAAAATTGGGCCCCTCTGATGCTGATTCCTGAGTGGATGGGTTTGTGTATGTTCTAGGACCCCATGATTCCCTCCAATGGACTCTCCTGTGAACCTGGGAGTTTCTCCCACTGCTGCAACTACCACAGGTATTTTATAGCCAGAGTTTTTGAGGCTTTATTTCCCTGCACTGGAACCCTAGTTTGCACAGTCTGTCTTGCTCCTCTCAGTTATTTCTCCTGGATTATCTGCACACAAATGTGGGACTGCCTGGTCTGCCAGTGTCTGCCTTACCATGCATATTCTCCACCCCAGCTGCCCATCTCCACCTCTCTTACCCGTCTGGATGGATGTTTCTTTTGTAACTCCTTGGTTGTTAGGCTTCCATTCAGTTTGATTTTCTGGCAGTTTTGGTTGTATTTTGTTTTTAAATTGGTTGTTTTTCTTTTGGTTGTGTAAGGAAGCAAAGCATATCTACCTATTCCTCCATCTTGGCCAGAAGTCCTATTATATATATTTTTAACACATAAAATAAATTAATATTTTTATAAAATAAGACAGATGCTAGGTACACTGGATAAAACATTCTTGCATCCTACTCTTAAAGCGTTTACACTTTAAGAGTAAAAAAATACAAACATGAGAATATAACAACATATATAATGATGTATGGGAAAAAATAACCATACTCTTTGCTAAAACCCTGTTACATCTCTGATAGCAGCACTTGCTAACATTTTCATTTCCTTAAGGATGCTTGCTTCCTCTGCCCTGTGCTCCTTTGTCTCATCACCCCAACATCTCTACGATATTAACTCAATTCCTTCTATACACAGACTCAAGCTTATCCTGGGTGTTGCTTACTTTGCTCATCTGTTTCAGATTTCCACTTTTCTGTATTCTCACCCTCTCATTTTCTTGTGTTCTGTCTTAGAGGAAATAATCCTCCCTTTTTCCACCTATTTTTCCTCCACCAACTTTACATAATCCTAAGAATCTACCAATTAATTATTTTCTTTTATCTATTTTATTTTTTCTTAATTATATCTTCTCTCTTCTACACAAGAGAAAACTAAACCTTCTCTTAACCTTATTAACCATTCAACAGAACTAACTTTCTTCAATGTCAAACTCCCCAATAGGACTGGCTATTCTTTTCTTACTGTGACATTTTTCCTATCCACAATTTGTCTCTTGATATCTGATGTTTTTCCCTGTGGTGCTGCTGAAACCATTTATCGAATCTTACCTTCTCTTCCCCAAAGGAGGTCAGCCCCCTTGTCTTTGAACTTTTGCAGTATTTGACATTATCAGATATAACTTTATTTTTACATCCTTCTGGATAGCCTTCTTCCTAAGACTTCTATCAAAACACATTTTTGTTGTTTTTCCTTCACTTTTTTATTGCTTCCTACGGCTTCATTTCTCTATACCCTTTATATAAAGTTTTGTAAAATTCTGCTTCAGTTGACTTGTGCCCTCTTTCATTCAAGTTTCTCTCTTGACCTTGAGACAGCTTACAAGTAGAAGACTCCAGTTATATCCTCTCCATAGATAAACCTCTAGTCCCAAATTTCAGCTTTGGGTTCTCTTGAGTTCAGGCTGCATTTTCTAGTGGTGTTTTGGCATCTACTCCAGTGTGTAGATGCCCTAAAATTCATTGGGATGCAACCAAACTTTTCCTCTAAAATCTATTCCTCATGTCACTGACTCTCTGGTTCTAATGGTGGTCCTATGATACCCCAGGGTATAGGCTTGGCACTTTTATTTATCTTTGAATGTGTCTTCCACAGTCAGTTGTTACAACAGACAGCTTCCAGGTCTAATATCCATGAGCTGTTGAAGTGAACATAATTCGTCTCTGGCCTTGAACCTTTATAATATTGGGACTGCAGTCTGTTTTTTTTTTTTTAGCAGTTTTGAAAAAGAAATCTTTACTTCTATGTTATAAGCCATTCTAATTAATGCATAGATTCTTAATTCTTTCTTATCAATGCAGTGTTCATCACAGTGAACACAGGGTGGGTACTCAAATAATATTTGCTAAGTTAAGTGGGTATGACCGTCTCATGATTCCCTTATTCATTCCTCCTTTGTAATTGGAGTCTCCTATTTAAAAGTAGCAAAATTTCTGCATTGTATCTGATTTTATATTTTCTCTCTAAATTTTGAGTGATGCATAATGTCTTCTGATCAATTAGAATATTAATAAAAGTTGGGAACTTGCCACTGTATTTGACATTTTAAATTCTATGACAAAAATTTAAAGACCCTATTATTATTTTAATTTTTATTGAGTTCATTGGGGTGACATTGGTCAATAAAATTTTATAGGTTTCAGTAGTACAATTCTATAATACATCACTGTATATATAACAGTGGGAAATTGTAACTATAGGGAATTGTAACAGTGGGGAATTCCACCCCACCCCACCATTCTTTTGACATTCTTTCTGTAAACACTGACTCTGACTAATATGTAGCTTGTAGATAAATAGCATGCTTGTATAGGAATCCTAGGAACTAACTTCAAAAGATACAGATTTCAATCTTCAAGCATCCCAGCTTCAGGAGTTTTGCTGACCTTCAGCCCTGGGGCCAGGATGACAAGAAGCCAGGATGACTAAACCAGGATGACGCACACCAGACCATCACTTGCTTTATTGGAATGGATTGTGCTTGTCAGCACATAGGGAACTTGTCAACCCCCTCCCTTGATTTCTTTGTTCTGATTGTCTTCTCCCTCCTTATGAAAACCTCTGCCTTCACTGAGATGTGGAGATGGGCTTTGTGACATGAGTTTCCCATCTTCCAGATGGCTGGCATCTGAATAAAACCACTTTTCTTTACATGAGCACCTGCCTCTCATGTATTGGCTTTTGAAGTGGCAGTCATGACCTGAGTTTGGTTACATATATTGTATTGTGTGTTCACCACCCCAAGTCAAGTCTTCTTCCATCACCATTTATCGCCTCTGAACTCTCTTATACCTCTTCTACCCGCCTTTTCCCTCTAGTAATCACCATACTATTGTCTGTGTCTATGAGGGTTTTTAAAAATTTGTTTGTTTAATTCCTTCATTTATTTTCACCCAGCAGCCCCAACCCCTCCCCCTCTAATAGCTGTCAGTTTGTTTTCTGTATCTATAAGTCTGTTTCTATTTTGTTTATTTATTTATTTTGTTCATTAGATTCCACATATAAGTGAAATCATGGGGTATTTGTATTTCTCTGACTGGCTTATTTCACTTGGGGTAATAATCTCCAGGTCCATCCATGCTGTCACAAAAGTTCAGATTTCCTTTTTTAAAAATGGTTAAGTAGTATTACATTATGCAAATATATCACAACCTTTATCCACCCAACTACTGCTGGGCACCTGGGCTGCTTCTAAATCTTGGCTGTTGTAACTAACACTGCAACTAACCTAGAGGTACATATATTCTTTCAAATCAGTGCTTTGTGTTTCTTCAAATATATTCTCAGAAGTGGAATTACTTGGTCAAAAATAAACTAAAAATAGATAAAGGACTTAAATGTAAAGCTTGAAACCATAAAAATTCTATAAGAAAACATAGGCAGTAATATCTTGGATGTATCTCATAGCAATATTTTTTCTGATATGTCTCCTTGGGCAAAGAAAACAAAAGAAAAAATAAACTAGTGGGACTACATCAAACTAAAAAGTTTTTGCACAGCAACGGAAGCCATAAACAAAATGAAAAGACAACCCACTGAATGGAAGAACATATTCACCAATGATACATCTGGTAAGGGGTTAATATTCAAAATGTATAAAGACCTTATACAACTCAACACCAAAAAAATCAAACAATCCAATTAAAAAATGGATGAAGGACCCGAATAGATACTTTTCTAAAGAGGACATATAGTTGGCTAATAGACATATGAAAAGGTGCTCAATGTCACTAATCATCAGAGAAGTGCAAATTAAAACCACAATAAGATATCACCGCACACCTGTCAGAATGGCTATTATCAATAAATCAACAAATGACAAAGTGCTGGCAAGGACATGGTTAACCCTTGTGTACGTTGATGGGAATGCAGACTGATGCAGCCACTGTGGAAAACAGTATGGAGTTTCCTCAAAAAATTAAAAGTGGAACTCCCTTACAACCCTATTATTATTAAAGCAAAAGTAATGTTATTGAATTAATTACTTGTGTATTAAAGTGTTGCTGTGATTGAGAAGGCATTTTCATTTAACTTTTCCAATGTTCATATTCGACTTTCTGAGAAAATATGGAGAGTTGTCATCTGGTCACTGTGGAAGTAGTTAGGTGTGAGTAAGTAATGTGTTTTAACAATCACGACATTTAATTTTTGGTCTATTTTGTCTTATTGCTGGAGAATGTAAAAAAGTCTGCAAAAGCATGGTCATGACCTTGTTTCCCAACAATGAATTCTGAAAGAAACAATGCCCAGGTACACAGGTTATGAATTAGCTGCTCTGAAGGGAAGTAATTGCATCTCTGTGGACGCCATCAGCTCAGGCCTGGGCCACGTGCTCTCTTTCAATAGCTCAGAGAAGTTACCAATCATAAATGCAGATGTAGCTTCCAGGGTGCTGGGCTACTGCCAAGAGAGTGATCCCAGGGAACAATGTGTTACAGACATAAGGTATCAGTGAGGAGTCCCTCCACACTCCCCATATCCAAGTCACAAGCTGGTGACCTGAAGGCCAGGCTCAGCAGTGTTTTTTGGCTTCATATTTTTGGCTCAAACAGTGTTTTTCACATTGTTGGCCCAAACAGAGTTTTAAATCTAGGCTGGATACCAACATTTAAAAAATCATGAGATTTCACATAAAACTATGGATTTCTGGTTTCTCAATATCTGGCCTCTATACACACATGGAACTACTTGGCTGGAGTGTAAAGAGGTTCAGTTTTTGCAGTGAGCTGGTGTTTTGTCTTTCACAACCAGCCCTGTGACAGAGCCAAACCAGCTCCATCCATCATCCTGCATGTTAGCTATGGGGTCTGCCCAGCTCCTGCTGGCATGGAAGTTTGTGGCCCTCACTTTTATCAGATCTTAAGAATCGCTTGGGAGTTAGCACAATACCTTGAACAAAGTCTTGCTCATTAGAAAGGATGGGTTTATTTTCAGGATGAGAAAAAACCTAATTTGAATAAAATAAAAATAGCTAAGTTAGAAAAAATGATTACTATTTTCTGTGACTTGACATTCAAGGAAATATTCTTATGCCGCAATATCTGCCTACCACCAGTTGCCTTGGTTTGATAGTCCTTATATTAAAATCATTTCAAACAAAAACAGTATGTCATCCCTGGGGATATAAAGATGAATTAAGTGGAGTTTCTGCCTTTACTGGTATCAGAATCAGAGGCAAAGAAGAAAGTACATGGTCTTAGAAATGCAATTTAACATTTTTTCCAGTTTCATTATTTGATTTATTTACTCTAAATATCCACTTGAATTTACTCTCAGTATCAAGATTCTCTCCTATATAGCCAATATTATCTATAGTATATTTTTCAATTATTTTAGACCATTTGTTCTTAAAGAGCTCTTACAAACAAAAGTGGAACAAAATGATCTTAAAACTCATTAAACTTGCTGATGTTTTTCTGAAGTTCAATATCAAAAACATATTTGAAAGATTAAATTCAGAATATAAGATCAGCTTAGTGTTTCCCTAAACCATTTTGAGTAGAACACTAATGTTATATTCTTTTAAAAAAGAAAAAAGGCAGCATAATTCCACCTACATGTGGAGCCTAAAATTGTCAAACACGTAGAAGCAGAGAGTAGAATGGTGGTTGACAGGGGCTGGGCGTAGGGCGAGTGGAGAAGATGGAGAGATGTTGTTCAATGGGTATAAAGTTTCAGCTGTGCAATATGAGTAAGATCTAGAGATCTGCTATATAACACATAGCCTATAGTTAACATACTATACTGTGCATTTAAAAATTTCTTAAGAGTGTAGGTTTCATGTTGTTATTCTTTCCTTATCCATAAAGTGGGAATTGTTCTACTTGTTTTACCAAGTTGTAGTAAGATTAAAAAAATCATACACTCACACATAATGGGCACTGAAAAAAAAAAGTCAATCCTACCCTCTTGGTTATTTTTGTTAAGATCATTATTAAAAAGCAGATAAGAGAATTTAATGGTATGGGACATGAGTAAATACATTTAGATGTCCTCAGATTCTTTTGGAATATATGCAAAGTGAGTGAAAGAAAGAACACATGTTTACAAACCAATATTTTAAAAATTCATGGATAAGTACAGTTTCACAGGGGACTGACTTTAGGAAGAGTATGGTCCAGAAAGGGAAAACCAAGTGGGAGCAAGTCAAGCATGGAGTGAGCAAAGACTTGCCTATGGGTCCATCATGGGCAGTAGCTGTGTTCCCTTCCCAGAGCCTGGTTCTCTGAAGGTGAAAGATTGATGAACAAGAAAAGCTGAAGAGTGGCTGGGCTGTGGGGGGCAGAGGAAGAATGGACATGACAATCTCAGGAAAAAAATGTGTTTCTTCATAATTTCATAAAATGAACTTTAATTTTCCTGTAGAAAGTTTGGAAATCTCATGATGGAAAACTATGAAGTTCTCCTTAAACTGGTTGCTGAATTCTTACAAATATCCTCCAAGGTAACTCTATATTTTAACTCCCTCTGTGCTCTGACCTGTACAAGTAGACAGTGATGGATGGAGAAGCTGAGGAGTGGACAGGCATCTACTCTCATAGTACTCTCATTTCCTAACAGAGTCTAAGGGCTGATATCAAGGCCCCCCGTTCTCCTTCCCTTTATTCTGAGTGATGTATGGTGCATAAGAAAAACTCAGTTACAGTTGGTGCTTCCTCTCTGTGAGTTCCAAATTTTGGGTGAAAGAAATCTACTTTTAAAATATTTTTACATGACTTGTTTTTTTGAAAGCTGGCTATATGAAATATGACTGAATGAGATTGTGTCTTTCTGAGCCCACTTCATAAGAGCAATGGTTCTGGGTCTATATTATGACTCTTGTTTTCCAAAATGTTATAAAGAACTGAAATCAAACACTTTTGGCTTTAAGCCCTCTGGAAGACACAGTCCCTATATGGGAGGGCTGTTGGTAAGACCTCTGGATCAAGGTCCCAGCAATTTGGGAAGAAAGAACATGGGCTTTGGTGACATGCTGGTCTGGGTTCACATGGTGGTTCAGCAGCTTTCAATGGTCTTGGCTCTATTAACCTTTGTGAAACAGTTAGCTTTTCATCTAGAAAGTGAACCCTTCAGAGGAAGAGGCCCAGTTTTATTTATTCTTAAATCTTTAGATGTTTAATAAGCCCTACATGTATGGAGGAACAGTTCCTTCTCCTTGTCCAGGAAGACAGTACTTGGGGCAGCCAGATGCATGCCTGCCACAGTGCACAAGAACTTTAACACAGGGTCTTACTTCACCTTCTCAACAATATCTCTAGGTAGATATGAGCATATGGTTCAAAATAAGACTTTATTTTAGAATAAAGAACCTGCCAGGGTAAAGGAAATTATATTTAAGGCTGTCCACATCTTAAGAGGACTGGTATTTTATAAATGGTTGATCATGCCCATTGTTATGAACTGAATGTGTCTCCAGCAAACTATGTTGAATCCTAACCAATGCTTCCATGTGATGGTATTAGGAGGTGGAGCTTTTGTGAGGTTATAAGATTATGAGGGTGGTGCCCCTATGAATAGGATAAGCACCCTCATAAAAGAGACTTCAGAGAGCTCCCCCGCCCCCTCCACCATGTGAGGTCACAACAAACTTGCAGCCATCTATGAATAAGGAAGCAGCTCTCACCAGACACTGTTCTTGGACTTCTAGACTCTAGAAATTGGGAGAGAAATAAATAGCTGTTGATTCTAAGCCACCCACTCTGGCATTTCATTAGAGCAGCCCCAATGGACTAAGACACCACAATATGGAAGTTTTTATGAGTTTTCATATTAGAAGTTGTAGATGTCTGAACAGATCCCCAGGTTTTTGGAGGAGAATGGAAATGTTCACCAGTTTGCCCTAAACTAAAGCCTACGAACAGAGGTAAGTTGAGGCACCTGGCCTAAGTAGGTGAATCAAATGAAAAGAGAGAAGGTAAAGGCTGACTGGTTGATCATGAAATCATTAACTCACCTGTTGGGAACCGCCCTGACTGGTATCAGGAGCTGAAACCCCCGCCTAGGCTAAGGCTAAGGGAACGCCCTTGGAACTGTAAGCCAGCAAGGAGACAAAAGCTTATCTTCCTGGCGGGGATGCTGCTTCTGCTGCTTTATTCATAACTGAACCCCCAAAAGCTTGGTCGGTTAGCCAAAGACGGGTAAGATTCCCCACGGGGGGAATGACCTAAGACAGGCATGATCACTTTGGGAGGCCCCCCAAAAGAAGGACATGGGGGGCTGCAGCAAAAGGGGGTGATGGACCCTCGTTCCTCGCCTTTGACATAGCCTGAGTTCTCAGTGTCTGGGAAAAAACCTCCTTGTCTCCCAGTTGCCTTAGTTCCCTTGCTCCACCTAAGCCTGAAACAATGACAGGGTGGTGTAGCTCTGTACTGAGAAGTGCAGATTCCCCGGGGTGATCAGGCCTAAGAAAGAACATGTAAATTACTGTGAAACCTTCTTTGTTTAGAATGTTCTCAGTTGAATGAGAAGGGTCTTAGGAGGAAGTTATTTTGTTCCTCAGTCTTACAGCTCTTTGACCCCCAACTCAATAGACCGCCAGAGTTCTTTGTTTTCTTTGGTTCCTTACTTCCCCCTAATGAGTACTGTACTTTACCTGAATTATTATGCAGAATTCGCCCAATAAAAGCAGGTATGGACTGTAAATTGGCGTGCTCCCCACTGGGGGGGTGGCCATTTCGTCCCTACTTCCCCGCAGAAACTAGTCTGTCTCTGTGCATGTCTTTTTTTCTTCCGTGTTTATCGTCGAGCCATCCACAGTGTTCTGTGGTCACTGCTGGCCGGTGACCCACGTGCAACACTCACCTGCCTCCTGCATCACCCCCTTAAAAATTGACATAAGACTTTAAGGCCTCATCCACAGGGAAGTTGTGCATCTTTTCATTTCATTTGTTATAATTTCTTTTCTATTGTCTTGTAGCAGGAATCACATATATAGGTCTGCAGAATATTTGCAATCAATTACTCATGTTATTTGCAAATGCTGCAGCATCACAATTGTGTGGAATCACCTACAAGTGACATCTATTGCTTTATTGAGTCCAAAGTCATGCACCTCACTCCTGGTTTACTCTATGCACTTTCAAGTTTTCACTAAAGACTTCTGCTTTTTCTCTTCAATTGAGAAATGTTAATTTTACTTCCAGAAGTGGCCATGGGAGATCTTGCTCATGATCCCATTTTTAATTGCTTACTATTTCATCTTGTCTTCTGAAAGTTGCGTCTTCCTCTCTCACCAGGCAAGTGCCCACCCACCTCTTTGATACTTTCATAGCAAATGAGGGCACTTGTGTTTTGGAACCAAAGCAAGTGTAGTAAGTTTGTCTTGCTCTTGTGGCAAAGTTCAGTCTGAATTTATTAAGTAGAATGTTTTAAAAAAGCTACTTGTCTATTGTGACAGAGAGTGCACTTTTGAAGAAAGATGAACATAGTACATTTTGTAACCAACATTGCAATTGGAATAGTCATTGGTTATGAAATGAAAACCCCAAAGGTGAAACTTTAAAGCACAACTACCTGGACAACTTATTAGTGTAATTATATCATAGAACATATTTATCGGAAAGATATTTAATCCTGTAATTATCACCTAAACCAATGCAGTTATGATATATAATTATGTATAGTGATCAAGGATGATAAACCAGCTGTTATTTTTCATCAGAACCACAAAAATTCTTCTGAAGCTTTCTGAATGAATAAACTCCTTGCCTTCACTTGGTCACAGATGACTGTATATGCTATCATGAACTGTTTATTAATAAGTGCAACTTCTGCCTTCTTGGGAATGAGAGACCTATGATGAAAGCATAGAGCTGGACATTTAAGGATGCCTCCTCATAGTGCCCACTTAGGAAGTTGGGGTGCATTTGACAAGTGGGGACTCCACCGCAGGAAGACTGTTTGCTGATTTTCAGCCAAAATGCCTCTTCTGAGACCTGCTGAATATTTCCCGGAAGCCATTTAGCTCAGTGCCTGAGGATGGGAAATGGTCTTTGTTCTCCAGATTGTACTTTGTGTACATTATCCTGTTCTAGCTTCATTGTCATCTTGACAAACACGTCATCACTAACTTTGTTCACTTCTCTATTCAGCCTGTCATGATGAACCACCTGTTCCACCTCTGAGAGCACTGACATGCAGGGAATCACGTCATCAGCTAAGGGAAAGGAAGGCAGGGGAACTGCACACATATCCAGGCTGGGATTACCAGTAGTGTGTTCTGGTAAGAAACACTACTGCTCCACAGAAACACTACTTTGGAAAGGAAAAACTAAGAAAATAATCTGTGCCATCTCAGTGGGTGATTTGTGGGTTAGGAACCTGGAAATTGAGGGATAAAAATATGGTCCTGCTAAACATATAAGGTCTCCCAGATGTTAAGAATGTGGTCATGGTCACTATGACAGAACAGTATGGAGTGATTCAGACCACAAGGACCAATATTGGCTTTTATCTGCAAATTGTTGAAGCATTTGGAGTAGAGAATTAGTTTGTTCAACCAGCCTTGGGATTTGGGTCAATTAAGGTATTCTATGAGGGGGAAGAACTAACAGCTAAACTCTGTGCTAAATTACATACATATAATTACAATTTTTTAAAAAAATTACCTATATATTTTTTATTGTTGTTCTATTACAGTTTTCCCAATTTTTCCCCCTTGCTGTCCCCTGCCCCACCCACCTCCTGCTCCCACAGTCAATCCCCACCCTGTTGTCCATTTCCATGGCTCATTTATGCTTGTTCTTTAACTAGGCCCTTCCCCTTCTTTCCTCTCTTATCCCCTCCCCCCTTCTCTCTGGTCCCTATTGGTTTGTTTCTCGTTTCAATGCCTCTGGTTCTATTTTGCTCATTTGTTTGTTTTGTTCATTAGGTTCCTGTTACAGGTGAAATCATATGGTATTTGTCTTTTGCTGCCTGGCTTATTTTACTCAGCATAATGCTCTCCAGTTCTATCTGTGCTGTTGTGAAGGGTAGGAGCTCCTTCTTTCTTTCTGTGTATTCCATTGTGTAAATGTATCACAGTTTTTTGATCCACTCATTTACTGATGGACACTTAGACTATCTCTATCACTTGGCTATTGTAAATAATGCTGTTATGAATATTGGGGTACTTAGGTTCTTTTGAATTGATGTTTCAGAATTCTTAGGGTATAATCCTAGCAGTGAAATTGCTGGGTCAAAAGACAGTTTCATTTTTAGTTTTTGAGGAAATTTCATAGTGTTTTCTACAGTGGCTGCACAGTGATGTTTTCTTTAGCTGTGCAGAAGCTTTTAAACTCGATATAGTCCCATTTGTTTATTCTTTCCTTTATTGTCCTTGACCTAGAGGATCTAGTGATAAAATATTGCTGCATGGAATATCTGAAATTTTACGGCCTATGTTTTCCTCTGTGACTTTTATGATGTTGTGACTTGTATTTAAGTCTTTGATCCATTTTGAGTTTACTCTGGTGTGTGGTGTAAGTTGGTGGTCTAGTTTCTCTTTTTTTTTTTTTGCATGTACCATTCCAGATCTCCCAGCACCATTACTAGTTTCTCTCTTTTTTGCATGTACCATTCCAGATCTCCCAGCACCATTACTTGAAGAGGCTATTTTTACTCTGTTGTATGCTTCTTCCCCCTTCCCCAAGTATTACTTGACCATGGAGACATGGGTTTATTTCTGGTCTCTTTATACTGCTCCATTGATTTATATGTGTTTTCATGCCAGTGCCAGACTGTTTTGTTTACAGTTGCCTTGTAGTATAGTTTCATATCAGGTGTTGTGATCACTCCTACTTTGTTCTTTCTCAAGATTGCTGAGACTATTTGGGGTTGTTTTTGGTTACATATACATTTTTAAAATATTTGTTCTAAATCTGTGAAATATGCCCTTGGTATTTTAACATGGATTGCATCAAATCTATAGATTTCTTTGGATAGTATTGCTATTTTAATAATGTTGATTTTTCCAATCCATGCTTCCATTTATTTTTATCTTCCTTAATTTCTTTCTTCAGCATTCTGTAATTTTACAAGTACAGGTCTTTTACTTCCTTGGTTAAGTTTATTCCTAGGTACTTTTTTTTTCTTGTTGCTGTAGTAAATGGGATTTTCCCCCTAGTTTCTGTTCCTGATATTTCATTGTTGGTGTACAAAAATATCTTTGATTTCTGAATATTGACTTTGTATCCTGCTATTTTGCCCAATTCACCTATTAGATCATGTCATGTTTTGGTGGAGCCTATGGTTTTCTATGTACACTATTATGTTGTATGCAAACAATGACAATTTTACTTCCTCCTTTCCAATTTGGATGTCTTTTATTTCTTTTTCTTGTCTGATCCTCATGGCAAGAACTTCCAATATTGTGTTGAGTAAAAGAGGAGAAAGTAGACATCGTTGTCTTGTTCCTGATCTTAGTGGGAAAACTTTTAGTTTTTGCCCACTGAGTATGATGTTGGCTGTAAGTTTCTCATATATGGCCTTTATTGTGTTGATGTATGTTCCCTCTATTCCCACTTTGCTGAATGTTTTAATCATAAATGGATGATATACTTTATCAAATGCTTTTTCAGTGTCTACTGATATGATCATGTAAGTTTTGTCTTTCATTTGTTTATGTGGTGTGTTACATTTAATGATTTGTGAATATTGTACCATCCTTGCACCCCTGGGATGAATCCCACTTGATCATAGTATATGATCTTTTTAATGTGTTGCTGGATCCAGTTTGCCAATATTTTGCTGAGGATTTTAGCATATATGTTCATCAGTGATATTGGCCTATACCTTTCTTTGTTGTGTCTTTATCTGCTTTTGGAATTAGGGTAATACTGGCCTCATAAAGAAAGTTTGAGAATCTTTCCTTTTCTTGAATTTTTTGGAATAGGTTGAGAAGGATAGGAGTTAGCTCTTCCCTAAAAGTTTGGTAAAATTTCTATGTGTAGTTTTCTGGTCCAGGGCTTTTGTGTGCCAGTAGTTCTTTGATCACTGATTCAATTTCACTAGCTGTTATTGGTCTGTTCAGGCTTTCTGCTTCTTCTTGATTCATTTTTGGGAGATTATATGTTTCTAGAAATTTGTCCATTTTGCCCAGGTTGTCAAATTTCTTGGCATATAGTGGTTGGTCATAATTTCTTACAATCATTTGTATTTCTGCAGTATCAGTTGCAATTTCTCCTCTTTTGCTTCTGATTTTATTTATTTTGGTCCTCTTTCTTTTTTTCTTGATGAGTCTTGTTAAAGACTTGTTGAATTTGTTTATATTTTCAAAGAACCAGCTCCTGGATTTATTGATCCTTTATATTGTTATTTCAGTTTCTGAGTCATTTAATTCTGCTCCTATCTTGATTATTTCCTTCCTTCTACTTGCTTTGGGTTTTGTTTGTTGTTGTTCCTCTAGTTCTTATGAATATAGGGTTAGGTTGTTTATTTGAAATGCTTATATCTTTTTTTGGTTGGTCTGTATTGCTATGAACTTCCCTCTCAGGACTGTCCCCCCTGTGTCCTGTAGGTTTTGGGATGTTGTGTGTTCATTTTCATTTGTTTCCAGAAATTTTTAAATTTCTTCTTTGATATCCTTTTAACTCAATTTTATTCACCAGCATTCTATTCAATCTTAATGAATTTGAATAATTTTGAGTTTTTTCCTTGAGGTTAGTATCTTGTTTCAAGCTATTGTGATAAGAGAAGATGCTTGATATGATTTTAATTTTCTTGAGTTTGTTGAGGCTTTTTTTTGTGACCTGCCATCTGGTCTATTTTTGAAAATGTCCCATGTGCATTTGGAAAGAATGTATATTTTGCTTCTTTGGGGTGAAAGTTTCTGTTTGTGTCAATTAAGTCCATTTGTCTATAGTGTTGTTCAATGACACAATATCCTTGTTGATTCCTTGCTTAGAAGATCTATTCATTGTTAACAATGGGGTGTTAAAATACTTAACTATGGGTGTGTTGCTGTCTACATCTTTTTTGAAGCCCTGCAAGATTTTCCTTATATATTTGGGGACTCCTGTGTTGGGTGCAGATATGTTTATAATGTTTCTGTTTTCTTGATGGATTCTTCCCTTGAATATTATGAAATGTCCTTCTGTGTCTCTTTTTATGGCTTCTGTTTTGAAGTCTATTTTGTCTGATATAAGTATTATTACCCCAGTTTTTTTCCTGTCCATTTGTATGGAATATTTTTTTCTATTCCTTCACTTCTAGTTTGTGTTGATCTTTTGTTCAGAGGTGGGTGTCTTATAGATAACATATATGTGGGTCATATTTTCTTATCTATTCTGCTACTCTATACCTTTTGATTGGAACATGTAATCCACTTATATTTAAGGTTTTTATTGATAGGTACTTATTCATTGCCTTTGTTTTTTTTTCCCTTTGTTCTTGTGTTCCTCTCTCTCTTTCTTTTTCTTCATCTTCTTAAAGCAGTCCTTTTAGCATTCTTGCAATGATGGTTTGGTAGAGATGTGTTCTTTTAGCCTTTTGTTGCTGTTATCTGTTTGGGAAGCTCCTTATTTTGCCTTCCATTTTAAATGAGAATTTTGCTAGGTAGAGTAGTCTTGGTTGCAGGCCTTGGCTTTTCACTACTCGGAATGTTTCTTGCCATTCTCTTCTGGTTTGGATGGTTTCTGTTGGGAAATCAGCCGATAGCCTTATCAGAGCTCCCTTGTATGTTATTTGCTGTTTCTCCCTTGCAGTCTTTAAAATTCTCTTTGTGTTTAATTTTTTTAAAATATATTTTATTGATTATGCTATTACAGTTGTCCCATTTCCCACCCTTCACTCCCCTCCACCCTGTACACCATCTTCCACCCACATTCCCCCCCTTTAGTTCATGTCCATGTGTCACACTTATAGTTCTTTAGCTTCTACATTTCCCATACTACTCTTACCCTCCTCTTGTCTATTTTCTACCTACCATCTATGCTACTTATTCTCGGTAACTTTTCCCCCTCTCTCCTCCTCCCACTCCCTTGTTGCTAACCCTCGATGTGATTTCCATTTCTGTGGTTCTGTTCCTAGTTCTACTTGTTTGCTTAGTTTGTTTTTCTTTTTGTTTTAGGTGTGGCTGTTAATAGTTGTGAGCTTGTTGTCATGTTACTGTTCATATTTTGATCTTTTTCTTAGATAAGTCCATTTAACATTTCATATAATAAGGGCTTGGTGATGATGAACTCCTTTAACTTGACCTTATCTGAGAAGCACTTTATCTGCCCTCTCATTCTAAATGAAAGCTTTGCTGGATAGAGCAATCTTGGATGTAGGCATTTTTATCATGGTATGTCTTAGAGTGGGCCCTTTTGGATTTATCTTGATTAGGATCCTATTTGTTTTTTGGACTTGTGTGACTTTGTTCTCATTAAATTAGGAAAGTTTTCTGTCATTACTCTCCAAACAGGTTTTCTAGGCCTTGCTCCTCTTCTTCACCTTCTGGTATTTCTATGATATGGATATTACATTTCATGCTGTCCTGCAGCTCCCTTAACCCTCTTCATACTTTTTGAGTCTTTTTTCATTTTGTTTCTCTGTCTGGAAAATTTTTTATTCTTTGTCCTCCAGCTCACTGATCTAATCCTCTGTTTCATCTAGCCTGTTTTTGATGCCTCTGATGTGTTCTTCAACTCAGAAATTATATTCTTAATTTCCTTCTGGCTCTTATTGATAGTTTCTATGTCCTTTTTCATGCTGATCTAGCTTGTAAGTTCCTTGTAACTTCCCTGCAGTTTATTGTAGTTCTCAGTGAACTCAATGAGCTTCCTTATAACAACTATTTTGAACTTAATGTCTGATAGGTTACTTGCCTCTATTTTATTTAGCATTCTTTCTGGGACTCCTCCTGTCCTTTTGATTGGAGGTTGTTTCCTTGTCTCCTTATTTTAGGTATTCTTCTTGTCTGTTTTTGCTTCTTAGATTGATCTGCTTTGACTCCCTGTTTTCATGGTGTGACCTTCTATGGTAGAAGACCTGTGAGATTCAGTGGTGCAGTCTTCTTGATCTCCTGAACTTGATGCTTTTGGGATGTCCTTTATGCCATTTATGTTAGCTGTCTAGTTATAATTGAGTTTGTATTGTTGTTGGGTTGTTCATTGGTGGGTCCTTCCCTCTGTCTGGCTGACTGAGAGTCTCTCTGCTCACCACGTCTTGTATGCTGTCATGCAGATGCCACCAGAACAAAACCACACAGCCCAGGAAACAAACCCACACTAACAAAAATAACCCCCACCCACAATCACACTGTCTATAGCAAATGAGCCAGTATCAATAAGGGTGTAAAGAGATTAAGACTACTATAAGAAAGGAGATGTGAGATTCATTTCTTATTATAAGAAATGAATGTGAGATGATTAACTGAAAGAAAAATGATTTTGAGAGGATAGAGGGAGTACCAATAGTAAGAGTAGGGAATTAGGGCAAGGCTAAGAGAGAAAGAAAGTAAAATTTACATCATAAATAAAAAAGAGAATTAAGAAGGCTGAATGGAGAAGCAGAAGGGAAGTGGATAGTATTAGATTTAAACAGGACTGAAAAATGTAGTGAGAGAAAGAAAAATAATAAGTAAATAAGTAAATAAATAAATAAATAAATTTTATTAAAGGAACTAAATTGGAGAAGGAGATTTACCACAGTGCTATCTACAACAAATGAGCTAAGATGACTATAGATTGAATTGAAATAAGAGGGAACAAAGAAATAATAAAAGCTTAAGAGATATCTAGAAGAAAGGAAAGTGATTTTGAGATGATAGAGGGAGAAGGAATATTAAGAGTGAGGAACAAAAAACAGGCTAAGACAGGGAAAAATTAAAATTTGAGACAAAAAATAGAAAGGGCAGGTGGAAGGCAGAATAGAGTAGGAGAGAGGAAAGGTAAAAGTTGAGATTTGGAATACCAAAATAGTGAAGATCTAGAGATAAAATTGAAGAAATGCAACAATGAACACTCTAACCACAACCAATATGCAAAAACTGATAAAGGTGGAGAGAGAACAAGGATATTTTAAGAGCAGGAAAAAGAATGTGAGATGACCAATGACAAGAAAAATAGTTTGAGAGGTTGGAGGGGGCGGAAATAGTAGGAGTGTGGAATGGAAACAATTCACAATGAGCGAAAACAAAATTTAAAACAAAAACAAGAAGAGGAAAGAGGAAGGTAAAAATGGAGTAAGAAGGTGCAAAATATATGAGATTTGAAATAAACTATAATATAAAATCTAGTCACTTAATATACACAAACATGAAGACAAGAAATGAATGTTAAAGAGCTGTGCAGGAAAGAAAGTACCACAAATCATGAAGAATACTGTGTTGGAATTCATTGGGTTAGGATCTAGTATTTGCGACTATTTTTTTTTCTTTCTGGGCCTGCCTCTGTTATGTCAGATGATGTCTTGGTCTGGCCTAAGGCAGCCTGTTTAAGACTACCAGGCATCCATGTTCGATGGCCAGCTCATTCAGTTGTTAATCTACTCACCTTGCAATCAGCAGTCAGGTTTAAGCACCACAGTGTGGGGCAGAGTAATTCCTGCAGGCAGGGCTATTGTTTCCTCTCAGGCTGATGCCACTCAGAGGGGAATGGTCTGCCTGAGCACAGTGGCTTCTGCAGCATGATGGATGGATGGATGGATGACTCAGCACCAGGATCCTGTGGCCACTCTCTCAGTTCTCTCACCAAAGCCATGGTCCCCAGTATTTCCTCAAGCATCTCTAGTCCACTCTGCCCCCCACCCCCACCCTTTGCTGGAGCCCACAGTAAGTGGCTGCAAATGAAATTTTATGCATTGGACCTTTAAAAGGCTCTCTGTGACTCTAGCTGTTTGTTCCTTGGAGAAACCCTGAAACTTTTTGCAGCTGAATGTTGTCTGGGTTCTTTTCGGGTTCTGGTACTGTAGGCTGGGGAGCCCAGCTTGGTGTTTAGACCCCACACTTCTCACTGGGAACCCCCTGGTTGCTGAAATATTCCTCTGGCACTTCAGCTGCCATCTGTGGGACTCCAGCCAGCCCTCTCATGACTCTGTACCAGTCACGTGTGCTTAAGTTTTTTCTTCTGTCTGTTCATGGTTATAAGGCTTCTCTCCCACTATTGTTTAGTTGTTTGTTCCAGATGATTTCTCTGGAATGTAGTTGTAAT
Organism: Phyllostomus hastatus; assembly: GCF_019186645.2. Taxonomy (NCBI): domain Eukaryota; kingdom Metazoa; phylum Chordata; class Mammalia; order Chiroptera; family Phyllostomidae; genus Phyllostomus; species Phyllostomus hastatus. The sequence goes on from NW_025334028.1 coordinate 36,299,106, forward strand.
TACAGATTGGTCCTGGGAGGAGGTTAGTGTAACTTCTACTTACTCCTCTGCCATCTTGGAATGCTCTAATTTTATTTATATATATATATATATTGCACTTTATTATATATAATATATGATATATATTATATATAATCTGGTTTAATTCTTGAAACAATATAGTAAGAATTACTATATATATTATATATTATAATATATACATAGGATATAATATATGTATACACAAGTCTAACTCTGAATTTGGTGCTCTTAACCACCATACTTCACATAGAGCAGCAACTGAGAGAGGTTTGTGGATGGCAGCTGTTTAAGAAAGAGAGTGGTCTTAAAAGTAGGCTTGCCATATAGTCAAGTTATAAAACTTGAGTGTTGGTCCTTAAAGTCAACTGACTTTTTAAAATACACCCTCTTGTTATTCCCTATAGATAAAGAAATTCAGTAAATTGATGGATCAAAGTCATTGTGGGAGAGCCTTGTGCACTGTCCAATATGGAAACACTAGGCACATGAGGATATTAAAGTTTGTTTAACATTAATTAATATTAAATAAATAAAATCTCAGTTTCTTGCTCACAGTGGACACTTTTTAAGTGATTGATGACCACATGAAACTTGGAACAAATGAACTGATCTAGACCATTTCCGTCATCCCAGAAAACTCTTCTGGGCAGTATGTTAGGCATTTACCAAGCCTATCTCCTCCTCTTTCTGGGCACATGACTGTCTTCCCAGAAACTTACACAGTTTGATATGCAGTAGAACTAAGATCCAGCCCCTGGGAGGTAGGCAGAATTAACAGATACCATTTACAAGTCTGGACCATATGAACTCCCAGGAAAGATGCTACCTGCATTTTCTGCTCTTTTCTGGTACTGTAGCTGAGTTGGTGAGTTGGTGGCCATAAGTTGAAGATGATGGAAACAAAGATGAAAGGAACCTCAGTTCCTCAATCACTGCCTAGAGCACAACACTGTGTTGATTACGACATCTTCTTTGGACAGAAGGTGAACAAGACATAGACTTCAACTGTGTGGATCTGCTGGGATTTTGAGTTTGTCATTGCAGCCACCAGTCAAGAGGCTTTGGAGTTGTAACTTGAATTTAAGAAATCTAGATGCAGAACTTTGCTTTCGACCCCCTTATGGAAATCAACAAAATAGAACAGCACAGACATTAGTTGGATGAAGAAAAAATAGTACAACTACTCCACAATCAAAGAAGTTTCGTTCCCTTCAGAATTAGAAAATTTGTGAATAATAATAATAACAATTGTCCACTTTTTAAATTTCATTTGCTAGGAAACTGCATTATCATATTTGCTCCCTGTGACAACCCTATATTTTCACTGTTTCACTGTATCCTCATTTTACAAATGGCAAACTGATATTTGTCAAGGTTAAGTAACTTATTTATGATAATGACTCCTGTAGAATGGGAGAAAGCCACTATTCAGATAATAAGCCAACATGCAGAAGATTTGAGGGACAATTTGACAATCGCTGCTACCAGTGCAGGCCCATGAAGAGGTGGTGCACATAAAACAGGTCAGAACAGATCTATGAGGAAGCTGGACTCACTGGAGACCCAGGGCTCAATACAGAACTTACAGTCTAATGAGGAAAGAGCCTTGTTAATTTATGATCATATGTGTGAGTGTGTATACATGTGTGTACAGTGTTACATTTATTGAGTAAATCTGTATAAACTCTCTCTATATTACTATTTTTAGTCTTTTTAACTGATTTATTTCCTGAAGCTCTCATTAAAAAAATTACTTCTTCCTATATTGAAGGCCATGGATTCCCCAACTAAATCTTTGGAAAACACTAGATTATATTTTTAGAGTCTACTTCAAAATTGTCATTGTGATAGAAGTAGAACTAAAATATCAACTGAATAAGGAAGGTATTTTTTTGCTTTAGATATTTCAAAAACAAGCACATATTTAGTGCTTTGGTGGGAGACATAAACTGCGTGCTGGGAATTGGTGAACCTAAGCAAAACAGCCCTTCCCTTGTCTGCCTGACACTCACAGGTCAGTGGGCACACAGGGTCTATACCAACCACAGTGCGACAAAAGGAAAGGATGCCCTGACCACACCCCTATCAGTCAAGTACTACACTTGTCTCAGCAGATTAATGTGTTGCTGTTTTAATAACATGATAGATATTTTAGGCATGAAAGGAAGCAGAAATATATAGTTTCATCATCTTTTTTTATGGGTGGAGAAAGACCTGGACACCAGTTAAATTAATTTTATCCTGCAGACAGAAATCATGAATGAAAGCTCAAGTACACCCTCACGCACACTCACATATGCTCACACACTCTCACGCACACATTACTCAATTAATGCTAATACAAAGAAAGAAGCCAAATCCATCAAACCCAGTAGTACTAGACGGGCTATAAATTGAGACAATTAAAAGAATAAATAAGATGTTATGAATTAATGATCAGCATCAATTTCTCTGTCTAGTCACACTGATAGTTCTTTGTAATTATAATTTCTCACACTTATTCAGTGAATGGAAGGGGTAGATAAAAACACCAGCAAACCAGAAAAGAGAGTTGCTTAGGTTTTGGCAATTCACAGCTTTCAAAGGCAATAACCAGAGCAGAATGTGTCCCAGATTGTCAGGAAAAGGCTTTGAATAATGTATGTGGCACTGCTCTGAAAGTTAAAAATAACTGCGATGCAGGCAGCAGAAGGTGGTACTTAAAATACATTCTCTACTGGGACTGACGAAAGGTAAGAAGGAACTCCTTACTTCACAAGAGTGACAATCATGTAAAATATTGCATATTATGAATGCTTATCTGAAGGAATTATTTAGATCATAATAAAAGGCAGGAGTCACAGCCAATTCAACCCAATCTCATAGATTCTGGAATCTGCAATACCACTTCTGCAATTTGGAACTTACCTTCAGGCTTTCAGAAAATACTATCTATAAAAAGCAACCAGGCAGGCAGGCTAAAACACGTGCAGATCACTAAACCAATAACAAACAAGAAGTCTGAAGGGAAAGAATGATTGGTGGGGAGAGTCAGGACCTTCTGGAGTAGCAGCCAACCCAGAAGTTCTACTCTATTCAGAAGGGAGGAAAGCTCTGATTACATGTTGATATCTTGCAGGGCTGTATTTTTTCTCATCCTAAAACATCGAGATTTTAAGGTGAGACAAATTATTAAAAAATAAGACTATCTGTAAGAATAGGGTGTGCGATGTCAAATAGCAGCAGTGGTGTCTCATGGGCCATGGGTGACCTAGATAATCAGGATATGTGCTGGTGTTGTCTAGTGGAACCTTTGTAAAGATAAAAATGTCTTTCTGTTCTGCCCAATATGGCAGCTAAGAGCCATTGGTTAAAAACATTATATAAATTTTAAGTGTACTACTTCATGATACAACATCTGTGTACTCCATTATGTGCTCACCACCCATCAGACCTGTGCCTTCCTAATTCATTGTGTCACTTCTAACAGTGACACAGTACACCAGAATGCAGAAACCTGAAACCACTTGTTTTAGGAAAGTCTCCTTCTGTCACCATATATTTGCCCACCTTTATCCTCTTCATTTTTCTCCCAACGTCCTTTTTCTCTGGTAACCACCATTCTGTTGTCTGTGTCTGAGTTTTTATTTTGTTTGTTCACTTGTTGCTTTTTGTTTTATAGCCCACATACAAATGAAACAATATGGTTATTGTTCTTTTCCATCTGTCTTACTTCACTTAGCAATCTACTCTCAAGATCCAAACATATTGTTGGAAATGGCAACATTTCATCATTTTTTATGGCTGAGTAATATTCCATTATATATATGTACCACATCTTTTTTATCCAGTTATCCATTGAAGGACACTTAGGTTGTTTCCATGTGTTGCCTATTATAAATAACTGTAAATAATGCTTCATTGAACATAGGGGTGCATTTATTTTTATAAGAAAATGTTTTTAAATTTTTCTGGCAGGTACCCAGAACAGGGACTGCTGAACCATATGGCAGTTGTATTCATAATTTTTTGAGAAACCTCCATACTGTTCTCCATAAGGGCTGCATCAGTTTACAATCTCACTAGCAGTGTGTGTTGTGGGGGGAGTTCCCTTGACTTTTACTTAATTTTTAAAATTTAAACAGCCACATAAAGGTGGTGGCTACTAAATGGGATAGCTCAGATATAAACTCATCTTTTAAAATTTTAAACATAAATGGCATAATTATTCACTTAATATTTATCATGAGTCTATGTAATGTCATAAAGCACTTAACTTCCAATATTCTTACTGCTGGCACAGAACAGAACTTATATCATATAAACCACGTTTTTGCTCAGAGAAAAAAACAGTCTTTTAACATGAGTGAGCCAAATGTTCTTCAAGTTTCTCCTGTGTATTTCTGCCTTCTGTTATCTGGGTCTCTAGAATCTTCAGCTACTGAAAGATAAACACATGGTATTCTCAAGGATTATTTTTGCATAGATTGTCAGGAAATAGAAAAAAATGTTTGAAGAGCTGTCTTGACCTAAATTTAGGAAGAAATTTGTAGTGATCCAAACATTGTGTAGATAAGCATTCAGAAATCATAACTATTTATACATGTCAGAATAAGAAAATGCAATGTTTGTTATACTTCAGTCCTTCCTTATAGTCACTTTTATGTTTTCTATTCACATGGCACAGTTTATTTTCCTTTTTCTTCTTTTTTCCTGTCTTGTCCCTTCCTTCTTCTGTGTTTGTACGAGAGGTGAGGGAATGTTAGGGGGACATTTGAATGTTATACAGAATTATGTTTTGGGGATATCAAAAACATTCCTGTGGTCATTGCTTCAACTCTTTGGACACACTAGAGAATTAGCCTTTGTTTTCAGGAAAAAATATTGAAAAACAATCCCCAGAGGCAGACTTTCCTGAATCAAGTGTTTTCAGGTTTCTGCACTCTGGTACACTGTGCTTCACTATTGGAAGTAACACACTGAAGTAGGAAGGCACATGTCTGATGTGGCCATAGACACAGCAATCGGAGAGCAATCTCTGGTGGGACTTCCCCTGTGTTTCCCTGCAGCTAAACTAGTTCTGCCTTGAGGTGCAAGGTCAGGAGTTACTTGGCAAAGAGCACTTTTTACGTATATGTGCTACTGGGAAATGAGGAGCGACTCATATCTTCCATGCTCAGTGGGAGCAGGGAGCCACTTGAGGCATCACCAGATTGAAACCATTGGTGTTTCCCATTGGGGTCCTCTCAGGCAGGTTCTCTCCTCTGATTTCTGTCAGCTCACCTTGTAGCTTTTTTTTTTCTGCTACCACAGCTGAATTTATAATGATCTGTGGATTTAGCAAACACTGGGTATTTGACAAAACCTTACTTATAGGTGGGGAAGTGACAGGAAAGACAGTTGAATGAGGGAATAGGTCGTGCTGTAAGCAGAACTAGAATGGGTTTCTGAGTCAGTCTCAGGAGGAGAGGTGGGGGAGAAACCACATGACACGGCATGTGCCTGGTCATTTTATCTGCAGTGGTTTCAAATAAATGAAACTTCCATAAAGCAAACACTTGTTGAAACCAGTAACACTGTCAGAGACAGCAGTCAGAAACGAGGTCTATACCATTTAGGAAATATTCACTCAAACTCATTAGAACTTTCAAAAAACACATGGCCACCCTGACCACTTAAAGATTGTGTGGCATATAAGATAATGTGATACATTAAATTCAATGACATCTTTAAAGGATGAAATATATATAATCAATTAACAGCTGTACTTTCATTGAACTTTTATATGTAAATAAGTATATGACTGTGGTTTTGTGTTGCTCTGTGTCTGGCCCAAAGTGAGCATATAGATAATTATGAATGAAATGTTCTAATTCATACTTTGTACTCCCAAGCAAATTGCTTATCTCAGTCACTGGTTTTCATTGAAATATCTTTCTTTCTTTAGAACTTTGTTTTTTAATTCATAAAAATATTATTTCTGTAATGTTTAATACCTCTAATAGGTCTCCACCTGTTTTGCTCTCAAAATAGGATTTATTTAAGACAAATCTGTTTTCTATTTCTAATACCACTGACATGCCATTGACATAGTCTTCCCACAAGAATTATGTAGGATATACAGAGGTAGGCAAAAGTAGGTTTACAGGTGTGAGTATGCAAAACGCAGTTTATTGTTATATTATTATAGTCATAACCTGCATGTCCTTTTTCATATGAACAACAGTAAACCTATTGTTGCCCACTCTGTAGAAGTCAGGTGTAATTATGTTCATTTGCCAGGGAGGGCAGAAAAAGGCTTAGTGATTTCCTGATCATAATCAGATTTCAGTACACAAACTGATCTTGTATTTTCTAAAACTTATGAAATGGGCCTGTCATGAAGAAGCTGGAAGACATTAGAGTTTCACCTGGATGCTGCCGTTGTTAGCTACCTGGGCTGACGAGTGATTTCACCAGCCTATGGTAGGAATCATGACTTATTTAAGTTTCAAACATTGAACATTTTGGTCTTAGATGAAAGAAAGCAATGTATTATTTCCCATCAGTATTGCAGTTAAAGTAAAATTTACATTTTTATGGCTAATATTTTTACATTAACTTTCCTGGAAAAAAAAAGCCCATGTTTACTCTTTTAATAGGGCATGATTCGATCCTGGTGCCATTTTCTCTATGTCCATACACCATGGATTGCATCAGCTTAGTGCAGGTTTTTGTACTTTGAACTGTCTTGTGGGCATTACAAACACTGTGTGCATACATACTAACACATGTACACATGTGCAAACCCTTATTTCATTTCAAGCAGAATGTAGTCTTCTTGAATGTAGTCTCTAATGAGGAAGCAAGGGGTATGTATGTGTCCATAAATCGAGAGAGTAGAAATGAAGTGAGCTGGACAGAGTAGTTGGACTTCAAGGACATGAATTTTCAAAATTCTAAGTAAGTAATATTGTTCAGGATAAGCTTCTTGTAGAAGTGGATTTCAATGCATGTGTTAAAGAAATCATGGAATTTATATGGCTTTATAGCAAATGAAAGAAGATAATAAATAAGGTTTTGTCACTTTTTAGAAGGTGATTAGTTGGACTGAGTGACCATTGAGATGAATCTCAATTCACCATCTGGGGATAGAAAAGGAAAAGATCCTGGAGTTGGAATCAAATGACACAGGTCTGGGATGGTCACCTTCTAGTAGGCAGCTGGGACAGTGCACAGCCCCACTTACCTGTGCTTTCTCATGGAATACCTGGGGCGGAGGACCACAGAGGTCCCACTCAGATGGACAGATTCACCTGCAGATATGTTTTCCTTGGAGAATGGTAAAGAATTCTGAGTTAATACCTAAAAATAGAGAAATCCTAATTTGGTCCCTTTCTTGAGGAGACAGCGGAGAGGAACTTGGGGAGCACTGTAATAGATTTGGCTTTTACCTGAGAGACCACTATATTTATCATAAACTCAGTCTGACACTAAACCTACATTTTCCCATGGCCACCAGATCCTGCAGCTGAACAATGGCTGCCTTGTGCAAAGGCCCATCTTCTCCAAGTTCCACCATGGGCACCTACCCCGAAGTTCCATGTGAGTTACTGTCATCCATCAAGTTGCCATGCTCATTTTTGTCACTATGAAACTACTCTCCTGAATGCCCATCCAAGCTGGTAAATTGAAATATAGATTGACTGACATTTGATTTTTCTCATACTGACTTATGTTGTTTGGCAGGACTTAGAGGGCATTTGAGCTTGTGATAAGCATATAGCCGTCTCTCAGGTTAAAAGACAAATTTATTACAATGCTCTCAATGTTCCCATCTGCTACCTCCTGACTTTCACCTTGAGCTCACTTGGTTGTAAGCACACAAGTCTCCAGTCTCCATGTGCTCCTCAGACCCTCCCAGGGTGACCTACCTTCAGGCAATTGGCACCAGGGACACCATGTGGCAGGAAGCATGACCTTCCTCCCCTCCTTGGATCATAGACTGTTTATCTCCTTGAACTTTATTTTGTTATCCACACCCTGCCTGTTTTCAGAATAAATGTGGTGAGTTTTTTTCTACCTACTCTTGGCAAGAATTACCTTTCAGAGCTTTGGAATTCCATGTCATTATTAATAAACAACCTAGGATTTGTGTTTGGTAGCTTTGGTCATTTTAAAAAACTCTAGTGTAACAGTTTTGCTCAGCAGCCTTGAAAGTCATTGACTTTTGAGTAGTACTTAGTTATAAAATTTGGACAAAACATTGACTTTGGGGGAACTTGAAGGTCTTGAAGCCTGAAGCCCACTGACTGAGATTCTTTGTTACAGGGCTGGACCTTGACTGAGTAGACAGAAGGAGCAGAAATTATTCATTAGACTATTTGATGGAATAAACTTAACTTCATGGGGAGATCCTGTGCAGGCAGCAACCGAGCCACAGGGAAGGCCAATAATGGCTGTTGGTGTCCAGAGGGGTCAGGGGAGGAGGGTGGGTTCCTGTCTTTGTGAATCTCCCCTCTAGAAGGGGTTTCCCACTTGCAGGGACATGTGACAGTTCTCCCCACCACCCTGGGGCTTCTTCGGCTCTACACACTCCATGTCTGCTAACTGCAGGGAATGGTAGCCACATGATAATATTTTAAAGATTAGTCACAAGTCTCTTGATTAAAATGATGTTTCCTGTTGCAATCTCAAGGCACAAATAAAGTGGACACTGTGTAGTGTATTACACGAATACATAGTCACAAGGCAGTCATGTTTACTTGGTTAAGGTCCAAGAATAGTTGGAAGGAAATCTGAAAACATAAAACAATATTTCCTTTTCATATTGGAAAGTATTCATTTTATTGAAATATGGATCATACAGTGATCTCAGAATTGTGAGGTATAGTCAAAATGCTAGGTGGTTTGACTATGGTAACTATCGTGTAATGTGCTATATAAGAAACGGGATGACAAAGTAATTTTTAAATCTGCTATTACTTTGTTACTTCCCAACAGCTAATGCAGTGGCCGAAATCAAATAAAATTTTTATTTATTTTTAGCAATACAAAATACTTTTACATTTATGTATATTTCTTGAAAAAAATGTGTATATATGAGTTGTTCTCAATCAAGCAGAGGAAACTTTGCAGAGGAGATATGTGGCAATGTCTAGGGACATTTTCGGTTGTCATAACTGGGTAGAGGCTAAGAGTGCTGCTACACATGCAACAATGTATAGGACAGTCCTCTTAGCAAAGAATCATGTGGCCCCAAATGATGTCAGAGTGTGGAGTCTGGAAAACCTACAATATGTGTGTGTGATATTACATGTGTATATAGATGTGTATATCTACATAAATACAGATATAATTGTTTATATACAGATATACATATATATGATATATGCAGACATATATCATAAATATATATCACATAAGTATATATATTTATAAATATATGTGTGTGTGGGGTGAGCCTTAATAGCTTGATTCAATTGTCTGGAGCCACAAGCAAATGCTAAATATTTTCTGCATAACCAAAGCATCCTAATGTTTAAAAAAGCAGGAATGAAGAAATACAAGAGTTTTTATTTTTAGTTTAAGGAAGACTCAGAAAAAGGTCCTAAAAAAAGTAGAGAAGGGACTAAACCAAGCATCTGATTCCTCCTCTGGTTCTTCACCTGCTGGCTGTTTGGAAACATCTCACCTGACAGCTTTGGGTGTTTTGCTTTTAAAATGAGTGAGATAAGGTGCATCACATTGAGAAATATATATAAATATATGTGGAAGTCACCTTCTAAACCCAGGTGTGCTTTTTGAACAAGTACTAAGATAATAAAGAATGAGGAAAGCTCAAGGAAAGGGTTTAAAAGGGAATTAGAGGACTATAATCTAACCGAAGAGTAAAATTATCTGTCTTTTTTCCCCCAGAGCTGTTTTTAAAATGAGTCAAACTATTTCAGATAGTCTTTTCCCTACCCAGAACTGTTTTTAAAATGAACTTTGCTGGAAGATTTCTGAAAGCCCTTTTCATTTTTCAGCAACAGTTGCAAAAGAACAAATTTATCTCTAGCAAAAAAATAAAAGTGATACCATGCCTTTACTAGTGTGTTTGACTTCTGGTTTCATAGGAACAATTTAAAAACAAAACCCTGCCTTTACTGCTGCGTTTGACTTCTGGTTCCGTTTAATTTCAGTCAGATGCCTTCCAGTCCAGCTCGGGGTGCGAGCTGCTTCCGGTTGGCTTCCTTCTGACTGATGTCCATTCATGAATTCCAAAGCAAACAGCGTGATTTCAGAATGAGCTGGTGACTGAAAATAGTGCAGTAAGGAAACTTGACAGTTATAATTTAAATGACCAGTCCACCTCTTTTTTATGAGCAAATAAAATGTGTTTTTAAGAGTTTCATATCATAAAACCCACCCTCACCCCATGCACATGTTTTTATGATAAAATTAAAATTACATTCTAACGCAATACAAATTTTTCATTGATAAAATCATGTGGTTTTTATATGTGGGGTTGTATGCCATCTCTCAGGCACTGTGGTTGTCTTCTGAACACCTCCTTAACACTGGCACCTAAGTCAGATGAGGTGGCTAAGAGCAGGAGCACAGAGGGGGAAGTCTCAGGGACCAGTTAAACCACAGCTCAGCTCATCCACAGAGCCCACCAAATGAGGGAGAAGACTGATGGAAGCAATGACCAGAGTGAAGCTGAAATCAAAGACCATGAAGCCTGTATTAGAAGTACAGTGGCTTTGGGGAAAGATGAAATGAGAAGACTCAGAAACCAGAACCTGGTGCAGTTTTGGCCAGGACTACTGGGGACCAAGTCTGAGCATTCGGCTATATTATCTACCTGCTGGTCCTTCTTAGACACTGAATTATGATACGTTCCATTCTTCAATATCCTGTGGGTGAAGAAAGGGCAGAGGAAGGAATGAAAAGCTGGTTTTTCCAATCATGGACCATCAGAGACAAACACATGGGCATGAACCCAAACTGGTTGGTCATTTATTCAAGCAGTCATTCATTTACATATTTTGGTATTTAAATTCTAGCTAAAAGTTCATAGTTAATAATTATGTAAAAGCTCCTCCCCCCTGAAATGGAATGGTCTTTACATGAGAAGATTAAACAGTTTATTTTTTTAAGCAAAATGATTTTTCTCCCTAAGTTGGGTTCCTTTGCACAAGTTGCAGAGGACTTTCCATGAAGGATGGAATATGGACTTGTCTGGACCACATTCACTGATGTAGCAGGAGGACTACCTGCTTTGGGGACATCTTTGGCCTTTGAGAAGACAGTACTCTTGCCAAGGAGGTTTTATTGATGAGATTGAGATCCTGGAAAGACTTGACTCTATCTTATAATGTTGCTTCATCACTGATACCTCAAAATCCATAGCTGGCAATACTCAGTCCAACAAAGAGTGAGGGAATAGTGTATGTTGAAACTTTGGGGGAACACACTACTTCTTGTTTTTCCTTAGCAACTTGCCAGGACTAGGAGGGACTCTTGCCTGTTGCAGACATGGGAGAAATGTGACCTGGGGCTGCAAGGCTTTTGTCCCCATGACACATTACACTATTTTTTTTTAAATTAGGACTTTATATTTTAGAATAGTTTTAAGTTCATAACAAAAGTGAGGGGAAGGTGCAGAGATTTTCTTATGTTCCCACCTCTGGGTATGCATGGTGTCCTCTGTTATCAACACTCCCCAACAGAGTGTGACATTTGTTGTAATCCATGAACCTACATTGACCACCATCACCTGAAGCCTGTAGCTTACCTTAGAGTTCACCCTTGGTGTTGTACATTCTGTGGGTTTGAATAAATTTATAAAGACATGTATCCACCACCATAGTATCATACAGAGTATTTTCACTGCCCTAAAAATTCTCTATGCTCCACCTGTTCATCCCTTCCTCCAATCCTTAGCAACCACTGAATTTTTTACTGTCTGCATAGTTTTGCCTTTTTCAGGATGTCTTATAGTTGGAATCATACAGTAAGTAGCCTTTTCAGATTGGCTCATTTCACTTAGTAATATGCACACAAGTTTCCTCCATGGCTCATCATGGCTTGACAGCTCATTTCTTTTTAGCTCTGAACAATATTCCATTGTGTGGCTGGACCACAACTTGTGTATCCATTCACCTAATGAAGGGCATCTTGAATGATTCCAGTTTTTGACAATTATGAATAAACTCCTGTTTTCATGAACCAATCAGGCAGGACCTATTAGACTTTTCTATCAAAATGGCTCTACTAAGAAAAGTGGGGAGATTCCTACTGACAGAAATTGGGGGGAGGCTATGAAGTGGTTTAGGCTATCTGTCACAAGAGATAATTTCTGAGAGTCTTTTATTTTATTTTAACATTTCTGGCAAACTCACATCCTAGTCTATTTTTATTATTAAAAATAATAATTATACTTTTTATTATTAAAAATTAAACATTACCAAAGTCTCAAGTGAGTTCAATTCTCAGAGGGAGAGAGAATATTTCTTCCTTCCCCAGAGTTACAGTTTTCAGACAGAATCCTGTTACAACTTGATATTCCAAAATGATTAGGATTAAATCAAGGCATGTAAGGGTACAGGTGCTGAATGAGTACGGATATACTGCTTCCAACAAACAAAATAAAATCCCTACATTACTGAAGTAAGCAAATTGGGCTCTTAATTTGCAACATGTTTCATCCTAAAAGTAAAGCCTCAGAACACTTATTTTATTATAAGGTTTAGTAGATCTGACTTGCATGAACATTTTTCACCTGAATGAGGACTCTGGTAACCAATGAGTCAGTGTTTCATGCAATTAATTGAATGCCACTTACAGACAGTGGAGATCAGAATGACAATGCGTGGCATTCACTGTACTAATCCAAACTTAAAATCCATTTCAGAGAGGGAGTCCTGCAGGAGCCTGTGATCACCCCCACATCATCTGCTTCCCAATTACATAATAATTACACCAGAGTTAATCTCTTTGACTTCTCTTATTATTGTATAGAATACCTTAGAATCTTGGAACCACAATGTTATCATGTAATTTAGAGCTCAGCACTTTTAACATCCTTATTCAGACGAGGCAAGAGAAACTAGAGAATTTCAGTGATGGGTACAAAATAAGATAACACAGACAACTATTAACACCATATAAATTAATCATATTATGAAACAATTAATAGTCTTAATTAAGTACCGATATCTTGAGAGTATAATTACCCACATACGCCTATATTTTGAGAAAGAATGCTAGTTTCTTTTTTGTTTCTCTGGTATGCTGTATTCGTGGGCACGCACCTTCCAGTACTTCCTTGCCCTGTTATTTGTACAGTGATTGTCTTCTAACCTCTGCCCCACCACCATTCATTGTAGGCTCATAAAACAGCTTTGTTTCACCCTTTCATCTCTGAAGTCCCTGCACACTGCTGAAACCCTAATGGGCACTCAGCAAATAGGTGTTGAATGAACCATGTTCCTAAAACTAGCTATGTCTAGGATTCAGTCATGCACTTCTCTGCCTGCTTTCATTAAATTATACCCATCTACTTGGCTGGTCACTTATCCATAGCCTGTGTGGATATTCTGTAATCAGAGTGACCTCATGGGCATATATGAGACACAGTCTAACGTTTCAAGCTTGTGGGTAATATCACTTCGAGGTCACAGTCCCTATTCCCAGGCAATGACATCAGCCATTCCTGGGGTTGTTTTGGTCACATCAGGGTTCTGTGTTGGCCTCTCCCATGGCCCATGGCCACTTTTCTATCAAAGGTTAAAGGTTCTAAAGCCCAGGGAAACATAAGTATCAAGAAGCTGTGTTTCTCCTTTTTCCTACTTGATAAAGGTGTGTGAAGTTGTCAAAACACCATTCCCCTGGGAGTGGGGTGGGAGGGCAGGAATTCCAAGGTGCCAACTTTCAAGAACTATGTGAAGCAATCAAGATAAACCTGATAAGAAAAAGACAGAATCCAAGAATCAGGGGAAGAAGTCAAATGTCTCAGACTAAGGAAGAGGAACACAATCATTAGATCACAAGGTAGAAGGCTCACCCTGGTGCTGGTGGCCTGCAGTCCCTGCCCTGGGCTGTCCCAGGGTCTCCTGACACAGGGGGATGCAAACAGGAAATTGCACTCTCTAGCAGGGACACTGTATTACTGGTCTGAGGCTTCATTTCAAAGGCAGTCCACATTCTGTTTTTTCTCAGTCAGGGCCTCCCATGAACCTGAGAAATAGAATAATTTTTGCAAGTATGTCAGTCACTCAGATGGAATTTTAACAGCCTATTAGGAGGTCAAATGAAGAGGAGAACTCAAGTTGTTATTGTTAGCTCTTGTCTTCCTCTGACTCTGCTGGCTGGCCCAGAGCTCCCCTGAGCCCCTCTCCTCAGCCTGCTCCGTCCAGAGTACAAGGGTTGAGAGGAGCACCTTTTAATGTGATTGGCCCTATTGCTCGAATAAGCTCAGTATCAAAAGTAGGTTTTCCTGGACGCATCTCTAAGAAAAATGAGAAATTTGAATCATAAGCTTAGACGCTTTAGGTAAGATTGATTCTCTGTCCCTTTTGGTGGAGAAAAGACTCACCCAAATGTTTTATTATAGGTATAACCCTTTTACAAAAACAAAATACTGAGGTGGGGGAGGGACGATATTGCCCCAGAGTTTGCTGCCTGCAGGAAATAGGTTGGACAGTAAACAATAGCAGATGGTCAGGGCGGGTACAGCTTTGGATCTTCCCACTGAGTCAGTTTTTAGGCTTATTACGGCACCCTTCTACTTTATATCTCATTCATTTTATTCAGATGTAAATATCCATCTCAGCCAGTAGGTAAACACAATTTGGTACAGTTTAGATATTGACTACTGAATATATATTATTTTTTCTAATGTTGGGCTTCTCTAGGTTATTAGAACTAGATCTATGAAGCAGGAAGCCAGCTTGATAGTCTTTTTTTTTCTGGATTGACTGGCTGAAAGCTATCTCTGTGTATTGAGGGAGGAAAAGCAGAGATGTGAGGACTTTATTGAAAAGAGGTCCAGCTGGTGATGATTTTAACAATTTCAACCCAGTTTTCAACACTAAGTGAAAACTTGCTCTGGGACAATCTAATAGCCTCAGTGAGGCTGTGAGGCCACAAGGTGAATCAGACATGGGGAGCCCATTGGCTGGATGGAACAGGGCATGGCAGTGTGTCTATGGGTGCAGAGAAGGGATGGAAAGAGCAGGAGGAGCCACCAATAACCCTGGCAAAGAGAAGATGGGATCCCAGTGGAAGGAGAGGAGACCAACAGCTTCCTATGGGTTACTGGACAGCCATGGGCCCTTGTGAAGTGATGTACACATAATAAGCATTATAATAGTGTAAGATTGTTTTACCAAAGCGTGCTGTACACTGATTGTGATAGGGGTCTAGCCGTTCACTAATGACTGTGTGACAAAAAATGGACTCTTATTCCTCATTATCAGTGCATGTGAAAGTCTTGCAATCCAATACCAATTTTGTTCCTTGACTGCTAATAAACTATAAATCTCTTTGATCACTCTGTCACAGTGGATATGGACAGTGGTGACTATTTTAGTAATTTGCAGCTTGCTTGCTGAATAACCTTGGACAAACTGCTCTTTGAAGCCAGACACTATTGAACTAGACACTTGGAGGTTGAGTAATTAATGTTGTACAATATCTCTATGCATCAAAAATCAGGTCATAGTCTTCTGAAGTAGTTTTCACTTGGGGCTGTGTGTTTGAAAGAGGAGCTTGTAGGGGATGAAAAACTTCCTTCTGCCCTCTTGGTTCTGTGGCTGGCCTAGGAATTACACTGACATGGAGCAGATTAACAGGGGAAAAGCATACAAATGGATCTAATTGTTTAATGTACACACAGGAGTTTTCAGAAGAAAAATGAACCCCAAAGAAATCAGAGGCCCAAAAGCTTATCTACCTCTGCCACAAAGAATGATAATTTGTGGAATGTGACATGACTCAGGTTGAGGGCAGTAAGTTGTGAGACAGGAACTAGGAGCTATATGGGGGACTAACGGAAGATTAGGGTTATGTTAGTAGCTGCGGGCATAGGTCCATTCTGGCAGGGGTAGGAATGTCCTGATCCTCCTGGTCCAGGGAGGACACCTTCCTCAGGGGAGACTGGCTAGCCTGCTGCTAGGTACAAAGAGGGAGGTCTGAGAGCCCTTCCCTGACTTGTTGAGTCTCACATGATTTCTGCTTGAAATAATCAATGTGCCAGTTCTGCATATTTTGGGGTGGCAGGTCCTGAACCCCTTCCAGCTTTAGAAACTTGTCCATTAGTACTGACCATCAAGGCAGCCAAGCCATCCAAGCTGAGAATGTCTCGCATAACTTGCTAAGGTTGATGAACACCAGTGAGACAGCCTCTGTCTTGGACATGAGCCTTATTCGCCAGTCTCTGACAGTTGAGAGCAGAGTGTCTGGTGTTAGTGAGAAAGGCAGGAATGTAATTGGTGAAATCTGCCTCCCAGTGCATCAGGCTCATGGGATTTACAGCCCCAGAAACAGACCTCCATCCAGATGCTGGTAGGAAAGCCTGCTGTCTGTTTGTGGGAAAGTCCAAACTTAAATTTGCAGGCCTAGGAGTTTTAGATAACCAGTTGTTTATATAAAGTTGTATCCCCAAGACTGTACTCTGTTCCAGACCACAAATATTTGGCCAGACAATGAAATACCATGCTTAAGTTGCGCCTCAGTGCCATGCAAACCTTATTTATGTTACTTTATTCCTACATTCTATAAATGCAGTGGTACAATAGATTCCTTCTTAAAAGGAAAGTAAAAAAGAACTTGAATTAATTTTTCACAAGTTTAAATTAAGTTGACTTCACTCTGGTAAGAAGCAATGTGTTATTCAAAGCTATGAAGTTATTTGTTCTATATTCCAGTTACAATATATTCCCATCTTCATTTCCCAGAAAATGGTATCAGATACAAGGAAATTGTATGTCAAACTTTAATCCCAAGCAATGAGCTGCATGGTTATTAAAGGTATTTACCTTTTTACTCTGTGTTTCTTTGCCTAAATTATAATCATGGTCAGTGGATAAGAGAAGTTAGCAAAAAATAAGCAATAACATTTTCAATTTAACCATTTGTTTTATATATCTATTGGAAATGAATAACATGTACTTTCTAATTTGAAGGAAAACTCTCTGATTTAATCCTAGTAGGCATCTGGGGACAGCATTCTGTGAGAAATTACAGAAGAAACAAGAATATTAAAGTCACTGAAAGTACATTGTTCTTAGTTGTTTTTAAAGGAACAATATTTACATCAATTACCAGTTTTGTGATAATGGAAAGACAGACTTTCCTATGTCAATTTTTCACCTCTTCTGAAATATTTAAAAGAGATACATAGGCATATATTTCCAAGATTGATCCATACCTTGATACTTGATTTGTTGCTGTCTATTCTTTATGTGACATTGATTCAAACACCCAAATTAGAATGCCAGATGAGAATATGTCAGAAGCTAATGTATAACTTCTTTGGCTTCCTCTAATTTCTACATGAAAAGAAATACCTAATTCTTGTAATTTCCTTATCTATTCAGGGTAAAATTGTAGTGTATTCAAAAGGGGAATTTCAGGAGGCCAAATAATCAAGCTAGAGAGCTTATACCTGTGTTGGGAATTACTACCTACTTTAGGTGGAAACACTGCCACCTTTTGTCCCTTGGAGACTTCAGGTAAATTGCTGAAATTGTGCTCCATGTGACTTTCTACCAGGAAACTGGTGTCTTTAATGAAATAAGGATCCAGGGGGATGCTTTCTGCTTGCTGGTTCCTGTTTTGAATCAGATGTTCAGTATTAGGGAATCATATTCATAAATGTTCAGGAACCTGAGCTAAGTATGCTTGGGGAATCCCATTGATTTGTCCTTTGAAACAGTTTCAAGTCCTCCAGTTCTTCCCTGAGCCTCTGTCCCCTAGTCTGGGCCCCAAGTCTGGGCCCCAAATCTGGGCCCCTTCATAAGCACTTTACTTGTTGGAAAGAGAAACACACACTTGTGGTTGGGCCTCCAACGTTATCGTTATCAATAGCACTCCCCATTTTTTCACATGGACCATCCTTTTACTTAACGTGTGTCTTCAATGATTTGTCACAGGTTTTGCAAGAACAGCAACTTTGTAAGTATTTGGCAGTGTTTTTTTAAGACTACTCCTTCACACTGTAGAGTTTCAACTTCCTTTTCCCAACCTTAACGCTCCACCCCTACCCACACAGACACTCACAGGGATGTCAGAAAGGGTAGGGTAGCCCTGGCTGGTGTAGCTCAGTGGACTGAGCGTGGGCTGTGAACCAAAGTGTCGCAGGTTCAATTCCCAGTCAGGGCACATGCCTGGGTTGCAGGCCATGAGCCCCAGCAACAGCACATTGATGTTTCTCTCTCTCTCTTTCTCCCTCCCTTCCCTCTCTAAAAGAAATAAATAAATAAAATGATAAAAAAAAAAGGGCAGGGTAATGTGTGTCCAGCAGAGAAGCAACAGCCTGGCCAAACTGTGGGCAAAGTATTTAAATTTTCTGATCCTCTGTATGAGTGAAGTTAATCATCTTAATGGGCCCTAAAACCCCATTAACTTAAAAACATTGAACCTGTATTTTCTTTTTTCTAGATTCCCATGTTTTTTCTTAAAATACTCATTCAAAGGTGCCGTCCTAGACCCCTGAGCCTTCAGCACACCTGGTTCCCAAGATCAGCTCCTGCCCCCACCCTACCCTCCCAACACTGCTTCTTGTCCACTACGTCACCCAACACCATGTCCTCCTCAGGTGTCCCGCTGCAGTCCCCCAGCCTGAGAGGAATTTGCTCTTTCCTTGACATTATTCCTGTGGCGGAGATACACACAGAGAGTGAATATACACTGTTTCATGTAAAACAAATGGACATCTTTGTGATAATTTTTTTCTCCCCTGTCCTTCATTTCTCTCAATCTTATTGATTCCTCTCAAATTTGTACTTTTAAATAATTTGGAGCTGTTCTTACAGATGAGATGCTGGGTAGCAATCACACTGAAACAGGAGGGAGTTAGTCACTGCAGGTTAAAGGGTGAGATGATGATATCTAAATGGCACGATCAGAATCACTTAGAAATTCATGGGCAAGACCAGAATGGAGTGTGTCTGCAAGGGGAAGTGTTATCTGTAGGTTTCAGCTGAGAGGAAGAATGGTGAAATGGGAAGGATTTTAGCATGGGTTACACGTCTTTGTGTATAGCTGCCAACACACACACACACACACACACACACACACACACACACAAAATCATCCCTTTCATCCCTTTACCTCACTTTCTGGATTTGGGAATTTTTTTCTAACATAATTGTGAGTGTAACAGCATTTACACATATTTATTGGGCATTTACTGCCATAAGACAGTGTTCTAAAAGGTGCGTTATGACCCACTTCCCTTAAAAAACACTTGTGACATTTCTGTCTTTATACCTTTATTGGTTTTAATGAATAGCAGTTTGTTGATGATAATTGTAATGCTGCCCCTAGCAATGGTGTGTTATTTTCAGATTCAGATCCTCCATGTGGGTTTGGAACATCTGTTGAGAACAGAACATACCAGTTAAAGCTATATTTCGTTTCTCTCCATATGTGCCCAGATGGTTACATCTATGTATTATATACTATATGTTTCAACTGTCTATGGTGATTTAATTTATTGTCTTTTGTATGTCTTAAGAAACTAATTATTTAAGACAATAAGAACTAATAAACTTCTAAGGTTCTAAAAGTTAAAGTTCTTTAAATGTGCATACACGTTTCTATTAAAATGTTTCATATTTCTGTTAAAAGGTGTATAAAACACATTAAAGACAAGATTGAACACTTACTGAGTGGATTTTTAACATCAAAACAAAATAAACTATCAGAAATATAGCTTCAGGAAAGAAAATAATTTAAAATTATGATGAAATTATTAGTTAATTCAACAAAATAATATATGAGGGGTGACCCCCAAAATCCTGGAATTATCTTCTGGAGAGCAGGCCACTTGTAGTACAGGCTTCTCCCACTAAGTGAGTGTTCTAGGAACCCATCTGTATCAGCGTACCAACTAGCATTGCTGTGACAGGCTGTGTTTGGCTTTAGTTATTTTTTTAAGACTCCCTCTTTCAACGCATTCATCCATTTCATAATGGATGATTTATGAGCCCACCTGCCCACATCATGCCGAGTATTCGGCAGTTTTTGACTAAAAAGCAGCATGACCCTCATGCCCCAGCCTCCTTACTCACTTGTTCTTGCCCTGAGTGACTATTTCTTGTTCCCCTGGATGAAAAAATTCCTCAAAGGGAAATGTTGTACTGACATGGAAGAGGTGAAAGAAAAAATGGCAGAAGCTCTAAAAGGCATAAAAATCCACTAGTTCAAATTGTTTTGAGCAGTGGAAAAAAGTCTCCATAGGTGTATTACATCAAATAGAGAGTACTTTGAAGGTGACTGAAGTTTAAGCATGTAAGAATAAATACGCAATTTTTTATAAATAAATTCTGTTATTTTGGGTCCCCACTTGATTACTCTATCACAGAAACATAAAATGTATTTAGCATTGATCGCTATTTTGAGAAAAATGACAAAGCTATTCAAATGAATACAAGAAAAAAAGTGAATTGTCAGATAATTTTGCTTCAGAAAGGATGAGACTTTAGGACAGTGATCTTCAATGTTTTTTCAGTGTTGACCCTGTTATTTTCCAAACTGCAACCTCTCTGATCATTATTAAACTGATATGTTAAATTTTTTCTTATAAGTTTGAATAGTTACATTTTTGTATTTGAATTTGAATTTGTGATACAAATTTCAGTATACTGTTATATGGACAGATAAAAACAAAGCCATGAAATTGCTTTTTTAAATGTGGTCAGTGACCTTTTAATAACAGAGTGATTTGATACTGACAATTTCATCTATTTATTAAAAGAAAATACACAAACAAGCATTTCAACCGTAAGAAATTGGACAGTGTTCCTTTCTCTTTTCAAACTTGTATCCTAGTGTTATTCCTACATGGTATTTTACCTTAATTTTTATTTTTTCTAGAACATTTTTATTGATTGTTTCATAATTCTTTCTGTGAAGAAAACATAAATAAAATATTTTAGTTTTTGCACATAGCTGTAAATGTTACATTTCTCTACATTGACTTGCCATTATAATTACTATTTGTATAAGATTGATCAAAATAACAAATATATTACACAAGCTTATATTCAATAAATAAAAAATTTATCAGAAATTTGTATCCTAATGAAATAGATGACCTATTTTTTTATAGTTTACACATCCATGGGTATTGTTGTTGAACTGACAGATGAGAAAGGTATAGCATTAAATCTAGTCACAGGTTTTGTTCTTTGTGCAATACACTCATTTTTCTTTAATCTTTGCAGTTATCTTTGAGTAATTGTTGTATAAACAATAGAAAAGACTAATATTGCATTGAATTGTATGCAAATGGCTCTAGAATACCTTAAGAATTATGGCAATAAGAAAAAAGGCAATTATAAGTAGCTTTGTTTTCCTTAGTAATGTATATTTTCTTTTCAAAGTACATTAAAGAGCTACCATATATAGGGTTAACAAAGAAACAGCCAATGGTACCATTCCTGGAGCCCACCTCTCTGAAAATTTAGATTCCAATTATGAAAATCCTAAGGTTTACTATTCCATAGCATATAGTCATACAGAGGGTCACTTGAGTTAAAAGTATTTATTCTTGAAACTTAATTTTATTTAATCTTTTAGTCATTGCACAACTCCCCTCCACCTCCCCCTTTTTAAATTTTACTCTACCTGAGTATTCTGTAGAATTTCAAGTATAACTCAGATTCTAGTATTTTCAAGTTTATCACCTTTGGGACAACAAATTCTATTATTTAAGGAGAAGTCATATCAAAGGTTGGTACATGATTCACAGTCAAATAGAATTCTGGAAACATTTTACATAGCATTCTAAATGTTCCAATGAAGCAAAACTTACAGATGCCAGTTCATGTAGAGGGAATTTTAGATCTAAGACTATTCCACAGTAAAGCAGCCTCAGCACATTCTTAATCTGAAAGTTTGAAAGGTACCTCCTTTCCCAAGAGACAATCAGATTGCGGATTGTTTTTTAGGCAAAAAAAAAAAGAAAGAAAAAAGAAAAAAAGAAGCAGCACTCTAGTTCTTAATCCAGTCATTTCAAAATCAGAAGTTATAAATACTCCAAAGATAAACCTAAAGCCTTTTGTTTATATTGTTAATAGATGTAGGCCCTGAGAAAATTTGGAATGACATAGAATTCCACTGAGATACTTAAAACTCGTTCTAAATTATATGAAAAATATTAGTGACTTGTTATATTAAAAAGTGTGACCTATCAGTTGACAAATTAATTACATTCTCTTTGAAAACACATGATCAGAAGCCACATGACTTAGAAAGGGCACATGTCATCCACCCACTGGCACCCTTTTGTGTATCTAGTATTGGTTCTTCTTTTTTAAAAGATTTTATTTATTTATCTTAGAAAGATGGGAAGGGAGGGAGAAAAAGAGAGAGAAAAACATTGATGTGTAAGAAATACATCTATTGGTTGCCTCTTGCATGCCTCCAACTGACAACCTGCCCCACAACACAGGCATGTGTCCTGATGGGAAATCAAACCTGTGCTCTTTTGGTTCTCAGGCCAGCACTCAATCCACTGAGTTACACCAGCCAGAGCTCTGTTATTGGTTCTTGGTTTATCATTTGCATATGGGACTTTATAGAACTTGCGTTTGTTTCGATTTCCTGTAATGTCATCACCTCACCTCCAATGTTCCACTCCTTTTCACCTCCTCATCATCTTTTTCTTTTCCTCATGTTTTAGTTCCACTTGATATTCTTCTAAAATGCCCCCACTATTAAGACATTTAATAAAGTGTTGATTGTCTGAAGCACACAGTAAGTGAACATATCCATAAAAGAGAATTATTTACGCTTTACCAGAAAAAAAGTCTTTCTAGAAAAACATGCATTAGTTTCTTGTTGATGAGTTCTAACCATGAAGTTAATAAAGTGTAATATTCACTTTTAAAAGACTGTATTCTACTATTTAATGTGAAAATCCATTGGCTGACCTGGATCAAAGCAGAGATTTTTGTTATACTCACATATGGAAGACCTTAATCGCTATTAGAAATTCTGTCATGAGGAACAGGCCACTTAGCTAAACTCCACTGGAAAACCCATGAAAAGCATTTTGTCTAAATGCATGAATCAGAGACTGAGAGCTAACCCACACATGAACATGTCAATGCCTCCTGCTAATGGCCTGGCATGTTCTTCCATCGTGTCCCTGTGGGTTTGCACAGGGAACGGCAGGCCAGTGCTCTCCGGGTTAGGATGGCTTGAAAGATGAGGCCTCACCCCGATGGAAAGTTTCCCTGCGACCCTTGCCTTTCGTCAGCGAACTGCGATCCATACCCCACCAGTAAGGAAATAATCTTTCTCTCATTTTAGCAGCTTTTCATTCTTGAAATGTGCATTAAGTTTGGTATAAATAAATAATCATTTTCTCTTCCTATTTAAAGGCATAGATACCTTAATAATTTTGTCTTCATTTATTTGTTTTTTAATAGAATTAACATAATGTTATCTGTTTGGGAGAGTTATAATTACATCTTCAAAGCCACAACAGAGTAAAGTAAAAATAAGAGATTAAAAATAACTCCATTTCTCCTCATTCTTCTTTTTTCCTTTTCTCGTTGAATAATCTTGAAAGTAATGTAATAACAACCACTTACAATTGCTAACCAAGCATGATGGATGGATCTCACATTGTAGGGCATTATATCTTAGGGGACCCTCTTTAAAAATTAAAAAAGAATAACGACTAGAAAATTAATGTTAAAGTGAATTTTTAGTTGTAAGGAGAAGAGGAATCACACAAATTGCAATTTTTATAAAAGCATTCAAATGTTACAAAATTTAAAAAATTAACATACTTGCACTTAATTAGCTGCCTAACGAAACATTTAAAATTTGGTAATTACTCAATCAAGGGTTATTCAGGTACAAATATTTGCCATATTATTTTTGATACAATGAATAGAAAAATTTAGTTTATCTCTAGCATGGTTAATAGAATGTTATTATATTAATAGTTTAAAAAATATCTTTCATCTCACAATTTTTCATTGCGATGGTGTGTAAATCTATGGGGGCATTGTAAAATTGGTGAAGACCTGTATTGTTTTTTCTCTTTGTAAACCATTGAATTCCATAACATTTCAAGATTTTTTTAGTTTATTTTACTGATGACTAATTGAATTGATTGATAAGACTCATTAACCAATTTTTCAAAAATGTCCCATTTCTAGTTGTATAGTATATGTTTAATGATAACTTAGTAAATATCAGAATTTTGTGTTGAACCAGCAAGAATTTAAAAACTTTTAAAAATGGATTCAGATGATGCATGCCTCTTTATTATTTGTATTATGAGATAATTCAAAAGCTTTTTCATGGCTTCAGTTTGAAATTTATTTATTATCCTTGATGAATTACTGCTTTTGGTATGTTCTGAAAAAATGTTTATTACATTTCCTTCTCAATGTCGGAACAAAAATTTTATCTTCAATACACATCTTTTTGTTTTATATTCCATTATTTTCTTGCCTGCACTTCATGTGTGTTCTATATAATAAATACATTTGAAATTGATTGAAACATACCCACTGTGTGTGTATAAATAAGGAGCTTATCATTTCTTGTTTTATTTAAATTTCCAAAGCATCCTATCAGCTTGCACTGAATTCCTTAAGCTTCATGGCTTTACCATAAATCTACCATCATTTCATCATGTTCCAAGTTAAAACTTGGAGGCTGCCAATGCCCTACAGTTTAGGAACAATGGACTCAAAACTAATAAAATAGGTGTGATAAGGCCAAGATCACCAATGTTCTTATCCCCAAAGATTTTAGTGTTTTAGATTAACGATACCATGTGTATAATCAGCTGGTGCTACCATAACAAAATACCATACTCTGGGCACTTAAGTAGAAATTTGGCTAGTTCAGTTTTTTCCTGTCTTGTAAATAGCCACCTTCTCGCTGTGTTCTCCAATAGCAGGAAGCAAGCCAGCAGTCTCTCTGGTGTCTCTTATGAAGACATTAATCCTATGGGACTATGGCCCCACCTTACTACGTCATTTAACCTTAATTACTTCCTTATTTCAAACAGCCACATTGGGGGACAGAATTTCATTATATGAATTTTGGAAAAACATAATTCAGCCCATAGCACGATGTATATCATAAATGTCACTTAATAAAATACTCTGAAAGCCAAATTAAAGATTTGCTATTTTATGAAATTTGATTAAAATCTAGATACATTTCTTACTTTGATTAGAAAAAATAATCTACCCTCTCACATGGAAAATGCACTCAACTAATATCCTTCCCATCTCATTGGTGCTGTTAGTGGAGTTCAGCTTTTTGGATTAGTCTCTCTTGAACTGTGAGCTAAACAAAGCACATAAACCCAGTGTATAATGGTGTGGCATGCACAAAATAACCACCAATAGGTATTTCCATTCACAACACAGGCACACAGGAGCCAAGGCTTCATAGCAATTTTAAAATTCCCCAGGGCACATGTTGGAACTTTCTTAATTAGCACACAAAGTGTGTGAATAATTCTCCATGGCTTTTGACTCTGTCTTCTTGGTTCTTGTGTTTGCCCCGAATCATCTTTTCTTTTTTTTTCTGAGGAATATGGCCTGTGCACCAAGCTGAGGAGTCTTCTCAGCTGTTTCTTGCCTGTAGAAGTTTGAGCTCCAAAGGCCTTGTTTCCTTTTGAACAGCCTCTGTCCTTTTCTGTCTAAGGTGGTGATTTTTCTGTTACTATAATTCTTTGAAGATAGTGTGGGTCTCCTCTGAATTTTACTGAAACATATTTTATTTAACCAAAGCCACACCCAGAAATTTATTTACAATAAACCCAAGACCAAATTTCCCTTGAGCTCATGCTGGGATTTCTGAGGAACCATATCCTTAAGGTTCTAAAAGCACTATTGTTTGACCAAGTGGGATCTTTCTGAGCTTTAATAAAGGATTTTGAAATCATACTTTGTCTTCAACTTTATATCATGTCTCCTGGACAATGTTCTGGGGTTTGTTTTTTTTTTTCCATCAGAGACATTTCTTTTTAATTCTCACCTGAAGATATTTTTTCATTGCTTTTGAGAGAGAGAGGAAGGGAGAGAGAGAACATCAATGTGAGCAAGAAGCATCATTTGGCTGCCTCCTGTATGCACCCAGACTAGGGATTGTATGAGCCCAGACTGGGAATCAAACCTGAAACCTTTCAGTTATGGGATGATGCTCAACCAACTGAGCCAACACCAGCCAGTGTTGAAAGTTGCTTCTTTACTGCAGCATTGTTTACCAACATGAGAGAATGGGAATTTTTAATCATAGCCCATTCTTGCTCCTTTTTGCTTATCCATCCTCCTCCTTTGGCTGATCTCTCTTATCTCTTTTCCTATTCGTAGCAAGCAGCAGCACAGTGGCATCTCGAAAGCTCTTCCTGGAAAACTTCTCAGTTTATGACCAAGTACATGAGGTATATTTTCTGTTTTTTATATCACTGCAATTGACAATATTGCTAAACTTTTAGCCATGGCATAGCAAGTATCCCTTTCTTCCTGTCTCAACAGTATTTTCTTCATTTTATGTTAAGCCTTTCCCTGAAGCCTCCTCCTAGTCCGCAGACATCCACTGACACGGTCTTTGAGGTTCTTTCGGGTTTCACTCGCACACATCTTCTTAGCTTCTTCCCACTTTGTGCTGTCACCCCACCTGTACTACCAAAATCTGCAATAGTTATCTACCACTGCACAAAAATTGCCTTAAAATTTAATGGTTTAAAGTTATAGTAGACATTTATTTTTCTCTGAGTTTTTGAGAACCAGCTGAGTTGGAATGATTCAGGAGGGTGCCGTCAGGATGCCAGCAGGAACTAGATTCCCTGAAGGCTCAACTGGAGATGGAGGAACAGTAGCCTGTTCAAACAGAGGGCAAATTTTTGCTGGTTGTTAGCAAGAGGCCTCAGTTCCTTTCCACATGCACCTGTCCACAGGCTGCTTGAGCATCTGTATGCTCAAGAGTTCCCCAGAGTTAGCTGTCCAAGAGAGAGCAACATGGAAGTAGCAATGATGTCACGGCCTCACTGCAGAAGTCACACACCATCACTTCTGCCACAATTTATTCATTAGAAACAAGTCACTAATTCTGGTGCATTTTCAACGAAAGAGAAAATTAGACATCAGCATTGCAGGGAAAGTGTCAAAGAATTTGTTTATTTTAAAAGTGCTGCATAGTACTTAAGCAATTTATGAAATCTATGGGCCCACAGGACAACTAGGTCTGTAGTTAGGGCAAGATTCAAGTGTGGTTGGAATAGTGATCTAGTTTCAATCTTTTGTGATTCTCTTGGATTTACCTAACCCCATAGTTGGCTTTTATCATGTTTTTCTTCACTGTGATGAAATGCTCACAAAATTCCTGCACTTGTCTCATCCCATTCTATCCCAGGGGAAGAGATACAGTGTCTCTCCTAGAGGTTCCAGATGAGACTAGAGAAAAAAATAACTTGCCCATGAGATGGGATAATGTGTAGTCATCTCTGGTCAGGTTACCTGTACTACCCTCAAGGGGGAAATATGCACACCATTTTCTCTATTGTTATTTAGGGTTTTTTATGAGGTCAAAACATAACACAGATCTTAATTTTTAACCTTAAAATTCAGGAAACCTGATTATGAGGTCCCATTTCATAGGCTGAATGGTTTGATATACTTAGAGTAGATTTTCAGGACAGAGATGTTTGTCTGTTTGGTCACTATTGCAATTCCCAAGTCTGAAACAGAACCTGACCTCTGTTAGATTCTGAGTAAAGAGTTACTAAAATAATCAATAAAGGAAAGAAAAACAACCATTAGATATAAATGACACTGTATGAGAACAGAAGCAGCATCTCTGGTCCAAGTGGTTGATTGTTGATGGATATCAGCCTGTCAATAGCTCTTACCCAGGACACATTAAGTGTTGGTTACTCAGTCTCTCATCCATGTTGATTCTGTTTATCACTATTCCCAACCCTTGTCTCCACCTCCTTCCCCTACAAAGCTCTCCATACATCTTATCTTTCTGGAGCAATTCATATTGGCACTTCCTTTTCTGCAATAGAAGGAAGTGATTGAATATGTTGAGACATGCCACCAATTGCCAAGAAATTCTATTTTTGTCTCCCTTCATTCATCAGTAGGAAACACAAAAACTGCAGCACCTCATCAGCGTTTTCTGGACATCCACAACCAACTGGTGTCAGTTGATGAGGTCATGTTGATTTCTACTTTGTAAATAAATACTTGAACTATTTAAACTGATAGAAATACACTGAGGGTTTGTCAGTGATTGAGAAATATCCAGATTTTTTTTTACCATGAACAATATGTTCTTTCTCATCTTAATTTAAAACTGTGAGCCTTTGGTTTTAAATAAAATGAGGATCTATGGAGAGTTGAAAAAAACACAAAAGATACAGCAACCAATTGTTCATACAAGCAGAGAAAAAAGGCAGAAACTAAACTTTTCATCTTTTGATTATCACTGTGAAAGACTCTTTGTAAATAAGAGTATATTTGATCTCAGACATGAAACCCACTCCAGTGTTAAATATGACAGTTAAATTCTATTTATAAAGGTAAAAAACTAGCATATCAATTCCTGAGGTTTTTGTCTAAAAAAAAAAAAAACAACCCAGGAGTTCCTATGCTATTCCATAAATCAAGTTCAGTCTTTCCTTTCTGTGCATGAATTCTGATCCATCAGTTTGACCCTAATTTTTCCACATTGCAATATTTACAATCAGGCACTGAGCTTGGAGAAACACCTCTCCCCAAGGCAGGATGTGTGCTTGTGAGGGAAGCATTTGCTGAGTCTCTCGTTCCCTGTCTCCCTCTGGCTCAGCCTCCTCTGCTTCCTTGTATCTCAGAGCCTCTCTGACCCCCCTGCACATTCTAGCCAGGAGGTGGAGGAAGCTGAACTTCAGTGACTCAGCAAGTTTGGGTGACTACATCTCTGCCATATTTATGTAACACTATTTACACTTGTCAAACTTGGGATAATGAAAATTCTTATGTAGGCAGGATAAGTGAGGTCTGGGTGGGCACACACGCACACTAGGGGTGTTACTCAGCTTGGTGGCTGTAACAAACACCACACAGCCTGGGCACCTTAAACAACAGGCACTTATTCTACGTGCTAGAAGTCTAAGATCAAGGTGTTGGTGGTTTCTCTGGAAGCCTCTCTCCTTGGCATGTAGATGGCCATCTTCGTGTTCACATGGCATTGTTCTTTTCATGGGTGTCTCTGTCCTGATCTCTTCTTCTTTATGAGGACACTGATCAGATTGGATTAGGACCCAGTCCACATCAATGACCTCATTCAAACTTAATTACATCTCTAAAGACTCTATTTCCAAATACATTCACATTCTCAGGTACTGGGGTATGACTTCAACATTCAGAGTTAGCCTATAATACCAGGGATCTTAAATCCTTAAGTCAGGGTTTTTTAAAAAAGTCCTGGACTTCCTACTACTCTTAACAGGGCATGACTTTTCAGTAAGCATCCTATCACACATCCAAAGCAGATCAGTGGTGGACTGGCATGCTGCAAACAATGTTCTTCATTCACAAAGGAGTTCAAAAGACTGGGGAGGTTATGGGAAAACATTATACCCCCATTAAGCTGGAACTCATGTCACTTTGGATGATTATTTCCTATTTTTTCTCAACTTCAAGATATGGACAATATTGTTCCATAAGGCCCCTTTCTTCCAGATGTTGAGCTCCTCAAATTTTAATTTTTTTTAACTTAGCCAATGAGATAAAGTTCCTTTTAAAATAAAGAACTCTAATAACTTGACCTTAATTTTGTATTTTGAAAGAAAAAAATCTACTCCAGCGGATGGAACACATTCTTATTTCCTTTCCTCTTCCCCTTACAAATTATTTGATGCAATAAGCAGGCTGGGTATTGGGACATCCAAGCAAGAGAAGAGATCCTGGCTCTGATAAGATTTCACATATTGCAGTATCTCTGAGTGTGTGCAAAACCAGTCATAGGACCTGATTGTCTCTGATAGCATGTTCTAAATATCAGATGAGCTAGTTGAGTCTCCATTTTGCCTGAAACTTGTTTCTCTTATTTTTCTTTGCAGAAAAAAGTCAAAGTGTGGTATTTCAACAAGTAGGAAGCACTTTGAAAGGAATGTCTATTTTCAATTTATTAACTAGCAAGATTGGAACAGTCACATGTAATTTTTATGTTCATGGTGTACTGGTTAGGAGATAATAAGATCTAGCCGTGGAAATGCAAAGCCACCCATTTACCATGGGCTGGAATCTTTTCTTGTCGGGTGAGGGAGGGGGGCCTCCAAGCACAGGAATGATTTCCAGATCTCATTGGACAAATAGAGAACACTGCCCTTGTAATTCCAGATTTCCTCCTCCTGCTTCAGCAGTGGTTTCTATTTCAGCTACACTGCCTCGACCCCCTACCACTGGAAGGAAGGAACTGCCAGGCTTGGGCTGGCCAAGGGAAGTGGTGCATCACTGAAGCTGTAACCACAGGTTGATGTGAGGAGGGCCATGGGGGACCCAGAGAGAAGAGACTGGAGAGCAGGAGGCCAGTGTCTGATGCTGCTTGGGTATCATGTGGCAAAGCACAGTCAGCTCAGAAAATTCTCAGAAGAACATTGTAAGGTTTTTAAGATTTCAAATGGAGTCTAAATTCTAAGTAACATCATTGTTACTTTGTTTTGTTTGACAGATATGCTTTGTTTGTCTAAAGCACAATCTTTTAGAAAACAGTAGTCTGTTTAAACTTGTACTCACGTGTCAGATTTTTCAAAGTAATTTATAGACATTTCAACTTAGAAAGGACCATTTCTTTCACTGATATAAGAATCTTTCAATTTAATGGGTCATTCTACAATATCCAAATAAAGTGGTGCAAAAGAAGATGAGGGTTCAATGTAAACATTGTTTCTGAAGGTTTCATAGTACGTTTTAGAGTGTTCTTACTTTCTGTTTTCTAAGAGATAAATTGGTGTGTAGAGTCTCCTTTGGCATTTGGACTTGCTCCTGAAAACATTTATGTAAGAGTTCACCAAATCGAGGAATTATAGGGAAAGCTGTCAGCTTAGAAGTCTCTGTCATTTTAATTTACAAACTGATAATGGCCAGGAAACCAGAATTACAAACAAAACTCCTTTCCTTTCTTTGTTGTTTCTTCTGGTCTCTACCTCCCTTTTCATTTCTCCATTTTAATAAGGCAGGTGTAGCTCTGGGGAATTTGTATGCAGTATAGGTACCATAGTAATCACCTCTTCACTCTTTACAAGGTTTGAAAAAAAGTGTTCTAGTGTTCAGTTTATGACAGTTACCTGCATGGTCCAGGATTAAACTAATGGAAGCCGTAGGGAAGATGGTCTTTCTAGAAACTCCACATTGACTTGGGTCCTAAGAATGGGCTTAGCCAGGTGAATGCGTGCTAAAGCCACAAACTACACCAGATCTAAAAGGCATCCAGCCACAAACAAACATTGATTTATTATTATTTTCATTAGAATAGCATTTTAGATATATGAGTGAAAAAGGTTATGATCAGTACTTCCTATCCTGTAATGTCAAAAGTAGTAAAAAGAATTTTTTTCAATAGCTGGGAGATGATTTTAAAAGGAAGTCTTTAAATGTGCGTATCTATAAAGGGAGAGTGTGGATTCTGTGCTCCTTGAGGGTAAAGACTAGTCTGTCTTGTCAACAGTTGTAACCAACTCATGAGAGATGAGCTGGCACACAGTAGGATCTGCAAATGAAGGTGGCTGAAAGGCCATCATGAAGAGGCCAGTGTTCCGAGTGGGTCCAGTGGGGCAGTCATTCTGGCATTGCAGGTGGTACCAAGGGTTGGCAGCTTTGGGGGCCAGATCCAGGGAAGATGTGAATTACTTGTTGGGTGTTAGTGGCTTTTTGTTTAAGCTCATTCACAATAATATACAAGTGTGTTTTATTTAAAATCAAGTGGTAGGAAGATGGATGATGAGATGTTCTTAAAGGAATTGGTCATTCCTTAGGAAGTCTGTGGGAAACCTCCCCTGTAGCCTCTGCTTCCTTCCCTTTCTAGGTGCAGAGACCTAAGCTGGTTCTATGGAAATTGTTGAAAACCACATATTCCAAGCAAAAAAAAAAGATACCTTTACTATTACACAGGTTGCCACATCCTGTTATTTTTCCTCAAAAATTTTTTAGGTGTGTCTTTATAGAAGAGTTTGCAACTGTCAGCCCCAAATTATTTAGGCAGCCTCTTAGATGAACTAGATAACCCCTATTTCCTATTGTGTGCACAACAGCCAGATTAACTGTCCTTAAAATTTACTTCCATGGGTCTCCTTGCTCAATCAAACACATTCAGCAACTCCATGCATCACAGTGCTCCAAACACCACCTCCAGTTGGTGCCCTAGAAAACAAGCACTTGTCTAGGTCACTAGCCTACAGGCAGCCTCCTTCATTCCTAGGCTCATGTGGAGGTGGCCCAGGCAGTTTTAGTTCGCAGTGCATTTTC
Organism: Phyllostomus hastatus; assembly: GCF_019186645.2. Taxonomy (NCBI): domain Eukaryota; kingdom Metazoa; phylum Chordata; class Mammalia; order Chiroptera; family Phyllostomidae; genus Phyllostomus; species Phyllostomus hastatus. The sequence goes on from NW_025334028.1 coordinate 36,331,793, forward strand.
TTATCCCTCTCTTCACCCAGGAAGGTCTGTTCAGCTTAAGAGCCTACCCAAGAAACTCTCTCTCATCACACCAGCTATCAGGAATTTTCTTTCTCAAGTTCTTAATCCTGAAACCCACCATCATGCAGCCCGGGATCACTTCCACTTCTCCCATGATTCCACTAGTGTTGATCACTTAGCCCTGCTTCAGTGATAATAGAAATGCAAAAACAACCACCTGTCTTGCTTCCCAAAAAGAGGTTTTATTTAAGCATTTGTTTTGACACTTAGAAATGACACTTAATCAATCTTTGTCTAATATTCTCAGCACCCAAAACATTCCAAATTCAACCAGGAGACCCTCAAAAAATGGAAAATAAAACCACATCATTTCTTACAGCTTCATTTAGGATTTTTTTTGTGGATATGTAAATAATAGGACATCACATCATAATAGAATAGATTTGGGGGATAAAGATGAACTACCAATTAGGCTGATGATGAGTTTTATTGCTTCATATCTACAAATAGCTGTCAGTAAGTCATAGGGACAGCTGTGACTTACCATTCATAGAGAACAGAGTAAATGCTTTTTTCTTCTTTTTCTTTTATTTTTATATTCCAACATCTAATTATTAGAAGGATGGCATTGTACTCTGCAAAATCCATTGATAGTCCTATTTTATTTTCTAATGATGACTAATGTTTAAAACTGGTATTAACAGAGTACAATGATCTGATATCCTGTTTGCACAGGGCAGGAGCTGCATCCTGTTCCAGGCGTCTTTGAGGGGGATGGGGAAGAACTGTATGTTCATTATGTCTTCATTTATTATCTAGTATTTTATAAAGTTTCACTAAAAAGACATGAGTGTGGCTTTAAAGATGAACCTTTCAGGTTCAATTCCCAGTCAGGGTACATGCCTGCGTTGCAGGCCATGACCCCCAGCAACTGCACATTGATGTTTCTCTCTCTCTCTTTCTCCCTCCCTTCCTTCTCTAAAAATAAATAAATAAAATCTTTAAAAAAAAAAGATGAACCTTTCATGCATTCAAGCTTGAAAGCTTTCTGCCTGTGCATGCTAAGTGGGCTTTCCTGAGTGGCTCATGGAAGAAAAGATGGGTGAGAAGCCTGGAAGAGAAAGTTTGGGAATGAGGAAGGATGGGCCTTGCCCTTTAGTTGGATCAGGTCTCCCTAGCAGGTCATTTGTCAGTTTGGTTACATTTTATGCACCAGATTGGACTTCTCTGCACAGAATCAGCTGAGCTGGCTAACGAATAGAGCAAATGATGAACACAGTGGCTAAGGGTCAGCAGATTTAGCTCCACTGCTTCATTCATACTAATCCTGGGTTTGGGGGGGAAGCACTTTGTGTTTGCCCTGAATTTGTGATAGGAAATCCATTATTATGGTCCTAATCCTCCTGTGCTGGACATATGTAGTTCAACTAGCCCCCCAGCAGAGGCAGGTATGTTCCTAGGGGTGTTCTAACTTTGGAAAGTTGAAAGGATTTTGTTCAGAGTCATGTGTGATCTGGATTTAATGACATGGAAAATAGGAACAGGCAGTCAGCTACAAATAGCAATTTTTCCCTCAATGAATATTTGTCAAAGTACAAAGTGAGTCATTGTCACAGTTAAGGGAAGTAGCACTTTCTGTGTAATATGGAAACCCACATATCATTTTTCTGTAGGGAAGACACTCTGTGGGGAACTTTATTATTGAAGTAACAGTTTGCCACTGAACAGACTTTATCATGGTGCAAGTCTGCACACTCCTGTTCCCACTAAGCATCATGCTCATCCTTTGAGGTGTCCCCCTGTTACAGGTGGGGACACTGAAATTGGAGCTGTTTATGAACACAATAATAGCTCACATTTACAGAGGATTTACTGTTTCAGGCTTTGTTCTGATCACTCATATGTGTCAATTAATTTTATCCTCAAATTAGACCAGTGTGAGGCAGGTTCCAGGGTTATCTCCATTTATAGATGAGAAGGTAAGGCACAGAGAATTTAAACAACTTGCTCAAGGCCACACAGCTGATAACTGGAACCCAGTTATTTTTCAGAGCCTCTGATCTGAGCTGCTCTATTGAACTTTGTCGTCAGAGTTCTATACCTAATGCAATTACACTTGTTTGTTGACACATCTGACATCTCTTTACAGAATTTGAACTTCATGAAGAAGATCATTTGTTTTATTCACATTTTTAAAAATTCTGGTGCCCACTCAACATCCTGGCACAAAGCTGGTAATCAACATGTTTACAGAACTGTGCAAGGATATCAAGGTTGCTCATGGTTCTTGACTAGGAAGCATGAATGCTGCAATTTGAAATCAGCCTTTTGACTTTTAATTCTTTTGAAATAGTGGTTTCAAGGTTTACTTTTTATATAAAATGGGTCAACTTATTCCTTTTTGTCTATATTTTAACTGTGAGTATGGATCAGAGTGCTGGATGTTCCAGGGTAATTGACCACACACTCTATTTGTTCCTTTTTCTGTGTCATATGTGGCTTTGTTGATACTCCCCTTTTTCTTTATTTGTTGCCTTCACTGGTCCTCCCCCTGATGTCCAGCTCATGTTCTGAAGCTTCTGAGCCAAAAAGAACTTGGTAATTATTAACTCCTTTTAAGGATATATTAATTCTCTAAAAGGTTTCTAAAATTTTAAAAAAGATTTTATTTATTTATTTTAAGAGAGAGGGAAGGGAGGGAGAAAGAGAGGGAGAGAAACATTAATGTGTGGTTGCCTCACACATGGCCACTACTGGGGACCTGGCCTGCAACCCAGGCATGTGCCCTGATTGGGAATCGAAACTGACCCTTTAGTTCACAGCCTACACTCAATCCACTGAGCTGTACCAGCCAGGGCCGTTTCTAATATTTTTATAATGTTCTTACTGCTTTATCAGTTTAAAAATTTATTGGTAATGTTAGCAGTGCAAAAATGGCAACAGGCATTAGTGAAGAGTTAGGCTGGAACTTGGTAGACACAAGAGGGAAGAGAGGCACAGGTGTGCTCCTGATAAAAAAGAGAGCATACAAGGGGGTTTCTGTACCAAGGGTTTTTATCTAGAGGCCTTAGGAGAGGACTTGGTGCCAGAGGTCATTAGTCAATGCAGCTGGTCCTAATGTCAGCTGTGTCATCAGTCCATCTGATTTTGCTGCTTCTCTGGGCCTGGACCCGAAACACAGCTGAAGCCTAGATGTCTTCTTTCAGTGGTTAAGACTTAAGGGAGTGGTTGTGCAAGGGCTTATAGTTTTATCCATTGCTAGGCACCTGGGGCTCTCCATGCTGGTAACATGTGCACCTGAACTATGGTTCCTACTATAGTAAGAATAGAAATAAATAAGAAACTTAAAAACTAGAAGTTGCCTCCCTTTGCATTTTGGGATTTCTCCTCTAGCTCTTTTCTTCACTAGTATTTCCAGCACACATCCCATCAGTCAACAGCACTAATGCACGAACAGCTTGCTATCACTGAGAAACACAAGAATGTCCAAGAAAAAAATGGTTAGAGGATATAAATAGGATATTCTGAAAGTAAGAGTTCCAGAGTGCCAGAAAACATTTGAAGCTTTCTTTCAACAAAACTAGTGTAACTGTTACGTTTCACCAACTTGGTTTTTCTTTATTTTCCAGCAAATTGCTCAAATGTCAACATGCCCTCATGCCCAGAAACTATGGCATAAAATCTCCGTCATTCTGAAACCTCTTCCTAATTATTCAGAAACTGGGGGCTCACGTGGTCCAGAGCATCAGTCCTGCATCCAAATTCAGGCCAGGAGAGAAAGAACAGTGAGTAGCAATGAGTCACTATTGCACTGTTGTAATCACCTTCATGCTCTATTGACTGTTATGTTCATGGGGTCAGGGATCCCTTCCTGTTGGGGTCCTGGGGTCTCTAACTGTTCTAGTTCACAGTCATGCTCAGACCCAGATGCTTAAGGGGGAACCCTGTGATGGCTGCTTTGCTGGCACCAGTCCTCCCTGTGCACCCAGCTCTGTGATGAGTTTCCCTCAGATTCTCTTTCCAGCTGGTGACTCCTCATCAACACTTTGGTATTCTTTCCCATCAGCAAACCCTCATCATAATCCATTTACCTCCCATGGTCTGTTCCACCTCAAGTGAATTTTCTTCTCTTCCAATACTGGGTTGGAGATGTGTTCTTAGTGCTTTCTCTTTCAGAATGTTTTGCCTTCCTCAAGCAAGCTGCTGTAAACCAGATGTTGGGCTCTGTGTCCTCATGTGTTCATGGAGCATGAGTCCCACTCAGTGTCTGTCACAGTGATCTGCTGCCTCCCACTCTACACAGAACCTGCAGGCATACTTTCATGGGTGTTGCCCCATGACACCCTCTTATACAGGCAATAAGACTACATAAATTATCACAGCAAATACATCATTTTCTTGCCATCAAACCAGCAAGGATTGAAAAACTATGGGGAGGTAGATATGCTTGTGCATTGCTTATGAGAACGTCAATTGTCACAACATTTTTGGCAGATAGGTACGAAATCTTAGCAAGGTGGATCATTTGATTGTTCAATTCTTGGAATTCATCCTATGGGAATAACAGGTTAATTAATTGAAAAGCAAGGATGATCATTACAGAAATGGCAAAAAGGGAAATGAAACCCTTAAAGGCCTGTCAGTAGGAAATTGATCAAGAAAATCCTGTTATGTATATACACTCTTATGCACTGATAAAAACAATCACCTAGGCTAAGTCCATATTTACTGACTTATAATAACAATAGCATAGTGTAGCTTGATGAAAGGAGGTAAGAAATCTTAAGTGGTACATTCTGTGTTCACATGCAAAACTGCACATACAAACATGAACGCCAGAGAAAGAGTTGTGTACGGGGAAGGCAAGGACACAGTGTGTGGTTAGTTGGAGAGAAACCACTTCCAGTTGTAAAATTATTGGTGTTTTCCCTTGTTTATCTTTTTCTTTATAAATTTAATACTTTTACCAAAGAAAGTTACTCTGTTCTTTATTTACCATTTGTGTGGTTGCTGTTCCTAAATGCCAAAATGCATGTAAAGTTTTACACACATTTTCAGCTGAATTCTCCCAAAACCTCCTGAGGTAGGTGTTACTCAGGTCCCCATTGTATAAATGAAGCAAGCCAAATTGGAGTGATTTTCCAGGTTCACAAAATTAGTAACTGGTGCAGCCAGAGTTGGGTTTGGCCATCTTACTTAACCACAAATTTTCTTCATAGTCAAAAAATGCATGTTAACAATATGTGTGTATATCTATGTAAACATATAAATATTTTAAAAGAAAAAGTTACTTCATGGAGTGTTGGACAGTACTCAACCTTTTTACTCAAAAAATGTTGAAAACCAAAGAATACAAAATGAAACCAGATTGCTGTGGTTTTTGCTTTAGGTATCTCCCTCTTATTCACAGTCAAATATATTTCATAGTTAATTTTATAGTTATTAAAATGGCTTCAAATGAAAATGGAAAAGTCTTTCTTGACAAGGAATAATCAAATGATTTCTACATTTTTCTGCTCTATTGGAAAAATGCTCACACAAACTGTCCTTTCTGAATCTACCAGTGAATGTATTAAAAGGGAGGTCTGTCACCCTTATGAGAGAATGCACTGAATAGAGCTAAGGCAGAGTTCACCAGGTGCACAGAACACCTTGGCTATGATGAAGGCTCACTGGTTCCCAGGTCGAGTTGCCTATGCATAGCCCATGCATAGATCGATAGTATGGATTAGTTGCATGACATTTCTACATCAGAACTTTTACTGTGAAAACCAGGTATTTACCACATTTCCAAGGACACAGGAAACATTGTCAGGTGCAGAGAAAAATCAGTTTCCTGCCATTCATGAGCTATCCACCACTTCTGAAAGAAATACTACAAATGTGCACATAGACACGTACACACACATACACACAAAATATTATCTCACCCTTCCCCTAGGAATCAGAAGTTTCATAGCACCACCCCCATTTACAATCAGACTGCAAGTGCAGGTGGCTTGTTCTGTCTCACATTGTTAATTGACAATGGCACTGGGACTTACATTGAGGCCTATCTCCTGCTAACGCACCAGGGTAAACCCCTGTCATATAACATGGACAAGATGATGGGACAACAGAGTTAATATGTGGGCCACATGAACTGGATGAGCTCAGGGAAGTGAAATGTGACTTGTCTAGAAACTGGGAGGGATCACACATATAATTACGTCCTTGAAGGACAATCAGAAAAGATGAAAAGACCACCTGAGGGAAGAGATTACCTGGCAGATCCCACCAGGTGCCCCTTTTTCATCCTGTGCAAGGCTTGCCCAGAGACTGGCCATTTGAAACACTTGGCGTGTCGTGTAGGCAAGTGCCCCAGATTTATATTTGCTTCACACTAAATTGCAAGATTTGAGTTTAATATAGACAGAACCGAGAACAAATGCATATAGCAGTGAAAACATGAGCTTCGATTCTTTTATCTGGAAGTAAACTAATAATCTCAAATAATCTTCTGGCTCAAAACTGGATTTAAAAACATCTAGCTAATTGCTATTTATAAGAGACACATCCAAAGTATAGGAATTTATAAAATTTGGGCACTGAAAATATTTCTTCTTATAAACTGATATACATATATGTATATGAATTTATAATTATAGTTATACATATATGTATGGGTATATATGTGTGTATACTTTTCTTTTGCATTTACAGTTGACCATTTAAAAAACACAATTGATGTAGCTACTGTGGAGAACAGTATGGAATTTCCTAAAAAAAGCTAAAGATGGAACTGCCTTTCAATTTAATGATCCCACTGCTGGGATTAATGCTGAAACACCAGTTTGAAAGAACCTGTGCACCTCTATGTTCATAGCAGTATTATTTATAATAGCCAGGTGCTAAAAATAGCCTAAGTGTCTATCAGTCAATGAGTGGATCAAAAAACTGTGCTACATTTACACAACAGAATACTATGTGGCAAAAAGAAAGAAGAAACTCCTACCCTTTGCCACAGCATGGATGGAACTGGAGAGCATTATGCTCAGTGAAATAATCCAGGTGGTAAAAGACAAACACCATACGATCTCATCTATAAGTGGAACCTAATCAACAAAACAAACAAGAAAGCAAAATAGAACCAGAGACTTGGAAATAAAGAACAAAGTGATAGTAACCAGAGGGGAGGAGGAGGGGGATAACAGGGAAAAAAAGAGGAAGGGGCAAGCCAAGGAACAGGAATAGAGGACTCCCAGACACAGAGAGTGGGGGGGATTGACTGTGGGAGTGGGGGGTGGGTGGAGCAGAGGAAAGCAATAGGGAAAAAGGTGAGACAACTGTAACTGAATGACAGTTAAAAAACTAAAAAAAAAGGAGAAATACTAGTACACAAAGCATAACCCTGTAGTAAAATTTAGCTGTCGTGTACAGCTTACACTGAAAACTAATGCTGTGTCTATCTCTGTCTATTAACCTTCTCATGTATAGAGCTAATGGGATTTTAACTTCCTATCAATTCTCAATCCTATACTCTAGAATTAAATTAACCCTAAATAAATATTTTTTCCAAAACATAAAAAAAATAAAACATGAAGATAGAGGTTGTGGTCCCCAGTGCAAGGGGAACTTTGCATAAACTTTTGACTCTCTAAGAACTTAACGTCTAATAGCCTACTGGTGACTGGAAGCCTTGCTGAAAAAATAAGCTTTTGATAAAAATATATTTTCTATGTTATATGTATTGTGTATTGTATTCTCACAATAAAGTAAGCTAGAGAAAAGAAAATGTTATTAAGAAATTGTAAGGTTCGTCTGAGAGTTTTTTCAAATTGTTTCAAATCTCAAAAAAATTTCCTATATTTATTGAAAAAATTCGCACACAAGTGGACCCTGCACAGTTCAAACCCATGTTGTCCGACAGACAGCTGCGCTTTAAATCCCTGTACATACACACACAATGGGCACTTAGTGAAAGAAAGCTGGTGTAATACTATTTTATTGGTCAAAAGAGACTTAAAGGCAGAAATTGTTATTGAGAGTAAAGAGGGTCATTACACAATATAAATGTTTTAATTTCCCACGGAAGATATAACTAAGCTTAGGTGCACTTAACAGTAAAGTATTGAAAGCAAACATTGTCAAAGCTTCAGGAAGAAACTAACTGATTTCAACATTATGAGATTTTTTAATAGAATAGGCTGGGTTCTACTTTCTGGCTATGTGATAATTGGCTGTTACTTAAACTGTCTGATTTTAAGTGGTATAATAAAATAATAAATGCTTCCTAATGTATTAAATAAATGGCATGTAAATGGACTTAGCAAAGTATGTAGTATGCAGAAAAATGACATAAAATTAAATGTTATCACTATTATTTTCTTGAATAAGGTGGCAACATGATAGAGTAACATTAGAGAAAAACAACTCTAATTGCATTGTATAATACTACACAGGAGACAGGAAACTCTAGAGGAAGGGAAACTGGGGTGGGGGCATCTGGAAGCTATTTTGAGTCATCCCAAATGGGAAATAATAACCTTTTCATTTCAGGTTGCTGCTATGACCACACAAAAATAAAGAAGGCTGAGAAGAAAGGTAAAAAGCAAACACAAAGCTATTTGATGGTGGAGTTTATGGCTCTATTTGCCTTGGAGGTGAAACATATTGCAAAACAAACAAACAAACAAACAAACAAACACATATGTCCTCAGAAGAATAGGAATCCTCCAAATTCAAGTTTTGTCTTTAAACACTTAAATGTGCACTGATACAAAATTAAAAAAAAGTTTGTCCTGCCTGAGTAATATGTTGAATGCATCTCTCTCCTTGGCACTGATGCATTACCCAGACGATTTTTATATCTGTGTGATGGTGTATAGAAAAGATGTGAAGACCAGAAGCACAGCATAAGTCAGCAAAAATAAACCTCACTGTTCCATTAGACAGCACTGCCTGTGGGATCAAAAATATTTCCATGGAGTTGGTGTGTAAATGCCTGCTCTGGTCACTGGCTTCCCAATTACTGTGTAAATAGGTAATTCTGCTCTGATTCCTGCAGGTACAGCCTTAGCACAGTCACTGCGGTCTTGCTGACTGCATTTGCCTGAGACATCTACGTCTGTCAGGGATGGGTTCAAAATGAGCTCAGTCTTTGATTCAGCTACATGCAACGATTTGGCTTAGGAACTGGTAACATGTCACTTAATGCCAGATGGTTTCTAAGTGTCTTTAAGGCACACAGAAAACCACCATTTCACCCTTGAGGTGTGTTGGCTGATAGTCCTGCTGTTTTACAGACAGAAGGCAATTGAACAGGCATTTTTCTAAAAGGCGTATTTGGTTGCTCTAAAACAGAACAATAAAAATTGCACAATCTAAAGGAAGGAACAGTTTGTCTCGCCCTGTTTATTGCCAGTGAAATGCCAGAAGACTTTTAAAGTAACAGCAACTGGTGTAAAGCAGGGGGGGAAAATCAAATAAAAACTTTATAATCTTAAAATAAAGCTATTGCTCTCTGCCCTTCCATAGTTTTATAAAACTTCCTATATGTTTTGGCACTGGAAATACATATAATGTTTTCCTCTGCAGATGCCAGCCAGGCATCATGAAAAAATATAGTTGCAGGGACAGAGTTGCTAAAACATTGAGAAGGAAAACAGATAATTTCTGCATAGAGTCAGTTGATGTTATAGTTACTTTAATTAAACAAAATTTATTTGAGAGAAAAAGAGTGGGATTGAATGTATGCTTCATTTTCCCTAGATAAAACCTTTTGAAATAGCATTATAGGTGACTCTTACTTTAAACAGAGAGTTGCCTCCTCCATCTGTGCCAGATGGGACCCTTTTCTGTGGACCTCAGCTGTGATTACACACTGGAACCTGCAAAACTTGAACATCTCCTCATCTCAGTGGCCCACCAGGCTTGGATTTATTTGGTGTGGGGTGCCTCTTGGAATTTTCTTCTGAGAGTTTCCAAAGCTCCCAGGTGATTCCAATGGGCAGCCGTGGTTGAGAAATGAAGTTTGCAGAGCAAGACTAACCTCGATGAGTCCACTTGGATGAGAAGGGGAGGAACAAAGGCATCAGGAAGTGGGATGCCTCCCAGAAGAAGCCATTGTCCTGGCTGTTAATGCCCAGCATTAATTCTGTTGCTCTGACTTTAACCTCTGACCACTGGGCCCTGGGTTCTGCTCTCCTTCTGACCAACCCCACGTTCACCTGGATGGAGCAGAGGAATGGTGGTTTGGGAGTGATATGAGAATAGGAGAAATGAACATTTTTGGTTTTTATCTTCCTCCCTATCTAAATCCTGACTTACGTTTAAGATTTTGTGTTAGTCTCCAGGTGCTGGTCAGTCAAGTTTACTTAGTTCACGTTGTCTTGAACTGTTATCTCTGTTTTTTTTTTTTTCCTGGGCACACATTGTATATTTCTTCCAGCCTCCACAGTTTTGCATTGCTTGTTGTTAGGTAAGGCTGAGCAGTAGAAGGGACAGACTTGTGTGTGGGGGGGGGTGGGGGAGCGGGAGGTTGAGGGGAGGTGGAGAAGAGGGGCAGGGGTTGGGTTGGGAAGGGTAAACCTGATGGTGGGGAGCAGGAGGGGGTTGGGAAGGGCATCACAAAGCATTCACCCTGCCTGGGCACAAAACTGGAAACTAATACATATTTATAATTTACTCTGAGCCTAATGTTAAACATGGTTCTTAGCATACAGTGTGCTGGAAAAACCAAAATGACTAGATACTGAAAATATTCTGAACTAAAATGTAGCAGAATACAAACTGCCTCTGCATATACCTAGAGAAATATATAAGCTGGAAATTAGCTTGAAATTAACTTCAGTTTAGAAATATTACTAATATATAAGACATGGTGCTGTTTGATATTCGATTTAAAGAATATCACTTATAAGTTATTAATACAAATGAACTCACAATTAGAATAGTGATAATAAAAGTAAAGACAGTAATGATCACAACAGTGTTTTCTAGGCTACTTGGGGTCATCTTGACTCTCTCACTCATGTATTCATCCAAATTGGTCAGCTGGCTTCTGGGTGTAAGCACTGTGGCATCTGATAGATATATAGCAATAAAAAACAGATGTAGTTCTGTCCTCAGAAAATACATACACTAGTGGAGAGGACAGGCATTACACAAGAAAAATCCCAAATGGATATATGATTATAAAGTGTGTTAAAGTTTGAAGGAAAAAGATGGGCACAACGAGAGAGTTTATCAAAAATTTCAATTTTGATTTGAATGTTATGAGTACACTTACTAAGGAGCTGACATTTAATCCAAGTCTCAAGTGATGAGTAGGAATGATTTTGGTTTCTACTTGTGCAGGTTTGATCCCAGGGTTGATTTAGAATCCCAGTTTTACTACAGAGCAGGCACAGTTGCCAAACTTCCTTCACTTGAGACTTAATCGGGTCCCTGGGCCAGTTCGAATAGGATGAGCTCTACGGTGAGATCACATCGCATTCAAAGATGGAAGTTGACTCGTATGGAAAAAGCCTTCATTGTAACTGCCTTAATGCAAGCAAGTCTTAGGCTAAAGCTCATTTGCAGACATTAAATAATATTCCCAGTCTTTGCTTAGCAAGTGAATGTGCCAGAAAGAAATGGGACCCAGAATTACTGGTGAATGTCCTTCCACTTTTTTGGCCCCTAGACCAGCAGCCCTGGCATTACCTGGGGCTTACTACAAATGCACACTCTCAGGCCCCATCCCTCCTACTAAGTCAGAACCATTTTAACAAGATTTCTTAGTGATTTATATGCTCAATAAAAGTGGAAGCCTTGTGGCTTCATGGTATTAAGGGATCCTTTTTCCTCTCTGAATTCCTGGTGCTGAGCAGAGCGATTCTCCTTAACTAAGGTCATGGTTGGGTGAGGTGGGCTGCTCGAAAACTCGCAGGCCTGGAATTAATCATGTTTTTATTTTCTGGAGCTTTGACATCTGGTACTTGTTGACCTGGAAGAGACTGCCACTCTGGGGTTGGCCAGTTCCTCAAGGGGGCAACAGGCTCCCCTTTAAAGGAGCCCCTTTCATATGCAAATCAACCAGCCAGGAATCCACAGCTCTGTGGGGCTCTCACACTCAGGGCCAGAATCCCCTGCCCTGATCACACTAGCACAGGTATCAGATAACTGGGGGCAGCCCCTGTGCCTCATAGTTCTCTGGGATTATTGAAACTAGACAATCCTAAACCTGCTCTTCCTGCCTCCTGCAGAGACCACATGAAATCTCTCACCCACGTTCCCCCTCTCCCTCTGCCTCCTGGTCCATTATGGGGCTTCCCCATATGGCCCTCATGGTGTTGCATGTTCTCTCCTCTTGGACCTGTGAGTAACCACCTGTCTTTTCAGTGGTAGTCATCTCCAGATCTGGTGACCTCATCATCCCCAGATGATAAAATCTACATTTAAAAGAGGCATTCACCTGGGGACTCTGTCCTACAACAGGGGGATTCCCATGGTGGGAAATGAATAGGATGGGGCAAGGTGACCCCACACCCTGAGGGAGAAGGTTCTGTAGGAGCCACAGTCGTCACTGGGAGTACATCTTATCCCTCCATGCATGGGGAGAATTAATTAGAGAACAACTGATTTAGTAAAGAAAACTGTAAGGCATTTGTGAAGGAAAAGGGAGCAATTGGGAAGTTATTTCAGAATACGGGGTAATTCTAGAAGGGGAGGCTCTAAGTTGATCTCTCTTTGCTCAGCCAGAAGGTAACTCAAGGGCATAAGGATTCTGAGGGCTGTCTGCCTCTGCTCCTATTGGGGTCTCCATCAGCCCTCCCTGCCTGGGTCATATGAGCTTGTGATGTAGGAACTATCATAAGGCAGAGACAGAGTCTGTAAAGGTTGGAAGAGCTTATCCCTGATTTTAAACAAAATGCTTTCAATCATTCAATGGCCCTTTGATATTTGTACACATACTTGTGAGTATGCACATTTGACTTCAAAAATGAAAAGCCTAATGAAGAATAAAGAAGTTTTAAACAGAGATGTTTTACTCGAAAGACCTATCATCTGATCTCAAAACAATGCTGCCTAAGATTGTAGGAATAAAGTCTGTTTCTGTTCCAGAGCCTGTGCTGGCTGCTGTCACATGATAAAACATCAGGCACTGTGAGTGTCCTGCCTCCACTCACCCGTCAGCTCTTTTTGTCCATTTTCTGTGTCCTCCGGGGCAATTGGCTAATTTTGGCAGTCTGACTACAGACTGTGACATTTTTTTTTTATTTTGTTATTATGTCCTGGGCAATCTTTACTTCTGGGTTAGAAAATAGTGTGTCCTTTCCCTTAATATTTTAAACGCATATATATATATATATATCATATATATATGAATGCACATATACTATGTATATATACATATGTAATATATGTTCTATATATTATATATATACACAAATTTTAAAGACTAGTTAAAAAGACAAATACATGAGTCTGAGATATTCATTTTACTGGAATAATAATTCTGTCTGAACAGGACAAGAAGGTCATTTATTTAGAAGTTTGTATCTGTCTCCCCTGGTCAAACAGATTCCATCCTACAGAGATTCTTCTTCAAGGCCACTTTATTGTTATTAGAGTCAAGAAGAAACCACAACGGGAACCTGTTTGTGACAAGAAAACACCTCGCCTGGAAATGCAACTCAATGGAAGATAAATAAGAGGCGGCCTTTAGTAATGACCTGCATCCTGTTGGGAATCCCTTTATTTTCACTTGAGAAGGACTACAGGTGTGTGGTTATAAAAGCCTGAGCATTCACATCCTACATTTCTTCCCTGCATGGACACTAAGAGATTTGGGCAACTTACATTTCTTGTGTCTTCCATTAAGTGGCGATAAATGTGTCCCATGTACACACAGGCTATACCTTCATCAAATAATTCTCCATCTCTCATTCTCAGCAACCACTCCTCTCTTCTACATCTGCTGCTTTCTCTCCTGATAATCTGTGACTCAAGTAGCATTTTCTGTCCAGATGAGGTCACATCAGTATTCCTTACCTTCCTCCTCACTCTCTGTCCATCCCCTCAGGCCCAACGCCTCAGGGTTTTAAGGATGAACCCCAGAGAGAACCCTGCTCCCTGCCCTCCATGCATATCTAGCAAAGTCAGGGGGAGTCTAACATGCAGTCCCTGGACAGCTGGTGCCTGAGCAAACACGAAGGTTCTGGAGCATACTCCTGTGTGCAGCATGGACTGTGGGTACCATGAGTGTCAGAGTGGAGCTACCACATGAACTCTTAGTTATATCTACTTATAAACACCCCTTAGGTAGATGAAAGAGAATATTCTTATGGGAAAGAAGCATGCCCAGCCTGAATTTGTGGGTCCTTAATGGAAACTTCCATATTTGACTATGACTCATTAGATAAGAGTCTGAACTAGTCTGGTTTACTGAACAATAAATAAGAACAGTTTTCAGCTAACATAGTACAGGATGATAATTTTTATTAAGCATAAGGCATTATATTCTTTAATATCCCCACTAATTTGACCTTTGGAAGCCTCAATGATTGCATCTGGAATTTCTGGCTTGCAGGAACACAGCACAACTGTTCCCCCCACCCCCCTAATTCTTTTGGTGGCCTGACTGCTTATATCTATATGACCAGATTGAGTAATGGAGCATGGCTTAAAGATAGTATACCATAATTAAGAAAGGCAATGCTGTCTGGTCAAAAGTCCATGGATCTTGGATTGGGACAGAGCCAGCCAGTTTCTAATTCTGTCATTAGCTATCCACATGAAGTTCAATGGATCATTTTTTCTTTCATGGTGCCTGGAACTAGGACTAATCAAAAGACCCACCTCTCAGCTGGCTGTGAGGTTGATTGAGATGATGGAAATGAAAATACAGAATGATGAGGAAGACATTATAATCAAATGTTGACTCATGTGAAACACTACATGTCAGAAAAAAGAGAACATTTGGAAATTATGAGTAAAACATTCCTTCTGAGATAATAGATCAACAATGGTTTATACCATTTTATTATGATTGTGAAATGACCACAACTCAGAAGAGTCTTATACGTGGGGACATCTTGAACATTTTCTTGTCTTTTGTTTTAATAGTACTCAGAAATTTAAATAGAGCATGGATCCCTGAATATTTACATTTTCAGCCATGATGATCAGCTTTCTGCCTCTGGGCAGTTGTCCCTGAGTTCTCCCCTTCTCCTGCCCGGTGGTGCCAGGGCTCTGAGACCTGAACATGCAGGTGTCTGCCCCACAAAGAAAGGTCCTGTTAACAAGGATTTGGCAGGAAGAGGGTCTGGACAGTATTGATGAGGCAGGGACATCTTTATTGCCACTCACACAGCACATAGAAAACAAAGTCACCGACATTCAAGGAAAGAGGGTCACCTGCCCTATTTCAACCCACTCTGAACAATCTCTAGGTTTGTGGCAGTAAGTCCAGGCAGGTTTTGGCCTGGGCACCAGGTCCAGGTACAAGGGCCCTTGGAGAAAGTGCCGTGGTGTCTGAAGAGTGACTCCCATTTCTGAATGGGGTTCCTGACTCCTCTGGATTATTTCACTGCAGAATTGGCTTAGTTGTAAAGATCTCGGGACACAGTTATTTCTAGGAGAAGGAAGCCTCCAGTGCTGAGTTTTTACACAATACTTGTTTGCACAGCTTCTCTGAGCTTTTGTTGCTCACAGCAAACTGGAGATGGGAATACTTATAATGGGTTTCTATGAGGAATAAGCAACACCATGTTCTGGTGACCAGCCCAAATTGGGATGCAGTAGGAGCTCAACAGCTTAGATTTCTTTTCTGCCTCAGCTACCTTCCTCTTACAAATTCTTTTCTTTCTGCTCTTAAGTTCACTGCCTTCTTTTCATTCCTATCACTACATTTGGGGTTACTCTGCTGTGGCCTTGAGGTCTTCGAAAACTTACTTGGCTTTCCTACAATGTTCCCTGCCGTTATCTGCCACAGTGATGGTAGATTGCCCTCTCAACACCCTACATTCAAGGTTTATGATTTCCTCCACTCCCACAACCTTAACCTTTGCTCACTTCTAGATTCCACTCAAGTGACACACCCTGGATCTGGGCATTACCAGGAACTGCTCTGTCACAAATGCTCCTCTCCTATGATACTCCTATCCTCCCCTTCCATCTGCCCCACCCTCCCTGAGCAGGTCAGTCCACTGCGTGGCACTGCCCAGCCCTTTCATCACTCCTGGTTCTTCTAGTTCACACCCTTATCCCTCACTTAAAATCTTGAACACAGGACTATAAGTAAAAATTCACTTGACTACTCCTGTAAATGTTCTTATCTCACTCACTCACCAAATATTTACTAAATGGCAATGCTGCTCAAAGTTTTCCACTTCCTTCTCTTGTATCTTTAACTTACCTTGTTTCCTTTCCTTGGCTTACTCACTCAGGATGTGCCCACATTTTATGAAATCTGAGCAACAGCAATCATAAAATGAACTATTTCACTATGTACTACATCGAATGAGAAAATGCTGCCAATTATCATTGAGAAATGCCATCCCCTGTAAAATGCATTCTGCTTTCAGAGCTGGTAAAATATGGAAAAATATGCATCTTATAGTATAAAAAGTAATGGTATTTGTGAGATCAATGCCAAGACACTTCTTAATCTTCCTTTCTTTTAGATATTAAATTTGTTGAAATAGACCCAGCTGTCGATTTTTTCTTTGCAACTTCTCAGATATTGCTTATCCCACTACAGTTTGGCTCCCTCATCAATAAAACCTGTCTTAAAAATCATGACTCCTGTTGTAATCGCCAAATTTAAGGATGGCATTTTAGTTAGGCCATAGCTCGTGAGGCCACAGCACAGGGTGACCCTGCTGACCTTTTCTTTTTAACATGCCTTCATTCTGAGGTCACAGTCTTCTGGTTCTTATAACAATCTACCTTCCTCAGTTTTCCAAACTATTTATTTATTTTTTTACTGGCCACTTGTCAGATTTTGTCTGAGGTTCATGTGCTATCCTTGCCAACTGCAATTTTTCTCCTATTGAACCCTCCAAAAACAGGCTTCTCACAACAGCTCTTGCTGTGGTCGCCTTTAACATATGTGCTGCTAATTCAGCCATCAATTCCCCATTTCCACCTTACTGGCCATCAGCAGCATTGAGCACAGATGGTTCTTTCTTTCTTCACAAGACCAGTTCTTTTCATGACACTTAGACAGTTTCCTCCTCGTACCTCTGCTCCTTACTCATATCCCTCCTTCCTCTCCATCTCCTAACTCTTGGTGACCTTACCTAGCCCTATGGCATTAGGAGGTGACTTCCTCTCATCAAAAGCCTTTGTTTGTATCTCTAGCCAAGACCTCTCCCCTAATTCTAGACTGTCATACCTCTTTGCCTGCTTGTCATTAGCACTGGCTATAGAATCAGCATCTCAAACATACCATGTTTGAACATAACATTCCTGATTGTGCCCAAGCCTTTTTCTTTCACAGTCTTGTCCATCTCAGGAAATGACAATTCTCTCCTTCCTTTTCCTCAAAAGCAGGGAGTTACTCATGATTCCTCTCATCCTCTCCCTCACAGGAGTTCTAACAGTTAATATATATCCAGAATTTCATCTCCCCACTTCCTGAGCTGTTATGCAGGACTGAAGCATCCTCATTCAGCACTGGAATTGTTGCAATGGACTCTTTCCTTCCTTCTTGCTTTGTTCCCTCCTCACACTGCTTCTCTTCTCAAAAAGGCACCCAGATGAGGCCTTTGAAAGATAACAGAATGACTTTGTTTCTAGGCTTAAACTTCTTTAATCACTTCCCTTCTCACTCAAGGGAGAACCAGGATCCTGTTCAGACCTCTGGCTCATCCCCTACCTTCCTGTGCCCTGATTGCCATAGCCACTTGCCTCTCCACGTCCCCCAGGTCCCCAGAACCTACCTCTCCAGGGCCTTTGCTGGCACTACTCCCTCTGCCCAGATCCCTTTTCCAGATTTCCTCCAGGCCCATCTCTTCACATACATCTTGGTTCCTCTTATGTCATAATGTCACATTCCCTGACCACTATTACTGCTTTTTTAAGAAATCATTTCTTCATTCTTGTTTTAATTCTTGGCCATCTATTCATTTTTTAAAGGTGGGAGTAGAAATTCTAAGTGAAAATCTTTGAATAAGGATTCTGAACTGTGCCAGTCATTGGACAAAGTAAGCATATGGCCAGGATCTAAAATTTGAGAGTATATACATTTTTCCCAAACTAAAATTCCATAAAGAATTCTCTCTTTTAATGTGCAGGATTTTAAACCTGGACCCTACCCAAGGTACTAAGTAATGAATTTAGGAAAACAGCCATTGAGCTTTTTTCTCTAATAGCTAAAAATGTCTCACTTATTCTATGCAGAACTATCTTAACATTTTTATTAAAGCAAAGAATTTTGTGAATAATAACTTACACATGTTTAAAGAGTGAGAAACTTGAAATCATAAACACTGACAAACCAAAATCTGCTAAGTGGAAACGTTAAGTCCTCTGCAGGTGCTCTGACAGTCAGAATAGGTATACCTACCTATCAGGAAAATTCTCCCTGGAGAATGCATTCTGCGTTCCACTTATTTGAGTTGATTTTAAAATCTTTTTTTCTCCCAGTTTACCTACTCTCGATGTAGAGTGGACTTGGGTGTAGGCAGTTTACATGGTGAACAAACCTCCATATTGATCCAGCAGCCATTCAGAGTGGCCCCAGTGGTGCCACTCCAGTGAAAAGCTTCTCTGTTCTCAGTATCGGGGACTGCATGGCCCTCACACAGGCCCTGATGACCACTAACAGCTTTCAAAGGCCAAGTGAGTGAATCTCTAGCATTAATAAGATCTATAATCAGAGTCAATAAGGCTGCCTCCAAGCTTTTAGCATGACTGTGAGCAAGACGTAATCCATTTGAGGGACTCCTGAAACTGTTAGGGGCAAGTGACTAACCACCCCACCTGCAGCCCCAGAGTGGATGGAAGGAGGGACCTGACTCCCTCACATTTCTTCTGCCTGTGCTTTACTGAATGAGTGGGAAATTAAGTGATCTGTCCAAAAACTATGTAAGATTAGAAGAGTTACATAAAGCCACCACACATACATTTTTTATGTTTTTCTGTACATAAAGCAGAGCACAAAAGTATTATAGTTGTCAGCACTGGGAATTCCTACGGTGTTAGTAGAAACGTACACAAAAGCATCCTGTTATGTTCACTTCAGCAGCACACATGCTAAAAAGCACCCTGTTGAGAATCTCCAGAGGCATGAATTTCTTTTCCCACATTTCACTTCAGAGATTCTCTTCACGTCTACCGTGTGTGTGTGTGCATGCATGCAGGCACTCATATGGGTGCAAAAGCACGTTTAATGCAGGGCAAGGGAACTTTAAGTTTTTTGAATTACTCTATTTTCTGTGCCCTGATGGAGTGGTTCAATGGAATGCTAGCCACTAATTTACAGTGTTTCCCTTTGCTCTTCAAAGAACAGTAGAGTGACCAAATGGGGAAACTTTCCACTCATGGGAAGGTTTTGCTGTCATGATGTCTGGATTCCTAAAAGCTGTTTATGGTCTTTGTCATCCCTTCAGTGGAACAGGCTACAAAGCTTGTGGTGGTCTCTTTATGATATTTAAAATTCCGCAATACAAATCCTTAGCTTTTTGTAGAATTAGAAATAGAAATCTGACTGTGAAGACACCAAGTTTGGAGTTCTTAATTTTTATATTTTGTATTTTGAAACATTGTCATCCAAGTTCACAATTGTTCATCACATTTTAAATATTCCCCCCCCCCTCCCCAAATCCCACTCTTCACTGTGACTAACAAAAAGAGCAGTTGGGTCACGGGCATCCAAATCAACCAGAATAGAATCTCACACACTGAAAAAAGGGCTGGAGATAATAAAGCAAACTTCCTTGAAATCATAGGAATGTACCCTATACATGCAGCACGCACACCCCTGTGCCCCTCCATATCAGAAAGAATCATCAAAGTTATTCAGGATCATCTTGTCTCACTTTCTTTCTCCTCTCCTTCAAAAGGGCGCCTAGTACATGAGCCCAATGTATGTTACTCTGTGTCTTGATTTTCTGATTGGCTGTTTACCCACTTACTGCCAGTTACAGCCATCCCAAAATTTAGAGGGCCCTTCTGGTTTAACAAATCATGGAATAATAAATTATTTTATTAATTTCATAATTTCAATCTAAAAAGACCACACATAGCAGTAGAGAGCATGTCCTTGGGAGATATTTTAAGGCACAAAATAATACAAATAGAAGAAATCACTTAATTTTCTCTCAAAAACATTAAAATAATTCTTATATGTTTTTATAAGTACCTAACAATAGTTTTCCCACTAGTTTTCTGAATTCTAACAAGTAACTGTGGTTCTAATGGTCTATTTTTATCAGGGACAGGTGAGGCTTTAGAATTCTGAGCTTTATTACCTCTCTAGTATCAGTCAGAGTGGCCTTATCTCTAAGTGTCCAAGTCAGAAGAGGATCCCCTGCCACAGCTGGAAAGGGTTTCCTGTTCTCACTCCAGCAGAGGAAGAATATAAATATTAATATTTGGTCTTACATTAAGTTTCCTAGGAAACAGGTCTTAGAAATAGAGTTCTGCATGCAGTGCTCCCACCCCGCAATGATTTCCAGAGCAAAGCTTGTGGGGGTTCAGGAAGTAAGGAGGTAGGAAGGAAATGGGATTCCTGCAGAGGGAATACCATCATGACAAAACACGAGCTGAACCCTGGGAACACAGGTTGGGATGCCCTTCAGAGTTATGCCTTGGAGCTTTCTTATTGTAGCATTGGCCAGTTATTAGACTCAGTAGAGGGTAATTATCAAAAAGGGAGAAGAGGGACTGCTGTCCCTTAGCAGGCCTCTGGTAAACAGGGGTTCTGAAGGTGGGCACCTCAGTAGCACCTCCTTGCATTTGTTACACATATACATGGAAGTGCTTCGTGTATCTGTGTATGGACACATGTGTATGTGTATGCACATATATGTATAAGTCCATTCTCCTTTGAATTATTTATGCTATTGTATAATATAAACATTTTTTTAGAAAAGAAGAAGTAGAAAAGATCAAATATGCATATGGACTTCTTTCCCTGTTCCTGAAACCCCTCGCCAGTCGCCCTGCATCCATACAGCCTCGCCAAAGCTTGTTGCACATGGCCACGCTGCTCCCACAATGCAATGTGGTCACACAGCAGACATCCCTGGGAATGACAGAGTGGTTGAAGGGTTTTAGGAAGAACACTTTTGTCATTTCCTGAAGAATATTAATAATAACTCAGAGAGCAGTGTTCCCCCACCATGAAACCTTCTCTCTGGGAGGTGGATTTGATCCACCCTTGGCTTCTCTCTGCATTCTGCCAGTGTCCTGGGCCACTGGTGTATCCGACTGTCCTGCACATTCAATTCACAATGACTCATATCTTGCAGTGTGATCATTCCTCTAACTTTTATTCTAGAAGCATGGGCTTGACTCAGCGAATGACAATGGGTAATTTCGTCCTATTCCATCACTGACAGACAATTTAATTTGCTTTACCCAAACCCTTTTGTTTTGTCTCTATCTTCTTCCAGATGACCTCTTCAGTAACAATTGTATCTGTAGTTCCCAGACAGGCTTTGTTACTGTCACAAAGACAGCGAAAAAATGTCATTAGAGGATTCTTCCTGTCCCATGGAAGGTCAGCTTCAACTCCCTTATTAGAACCATGGACAGTTTTATAATCAGTAGAACTTCATCAGTGACACACAGAAATACAAATGCCTTACAAGGAAATTAGCTACTATAATGGAATTAGGATTTATAAAGCACCAGAAGCAATTTTGATATAGTCATGATTTTTTTAAAGATAAAAACAATCTGAAATAAACAAAATGGTTGGTTTGAAGGTAGCATAAATGGTGTTGAGGAACTTAGACTCTGAAGCCAGATTGTTTGATTTTGAATCCCAGCTCTACCTCTGCTGGCTCTGTGACATGGGCACATTACTTTATCTCTCTGGGCTTCATTTTCATCAGGTGCAAAAGAGAGATAATAAGAGTACCCACTTTATAGATTTTTTGTGAGGCTTAAATGAATTAACATAAGTAATGTGTTTAGAATATTAACTGGCAAATAGCAGGTCCTGCAAAATATTAGCTAATTTGTATGAACTATTTTAAAGAAAAATTACTTATCCCCCTTTACACTCCAAATTATTTTCCAAATGCAATTTAATAGGAAGTGGAATCATTTTCTTGGATGGCACTGCAATTTACTGTCCCCCAAAAGTATGGTGAAAATAAAGCTGAGTTAACCAGCAGGCAATTCTAGTGCTATTTGAGATGGCACATGTCTTGGTTGACTTGGGCTGCTATAACAAGTACAACAAACTTGGATGTCTCAAACAACCACTTTCATTTCTCAAAATTTGCAGGCTGGAAGTCCAAGGTCAAGGTGCCAGCAGATTCAATGTCTGGTGAGAGCCTGTTTCCTGGTACATAGACTGTGTCTTCTCACTGTCACCTCACATGGTAGAATGCATGAGGGGGCTTGAGGGGGTCTCTTTTATAAGGACACTATTCTCATTCAAGAAGGTTTTACCCTCATGACCTCATCATCCTCCAAGGCCATCATCACCTCCTAACACCATCACTGTGGGTTAGGTTTCAACATGAATTTTGGGAACACAAACATTGAGTTCATAGCAATACAAATCAGCTTAGGAACCCTGGTGGATGTGGTCTGTCCAGGAACTGCCACCAGAAGTCACTACCATGGGGAAAATTGAGTAGTATACATGGTCAAGAAATGCTGCTGGTCACTTCTAGAGCTATTGGTGAGAAGCCTCCACTGACAACAAATGCATCACAAGGTTGGGGGCATATGTATGGGGAAACACAAGTATAGTAAAAATCAATATTAAATCCCTTTTTCTCTTCAATGTCCAAGTAGATGAGTTTTGATCACTGCCTACATTCAAGTAACGAAAGCCCAAATAAGGTAAAAGACAGTCTTATTCCTTCCAGAAGTTTCCTTCATGTGACCCTTCATTCAACCTCTACTAACCCCCTTCACACAGATTTTATTACCTCAGTTTCACCTGCCTTTGGATTTCATAGAAAAAGAATCACAGAATATTGTGTACTTTTTTTGTCTAGCTCCTTTCTTTAAAATTATAAACTTGAGATGCATCAAGGTGGCTGTACATGTATGTAATTCTTTTTTCATGCTGAGTCATATGTCAGTGCCTGGCTGTAGCATGGATTGCTTATCTACTAAGTAATGAGTTAATGGGCACGGGGTCGTTTCAGTTTGGCCTGATGGTGCCTGAGCTTACTTCCCCTTTTCCCTGGAGAACATCCAAGGATATCACTTTTCCTCAGAGAGGCACCTAGCCCAGACTGCAGGTGGGTGGAGGGCATCATGAAGGATCTCTTTTGGTAGAAAAGTTTAAGTTACAACCAACTGAAAGAGTAAGCAAGTTTCAGGTTCACAGTGGGTGGGGGAAAGCACATTTCTGGCGAGGCACCAACTGCTAAGTCCTGAGGCCAGACAGGTCCAGGCATGTTTGAGAAACTGAAATAATCAGTAAGATGGAGCTTTGGAGGGGGCTTGGGAGAAGATGAGGCAAGAGAAATCAGCTGGGCCAGGCAGCAGAAAGGATGTTTGGACTTTGGAACTTCATTCTGAGGGAAAGGGGAAGGTAACCAAAGTGTTTCAAACCAGCAAATAACTTGATTGAATTTTCCATCACACAATAAAAAGCCCTCTATTGTAGTGTTACCTTTTGTGTTTATTTTTCTTCTACTTTCTTTGGTTGTATAATGAGGGTGTTTTATTTGTTTGGCTCTCCTCTCCTCTCACCTCTTCTCTCCCTCCCTTTCCCCTCTGTTATTTAAGATGACTTAGGCAGAAATTCCTCTCAGACACACAAATTCTCTGAAATGATGGCCCTTTACCAACAATTATTTCCTGAGCTCTCACTGAATTCCTGGGGCCAGACTAGCTCCTTGGGCAATTTTATCTCTTAAAAAATAATTATGTATGCTTTTAGGATTTGAGCTTCATTAAATGAAACAGGTAACATTTCAGAGGTGTGAATGGGTTTAATACTTAGACATAGTGAGTGTTTTTCCAGAAGATATGGAACCACAGGCCCTCAGACCTGGAAGTAATATCAGTATTTTTAATCTTGATAGAGACAAGGCTGAGGCTCAAGTCTCTTCTACAATATTCTTAACAACCGACTGTCCATCTCAATTGAAAAGTTCTTAAGAAGAACCTGAAGCCTTCCTGAAGAGTTCAATTTTATTTTCAGATGATTCTAGTTGTTGTGGAAAGTCCTTCCTCATATTCGCCAGAAAATCTGTTTTTGTACAGCTTGGGCCATTACTCTCAGCTCTCTTCTGTGACTCCCTTGAACAAGTCTGACACATTATTGTCATGACTACGTCTGCTATCTGAGATCATGTATCATGTGCCTCTAAACGTCTGTTTCCTGGATCAAATGCTTAGACTCCTCTAGCCATCCTTGTTGACACAGTTTCTAATCCCTTACTTTTTCTGCTTTTCTCTGGACACACTTCAGAGCCAGGGTCCTGATTCAACTGTGCTATTCAGAAGCAGAAGTAATACTTCACTGGTGGCTGAGTGGCCACTGGGGAGCAGTAATATCACCTCCCCTTTTCTAGGCTCTATATGTCCATGAAGATGGTTCTGGCTTGTAGTGAGTTTCTGGTATACACATTCAAAAGTTGACTTAATCCAAATTTGAAATGGTTGTAGTACAACCCAGTATAAAAATCTGTAGTTTTAATACTTTAGCTAGAATCCAAGAAACAAGCTTCAGAGCTCAGGGAATAGTTCAACTGTGTGTGTGCAATAAAAGCCAGAACAGGCTGGAACACGGCTGATTGATAGAATTTTCTGCTTGAGTGGAAATTTTCCATATCTGCTTTCTCCAGTATGGTAGCCACTAGCCACGTGTGTCTATAGAACACTAGAAATGAGACTAATGTTACTGACAAACTGAATTTTTAAATTGTATTCAATTTAATGAAATTAAATAGCCACAAGTGGCTAATGGTTACAGTATAAGATAGTAAAGGTATGTAAAATCATTCTATCACCAACAAGGAAGTAGAGGAGGGAGTGATAAGAATATTAGAGGTAGAAAGATAAAGAAAAAATGTTTCCAAGATAATAGACTCTGAGCCAATTTTTATAGAACAAGCATGGTAGAAGAAAGAAGTTTTTATACTCTAGTATTCAATGGATCTTATAGGCAAATTAAGAAAAATATTGCTATGGTTATAGAGATAAAATGTTTTTACAAATGTATTTGAGTTAAGTAGTATTATCTTCTTCATATGAGGATAAGTACATATAAGCAAATTGTCTAATTAACAAAATGTACATATTAAGTAGGAAGCCTGGATTTTAGTCCAGCTTTATTAAACTCTAAAATGTGTGTGTGGGTGCAATGTATATATTAGCATATAGAATTTATTTCAGCATCATGATAACTACGATGTCTATGATAGTACTGGTCTCAATATATTACATATGTATACACAGAACTATACCTATGTCATATGTATATATGTGTGCATTTACATACATATGTATAAATGTATGCATTTCTATGTAAATTATATTACTCAACAAGAAAAGTTCATTGGTTGGGAATAATATTTTCTAAATGAGAAGCAGTCTCCTGTATAAAAAAGTGTTGGTGAGTAAAGTCATAAAAAAAGATCCAAGGACAGCTATACAAACTATAATATTATGCAATTTTTAATTTCAGAAATTGTTTATTCATCAACAAAGTTTGTAAAGAGAAGGGTGTTTTGCATTTGTCCATATCCCATCTTTCCGCATTTCACTCTTTATGTGGTGTTTGAGTTTCCTCTCCAGGCAATGTCACCACCGAAGTATCAAAAATATTGGTCAATGTTTTTATTTTGCTACTTCAAGTAAAGTCTTAAATACTGATCATAAACTCAGGGATCGAAGGGATTTTAGAGATTAAACCTAATTCCATAATTCAGAGATGAGGCAGCCAAAGTCCACCATGGTGAATGATTTACTAAGGTCTTGGAACGAGTTTGAAATTGCTTCAAGTAATATCACAATTACTCATATGCCGAGTTTATGCTTTTATGATATAGTTGATTTGTTTATCTTTTGGCTCAGATTCTTACATAATTTGTGAATATTTGTCTTCCTCATTCATTTTTATTTCCTTCTTTTCTAAAAGAGAAAAATAAAGTTGAAGAAAAATACCTCTGTAGTTAATAATAATAAAATTTCTGCAAAAACAAGAAATTTTTAACTCAGCAAAGATGAAATAAACAGGAAGTGAATAAAATAAATTATGATTTGAGTTGCATAGATCTTTCATCTATGCTTATTAAACATGTAATTCAGAGCCAAAGCTCTTCTACACCAAAGGAGAGTTAGTAATAATTATTAAGATAATATCTGTGGTCTGTCAAACACTTACTCTGTTTAAGGCTATGTATGAGGTTGCTAGGGTGCTAGGGCTGCCACTGTAACAAAATACCACAAACTGGGTGGCTTTAAAAACAGGCATTTATTTTCTAAGAGTTCTAGTGAAAAAATGTCTGAAGTCAAGATGTCGGCAGGGTTGATTCCTCCTGAGGCCTCTCTCTTTTGTCTTCAGCCAGCCGTCTTCTCATGTCTTCATGTGGTTGTCCCTTTGTGTGTGTCTATTGCTTGATCTCTTCTTATAAGGGCGCAGTCCTGATGGATTGGGATCCACCATAATAACTTTATTTTAATTTTCAAATATGCTTATATTCTGAGTTACTGGGAGTTAGGTCTTTAACATATGAATTTTGGAAGGACACTATGTTTATATCTTATGTATAGTTTTGACATAAAGCCCTAAGTTACATTTGACAGAGACAAGTTCAAAGAGGGGACATATTCAAGAATAGGCTTGGATATCATCTTCGTCCAGGTTCTAAATCCTTCCTTTCTCTACCATATCAGACAGACCACTGGGAGATTTTGTGTACTTAATATCTAACTGGGCAGGAGAGAAGCAGGGATTGAATTTTAGGACTGGTCCAGTGGACTCTATCCAATCTTCTTTAGTGAGAACCCATATTTAGAGACAACTTCATGCTCTCTACAACTTCAAGGTCAGATTTCCCTTTAGCAAAATTACATCTCTGGAAAGTTTGTACCTATTTCCATTTCCAAATATATATGTAGTCTTAATAATGAGTTCTTGAAATGTGTTTGGTGAAAGTGTTTGTATGTATTGTGGGTCTGTGGGCCTGTGTGCCAATTATTCGTGGTATTTTAATGGGCATATGTCCTGTCTCCAAACTTTTAGGATCTTAACTGGTGACTACTGCATAGAAAGACGCCTTGAGATTTGGAGCCAGAAGAGGAGCATGATTTACATCAAGAAACATGAAGGAAACTATGGTCTTCTTCTTGCTAAATTATGCACCTCTCTGGTCCTCTGCATTCTAATTTTTACATTAAGAAAATTGTATGATGCGATTTCTATCTTTAAGATTCAATGTGTTTTCATTTTTTATTAACATTTTATTCCTATTTAAGTAGTAAGTGTAAAAAGTCATGAATCTTGCTTTAAAATTAAAAATACAACAAAATTAAGACTAGAAACATTGCATTTTAGAAACAATATTTAACTACTTACTTTAAAAGATTTTATTTATCTATTTTTAGATAGAAGGTGAGGGAGGGAGAAAGAGAGGGAAAGAAACATTGATCAGTTGCCTCTCATACACATGCCTCAGGAATGGAACCAGCTATCTTTTGCCTTTGGTCAGGGCTATTTAGCTACTTTTAAACATATGTTTATGAATTAGAAGTTTCATTATCCAAATTAATAGGTATCTTATACTCTTTTTAGAAAATAGATTAGAGTAAATCAGTGACTCTACTTTTCATTTCAGATTTTATGTTTCCACTCAAGTCCAGTTTAGGTGAGATCTCTTTAAATATCTTTAACATAAAAATATATATTTTCAAAATAAGAATTCCAAGTGCTTTTTTCTTATAAAGAATTTGGAAAATACATAATATATACAGAACAAAGCAAAATCTAGTAGACTCTTAATGCACAAAGATAAATACCAGGCACATTATAATGTACATAATTTATATAAAAGGACAAAGTTTAGTTATTTTGCTTTGTAATTTGGCTTATATTGTTCTTTGTAAGTCCTTCACTCCAATGGTTTTCTCATTGTAGACCCTTGGCCACATGGGCTACAACTAAATAATAACCAGGCCAACATTAACATGCCTTCTCACCTACATTTTAAACTCCTTTGATTATTTACTATTACTTTACATGGAAGAGAATAAAAGTGGACCTTTTAAAATCAACTTTCCCATCAGTGGACCAAACGCCTGACCAAGAAGAAAAAGCAAGGATGACATGGATGACATTCGACAGTCTAGACAAGCATATTCGAAACACCTCTTCCTCTGTGACTTTTCCTGAGGCTCCGATAGTTTTCTAAACAAGTTTCACAGCTTTAGTGAGAAGGAAATTGCAGCTATTACAGACAGGGCAAATGATGTAAGCAGCAATAACAATACTTGTATGTACATTGTTATTATAACTATTTAGGAAAAACACATGCAGAATTTCAACAATTTTAATAGGCCTTGAAAATCAATGTGTGAACCCAATGCAAACTTATGATTTAAAGTAGAAGAAACTTTAAAGGTGTTTCTTTAAAAGTGAAACTTTAAAGCTATTTCAAGGAGGCATTAAGCAAAGCACAGACATTAGACACTGACCAGCAGCTCTGATTTTGTCACTGTCCCTGGAATCTTGGTTTTAGTTGCTGCTAATGTCATTTGCCATTGACATCCAGATGAGAAACTAGCATGGGATGATAGCTGACAAATGGCAGATGCCTTTGGAGTAGCAAATTCTGATATCTTGTGTTAATATGTCTTTATGGGACTTCACAACCTTCTCTAGGCAATGGGCCAAGAGATAAGCACCAGGGCTTTCAGTAGAAATGTGCAGGATGCTGTTTTTGAAGTGCACTTTCCTGGCAAACTGAAGGGGCCCCTCGTCACTCCACCAATGGGGATTTTAAGAGCTGATGTGTGTAGAAGAGCTGTGTCTTAGATTGGTTTTGGATGTTGGTTAAGGTAAGCTCAGCTCTGGCCCAAGAATCTGAGGTGACTGCCTTGCTTTGTGCACTGTCAGCTTTTTGCCACTCTTGGAGTATTGTGGCTTCATTAGCAGAATAGGAAAAAACTAGCTTAGATAAAGATTTCCTCACGCATGTGCTTCGGCCAGCATGAAGATGTGCAACGGTCATCAATCACTTTCTCTCAGCTCTTCCCTGGTTACAGTGATCATTACAGCTTTCATGAGTGCAGTGGGCCAGGCTGACATTCTGCAGTGTCTTTGGGCAATTACAAGATGTTATGGTAACAAAAGAAGATTCTCCTGGGGCTACCTAGTTTTTTACCAATTCTTACAATGTGACAGTTTGGTATTTTACCATCACCAAATATTTAGTTGCTTGAAAACTCTTTTTATTTAACAAAACAACAAAAATGTACTCTTGAATTCCTTTAGCTTCCCTATTTGTTGATTTACCTTCCCTAAGTAATTGGGCAGTTACTTAGCTCATTTGTTGAATATTTAATGAAATAAGAAGTAGAGATTTGAACAATTTAGTGGATTTGGAGCTTATGTTTTTCAAAGTCAATCACTTTTCTATTTTTTATATATATATATATATATATATATTTATTTATTTATTTATTTATTTATTTATTTATTTATTTATTTATTATTCTATTAGCCCCATGTTATGAAGAAAGGGGATGACAGAAAAAAAATCCATTGGCTTAAAGAAGAAATTATGTTAATTAAAATGTGTCTTTGTCCATGGGTCCTTCATACATGTTGATTGATGACCCTTCCCCTTCTTTCCCTGGTAACACCCCACCCCTCTGGTTACTATAGGTTTGTTCTTAATTCCAATGTTTCTGGTTCTATTTTGCTCGCTTATTTGTTTTGTTGATTGGGCTCCACTTATAGATAGATACCTATATAGACCATATAGACCATATGGTATTTGTCTTTCACCTCCTGGCTTATTTCACTTAGCATAATGCTCTTCAGTTCCATCCATGGTGGAAAAATGGAGACAAATGTACTTAAACAAAAATAAAAGATAAAATAAAATAAAATAAATTATTAAACTGAAAACAAAATGTGTCTTATTGACCCAACACCCTTGAAGGGGATGCTGGCTTTGGATGTGTTTTAGGAACTAATCCAGTTTCTTCCACTACCTAGAGCAGAGGAGATCTTTATATATTCCTGTGTAGAAGACCCAAGCTATATATTGACTAGCATTTCATTTGTAAAATTATGTTCATAAGGGTAACACATTCTTAAATAGGTAATCTAGCACTCAAAGTTTTATCAGTCTTATCCATGACACAAATTTACTAGTGAATATAATGTTTGTAACTCAAAGGAGGCATCATTCAGGTTAAATCTTATGAACATGCATGATGATAAATGACCTAAACGAGAACCTGCTAGATTCTGCCTTCACTAGGATCCTATCATTAACTCGTGGTTGTTTTTGTTGCACCAGAATTGTTAAAGCTGTGAAACTTCTTTTTATACTTGTTCAGTGAAAATCAAATGGGAAAGAATACCTGTATCAGGATAGCCTTCTTCTTTCCGGGGCAGTTTCTCTCATGAACTTGTGAGATGATAATGGATAACACATCATCATTCTTGGGCATGGACAGCAAGAGGGTCTGAATTTGGAGGTGTCTTTTCATCTCCATGGGGTTAAGTGCCCTTTAGTACAAGATCTAAACAAGCATACGGCTCGTAGGGACCTATTATTATGTAGGCCTAAGAAGTTAAGTTCCTGTGGGCCACTAAGCTCTCAGAGGGTCCCTTCCCACCCCCACTGCCTCTGGGTCTCACCTGGTGTCACTGTCTTATCACTTTGCTCCTGGATTATTTTCTATAGGAAACATAGTATAGACATCATTAAAATTTTGTTCTGCAGTCCAGGTAACGAAACCTTCCAGTTAAATAAACCTTTTAGTGTAGCAGTTTTTCCTATAATAGAATAAAAATAACTGATTAAAGATGAACCATTGGAACATAAGTCAGGGCTAAGTGGGGACTATGTGCTCTACATTAATCATAGAACTGCTCACTGAATAGATCATTTCACTGGGGTGACCTACACTAAACATTTTCAGCTATAGCACTCATTCAAGGTGATCAATCAGAAGCTCATCTAACACAGTCACCTGTATATAGAGGTTAAGTTTCTCACAAAACTGAACTCGGGGACAACTGGATAGCATACAACAGAATATGCTCAGCACATGTACACACATAGTATGATTAGAGAACAGAACATTAATCCTATTATACATTCATACCCCAAATTTATGCCAACTAGAAAACAGGAACAATTTTAAAACATACCTATCAAGGTTGGAATAGCATGACTCTTTATGATCCAGTTTGGTTGACTTACTGTTACCATAATGGCTTATGTCAATAATGCACTAGCCTGATGGGTGCTCAGACACATTCAGAAGTCTTTGACTGAAATTCTTTTAAGCCATATAGTTGCAAAAATGATGTAATGGCCATATGTTTGTTGTAAGAGACCATTCTGCATGGTGTGGGCCCACCTCTGAGTGGAAAGCAAGGTCCAGTACACAGGACCCACACCCATGGAGAGGTTCTCCCAGAGGGAATCAGGCCTGCACTGTACCTAGACTGCTATGAGACTTGCTTTTGCTAAGATTCCCTTACCCTGAATTGAGACAGCAAGTGCTTACTGTAACTTCCTAAAATCTATGCTAAAACTCCCCAGTATGGAGTGTAACCAGTCCAACCACTTTTCCCTTTGCATTTGCAAATGTTCTTCTCTGATGTGATTAGCGGCATCCTCTCCTTTGTTTTCTGTAAAAGGTAACCACCTAAAGCAAACCTGTGCATAGTAAATGAGGACCATCATGCAATGTGCTCAGAAAAGAAATAAAGGCCAATCACGGCAAGGGCCGAATCTTTCTCCTCTTGAGAGAAAAGCCATGCTGTCTCTTTTCCTCCACAGGACTCGGTAGTCCATGCAAATTTGTCTCATGTCTCATCCACAATGTGGCGGACCCCAAGAGCTGGGGTCTGCATCAGTTTGTAAGGATAATTTAAAAAATACAATCAGCTTGTTATCTTTTTGTGTTTAAATAAAGCAATCTTATTACTGTAGAAGATTATGTTTGGGAGAAATTTAGGTGTGAAAAGCTGAGTTCTGTTGCTATCTGTGGACAGAGGAAAGTTCCCACTTGAGCAGTCAGTGTTCTGCCACACCAGAGACAAGATTATCAGATCTAAAGGTTTTGCAGGGAAATCACTCTCAGTGTGGTACTCTTTTTGGAAGGCAGAAATCGTCTAATTCATCTCCAGCACCAGAAGAAATGCTAAGCATTAATAAGCACTCCAAAAATTATTTAATGGATGAAAAACACAGTGTCATTTATGTGCATGGCACTCTCAGTTCCTGCACTCAACTCAGGCTATATTTGCATCAGTTCCATGAAGTTGTCTGTAATGATAGATATTAACAAAGTGCAATGTAAAAATAATCTCAGAAACCAGTTATAGGAGAAGCAGCTCAGAGTACCATGATTGTATGGTCTGGAAAAGTATAGGCTATTAGAATGAGAGCATTCTTTATACAATAAAAGTGTGGCTTTGCTATATAATCTATGCAGTTCTAGACCCTAAACTGAACCAACTGGTACAGATGATAAGGAAGTCTAATCAACCACAGATAAGTGCTTTCTGATACATAGAATTTCCAACAATGGAAGAGACATCCTTATGAAGTAGAGAACATCATTGGAAGCATTCAAACAGAAGTTCAGCAAAAACTTGTCTACTTCTGGCCAAGATGGAGGTGTTGGTAGATATACTTTTGGTTGGTCCTCGCACAACCAAAAGAAGGACAATAACAAATTTAAAAACAAACAAACAAAAAACAACCAGAACTGAGAGAAAATTGAACTGTATGGAACCTAGGAAGAAACATTCATCCAGACCAATAGGAGGGGCAGGTGGCAGCTGGGGCTGAGAGGACTGGTGGCAAGGCTGCAGCTGGAGGACGGGGCAGGCAAGGCGGGGGCTGGTGGACTGGGCAAGGCAGTGGCTGGAGGAGTGGGTGGTCTCACATTGAAGTGAAGATAAACCAGGAGGAACAGCTGGGGAGCAAGAGAGACTGCACAACCCAGGGTTCCACTATGGGGAAATAAAGCCTCAAAACTTTTGACTGAAAAAATACGTGGAGGTGTTGCAGCAGTGGGAGAAATTCCCAGCCTCATAGGAAAGTTCATTGGAGAGATCCACAAGGTCCTAGAATGTACACAAAACCACCCATCTGGAAATCAGCAGCAGAAGGGCCCAATTTGCTTGTGGTAGTGGAGGAAGTGACTGAAAGCTGGCCAGGAGCTGAGCAAGGAGTATTGTTCCTTCTTGGACCCCTCCTCACATGCAGTGCCACAATGCAGCAACTTGGGTTGCCCCACGCTAATGAATACCTAAGGCTTCTCTCCTCACTATGTAACAGGCATACCAAGCCAAAAAAAAAACCAGCTCAAACAAAAGAGCAGATCAAACCTCCAGAAAAAATACAACTAAGCACTGAAGAGATAGCCAACCTATCAGATGCATAGTTCAAAACACTGGTAATCAGGATGCTCACAGAATTGGATGAGTATGGTCGCAAACTAGAGGAAAAAATGGAGTGTATGAAAAGAGAAATAAAGGAAAATGTACAGGGAACCAATAGTGACAGGGAGGAAATCATGACTAAATCAACAATTTGAAGCAGAAGGAAGAAATAAACATTCGACCTAAACAGAATGAAGAAACACGGATTCAAAAAAAATGAGGAGAGGCTTAGGGATCTCCAGGATAACTTTAAATGTTCCAACATCCAAATCATAGGGGTGCCAGAAGGAGAAGAAAAAGAGCAAGAAATTGAAAACTTACTTGAAAAAATAATAAAGGAGAACTTCCCCAATCTGACAAAGGAAATAGACTTCTAGGAAGTCCAGGAAGCTCAGAGAGCCCCAAAGAAGTTGGACCCAAGTAAACACACATCAAAGCACATCGTAATTACATTACCCAAGATTAAAGATTAATCTTTTGTAAAGATTAAGGAGAGAATCTTAAAAGCAGCAAGAGAAAGGAAACATTTACCTACAAAGGAGTTCCCATCAGACTGTCAGCTGATTTCTCAAAAGAAATATTACAGGCAAGAAGGGGCTCAAAAGAAGTATTCAAGGTCATGAAAGGCAAGGACCTACACCCAAGATTACTCTATCCAGAAAAGCTTTCATTTAGAATGGAAGGGCAGATAAATATCATGCTTCCCAGATAAGACCAGGTTAAAGGAGTTCATCATCACTAAGACTTATCATAATGAAATGTTAAAGGGACTTATCTAATAAAAAGAAGAGGATCAAAAATACGAGCATAAAATGACAACAAACTCACAACTACCAACAAATGAACCCCCCAAAACAAAAACAAAAGTGAACTAAGTGAACAAGAACAGGAACAGAATCACAGAAATGGAGATTACATGGAGGGTTATCAGAGGGGAAGGCGAGGGGAAGAATGAGGGAAAATATACAGGGAATAAGTAGTATAAATGGTAGATAGAAAATAGACAGGGGAAGGTTAAGAATGATATAGGAAATGTAGAAGCCAAAGAACTTATATGTACTACCCATGGACATGAACTAAGCGGGAGGGGTAGGTGGGTGGGAGGGGGTGTTCAGGGTCAAGGGGAATAAAGGGGGGAATGAGACTACAGTAATAACAAAATCAATAAAATATATTTAAAAAATAAAAGAGTAGAAAAGTAGACATTTCTCCAAGAAGACAGAAAGATAGACCATAGATATGAAAGGATGTTCAACATTACTGTTACTAATCATCAGAGAAATGCAAATGTAAGTATTACCTTACACCTGTCAGAATGGCTATCATCAATAAGTCAATAAACAACATGTGTTGGTGTGGATGTGGAGAAAAGGGAACCCTCATGTGTTGTTGGTGGGATTGCAAATTGGTGCAGCCACTATGAAAAACAGCATGGGATTTCCTCAAAAAAGAATAAAAATAGAACTACCTTAAAAAAAAACTTGTCTATAGTGTCATGTAGATGACTCCTATATTCAGTGAGAAGTAGGTCCCTACAACCACAGAGAAACCTTAAACAGAGTTTATTATAAAAGAGCTCCTTTCTCAATTTCATAACCATGTTGAGGTGGGTGGTGGTCTCAGTGTTATGTTCTGCTCCATGGATTCACAGAAGGATGCCTATTTTTTTTATCTTGTTGCTTCAACACATCCTGTCAAATCTGCATCACTGCTATGTAGGGGTTCCAGGGTACATTAAACAAAAGAAGCAGAATTCAAACAAGTGGCTTCTCTCCAAGTCGGAGATAACCTCAACATTTGCAGATCTCATCCACCTATGTTCCACTGGCCCAGACATTTCCACTTAGGCAGTTTCATTCACAGGAGGTTGGCACATTTAGTCGCTAGATGGGAAATCCTTTGTCTCAGTAAACCCCATTACAGGAAAGAGGAAGACTGGCTTTGAGGCAAACCTTGGAAGCTGTCTACTACAGTAGAGGCAAGGAGGCCTCTATTCTGTTGGCTTCATTTACTCATTCTTTAGATACACATTTATGGATTATCTATTATGTACCAGGTATTGTGTTAGATGCTGAAATATAAACAGATAAAATACGGGTCCTGCTTTCAATATTCCCACAGTCCAAGAAAGAAAATGAGACTTTAAAGTAGTTATAATTCGTAAATGTGCAATCTAGAAGTAATTTTAAGGTACAATGAGCTCAAGGAACATAATTTCAAAGGGGTTTTGGGAAGAGTCAAGAACAATGACATCTAAAGTGTCTTGAAGAATAAGAGAAAAAAACTCAACAGTCTTTTAAGGAGAAAACAGAAATATTCTGGACAGAGAAACATATTTGCAAAGCCCAAAGGAAAGATATCGCACTCTATTTCCGGACCTGGAGAAGTGAATGGGAATAGGGAAGGGAAGAAATTCAGTAAAGAAGGGATGGAAAGAGGTTGAGTGGCATGGCTCATTATGTCATGTGAAAAAGTTTTAACTTTATTCTCAAAGTGATGGGTAAACACTTGAGATATTTCTAAGCATTAAATAAAAGTAGTGGGTAAAATAACATTCCCTGGGCAAGAAATGCTTAAGGTTAAAAAAAAAAGGCAAATTTCTGTGAGGTTTTTGAGACATCATCGACTTGTGTTACAATCTGTTGTTTTACCTTCCTCAGTGCCTTTATGTCTGAATGCAAACACTAACAAGCAAGGTTTTTGATGATTTCATGTGATTTATAATGTACCTAGGGCAATGTAAACTCTTAATAAATATTTGTGGAATTAGTATGAGACTGGATTTTTAGATCTTGCCTTTCTCAAAACTAGCCTAAATGTTTGATATCAGTGATCATTATATAAGTGGGTTAAAATAATCCATATGAAGTGTGAAATATGGGCAAAGTTCTACTTCATGAAAATTTTGTGTATAAATAAGTAAAATAAATAAAAATATGCATACCTCCCTGTCATGAAATAAAATGCCAGTTTGGCTTAACAAACATTCCTGAGCACTTTATATACTCACCTGAACTTCTATAACTTTTGTAACCCTGTTGATTGTGCTAAATGCTGCATAAAATGAACCAAGCACATTTAGCCACAATCTGGTGGGTCAGATTGATCAGAATGGCTGAGAGAATGGGAACATCTGCCAAAAGTCTAGTGAGGTAGGGATCCAGGTAGGTTTGTTGAGAAACACCTATGGATTAATCTCACATATGTATGTCTACATAGTAAAAGTAATTTGCTTAGAGTTATTCACATTTCATATAGCAAAGACAAAGACCTCCTCC
Organism: Phyllostomus hastatus; assembly: GCF_019186645.2. Classification (NCBI taxonomy): domain Eukaryota; kingdom Metazoa; phylum Chordata; class Mammalia; order Chiroptera; family Phyllostomidae; genus Phyllostomus; species Phyllostomus hastatus. The sequence goes on from NW_025334028.1 coordinate 36,368,825, forward strand.
TCCTTTTCCCAGAAAATATTAACTTCCATTCCCAGCTACTAAATGTTTCTCTCTGGAAAGGAGAGTAGGCAGGTTTAGCATCAGTCCAGTATAAGATTGAGGGGTTTCTAAACTCAGGATTCTTCAGCAGCAATTCAGGTGCCTGTGGGTGTGACATCTATCAAGACACACCTTGTATCCCCCTCATGGGAACTGAAGTCAGAAAGAACCAGTGTGAGCATGAGGCTCCCAGCTGCCTGCAGTGTGCTAAGTACTCAACCAGGCAATCCATGCTAACTCACACCCTTCATCGGCTGACTGGATGAATGTGTGCAGAGGCATCCCAGCCACTGCCCCAGAGCTCAGGACCTATTGCACTTGACCACTTGACAGTTCTCACATTTACTCAATCTGTGACTTTGCACAGGCCATCCTTGATCAACCACTGAGGGACTCAGTTCTGTCAGATGTCAAATAGTGCAGTAGTTCTTCATTTTTAACATGAGCAATTCTGACCCGCCTGGTAGTGTCCTTGCCATGTCACTAACTAAATCCTTCAATTCCTGGTCAAGTGCACCCCAAAGCCATTTCTGCTATAGGATCTTTTACTCCAAAGGCTGATATTTATTTATTTCAAGTATAAAAATTGTGTCTTATTCTTACAGACTGAATATCTGTGTCCTCCAAATTTATACATCGAAACCTCACCTCCAATGCAATGGTATTAGGAAGTGGTGGCTTTGAGAGGTGGTGAGGTCATGAGTGGGATTGGTGTCCTTTTAAAAGAGACCCTAAAGAGCTCCCTCACCCCTTCTTCCATGTGAGAAGACGCCGTCTGTGAACCAGAAAGCAGGCTCTCACCAGACACTGAATCTGCCAGCACCTTGATCTTGGACTTCCAGCCTCCATAACAGTGAGAAATAAATGCCTGCTTTTCATAAGCCACCCAGGCTGTGGCATACTTTTATAGTAGCCTGAATGGACTAAGATACCTATAATTATACTCTTGCTACCCACTCCACATAAACTTACTAAAATTTCTCTTTTTTTCATGCAATTTTAGTTGCTGTACACTCAAATATATATTTCATGAATTTGTGCAAGATTCTTCACTGTGAAGGAAACATGAATTTTATTTTATTTTTTAAATACAAAGAATATCCCTTTACTTGTAGGCACAATCTGAAAATTCAGACTTATTAGAAACATATAAACCCCATCCATGTCTGACTTTCATGTGGAATCCCTCCTGCTGTCACCTAATTTTTCCTCAAAGGGCAGTTATTATCTCTGTGGTTGTTCCTTTGTGTATTGTCTGAATTCTTATTCTATTCACATGACATAAAGCTAAAGTTGCCTCGTAAAAACTATATTAAAACCGCAGAGCAGATGCCTGTTGGGAGGGAAGAGAATCCCACCTCCTTTACTGTGGATGCAATGGTAATGAAATCAGACTTCTCTGGGGTGGGGGTGGGGTGCAGAGGCTGCGAACAGGGTGGAAAGCAGAGGGCCTAAGTGTCATTTTGCATCACATGTATTTAAATCCTATGGTTTGCCATAGATTGTGTTTTTTACATTTCATTTATTGTTTTACAAACATGAGCTCTGCTTAACCCTCCCTACTTCCCCAAGTGCTCATACTTCTAAACATTTTTCTGTTCTATTTTTTCATTTTCATCTGAACATTTATCACCTTCTAACACAGTATAATTTGCTTGCTTATTATATTTTTCAATTATCATCTGTCTCTCTTACCAAGAAGTAAGGCTGACAATATTAGGGATCTTTTCTACCCTGTCCATGATATATCCAAAGTATCTAGGGCATTGCATGGCATTTAATAAGTGTTTCATAAATATGTTGAATAAATAATTGACTCCTGCTTTTATTCTAGAAGACATGTAAAGTCATGTGTAAGCAATAAAATATATTATTTGCATTAAATGATTGTGTGCAAGTGGTATCAACATTAAACAGCAGCAGCATTGGTTATTTCTCTCAGAGGGTTTCACCAATGGCTATTGGGATGGCATTTCAATGTGATGGACTTTGTCACCTACAGATAGGATTACAACTCATCAGTTTACAGGAAATGGGAATGCACAGGAAGTCCCTGGAAGTGCATCATGCATTCGATGGTGAATAACTGCTGCTCCAGGCATATCACACAGTCAGAAAGCCCCTCTGTGGCATCAGCCATGGCAGCTGGAACTCCAAGTCCCATCTTGCTGGGTGGGTATTTCAAGCATGCATTTATCAGTGTCCTTTTTCTCAGCATACCTCTTATTCAGTGATCCTAGGTGAGTCTGGAGCCTTCAACTGATTTCCAAGGTAGGTTGTTCATAGGATGGTCTTGATAAGAAGCAGCCCCAGTGGACACTGAGAGGAAGGACAAAGAGGAGAATGTCAACAGGAAATTCCAGCTCTAGGAAGCCTTTCATGGTGTCATAGTTAGAGTTAATGGCGTGGCAAAAATGACTCCTTATTTTAATGCATTTTTAAAGGTAATGTGGATGCTCTAGTTGTGGTGATGCTGAAGTTCTACATGAAGTTTCAGATATATAACTACTGTAGTAATTCCAAATTGTGCCAACTAATTAGGGTTGGAAAGAGGCAATCTTGCCAACGATCTTGGATCAGGTTTGCAGTGACTGACTAGCATGTGGACAAAACAGTAAAAATATTTGCCTTTCCCACAAACCCCTCAAGTTACCATGTCCACTGCTTATCCGATTATTGATTTAATAGTGTTTTTGCTTTACATTGTTTTACTTTCAAATCCAGGCCAGTAAATGTGTGATTTAACAATCCACATTTTGAGAATGGACTTGACTTAAGGAATTAAATGTAGAAAACCAATAGTGCCAACATCAAAGTTTTAACAATATTTCTCATTCAAACTGGAGAAAAAGGGCCAGGCAGTCTTTAGAACTTCTCTAATTTAACTTCAGAGGACTTTTTTTAAATTATCACCTTATTAGTTTCCTATGTTTTGATATATGTGCCTTATTTTGACTTAAAAACTTCCTTTTCACTGACTACACCATAAGGTGTTGTTTTGGTGTCTGGTTGAATTTAGCCATGGGGATTGGAGAAGGATAAACAAATTAAGATCATTTTTTACAACTGTAACTGGAATCCTTCTGAATTTGACATTGGGAAAATGTAAAAGATCCTCATAGGTTGATTCTGGTGTATCATCTCAGAAAGTTCTAATAATTTGAATATATTTCAGAGAAATAGTTGAAAAATATTACAATCAAATTTTATATACTTTCATTTTTCTCTTATAATTGGTAAAAAACTCAGCCAAGTTAAAAAATTCACCCCAAGAATCCTGAAACACCAATTTAAAAGAACCTATGCACTCCAATGTTCACAGTAGCAGTATTTACAATAATGGCCAACTGCTGGAAACAGCCTAAGTGCCCATCAGTAAATGAATGGATCAAATAACTGTGATACATATACACAATGGAACACTATGCAACAGAAAGAAAGAACTCCTACCCTTTGTGACAGCATGGATGGCACTGGAGAGCATTATGCTAAGTGAAATAAGCCAGGCAGTGAAAGACAAATACCATATGATCTCACCTATAAGTGGAATCTAATCAACAAAACTAACAAGCAAGCAAAATAGAAACAGAGACATGGAAATAAAGAACAAACTGACAGTGATCAGATGGGGAAAGAGGAGGAGGATAACAGGGGAAAGAAGGAGAAGGGTCAAGTCAAGAAACATGTATGAAGGACCCATGGACAGGGACAATGGGGAGGAGGATTGAATGTGGGGGGCGGTGAGTAGGGCAGGGGAGAGCAACGGGGGGGGGGAAATGGAGACAACTGTAGCTGAACAATAACAACAACAACAACAACAACAAAAGAGGGCATGAAAAGACTTTAGAAAAATTCTACCAAGTTAAGAGAGTTATTTGTTAACTTTTGAAAAAAATTTCTGGCTGCACTCTCTGAGATAAAATATTTGCTTTGAAACCACATAGTCATGGAGAATGTTCTGGCACTTCAGAATTATAAGACATAGATTTGAGTTTCGAGACCTGGCATAGCCACTTACAAAACATTTCAGGTTTGACTCTTAATATGTATGATCTTTCACAATTTATTAACTTGTTTCTCAGTCTCAGTTTTCATGATTTTATCATAAGTGGTCCATCTCTTACATGGGTTCTTGTGGGGATGAAATAAGATGAAGTATGTGAAGTGTTTGAAATGGTTGCTGGCAAAAGGGAAGAACTCTGGAGCAAAATATTCTTAGCAGGCCAAAAAGTTGCTTCATAAGTTTATTGCAAGGCACTTCCCTATAAAAAAGAAAGTACTTCTTTCTGATTATGAAGCTGTTGTTACAAAAACATAAAGATTAAGCCCTGGCTGGCGTAGCTCAGTGGATTGAGCGCGGGCTGGGAACCAAAGTGTCCCAGGTTCGATTCCCAGCCAGGGTACATGCCTGGGTAGCAGGCCATAACCCCCAGCAACTGCACATTGATGTTTCTCTCTCTCTCTATCTCCCTCCCTTCCCTCTCTAAAAATAAATAAGTAAAATCTTAAAAAAAAAAGATTATAATAGTATAATCTTTTCAAATACATTTCCCAACTTCCACAAAGGATACTACATTTTTTTTTATTGCTGACATAAAGGAAACATTGATTTTTCTGTATTTATTTTGTAACTGTCCATCATCCTGAACATTGTCATCACTATTTCTATAATTTGTAAATACATGGAGACAGTCCACATTTTACTGTCTCAGAAATCAGGCATGGTTTATAATCAATGTCAGGAACACTTACACACACATCTGCACCTACAGTCATTCGGGGCTTTGGGATGGCAAAAACAGCCTGGAGATATCTGTCCAAAGCAGAGCTGGGCTGGCCCAAGCCTTACCTAAGGCTCCCAATCTTCACCATCTTTACAATGTCTAGCATGTGCCTTGCAGGTGTCAGCTTCCAGCATTAAGAACTGAAAACTCCCAGCCCCCGTGTCTTCAGAAAGCCAACTTCTGTCAATATTCTATGCAACCCAAGAGACAGTTTCCTGCTTTTGTGGTGTTGATATTGACTGTGAAATTCAAAGTTTGGCAACCACACCCAGGTAGACACAATTTTGAGCACATCTTCCTATTTTATGTTAAATGTCTCTGTTTTTCCCAAAATAAGGTCATTGGTAAGTTCTCACTCTATGCCAATAGGAGAGACCTCTCTTTATACCCTGCACCTTAAAAAAAACCCTCTAATTCCTGAGTGGACCAAGTAAAAATAGACAAAATCAAATAATCACATGATTCTATCTTTTCAACGTTTGCTATAAATATTTTATATAACACATTTTATGAGCTTATATCTAAAGTAAGAAGCGGAAATAGATTTCAGGTTTCAAAGAAGAACACGTTACATTCTTCAAAGTCACATTAATATGCCAATCTTCTGTAGAGTTTCACCCATATTTTTTAACTCAAGTTTAAAAGAAATTGCATTTGTCTGAGTTTTCCAAATTAGGTTATTGTGTCTATTTATGACCGTCAGTTCCTGTCATATAATATGATTACATGGGCTTTATCAGAAATGACACATTGGATGATTTATATGACATGTCAGCCAGCAAGATACAAAGGCCGATAATTTCCTGTAATTACTTTCAGGAAAAGTTTGAAAATGGATTTTAAATAAATAGTATGGGGCTTCTATTTGAAGTAATTTTTAAATATTATTTCAAGTCATTACAAGGACTGAACAAATCAAAGATGCAGAACATTATCAAGAGTTACCTAACTGATTAAAAAAAAAAAAAACAAAGAATACACACTATCCCTTCTGACATCTTCTGATGGTATGAAATTAGCAAATGTTGCCTTGGAATTGCCCGACAGTTCTTTCTCTTTTTCTCCATTGTTTGGTCATGTCATGTTCATTCTAACTCTTGAATTTTTTGTGACGTCTCTGCTTATTTTGCACCCAAATCTTTCGCACCTTTTACAATCGAGAAAAAAATGTTACTGCTAAGAAAACTTCCCTGACATCAGTTGCTTTCACTGGTCCCTGTTGATTTAATAAATTCCCAGCCCCAGGGACCATGCCAGTCTACCTCTAAGTCTCTAAATCATTGTGACTCTCCTGGTACCACACATTTAGCCCCACCTAATAGCAGGCATCCCATACTCACATATAACTGACTCCCTGATATAACATGGAACAACTCTCTCCAACCTGTTTTATAGTCTCTTTCTTGACATTTTCTCAGTTATTCTACCTTTTGACCTGGTGAATTGTTTCATGTTTAGCTTATTTTTCACAGATATGACCTAAAGTCGGCACAGTAAGGGAGAAAACAACAGGGCATCAGAATGTCTCACAAACAGGCCAGGGTTTAAGTTTCAGATCAACCATCTGTTTTTTGAAGAATTTTGTACAAGCTACTTACCCTATTTGATGATTTTCTTAATCTTTCAAATGGCATGCATAGTAGTTACTATACAAAGCAACTATTTGCTGGCCAAGACCCACTCTCTTTTTTGCTCAATCTTATAATGCATCTACTACATTTCCAGTTGCATTTGGTGATCAAAATACCTGTTGATTAAAATATTGACTGGGATATTATTTCTTTCCTTCCATCCCTGACTGCAATTCAAATTTATCACCTGGCCACATTGCCTCCAGATGACTTGTGTTAATATTTTGCTCACTTTTACTCACAGCCAAAATTCTTCTTATTTTATTTCTCAATCTTCACCAGAGGATATGTTTTTCTTCTGTTGATTTTAGAGAGAGAGAAACATATATGTTAGAGAAACATCAATTGGTTATTTTCCAAATGCACTCCAACCAGGTTTGAAGCCACAACCTAGGTATATGACCTGACCAAAAATCAAACCCATGACCTTCTGGTGCATAGGATGATCCTCCAACCAGCTGAACCATCCAGCCAGAGCTCATTGCCCAAATTCTTTACCAACAATCAGCTTTCTTGTTGGTCTTATTGCTTCATAAGAATCAGTTTATCATTTTGTCATTATTCAATTTATCATTATTCAGTGTATTTTCCTTTTCTCCCAATTAGATGATAACTTCTTGGTAGTCAACATTATCTTTTATTCCTTAAGCACTGACATTGGCTTAATGCATAGTAGATGTTCATTGTGTATTGACAAAAGAGAGTGCTATGCTGATGTATTTCAAAAAATTCCCTTCTTGTTAATCATAAGGATGTTGAAGAAAGAAGTATAATTGCTGAACTTTCAATGTTGTATGTTTTATAAGTCTCAGCTTCATGAGGAAAGGGCCTGGGTCTTTTTCATTATTGTATCTCAGGTCCCAAAGTCTCAGGGGCTTAGCACACAGTGTGCCATAAATGATGAATGAAGGAATGAAAATTTGAAGATTATTATTTGAAAATTGAAGATTATTATTCACCCTTTTGATGCATAATATTTTTCCTGATCTCAAAATATCTATCAGCAAATGTTTTGTCAGAAATTGTCCTGCTCTCAGATGGGCATAATGTCTTCAAAAGTAGTTTCTGGTAAGTTAAGGTCCTGGCTGTTGAGAGCCCCCAGTGCATGTTCGTCGAGTAGTTTATGGACCTGTTCTAATTCTCAATGTGTGTGGAAGTGAGTGAGCTATACACAGCAGTCTTTTCTAAGTTAGTTTCAACACCAGAAAAATTCTTTGAAACTAAAGACAATTTCTTTAGTTGAGAGCCCCCAGTGCATGTTTGTCGAGTAGTTTATGGACCTGTTCTAATTCTCAATGTGTGTGGAAGTGAGTGAGCTATACACAGCAGTCTTTTCTAAGTTAGTTTCAACACCAGAAAAATTCTTTGAAACTAAAGACAATTTCTATCTATTTCCTGTCTCCTCGATCCACACATCACGAATTTTGAAAAGTCTCACCAGGTAACTGATATATGCAACAAAGCAGGAACTTTTAAAGACAGCACTAAGCTAAAAAAACTTTAATATTTGAAAGTTTCTCTTAAATATGGAGCCATCCTAGGTGATGAGTTGATGACAGATTTGGAACTGTACATGAGCAAATGTTCAAGAACACCTGGAAGTTTTTGACTTAGAGGGAACAAATAGCCAAACTACTTTTTAAGAGAAAGAAAATTTCTTCTGAAAAATGTTAATTTCTGCATTATATCAAGAAAGATCTGTTTTTAATAATCAACCAGTTTGCTTATCCTAACTAACTAAAACCTCAGAGGTTCAATGTTGAATTATAATATTTGGTTAAGATAAGGTGTTGAAATATGTTATTCTGTTGACCTTTGACATGCTTACATAGCAAGAAGGATCCATGGTGGAACATAAAGAATGAGTATTTCATCTGTGGAAGGTCAGAAGTCTGCCATGGCTGGTGTTTTCCTACAGGACATGATGGAATGCCTTTGTTCAGCTTTAAGAAAATGTAAGAGCAGGCATCCTAAAAGCATTCTGAATGACCTTGCTCAAAGAGCCCTGCATCTAATACACAGGAAATGTTTATTTTATTTAGTTAACATTCAAGATTGTTATTAGCAGTTGTAGAAAATAAAGATTTAGCCATCAATAAAATCCAAAGACTCCATTTACTAAATTTCCATTCTTTACTTAATGAAATTTGTCTATAGAGCTGTTAAAGTTCATTTATAAAGTTAGAAATATATTCATATCTGCTGTCTTGGAGATGGATGACCACATTATTACTTGTCTGTCAAGTATAAGTAGGGCTGTTAATAACGTAGAGACAGCTACTAAAGATTCCAAACATGGTGTTTCCTTTAGAGGAAATTGCATTCTAACCTCCAAATTCGCTTTGGAATCAATTACCTGACTTTGCAAGTCTTATGAAATACACTACTTTTTAATTAGGAGAAGAGATATAAGTTAATATTCTTCAAAATATTTGTTCAAAGAAGGCAGATGAAGCTTAAAAATATTAACCCTAAGCAAATAGTGAATATGACATGTTCCAAACTGGGCCTAGCCCATCTTACATAATGCACAGAGCATAGCCTCAGTTATTCTGTTCCAACTGGCACCAGGATTTCAATGTGATGTTGCAGTTGGGGCAGGAGTCAAAAGAGTAAAAAATTATAAGCTGTTGTTAAGGAGATAAGACTCCTTCTTACCCTATATTTAATGTATCAATATATATTTGGAGATGTTTTCCTTTTTCCTCATCCCTCCAATGAGTCCAGAAAGAGAATGTAATAAGAGAACAAGGGCTAGAGTAAATTAAAAAATTGATTTTCTGGATTGACAGTCCAATTTTTAAAATATCCATATATAGGTGTGACTAAGTCTGTATTTCAGATATCTTCGCTCCTTTTAGTGTGAACCAACATGCTAATACAACCTACAGTTCCCCAAATATAAGTTATAGATGTTATACTATCCAGCAATTAGTTCTTTCACTAAAATGTGTGCATAAATTTCATCAGTTAATATGCATTTATTATGTACCATTCTTGCTATAATATATGCAACAGTAATGCAATGCTATTTTTCTAAATAAAGCTCAATGTCGATGTGAAAACACGGGAATAGGATCTAAGACATATTTAGTGCTATGAAGCATATGTGGATTACTGAGAAAAGGAGGTCATGGATTCATTGCCACAGCAAAAGCTTCATGCAAAAGTGGAACTGGAATACCCAGTGATAAATTGGTGATACTTAAGTCATATAATCTTTCCTAAAGGGTTGACTCACCAACATCTGAATAAACATTTTATTCATTTAATTGTCAGAAGAATAGAGTTGGCTTATTTCTTTTCAGAACCCTTTCATCTGCATAATTTTCAGATCCTGGGTGATTCAATATGTTGCTGGTGAGAAGTAAACAATGAAATGTACATTCATTTTTATAAATTTCAAAAGATAACATTGAATGATACCTTAAAACTTTGCTTTTCTAGTTGAGGAAAATGTTGTTAAAATTTTGAACTATGTGAACATGGACATAATTCCATAGTGTGGCTGACACATGATCCGTGTTGATAGTTTTATGAGATTTTAGCCTGTAGCATCTATGTGATGACAGTTTCACTCATCTAGTGTACAGTTGGGAACCGGGTGATCCACAACTGCTCTCATCATTCAGTACATCTCTGTGATTGGGAAACTGCTCCACTAAGGAGCAGTTGTGAGCTGGACCACAAAGAATTCTGGCAGAAGCAGCAAAGCCATACTTCCCTTTAATATTTTATATTCCTCAGGGTTTACTGTTCTGTCTGGGGAAGAGGAGGAAATGTTATGACGAAAGAATGATTGCAGATTTTCATGTATTTCTTAAATGTACAGTATCTGTGTTTGGTGAAAGGGACAAAACCCTCCTGTTAGCATATGTCCCCGAGAAGTCTTAAATTGAGCAAACTTTTGCTAGTGTGCCAAAAAACAGGCTAAGGGTGTCAAAGTCTCCTCTGGCACAAAATTTCTTTTGTCCTTGGAAAATTTAGAGGATATTTATTTTTTACTGATTTTTATTTATTGATTTTTATCAATTATTGAGTTGGCAACAAGAGTTAACTTGGCTGGCTAATGTGGACACTTTCAAATACATCAGGGAAATAATATAGCTTAGTAGTTAAGGACATTGGCTTTGAAATTTATACATGGTTAAAATATACTTTCATTTATCAGGTGTATACCCTTGGAAAAATCATTTAAACTCTCTGGATCTCATTTTCCTCAACTGAAAATCAGGTATTAATAGTACCTGGCTTAAAACATTGTCTTGGAATTCACATATAATATTAGCACCTCGTGCCCAAAAGAACTTTTTTAACTAATTATTTATTTTTCTCCAATACTAGGAAAGAAGCCTACTAGAAAATAAGCCTGATGGGAATCATGCCTGTCACTGTTTCTAAGAAGAGGACAACTGGCACAGTGGAAAGGGTGCAGCAGCTGTGGGAAACCACTGGCAAATCCTTCTCATTTGCATGTAATAGTGCATCATACAAATAAATATCTCTCTTTTTCACTGATCCTATTTCTGGGAATTGATCCAAGGAAAATAATTTAAATGAAGGCAAAAACTGCATGAAGAGATAATGTAACCGAGCAAACCGGGGTTTGTCCACGTGGTGCCTTGATGCATGACCCCGACAGTTAGTGTTAAAGGAAACAGGTTTTCATTTACAGGATTCCAACCCTGGGGTGGGGTGGGTGCTGAGAGCACCTCTGCTCAGAGTCCTGTGCCCTCACAAGAGTCAGTGCTTGCCTTGCTCCTCACCAGACTGTAAGACAAAACCATGCCCAGAAGTGCCCCCAATCCTTATCTGTTCTTAATTTGCTGTGCAGACAGGTCTTCACCCCCTCTGGGATGTGCATTTGTGGGTTTCAGAGTTGTCATCCTCTCGCAGCAGCTTTCTCCTTCAGGATCTAGGTACATTGTCCTCAGCCTCCATGTAGTGGTTCACAGAAATATGTGCCATAATATACTGGATCATGGTGGAGGCCAGGGAGGCACAGGTCCCAAGACAGTGACTTCTCCATACATCCTTCAGAGAAGCAGAAGTCTGCATTCCTGTTCACAGTTCAGCTCCAAGGACCTCTTACAAATCCATGCTTGGTTAGGCAGGTCCCTGCACAGCCCCATCAGCTCTCTCCTTATGCTCTTTCCTCCTATATGGCTTCTCCCTCCTCCCTTTCAGCCTTCATGGCAGAATCCCTTTTCTTCCAGGCCACCTTCATTTAAATGCTTGGCCAGGAACTTCCTGTGTGACTTCATATCCAGCCCCTCCTATGATGTCCTACTTTTGCCAATTCCCTTATATCTTTTATCTTCTTTTGGCTACCATCTTTAGTCAGGGCAAAAGCTCCTGGTGACACAGGGGCATCTGAGGTGGACATTCACTTCTCCCAGCAATGCCACAAGTCACAATATGCCCTTAAAGACATGTACATCTTTTGCCTGGGTGGCAGCACAACTATTAACTTGCCATTGTTATGCAAATAGCTTTAACTGCCTTGTGGCCCATTTCCCACTTCCCCCAACCAAGGTTTGTGGGGAATATCTCAGGGGACCTCTGCTCTGCACCCTGTTACAATAATACTCATTGTATCATGTTTCTAAGCATAAAAACTAAAAAGATGATATATAAATTAAAAAAATAGGTAAAGACTTGATGGAGCAGGTACTGAATGGAATATTGTGCTTTTGTAAAAAGTAGTAGAAGATCTTTACTATTCACTACTTTTTGTAAAAAAAGGAGTAGAAGAAATGCTCGTGCAAAAGTTGTGCTTTCTTTAAGTTCAAGTTAGCAGACAAAGAACATGTGCTTGTTTCCTCTTCTTCCTAAAATCTCACTAAAGTAACATTAAAGAACAAGGAAGTATCTTCATAAAGATATGAGAAAAAGAAGGGAGAGCCAAAAGTCAGTGAGAAAAGTTGATAAGTATCTAGGACATGGAAAACATTTAGAATAATTTATAAATAAATCAGAGCTAACCCTAGCCTGGAATGTGCATAGGAAATAGATTAAAGAAAAAACAAGTCTCACTCTTCTGAACTGTCCTCCAGAAACCTCAATCAGGTTGCACAAAGGTATGGGAAGTGAGAATGGGAAGTGAGGCAAAGATCAGTGTCATTACTGCAGAACTATTGATGGAAGAGCTGTGCAATTCATTACAGATAGACATAAACACACACACATCCACCTTCATGCCTTTCTGGAGTCTGGAGCAGCACTTATCTTAAGGTTACAAGTGATGCACATCCACTGAATGGAATGGTTGGAGTTGCCCTAGGTGTTGATGCCAGAGTGAGGCCTTCTTCATTCTATCAAGGATGGAGATGAAAGAGCCCAGCTTTCCTGCCTGCTCCCCACATGTGCTTCCTAGGTTGAAACTTCCAGTCATCAAAGCTCACCGAAGGTAAACACAGATTATGTTCACTCTACCAATTCAAGGCAAAGACTGGTGTGGAAACAGACTATCAGAGTGTAGAGGAAACTCTTTACCAGTCTTTTATAACTACTCCAGTCCTTCATTCATAAACATAAGCAGATAATCAAGGGCCCTCAGACACTAGAAGAACACTAGTGGTGCCCCCCTCCCCAAATAAAAGGATGAGTAAATACTGTTACAAGTAGTGGAAGTAATATAAAAAATTTAGGAAAGAAAAGACATTTAAAATAATTTCCAAGTAGTAGTATCATAAGAAAGATTCAAGATGATACTTCTGTGAAATAAGAGCAAACTAGAAATAAAAGGGATTTTAAAACTCTATAATAATTTTTGATTTTTTTTTTAATTTAAAAGCAATAGTTGGTATGGTTCCCAAGAAACTTCCTGCTGGTGGGTTTCTAATCTCATGAGCTGTGATTCTCTGTATCTGACTGCTTCTTCATTTGTTAGGTCATCAATTTACCCTGTGACCTCTGCACTGCAATGGTTTAAGAAGAGCTGCTGATTTTCTGTTTGTTTAGCTTGCCTTCTTGTATGGCTGAGAATGACAATTTCTAAGTTGCTTACATGCTAGTCCAGAAATCATCTCTGATCAAATTTTTGGAACTTTTAATAGAATATTAAAAATAAAAAATAAAATTTCATTGAGGGGACTGAAGAAATAAACAAAGAGATAAAGAAGTAGGAAATATGAGAAAAGAGGCTAGAAGGTCAATCAATGAGTCAGTAAAGATCTAGTTCAAAAAAGAAGAGGACCTTGGAAATGGAGGGGAAAGGCTAACAAAACAGGGCACAATTTGATAGAATGGAGGAAAGGCATATGTTTTAGATTAAATGTGCTGACTGGACAATGAAAAAGCAGTGATACATAGACAGAGCTTCTTGCATTTTGAGACATCAAGTCTAAAGGACATATTTTAAAGCTTCCAGAACAGGTAGAGGATGAATATGCATTATTTGGGAAAGAAAACAGACTGACATGCGTTTCTGGTTTCTCATTAGGAGTCAGTGGGAACTTGTGTCAAAGCTCTGAGGGTAATCATTTTGAACCCAGAATCCTGTCATCACAATGTCAGCCAGTTGAAAGGGTAGAAACAATGAATTTCACCTGGGATTATAAATGGAAAGATCTACAGCAACAGTATTAAGAAACAAACCTGATCTGGAGTAAGTCAATGAGAATGGTTGGGATCTGGAAGAAAGTGGAAAATGTACAGTCCCCATGTAAGTGTAGAGGAAATTGAGAAGACACCATGAAAGCAAATCAAACCAACCAGAATGCCTGTCAGCCATCAGCAGCTGACTTCTGGTTTCTACTACCCATTGAGGACCCTGAAATAATTACCTGCAAAACCAGCCAGAATATCTGAAAATAAAAAATAATTGAGATTCAAAAAATCATGAATGGAACTGGAGGGCACTATGCTAAGTGAAATAAGCCAGGCAGTGAAAGATAACTACCATATGATCTTACCATAACTGGAACCTAATCAACAAAACAAACAAGCAAGCAAGAAAAATATAACCAGAGACATTGAAATTAAGAACATACTGACAGTAACCAGAGGGGAGGTGGGAGGGGCTAGTGAGAGGGACTAATGAGGGTAAAGGGAAAGGATTATCAAAGAACATGTATAAAGGACACATGGACAAAACCAAAGGGGGGTAGGATAGAGGGTGAGAGGTGGGGATGTCTGGGGTGAGGGGAGTGGTGGAGGGAAAATGGACACAACTGTACTTGAACAACAATAAACAAACAAACAAACAAACAAACAAATCATGGATATAACTAAGAATGAAAAAAACTTAGGATTCAATTTTAAAGTAGATTTAGAAAGCAGTTGGGTCATGTTATAACAGGAGATCAAAAAAGTCCCAAGAAATATTTTGAAGTGGAACTCCTGAAATAATCAATATGAGCTTGTATATAAAATAAAGACATATATGTATTACTATTGTTAAAAAAGGAGGGAGGAAAAGAGGGAGAGGGGAAGAAGGGAAGAGAGAAAGGGAGGAAGGAAGGGAGGAAGTGAATTAATGTACTAGAAGTACATTAATTAATATACTAGAAGTTCCAGGTACAATGAAATCCACACAGGAAATTCATACAAATATCAAAGTAATATGTGGCATGGTATTGTGAAACTTAAAGACTTTTTGATTTTGTGGTTTTAGTACTCTCCTGAAAGTGTCATAGATTTTGTACTTTACAGAAATGAGTAATCCTGGAGTACTCAATGTCTGAGTGTAGGTGTGTTCGTACTCGGTGGTGCTGGCAGGGATGGGCAAGAGAGAAAGAAAATAGTTAGTAGAAAGTTGAGTTTTTATCTGGTTGACAAAGGGTAAACCAGGGACATTATGCATCGTGGCAGGATTTGGAAGCAGAAAAGTTCATGAAGACCCTAGGCTTTGGGTACTCAGTAGAACTGGCAGTGCTGAGAGAAATTATACAGGGGAGGAGGCTCCCAATGACATTTGTATTATCCCAATTGATATTTATTTATATTATACCCAATGCATGCAGGTGTTTTTCCAGATTAGTATATAATTTGCCTTGGTAAGGTTGTGGAATTACGAGGTGTTTTTCTATTTTGCTAACTTTCTATTCTGTGGTTATGTAATTTCATATTTAAAGTGACCTTATAATTAAAAATGGAACAGATTCTTCTAGACTTTAAAATCATTGACCAACATTAATTATTACGTATACAACAGCCACACCTGTTGTATCACATGGTTGCCAAGCAGCATCCTAGGAATATAAAAATGCACCCGCTATCCTAATTTGGGTGCCTCTGACAGTCCACAGGATAATGACTCACTCAGTTTTATTATGATCAGTTGGGTTTTGGCTAGTGGTAGGCTGATTCCAGGAAGGTCTTTGGTGCTGACCTGACTAAACC
Source organism: Phyllostomus hastatus (assembly GCF_019186645.2). Lineage (NCBI taxonomy): Eukaryota > Metazoa > Chordata > Mammalia > Chiroptera > Phyllostomidae > Phyllostomus > Phyllostomus hastatus. The sequence continues at coordinate 36,384,624 of NW_025334028.1, forward strand.
CCTCTCCCTATGACAACTATCCAGCAAGTCCTTCCACAAATCATATAATCCTTTTGTTAATACTAAAAATGTTTTGGAGCATAATTTCAATAAAATCCACTCCTGGTCTCCAGCAAGATGAGGAGAGGAGATGTATGCTTTGGCAGGTTTTCAAGAGAAGATTTTTTAAATATGGTATTTTAAACATATGGTATAAAAATGGGAAGGTATACTGAAGCTAGTGATCAAATTCTGTGTGTTCTATTACACTCAATTCAGAAATTCTAGTCAGTATTCTACTAGTCTATCAATTATCCCAAAGAATGATTTTTCCCTGTGTTGAAAGAATGAAATGTGTAGGAAGTGGAATAAGTACTGTATAGATGTTTTCATCTGTTCTGGCAGAGTTATAGAAGCAAAAGGATTCAACTTATTTTAAAGATGGCATTAAATTAGCCTCCAGCATTCTGTCTTAATTTGTATCACCTCGTTTTGGGAGGCTATCACTGATCATTGCTGGTGTTTCAGTTTGCTCCTTTTCTCCTTCAACACTCCTCCCGCTCCATCTTTTTCTTTCCATTTGCATTTAACGTTGCTGCTAAGCTTGATTTCCCATAAGCTTAATGGCTATGAATAAAAAAGGAACTAAATATTTGCATTAGCGTAGGAACTTTTTAGAAGAACTAGTTGCAGAGAGAGGTCAGATCTTGAAGCCCCTGTGTTTAAAATGCATGAAGGGAGCCCAGGCAGTATTTGTAAAGGGATTACATTTTTGTCATGAGTCCTATGCTTAAGGTCATTTCAGACAAAGACAGCTAAAAATAGACTTAAAGGACAATATCTTTCATCTTTTTTAATAAGTAAGTTCAGACAAAAACCTATTCATTGTGTGGGGAGAACCCTTTGACATTGCTTTCTGGGTTTGGAAGCCCAACCCTCTCATACCTTCCTGAGAAAGACTAGCCACACACACACACAAATTTTTGGTTTATTCACATTAATGCTCGTGTTAATATAAAGTACCAGAACCAAGGAAAACTCCTTTTTCTCTGCATTACTACTTGGAAGATATTAATAGCAAAAATAGCATCTCATATTAAAAAATGTTTAAAAGAGAAATTTATCAAGAGATAATGGATTGAGTGCATTAATCTCCAAATAAATATGAATTACTTATGAGTTCAAAATTTCTGGAGAAATAATAAACTAAGAGAAATAATAAATAAATATAGGTGTGCCTCAAATCAAGTAGTAAAATTCCCAAAAGCATATTTTTATTAAAATTTTGTTTCTTTTATCTGTTACTTATTAAAACAACTAACATCACGAGGGTGCCTAAAAGCCAGAGCCCTTTTCGCATGTCAAGCATCCTCCCACAGAGTTCCTGGTCTGCTTTCCTGTGGTTATCTTGGGTCATCTAAAGTACCTCCCCAGAGCAGCCCTGATACACACGAACTATTATTTCCTGTTCTTTGTTTCTCAGGTGCACTTTTGTGAAGGGACCTCAGTATAAATGTCAGAAATCTTCCATTGTTTTCTTTTCACATTTTTCAGTAACAATAGTCAGTTATGGTTTATATGTTGAGGTTTATTTTTATTCAGTATTAAGTGTGTCTTATTATTTTCTAACACATAATACTCAGTAAAGAGATGTAGAACATAAATACAAGTCTATTTATGATACACCTTTTCTTGTAAATAGCCATTTTCCAAAAAGGTCAAAGCCTATATGTTCATTGGTAATATAACCCAAATCTGATGGACTTGAGACCTTTCATTCTAACTTCATGGATTGTGCAACACGTCCCAAATCAGCATGATCTATGAATTCAACAGTTTTTACAAGGCCTTATATACTAAATATATATTAGCAGGTACTTAATGAATGAAAGAGGTGATAATTCATTGACACATAAGAAAAAGAAATTAGAACATCCCAGTTTTGTGTAACTATATCAACATTAGGCTTTACACTAAAAGGAAAGCTAAATTTAGGACAATTACTACCTACCAGCATTGATGAGTCATTCACCCTCTGTTAAATCAACCCAAACCATAACTTCCTATCTTAGGGTACAATCTGTACAAACCAGCAGATTTCAGATCTCAGTTCTGCCAGTTTGGGTTCCTCAATTTAAAAAAATCTCCATTTAAGTTAGTACTTTCAGTGGAATTATAAATAATTCCAAGAATGAGAATGGCTTACACCAAGCATCATATATTAGTAGAACAGTTTCACTTTCAACAATAAATTAGAGCTCAGGTAAAATTTGCAGATACTATGAAAGGAAAAGTGAAGAAGTATCTGTATCTTAACAAAATAAAATGGCCTGCACTGAACTAAGGACACACAAATATAGACACACATCCAGGCTCACCCACAGAGATACACAGGCACACACACAGTACCACATAGACACACACACACACACACACAGCAACATAGAAACAGACATACGGAGACACAAACACACAGATACACAAGCTAACTCTGTAATGACAAGTGCTGTTCCACTCTATTTTATGGTAACACTAATAACCCAGTACTTTCTTCAACATAATAGCTCATTTTATGTGCAAAAGTGAAAAGAAAAAATTGTCCTCTAGTTCACTGCTTTTAAAATTCCATCATCTTTTTAATTTAATCATTATTGCATTTTTCCATTACCATTCAGTCCCCTTATGCCCTCCCACTCCCCAGTAATCACGACACTGTTGTCCATGTCCATGAGTTTTTTTTCCTTTTTGCTCAATCTCTCCACCCTCTAATGTCCACCTTCCCAGATGTCATTCTGCTCTCTGAATCTGTCCCCATTTTCCTAAATTCCAGCATCTTTTCACTTGAGTCTTAATTACATTGCTTGCTCTACCATCTTATTTTTCTCCTAAAGAAGGCCTCCGTCATGTTTAGGTGTATGTGACCACAATTGGATCTTCTGTTGCCCGAACTTTTGAAATGTCACCTTGTTGGTTCTTGGATGGAGCAAATGGATGATGGCCTAGGCTACATGACAACACCAACTCTATTAAGGCCATTTCCAAGGAGATTTTCCAGAGAATGGCTTTGGAAATCAACCATAAGTGACTTCAGTTAGTCTGTGGACCAATATTAGCTAAGTATTAGTTCTAACAGTGTAATCAATTTGGGAACCAGATGGATAGAAGTGAGTTTGATATTTTCAACCAATTAATAAGGACACATGTATTTCTTGAGCATCTCTGTAAGATCCTCTAGGAAAGGAAGAATACAAAGATAATGATTTGTATCCCTTCTTGGAGGAGCCTTAATGATTAATTAGACAGAAAAGACATATAAATCTTTTAAAATAATGTTTTAAATTTGGTATGTGAACACTATTTAGAAAAGTTCACACACTGGTGTGTGAACACTAAAAAGTGTGTGAACACTATTTAGAAAAGTTTCAAACACTTTAAATTTGGTGTGTGAACACTACTTAGAAAATTTCAGAGGAAAAGGGGAAGGATTTGCAGGAACAAGTACAAAGGACACATGGACAAAAACAAAGGGGGAATGGGAGGGAGGTAGGGAGGGCTTGGGGTGGGCTGGGATGGGAGTAAAAGGCAGAAAACTGTACTTGAACAATTAAAATTAAAAATAAATAAAATTGATGAACAAAAAAAGCTCAGAAAAGCCAGAAAATACATATCAATCTTTTTAAATAATGTTTTAAATTTGGTGTGTGAACACATATTGTATGTACATGATTTCCATCAAAAGGATTTGATAGAAAAATATAATGATTCTTATTTTATCAGCTGAAGTACGTAGGACTTGCAAACAGAATATGCCCCAATAAAATATAATTCTTTAAGGGTCATGCTATTTACCCATCACATGGGATCAATCTAAGATTTCTATTACTATACTGAATCTTTAGAAACATTTTTAAACTTGAGAGTTTTTAAATTGAATAAAAATTACTCTCGTTTGCCTGTGGGGGTATTTGTGTATGTATACATATATAGTTTAATATGTATACCACATGCTACATGTATTTTACATATATTTAATATATAGTATGCTATAGTAAAATATATATTGGGTTCCAGCATTAACTTTTCAATAAAACTATTAGTACTTCTTAAAATGTGAGGACAACAGAATAGTCTCTATTGTGGTACAATTTGCACCTCTTTTCTGTGTCCCAGGTCACCTGCCCTGGACACAGAAAATATACATTCACTCAGCAAATATTACTGAGTATCTACTGGTCTGGTTTTTATTACAAAAACTTGTAAAAGATAGGGAAAAATAGACAAAAATTTATTCCTTCATATTGTACACAATTAGTTATAAACATAACTGATGCATAAATTTTGTGGTTTGCTAGATGGTGAAAAGAGCTAAGAAAGAAAATGGAGTAAAAGACACCTGGAATGTTGGGTACTGAGAGACTGGGTTGCAGTTTTGAATAAACTATTCATAGTAGACCTTAAAACTGAAGATATATTTTGCAAAATCTAAAAAGAGGTGAATTGGTGATCTTTGCATGTGGAGAAAAAGCATTTTGGAGAGTGGGAACAGGTGGCAAGCCTGGAACAGCATGAGGAAGCTCAAGGGACAGTGTGGGGTAGAGCAGAGTGAACAAAGGAGGGCAAGTATAAGATAAAGCCAGAGAAGTAAAGGGAATCCAATCATTTACTTCCTCATGGGCCATTGTAAGAGGATGTTTTTCCTTAGAATGAGGTACAAGTCATTTGAAGGTTGGGCATCCCATGCTTTGACTTTCATTTTAGAGATCCATCTGTTTACTATATCAAGATAGAGTGTCAGGTCAAGGGTAAAGCTGGGAGACCACATAACATGATTCACGTGGAAGGCAATGGAATCTTGGACAATAACAAAGACAATGAGAACACGGGAAGTGGTGTGGGCCTGAAGGAAAAGACTACAGAGTTTCCCAAAAGTGTGAATTATGTGAAGTGGGAGAAAGGAAATAAGAATGACACCAAGGTTTTAAACCTTACAATGGGAAGACCTGAACAAAATTTTTATCAATTGAGAGTGAATGGTGAGGGCTACAAAAGGAGCAGGTAGAAGGGAGAGATCAGAAGGTCAGTTGTGGATATGTTGAGTTGAATGTTGGTTAATATCCAGATAGAAAGTCAATCAGACTATTGTATGTAAAAGTCCACCTTCAGGAAAGTGGTCTGAGTGAGAGATAAATTGTGAGAGTCACTGCTATATGGATGTTCTTCAAAGCATGAGGCTGCATGAGATCTTGAAGGGAGAGAGTATAGATGGAAAGAGCAGAGGAAGAAGGTAACACTTTGAGGCACGAGCACCTAAGAGACTGGAATATCACACTAAGTGAAATAAGCCAGTTTGAAAAAAAACAAATACCATGTGATTTCACTCACATGTGAAATCTAATAACAAACTGAACTAACAAGCAAAATAGAGACAGACTCATAGATAGAGAGCAGGATGATAGCAAAAGGGGGTAGGTGTGGAGACATTGAGCAAAAAGGAAAAAGGACTCATGGACATGGACAACAGTTGGTGACTGTGGTGGGGGAGAGGGGTATAATGGGACTAAATGGTAATGGAAAAAAGTACAATTAAAAATGAAAGAAAAAGAGAGAAAGAGAGAGAGAGAGAGAATGAGAGAGAGAATGAGAGAGAGAGAGAGAGAGAGAGAGAGAGAGAGAGAGAGAGAGAGAGAGAGAGAGAGACTGAAAAGAGGAGCAAGAACAAGCCAAGAAGGCTGAAAAGACAAGACCAATGAACCTGGGAGAAATGTCAGGATTGTGTTGTGCCCTAGGAGCTCAATAAGAGAAGAGTTGTAGGTAAGAAGGGGTGAGCCACTCTTTTAAGTGATGACCAAGACCGAGAAATGCCTATTGTATGAGGTCTGTCCAGAAGGTATCTAGCCATGTAATATGAAAAATAGAGAGATTTACTGAAGAAGATACAAGATATAAGAAACATTGTACATAGGACAATGAAGCCTCAGTCCCCTTCAAAGTAATCACCTTGGGACTTCACACAGTTCTCCCAGTCTCCATCAGCTGCTCCATTGTATTTTCCTGAATCTCACTGATAGTGTGAGAAACTTCTTCCCTTTCAAAGGTGATTTTAGTTTTGGGAAAAGCCAGAAGTTGCAGGGCACCAAATCTGGGCTATAGGGGGGCTGAGTCACCTGGGTGATTTGATGTTTTGCCAAAAACTCTGCATGAGACATGATGTATGAGTGAGCGTGTTTTTCTGATGAATGCCAATCACCAATTGCCCATAGTTGCAGCCTTCTGAATGATCTGAACAGATTCCATGGAGGAATGTTCAAGCTTAACACAAAAGTTGATACAGATTTCACTGATCTGTTTACTCAGTCATTTTGAATGCAATGGCCATACAGTACACATGCTCACTCCATGGTGTCTACCAACCCCACTGACTAGTACCATGAAGTCATCATTGTTCATGCATGCATATTCCACTCCACTCACCTTGGCTGCCAGGTTACATCAATGTTATGCAAACCATTCTCATTATATTAACAATGACTGGACTTTTTCTGGACTGACTTCGTATTTCACAGTTAGGTGGAATGAGGATGATCTGAACAAGAGCAGTTTGGTGGAATGTGAGGTGGAGTGAGATGAAAGCCAGGTTGGAGTAGGTTCAATAAAGAACAGAATGAGAGGAATTGGACACAAAACGTGAGGCCACCTCTTTTAACAAATTCTGCTGCAAAGGAGAGTCCAGTTCAATCAAGCGTGGTAGGAAAAGTAGGGAAAAGAATTAGAGGACTTGTGCTTTTCAAGAAGAAAGAAATTAGAGCATGATTGCATGCTGGTGGGAATGATTGGGTGGATACAGAAAACACAATGAAGTGGAAGGGAAAATGAAGAATTCCTGCAGCCATACCCTTCAATAGGCAACAGCAGAGGAGATCAAGTAGACTGAATGACTTAGGGCAGGAGCATGGGTCATTTGTCCATGATAATAGATAGGAACTAGAATGTGCAGCTACAGGTGGGTTAAGTGGGTGTCTATGAAGTTATGGAAATATGCTTCTGAATCTTTCAATTATCTCAGTCAAGCAGAAAACACAGCCATCAGCTGAGAATGAGAATTGGACCTGGGGGTTGGTGAACATTTGAATAGAAGGGAAAGGTGTAAATTGGAAGTTAAGGTATGTGGGAAGAGGCTAGATGAGAGAAACATGGTGTATTATCATAACATTATTATTAGAGTGATGGCCAGGCAGCCTTTGGGCTGCATCATGTTTACAATAGTCAGTTAAAAGTGACAACACTCAGCATGGTTGTGTGTGTGTTTTTTCCTAGCGTCACAGACTCAGGTGGAGCTGTATTTCACATGGTTGTGGCTTTCCCAAATGAGTGTTTCAAAATGTGGGCAGAGGACATGTATGGAGGTTTTAGACAGGCATATATCACTAGATATGTAAATCCTCTTAATAAGAGAGTGGTTGAAGCAAACACAAAAACCAACATTGAAGAAAGAGATTCTGAAAGTAGAAGAACACAGATGAACAAATGCAACTTATGGGCTTTTGAGTATAAAAGAATGTACTTAATGCCTTAGGAATAGCTGGAGGAGATTATGTCGCTACCCATAACAGGAATCACTGAAAGGAGAATATTCAACAACTCAATCCCGAAATTCCCATGTCTATCTCACTGGAGGCAGTTTCTCAGTGGGCAGCCTCCTCAGGTGTGGCTGCCATCTTGCTAAGGAACATTTTGATTGAAACAACCTTATTTTACTGTTTCAGGTTGTCTCAGCACCTATATTTACCCCACAGGGGGAAGGCTGAATAGCCTTATTAGTGTGCAGAGCAATATAGTTCTGTTTCTCTGGAGGCCTAAATGGCCTAAGCCAGGAAACCTTGCCTCTCCTTAGCAGACAGACCAATTAAGGTATTTTCCTCAGGCCTATGAATGCAAATTCAAGGCAGTTTTAAAATAACTATTTCCTTTTCTCATTACAGTATCACTCAGAAGTATCTATCATGTTTTAATTAATTGTTTAATCATCCTTTCCCCCCATTAGATAGCAAGGTCTTTGAGGTCAGGTGCTGTGTTTTATTCACTATTGTTTCCCTGAAATAAAACCCATTTTGACTGTACCTCATGTAGTTCATAAAAATTAATTCCAGATGGATTACAGATCTAAATATGAAAGGAAAACAGTAAACCTTTAAAAAGAAATATAAGGATACTTTCATGACCTTGGTATGAGTAGAGTTCATAAAAAAACAAAAGCATTGAGTATACAGGAAAAATTAATGAAGTGACCTTTATTATAATTAAGAACTTCATCAAAACATACCTTAATATGGTGAAAGAGCAAAGTCACAGACTGGGAAAAGAGATTTGTAATTCATATGGTACTGAGGACTATGTCCAGAATATATAAAGTTTTACAAATCAGTAAAAAAAGACAGGTAATACCACTAAAATAGAGCCTAGAGAATTGAACAACCACTTCAGAGGCTATACAAACAATCAATAAACATTTTAAAAAGTGCTCACTTCGTTAGTCACAAGGAAATGCAACTTAAAATCAAATGCATCTACTAACCAAAACTGACACAATGCAGATTGGCCAACAATGGTGGGAAGTAGGTAGGGCAAGGGGCAGCTTGAACTCTCTGTCACTGCTGTAGAAATATGCACATGTGTAATGCTCATGGTTCCATTGTAAAATAAGCATACACATGCAGTGACACCCAGCAATTCTACTCCTAGTAGTATATCCAACCAAAATGAGGACAAATGTTCACCAAGAGGTATATGTCAGAAACTCCACAGTGACATTCTTCACAACTCCAAAGGCCTAATAAGTAATGCATCTGAATACTAGAAGGATTAAAAAAAGGGGGGGTGGAAGCAAGGGAGGGAGAAGGGTTTGGCTGCGGTGGGGGTAGGGGGGTGTTGGGGAGTAAATGCAGACAACTATAATTGAACAACAACAAAAAATTAAATAAAGACTAAATTAAAAAAATAAAGACTAGAATGATAAAATAAGTAGTGGCATACTAAAAATAATGGGATTGCTTTTTAATAACTTTTAAATGAAAAGACTCACCTCATGTGTTAAAATCAGGGTAGTTGATGCCATTGATGAGGGCCATGACTAGGGGGCCACAGGAAGATCTGGAGTGATAGTGGTATTGTATTTCCTTATCTCAGTGGTGTGTTTGCTTTTGCGCAAATCCTTCAGTATGAACACTTCAATTGTGCACGTTCTTATGATTTGTGCACGTTTCAGTATGTGAGTTGTACTACAGTAAAATTCCTTAAATATATTTGCTTATGTTTAATGGCAATTAGAATTCTAGAATTATTTTCTAAATAAAGAAATGACAATACCATGAGCAATCAAGTTGGATGTTAGGAACTTAGTGACTTCTGTCTGTAAACAAGAATATCCCACACATTCTCCACCACTGTGGAGGGAGGGAGGAAGACGTCCAGTGTGATTAGATGTCTGAATATTTCCTCATTATCATAGCTTCATTTCTTAATGAGGTGTTCCTTTTACTCCTTCCATGGTCATTATAAATGATGACATTAAAAGACTATTGCAATAGTGAAGTTCTAATATCTAGGGCTGGCTGTGAGTTACAATGGATCCTTGACCTTATAATATTTACTAGTCACCACACACCATAGTCATTAATTTGCCAAGCACTTGGAGCTATCTCAACTATGGAAAGTGCTATGTGAGCCAAAATTCTATTCTATTCTCTATTAATCATGTTTGATTAATATCATTTGAAATGTCATTAAATAATTTTAATGCAGGTGTGTGGATTAAAGCTACTCTAGAGCTTTCCTGACATAAACAATGACAAATTACGTGCAAGTTTAAGTTTGCACAAGTGATTAATTTGCTATTTTGCAGTTGAAATTAATTATTACCTAATATTTACATGACTGGTTCAGATATGCCCAACCATTAACACACTGCCATTTGCTCAAAATCATTTTTAACTCTAAAATTATATAGTTAATGTACAGCAAGTATAGAGAATAAGAAAGAATCAGATCAGAGCTCTAATTTTACATGAATTAGATTCAAATTTAGCTGGTTAATTTTTTATTAGGTTATTAAACTATTTTATTTATTCTGTCCTCACAGAAGCTTAATAGGACAGAATGATTTCTATAATTAAGTAGGTCAGTATATACTTTTCCAAATTTTAGCTGTAAATATTAGCCTGATTAATGTATACAAATATATTTGGATGTTCCCATCTTCTCTCAGAAGCTCTCTTACAGGAGTGAATAGAGGAGGCTTTTCAAAGGTCATATACACTTAGTGAGAAAATCCAAGGACCAGAGTGATGGTCTGTCTCCTCACTGCAGGGAGGGTTCACCTGGACCATTTCAGACAGATGGGTATTTATCTTGCTATCTAGGGAAAGAGATTTGATAACTTGCATGAAGTTTGTGATGTTCAGCAGGCTTAATTGTTTGAGAATATTAGTGCATGATAAAAATAACTTCAAAGCCAGAGCAATAAGAACTTCCATTTCTTAGGTGCCTATTTGGTTTTGAGCATTGTTTCAGGATTTTTACATATGTTTTCTTATAAAGACATTTATTATAATTTTATTATTATAGTTAATAAAACACAGACCTAAATTTTCTGAGGCCAGGAATATTGTAATAGTCAGAGACATATTTTTAAATAACAATGATTAATATGTAAAGGCTCAAGTGGAAAAGGTGGACAGAGCACATGAAGAAATGGAAAATTTCAGAAGAGAGATAGAAATTGTAAGAGTTAAATATTGAATAGAATGCCAAATAAATAAATAAAAATTTATGATAACATAGATGAAGAGTACACCTAGACTTGTCAGTTGACTCAAGACAACAATTTTTTATTTTGTTCATAATATACTTTATCATTCAAATATTTTATTTTTATGAAATAGCATATCTGTATCTTTTCTTTATAACTTCTGAGATTTTGATCTTTGTTTAATGACATTGTCCAATCCTTAGATTATACCCCTAGGTCACCTAGAATTATGCAAAGTACACAGAGAGACAGACGGCTGTAATGACACAGCGTAACATAGGAAAAAATATGTGAAGCTGACTTTGCCATCTATAACTCAAAGGTGCCGTCTGGCAGGGTTGTAGTTGGGGAGAGTGTACACGGACTCCCAGGTCACTCCACATCTACGCAGAGATGGTAAGTAGTGAATCCTCCTCGTCATAGGAGCCAAGGGAGCCAAGCCCCTAGTTAGTTCTAATAAACTGCTGAAAGTAGGGAGCTTAACTGATTTGTCTCTCTTCTCACTTACATTTTCTTCAAAACCATGTTATCTTATGGCTTTAATTCAAGTTTTCATCACTTGGAATTTATTTTTATATGAAGCAAAATCACATTCCCATTTTATTTTTTCTAGATATGTAGCTATATTTTGCCAGCTCCACATATTAAAGAATAATCCTTGTTACTAAATAGAATTACTATCCATATTATACATTGGCTTGTGATACTTTTTATTTTTCCATTTGAATATCTCTATGCTAGTTAGATATTAATTTTATTTTAATGGCTTTATGTTTTTTTATACCTACTATGTCAAATCACTCTCTTCCTAGTCTTCACATTCAAAATTATTCTTGGCTATTTTTCTTTGACATTTATTTTCTAATAAACTTTATAGTCACACAATTCAAATAGAATTTGGTATAATTGAGATTATATATTATATTTAAAAATTCAACATTTTATATATCAATGACATTTAATTTCAGAATAGTGTATATATTTCCATTTGTTCATTTAAAGGTTATATTACTCAATATGATATTATATTTTTCCTAATATAGGTCCTGTTACATTCTTATTAATTTATACTTAACACCTCATACTTTTCTCTTTATTATGAGAATTTTTTTCATTTCTAAGTTCTCATTATTAAACTAGAAAAAAACCTAAGGCTTTTATATATTTATCTTTTATCCATTCACCTTACCAAATTATTCTCTTAATTTCAATTGTTTAGAAAGAGCCTTTGGGTTTTGTATTATAAAATAATATCATAAAAATGAGATATTTTTATTTTTCAAAAACTTCATACCACTTATTGAACTCTTTATTTAATTACAATTAGTAGTTCTTTGAGGACAGCTGTAATTTTAATTAAAATAAATTTTACATTTTACCATTATCATAATTTTCATAAATTATCATAAATTTTACCATTTAGAATAATAATTCCAGTTGTTCTGTAGAAATAGTTATTTTATTTAAGCAGTTCACATTTACTTTTTTTAACTTAAAGGTTTAAAGAGGAATGGCTAAAGAGAACTTTTATTTAACACCTTTTTAACATTCTATCTTTTTTGTAAGTTTGCATACTACACCTTCCATGACCAGGCAGTGATTCATGTTTTGCCTACTCCATATCCACACCCACCCAGCTGAATGTAGGTGGAAGAAAATAAACACACCTGAGGTAAATACACTGCGTCCTCTTCCCAGAAGCTTTTCTACCCCAATTCTCACGCCTGGTTAAGGGCAAACCTTTCTTTCTGAGGAAAAGGAAGCAATCTGGAGAGATTGTGCATAGACTCCCCCAACACATATATACACACACATGTCCCATATAACCTACCAGCCTCTCCAGTCTCTCCTGCCACTCTTAGAGCCAAGCTGCCTCCCCTCTAACTTGCGTGTCAGATCCCTCTGCTCCAACCTATTCAGGGACATAGCTCCAGGAATCCTCCTTCTTTCTTCTGATTAATTAATCTTCCCTATCAATATGTAAATATGCTCTTATTTTTCTTATCATTTTTTAACAACCTCTTTTTATCTTATTTTCCTGTCACATTATTGCCTCATTTTCTCCCTTCCTTATAGTAAAAACCCTTGGAGTTTTCTGTATTTCCTTTCTCCATGTCACCCTCTGATTAGGTTTCTGACCTCTAGTGCTCCACTGAAACAACTCTGAATTTTGGAATGCCTCCTTGCAGTTCTCCCCTATTTATTTAAACTGTCTTAGAAACCTCATTCAATGTCACAGCCTTAAGTAACAAGCAAAGCTCAAGACTGCCACTTTTATTTCCAACCAGACACTCTCCCTGCCAACTCAAGTCTCATTGATCCAACCTTCTGTTTGATACCTTTGGATGTCTAATAGGCATCTGAAACTTGACATCTTCAAACGTAGCTTGTGACCTCTCCCCACCATCACCCAGCCTACTGATCCCACAGTTTTTTAAGCTCAATTTATGGTGATTTCTGTACCTAGGCACTTCTCAAGCCACAATACTTGGGGCCATTATATTCCTTCTTTTTTCCCTCACATCAAAAATTCAATCCATCAAGACAGTCTTTTGATTTTATGTGAAAATATATCCAGGGTCACATGATTTCTCATCATGTTTACTGTTACTACCCTGGTCTACATCACCATGAGCTCTTGCCTGGATTATTGCAAAAGCTTCCTAGTTGTCTCCTAACTTCGAGCCTTGTTCCCCTTCAGTTCAATCTCAGTGCAGCAGACAGTGATGTTGCTAAAAGGAAGGACAGAAGATGCCAGCTCTGGGTTGAAAGCCCGTCAGTGGTTTAAAAGACATACCAGTTATTGCCTGTGCTGTCCTAGAGGACCTGGGCCCCTTTACCTCCTGACCACATCTTTAGTACTCTCTTCTGGATTTCTTGTTATCCAGTACATCTTTTTGTTTTGTTCCTTGGGATTTAGCACTGGTTTTTCCCTCTGCCTGGAATGGTCTCCCCTCAACCCTGCAGAGCTAATACTCTCTCATCTGTTTCTAGTCTTGCTAATAACCTGAGAGATGTCTTCTCTGACATCCAAATAGATCACTCTTAACAGCCAATTCTCCCAACAAAACTTTCAGTTTACATTCTCTATGTAATTTTTTCCATTTCACTTATTACCATCTAACATGTTAGGTATATATTATCTATTTATTTTATTGTTATAGAACAGAGCAGGTGCTAAACAAAAATGTTCAATAAATATGAAAAGCAGTGGTAAGATATAACTCCTAATATTTCAATAATTTTTACCTGTATTTATAAATCAAACTCATCTACATATTCCCTTTATTGTTCTATCTTTATTAGATCTTTAAAAGAGTTGTATTGCCTTTGTAAAGTGAATTGGGAGGGCTTTCATCTTTTTTCTAAGGCTTGGAATAATTTAACTTTGAAAAGCCCTCTTTCTTTAAGGTTATATAAAATTCATGTTACATAAACCTCAGCTGGGAATCCATCTGTTCTCAGTGCCTTTTTCAATGGCAGATCTTTAAGTGTCTTTTTCTAAACTCTCTTATGGTAACTGATGTATTTAAGTTTCCCTTTCCTAGTTTTTGGCAATACATATTTTGCTGGGAAATCATCCATTTCCTCTAAATTTTCAAATGTCTTGTCAGAAAGTTATATATATATATATATACATATATATGCACGCTTTAATCATTTTTATATCTATGGTTAGTCCGTGTTTCTCTCCCCTACTTTGGTATATTTTTGCCTTGTCTCTTTTTTCCTTTAGACAAGCTCACAAGACATTAATATAATTCAATTCACTTAAATTATATTTGAATTTTAAAATTTCTGCTACTTTTATATTTTTCATTAATTTTAGCTTTTGTTATGAATTTCCATTTCTTACTAGCTTTTTGTTTAAAATATTTTCTATATGCTTAGGATGAGCACAAACTCTCTTTATTCTTTTACTTTCTTTGAAAATAATGATGTTATTTCATATCAATTTTTTTCTTTTTCTGGGTTCTGTTTTCACTTTGGCTCAGAGGTTTGAAGAGTGTTCTATGTCATTACTTTGTACATAACTATAATTTTCCTTTTGATTTTCTCTTTGATCTAAGAGTTACCTGTCTAGAAATGTACTCCTTAATTCCCAAGGACTGTGATTTTTGGTCCCTTTATGTTATTAACTATGTCTGATTCTATTAGCTTGTGTTCACTGAATGAATTCAATGGAAATTTTATTCAAAAAAATATACTCAGGCATTTTTTCAGCCAGGAAAGTGATTGATTATGTTATTTTTTCCATGACCATGTGAATAGAAAATAATTCTCTATTCCAGGACCATACGATTCAATGTATACCATTTAAATTACATTTGTTGATTTTATTCTTTAATTTTAAATTATATTTATTTATTTTATTAGGTACTTCTTTTATGGAATACTTTTCTCTATTTTTTAAATCTGTCCAAATCACAGAGGCAGATTGAAATATCCCATTGAATTAATAACAACACTTTAGTTTTTGCTTTCTTTACTTAAGCCTGTATGTTTAGTACACAGGAATAAAAGAATGTCTTTCTGCTTTGTTGCTTTGTGCTATTAATTTTAAAGTTGACATTGTCCTAGATTGCCATTGTAGCTTTCATTTTTGTTTGCATTTGTATTATATTTATTTGTTGTCCACCCTGAGCTCTCTACTATGATGTATTTTCTATTCTGTGTCAGTTCTTCCCCAAGCATCCTTTTAGATGGAGAGTACAGCTAGTACATTTTCCAAATGACTGCATGCTCACATCATCCTCTTTTATTCTGAGGGTTGATTGACATCTCTAGTATTTTATTTCAAAATGTGTTTCTAGTAACTTCTAAAGAAGTCCCTTTGATCTGTGGACTTGAATGCTTAAGTGTCTACTCATATTTATTTCTCTACTTGCTTTTTTATTTCTCAGAACTTATAATATTATTTTTCCTTTATCTGGGACATACCAGTATCTCAGAAATTTTTCAGAAATCCATTAACTACTTTATTTTCCTTCTGGAATTCCTGTTATTCTCATAGTCTTCTCTTGGTCTTACTTTTCTGGTCTCTTATCTTCTGTCAATGATCTCCAACTCTAAATGATCTCTCTGCTTGTATATATATTTTTAGTGTTGGTTTTCCAGGTTCCTTATTTGCTATTCAAAAATAACCATCTGTTTCAACTCACCTAGAAATATTTTAGATTTATCTCTAGAGAATCTTTTTTGTCCAACTGTAGGGTCTTTTCTATTGCAGCCATCCATCATCTGTGGCTCTGTTTCACTAAGAGGGCATGCTCTTTGTTGTGTCTGTTCTTGCTTTCTCAGACTGTGGGGACATTCCAAACATGTGGTATTTCACTTTGCTTATTCACTATAACTGAGATCTGGTTGTTGGAATACCCCATAAATGTTTGCAGTGCTCAAACTGGAGAAAGGCAAAATGACCCATCCTTTCATGGGCCACTAGTACAGGAGCAGCCAGTCTGGAAGCCACCTCCTGGGACAACTGGTGGAGGCCTTCTTCCTACTCACTTGTCCTCAAGTCTCTGACATTGGGGAACAGCTGTATCCTCACCCTTAGGATGCCAGGGTGACTAGTCATGCTCCAGCAGAAACCTCGTAGACCTCCTCATCCAGGGTCTCCATATCAATCTCAGGAGTCACTGCTTTATGTTCTTGTTTGCTGAGGTCTCAGTGTTGATGACATCCAGATTATTGTCCAGCCTACAGAGGAAAGAACTCATGCCAATTTCTCTGCAATTCTTCCCCAGAACATAAGGCCTCACTATATCTCATTCAGAGGGAGCAGGCCACTGCTGCCATTTAACTCAGGAGAGCAGCCCGATGGTTGCTGAGGTCATGGAGGGGAAGGGAGTAATGTTTCGATGGCATCTTCCTGGAATCCTCCCCACAGGTCTTTCCTGATTGTCTCCTATGAATGCCTTATGAGCTCTTTTAAAAATTTACTCTAGCATTGACTAATATTGTTCAGTTGGTTGAGCATATTCCTGCAAAGTAAAAGGACACTAGTTTGATTCCAGGTCAGGGCACATGTCTGGGTTGTGGGTTCAATCCCCAGTAGGGGAGCATAAAAGAGGCAACCAATCAGTATTTCTCACCCTCTCTTTCTCCCTTCTTTCCCATCTCTCTAAAAAAATAAGTAAATAAAATCTTTTAAAAATGACTATTCTGTCTTCAGCGGAAGTGATTTTTCATTGTCTTCATTTACTTCCAAGATATCAAAACATTAATTTAAATTAATCTTCAAATTTTTCAGTATTTAAAAGTCACCATTCATTTTATATTTTCACTCTCTACATGTGTAATAAAAAGTATTAGGTGAAATTGTTTAGGTAAAACAAAAAAAAAGAGGCTCTTAAAGTGAATTCTTTTCATAGACAAACTTCAAGCCAGCACTAGTCATTATTCCATTGGGGGGTCCTATCATGTGTGGACAGGCTGTTACCACATGATGATGCCTCGTTGATACACTATTGATACGGACCATTCCTGTGCAAAACAACATACAGCTCTAACTCAGAGGACCTTTTGCCATGACCATGTGGGTAAAAAATGCAACTGAGCATGCACTATTTTATAAGATTAATTCTGTATGGTCCTACAGCAGTGAGCTTGTGTGAGGTGAGGAGCAGCTTCAGGGAATGAGATACTGGAAGAGAACAGGGCCTCTGTGTGGTAGTTGATCAGAACCCGCTTTCTTAATAAGTGCTGAGAACACAGGGTGGGTGGGTCGGCTCACCATATACATGGTGTCGGGGCTGTGGACTCCAGCGGGGTAGTCTCTTTCCTCAGGGGAGCAGCTGTCCCTCAGGTTTCTCTCTGTCTGCTGCAGTCAGGCACTGGCTATGCTATTGCAATTGGCACTGGACAAACCTGTGTAAAGCTGTGGTCCTTAATATTTTTTCACCATCTTGACTCTTTTAAGTAAAATAAATTTTCTTCATTATTGAAAACGCACATGCAGAAAACCAACCCATCTACAAATTTTAGTATAAAATATTTTTATCGCCTGGTTCCTCTGTTTCCCAAGCATGTTAGGTAATGTTGTTTGTGTTACCTTTTCTTTTTCTCTAAATGTCATACTTAAACTGAAGGTGTAAGTGCCTATATTTGCATTTTGGTTTTCTCTAAAATTTTGTATTTCGTGTTTTAGAATTACATGTGTTTCATTTATGAATGAAGTAGACCTGTTGATCTGATCTTTCCTGATGGAGACGGCAGGGCACACTGACATTGTGGGCAAAGGACCAGCATGTAGTCACAGTCTGTCAACCTACTGCTCTTCTCAGGTTCAGCTGTACTAGGTGACAACCAAGTCCCTAAACATTCTTTAATGTGCTGTTATTTCAATATTTCATAATTCTTCTCTAGGCTTTTGTCTAGCAGATTCGTAAACAGAACAAGAGAAGTGATGTGCCTCACCCAAGGGGCAAGCTGACGACACCAGGAGAGCTGACACCCACTCTCCTATGTGGCCTCACACACTGCTTTTCTCTGGGCTGTCACCTCAGGCTGACCAGTTGTAAGATGTCATTAAACAAAATTTAAAAAATAATGTTCTAAGGAATTCTCTTTAAAATGATTCCATTTTGGTAGAGTAAATTAAGTACTTTAATAGCTATAATTTCATAAAAATTAACTATATTTAGGAAAAAATCATGCTGACTATATTCCAATACCTGGACTGGCTGTGGAGGAACCATGTGTCAACATGGACAGAACAGAGCCCCTTTCCATTCCCCTGTGGGAACTAATCTTAAAATAGAGAATTATGGTTGCCAAAGTGTTGAAAGGGGGCTCAGTGAACTAAATAAATTAAAGGTAGAAAAACTCATTAAGAGTGAACACATGTGGAGACCCTGAGGGTCATGCTGAGCACATTCCCAGTCCATCTGGAGGGAGAGTGACAGTGTGGATTCCAGCTGCGTGATGGGATGCACAGCTAGCTGGTACTTCCTCCGCTGAGTGGAACTCCCTGGCTGCCCAACAGCTCCTCTTCCTCCCCCAAAGCCTTCAGGTGGCCCTGCTCCTTAGAGGGCATTTAACAGCTCATTGTTGGTGCTGGAAGGGGCATTCCTCTTGACTCTCAGAAGTGTGTTATGTCAGAGGCCTCAGGCTGGTAAGAGAGTTACCTCCATGGCAAAGAGGACAATAAAAGCATTTAGGAGAATTTTTCTGTAGCAAAAGGAGACTTTTAAAAAGCTTATTTAGGTCTGCTTTATACCTGGAATTTTCTTTTAATGGCAATAGCATATTTTCTGAATACACTGGTGCATCCAGACTTCACTTGATTGCAATTAGTTGACATTTCTGTCCTCCCCACAGCAGCAGGCAGGATAAATTAAGTGGAGCAGCCAGGCTGGGATTATTTCAGAGCTTCACAAGTGCTGGCTCACTACTGCTAGTACTTTCCCTAAGAAACAAATATCCAAAAGTGGTAGGTTATATGGTAGTTATCAGAGTATAAGAAGTTCACTCTTTCAATAAAATATGGCAGAGGAGACATTCTATGGAGAAAACCTGAAACATAGGTTAAAAATGTTCTGTTGGGAAGGCCATGAGTTTATGAGGAGCCAGGAATGACAGAGGGTAAAGAAATTTAAAGCACTCATACATCAGCACACTTTGATGTGGTGTGGCAGAAATGAAATGGTGGAGATAAACCTTATGGGAATTCATTCCTGGCAGGAACAAAACCATGCTTTGAAAACAAGAAGCTACACTATCAACAGCAGGCCAGAGAATGAAACAAGGCCCTGGAAAGGCCCCTCTAGGACTAAGATTGCAAGCTCAGCGTATGAATGCAATGTGAGGAGAAGGAAACATATTTTGCTAACTGCTTAATTGTTTGCATTATTTTATTCTGCACAAAGCAGGCCCACAAAACATCAGTGCAATTCATTTTTGTGTTGATGTCAACATTTTTAAGCATAGCATTTTTTAACTGTAAAAGACATACATGTAGAAACTCTAATAAGTGAAGATAATAAAAGTGTATAATAAAGGAAAAGTGTATTGGCTAGCCATGCTTTTGCCCAGAGATGACTGTCATCACCACTTTTCTGTTCATCCTATCAGACAACTTTCTATACATTGTGCACACACGGAAAGCAGGAGCAAATCAGTGCAGGACAACCTTTTATGCTGTGTGCTGAAAATAGAGAGTGTGTTACAGTGATTTCAACTTATCTGATGTCAAAGTAGTCTTGTACATAATCAGAATTAAATGAAACCTGGAGGATCTGAATAAAACCAATTAAACTTGTGGGTCTTGGGTGAAATTCACATTTAAATTAACCATTTTAAACTGTACAACCAGTGGCGATTGGGACACCCCCAATGCTGTGCAACCACCATTTATTTCTATCAAGTTGTAACATATTTTTATCTCTCCAGAAGAAAATCTGTCCCCTGTGAGCAGGTGTTCCCCACTTCATCTCTCTCCCAACCCTTGGCAACCTCCAACCTTCCCTCTGTCCCTACAGCTTTGTCTGTCCCTGACATGTCATATAAATGGAGTTGCATTGCCTTCCATGTCTGCTTGACCTCATACTCCATGCTCTTTCTTCAATAACAACATACTCAGAATATTTGCTTGCTCACAAACTTTTAAAAAAATGTATTGCTTTAAAAACAATTAGTAGCTTTCAAACAACACTCATAAAATAATAGGTTAAGAATAAAGGATAGTGGCACAAGCAATGCCTGTGTTCCCAGGTTTGGTTCAAGAACATGGCAGCGTGCACACATACAAACAGGTCCCCTTTGAACCTGTGTAAGCTGCTCCAACCTGCCCCCTCTCACCCACACAACCTTCTCCTGCATGCCAATCTATTCACTTTTGTAACCCAAACCACTTATTATTTACTGCTGCATATATTGAAATTTGTGTGAATCAATCATTCTGTGTGAGGGTCATCTACATTGCGTGTGTCTCTACACTTCAGTTCTGTTCACTAATGAATAATATACCATTAAATGGTTTTACCAAAACATTTAACCATTTGGTGGTGGTGGGCATTTGGGTTACTTCTAGCTGTGTTGCTATAATAAATGTTGCATGATGAATATACATCATGCTTGTAGTTTTGCTTGTTATTAGCTTTTGCATAATGTGTATCTTTGCTTAATGTTGGGAACTGCCCTGACTGGTATCAGAGGCTGAAACCCCCGCCTAGCTAAGGCTAAGGGAACGCCCTTGGAACTGTAAGCCAGCAAGGAGACAAAAGCTTATCTTCCTGGCAGGAATGCTGCTTCTGCTGCTGAACCCCCAAAAAGCTTGGTCGGTTAGCCAAAGACGGGTAAGATTCCCCACGGGGGGAACGACCTAAGCCAGGCACGATCACTTTGGGAGGCCTCCCAAAAGAAGGACTTTGGGGGCTGCAGCAAAAGGGGGTGATGGACCCTCGCTCCTCGGCTTTGACATAGCCTGAGTTCTCAGCGTCTGGGAAAAAATCTCCTTATCTCTTGGTTACCTAGTTCCCTTGCTCCACCTAAGCCTGAAACAATGACAGGGTGGTGCAGCTCGGTACTGAGAAGTGCGGATTCCCCAGGGTGATCAGGCCTAAGAAAGAACATGTAAATTACTGTGAAACCTTCTTTGTTTAGAATGCTCTCAGTTGAATGAGAAGGGTCTTAGGAGGAAGTTAGTTTGTTCCTCAGTCTTACAGCTCTTTGACCCCCAACTCAATAGACCGGCAGAGTTCTTTGTTTTCTATAGTTCCTTACTTCCCCCCTAATGAGTACTGTACTTTACCTGAATTATTATGCAGAATGAGCCTAATAAAAGCAGGTATGGACGGTAAAGCAGCGCGCTCCCCACTAGGGGGGGTGGCCATTTCGTCCCTACTTCCCCACAGAAACTAGTCTGTCTCTGTGCATGTGTGTTGTTTTTTCTCACGTATTGTCGAGCCATCCAAAGCATTCCGTGGTCACTGCTGGCCGGTGACCCACGCGCAACAGCTTAATGCAAATATTTTTAAAAATTTAAGTGAGTAGTATCATGTTTTACATCTCTTTATATTTCTTACTCTTTTTTTCCACTAAGCACTGTATTTTAAGACCTATCCATGTAGCTATGTGTATCCACAGTCTGTTGGTCCTAGTTTATATGTTTCAGATGCCACTACATTTTACCTGTCTATCCTCTTAAAAATGTATGGTCACCTCCAACTCCTCACCCACAAATAACGCTGGCATGAGTATCCACGTACATGTTTCCTTAGGGACCTATGTCAGAATTTCTTCAACTAAGCATCCAGGATGGGAATTGTTGAGTCCCAGTGTTGAAACATAACTAGTTTGACTAGGAAGTGCCAGATTGCACTCCAGACTGGCTTCCCCAGTCCACAGTCCTGCACACGGTGCACAGGCTCCCGCACCTCCACATCCTAACAACAGCACCATTGCCAAGCTCTCTCTGTTTAGCAAGTCTGTAGGCATTATGTGGCATCATGTCATCTTCATTAGCTCTGTTTGATAAGGCTTTGAACATTTCTTCATTCTCTTTCAATTTCCTTTTCTATCTTCTTCACATGTATATGTACATATAAAGTGATAATATATATGTATATATGTGTATAGGTATAGACATACCTATACACACGTATGTTATCTCTTATTTGAGGTTGACACTTTTTTCTGTTTATTTGCAGAAATTCCTTCTGAATACTATAATCTAGATATTATTTTATGGGTTTGGTCATTAATAATATGTTCTCTCATTTTGGTATTTACTTATTAAATTTCTTCATTGTTCTTCATTTTAAGGTAATGAAATATATCAAAATTTTGCTTTTTCAAGGTATTTGTTTTATTTTTAAAGAAATCCTTGCCTGACCCTAAGTCATATAATAACCTGACATAAGTCTTAAAAGTTTTTGTATGGTATTCTGTATAATATCTTGAGATTAGTCTTCCAGTTCAGTATTCTCTCTAGTTTTGTTCAATTAATGATAAATCTGTTGCTTGAGTTTTAATTTCAATTAGCATATGTTTTATGTCTAGAAATTCCATTTAGTTTTCTAAATCCACTTGGCCATTTTAAAATATCTTATTTTGTGTTCCCATTTAATTAGATATAGACACTAGATAGATATAGATATAGATATTAGATAGTAAATACACTTATTTTTCTTCTATGTCTAATATTTCCATACCAAAAATTCTTTGTCAATCAGTTTCTTTAGTTTTTACATTCTTTTCTTCCCTGCCTGTACCTTATATTTTTAGAAATCTTATCCTTTGTGATAAAAGAGCTTTGTAACTTTATCTGTAAACATTCTTTGAGACTCAGGTTGAGGGCCAAATGCCTGGGTTCACTCAAGCTCTGGGCCACTTCTACCAAGTGAGCTGCTGCCCATTGTGTGGTGTTCCCAGTTAACAGGTTGCAAAGTCAGACTACAAAGCCCATGCAGATCAGTCTAAGATTCTAGTTTCTCAGGACAGATTGCTTTTGTTCCTCCACTCAGGATCAAGTTTCCTCAGATACCCTGGATCTTGGGGAAATTTACAGACAGTTTTCTCTTATTATGAGAGTCCCAATTTTAGGTAAACAGTTGTCATTATAGACTTCTTCTCTTCATGCAGGAGAAACAGGTGCTGTCACCAGCTCCATGGGAACCTCTCCTCAGGTTCACTAGAGGTAGCACGACCTCACAGTGGTGCCAATTGTGTGCTCTACTTCTAGTGCTAAAATGGCCTCAGACTGGATCTTTCTAAGTTGCTATCTTTTATAAATTTAAAAATAAATTTTAAATATTTTACTCCTAATTTTACTCATATTTAATAGCAGGATTAGTTAAGGATCTCATCTGTCTTCACTTATGTAAGTTATCAACTAGTCTAAAAACCTCATTGACATGGCAGTACCCTCCCTCTCTGAACTTGTCTTCTTATTAACATTTGGCATGAATGCTCATGTCAACACTCTTGATTCCCCTGGCTTTTCTATCTGTCACTCCAATGGGCTCTTTGCTTCATGTTGTCATTCTGATTTTGATTCCACTCAATCCTTCAGACAATGTATGTGCATCAATCAGGTCTTCCAACCCAACTGTATAAAGCTTCTTGGTTTTTTGGCCTGATCAAGCCCTCCATGTTCCACCAATCCTTCTCTACCAGCTGAAGCCACACTGAACCTGAAGCTCTGAAAGCCTCTTGAATAGTCATATCAGAGATTCAAAGTACTAAACTCATTATCCAGTTTTCCCATCAGATTATAACCTGAGAGCCACCATCACAACTGGCTTCCTTTGTAGTTTCTCTGCTGCTTCTTTGGTCCCCCTAACCTTAACCCTATTTGTTGAACACATTCCTAATGTGAAATATACTCTCTTTGACTTGAAATAACATGCTCTTTTGTATTTCATTTCATTTCATTTCATTTCATTTCACTTCATGAGCAGGTCACATATTTTCTTAAGGGCAGAGCAGTGATAACCCATTTGTCCTTGATTTGCATCACCTCCTTTTGGGGACTGCCATCATGATTCTACTACTTTCATGAATTTGCTCAATGACTAAAAATAATCAAGTCTCTCAATTCTCACAAGAGTTAACTAGAAAATTAGTTCTTAAGTTGAAAATTAAATTATATACATAAAATCTACATAGCTTCCTAATTTATAAGTATTTCAGTCAGCTGAAGTTAGTCTTAACTTTACTAATTTTATTAGTATTTTAAAATTACAGCATCAAAGATTAATTGTGTTAATAATTAGAAAATTGAGCATTAACTTGTTTCAACAGAGTGGCCTTCATACTATTATATTTCACTTTATTTTAGCAAAGCAGTGTATGTGCAAATGCAAAATGATCCATTTGTCGTCTAACTTACAATGAAAAAGAATGTAGAGGTTTTGTGAAAACACCGAAATCACATTTTTTATTGACCCACTTTAAAGTAGTTCTAGCTAACATTGTAGAAACATCAATTATTTCTTGTCACAGTTTTTCTATCGACTGGTATAAAACATATGTAAAGCCACCAGAATTCATGAGAAATGATAAGGCTACAGGAAGCATATCTTTCCTGTTAGAGATCTCTCTGTGCACAGGTATGTGTCTGTCCTCCATGCCCAGCTAGGTCAGCCATCTGCTTGACAGCCTCAGTGTCCACACAGCCACATCTCCTGAGTTGGTGGAGAGACAGCTAACCCTGATGACTCCCACCTTCCTCCAGCACACCCCCACTCATCATGGGTCCTCATGGGGTCTCTTGGCCCCACTGGTTTCATTCCTCTCTATCAGGATAGCAATGGTGAAATGATAGGTAGGAATGTTGGAATATCTAGGACATAGGATTCTATGTAGAATATTCTTAGGTTTGGTTTTGTACAATTTGCATGGTCACTGTGAGTCAACATTTGAAAGTATATGCCTCACAGGTGAAGGGGACTTGCAGTTCAGTTGAAGGAGACTTGCAATTCAGGTTAAGCTGTCTGTCACCTGTGTATTGTCATTTAGGATTCACACTAAGGTGAGTCATTTGGAAGAGGCAGCAAAACCACAGGAGTAAGGAATATGAAATAAAGACCCAAGGTCAATTTAAATATCAACTAACATTTTGCATAGAGAGAGTGAAAATAGAACTTGTTGTGACATCAGAAACATATGTCTATAATTGAATCAATGGCTTTGTGCAGGAGAGGGGAGTGTGGACAGAAGCAGTGTCTGAAAGGCCAGAGAGAGTTCCAGAAACAGTAGAGGAGGTGGGCAATATCAGGAAAGGTGTGAGGATTTTCCTTCTGAACTGGTGAGGTTCCTACCCTTCTGTTCTCATTACTAGATAAGCTTGGATGAATTCCAAAACCTATTCCATGGAAGTTTCTGTATCCTGATCTTCTTGAGGAGTCAGAACCCAAGTTGATTTTTTGTATGTTTATTCTGAAGTGTAGAAACATTATAGTCACACTTAATTAGCCCATTTGGAAAATATTGATCCAAATGTCCTATTTTCTAAAAAGTATTTTCAATTAGTGTTCCAATTAACTGTATTATTAATGAACATGGTCTTCATAAAATTAATCAGTCTCTGTTAGGCTTTGACGATGTCAGTTTGATTACATTAGAAACAATTAAAATGAGTTGCAATTTTCTATCAGTTTTTGAGCCATATATGGATTGATGAATGTTCTCAAGTCATCATAATTTTAAATGCAACCAAACAGGTAATTATCATATACCATCAAATATAATTATAGGTGTTAATCTCCATAAAATCCTACAAGTTAATATCATATGTTAGCAGTTAATCATATAGTTTAAATGGGTCTATGATGCATTTTTATGAACTCTCTCATCTTCTTCGGTGAGGAATGCACCAAGCAAGGGAGGAAGGAATACAAATGAACGCTCATGGTAAAGAGGTTAGATTTGCAAACGTGTACCACTCTGATAAGAAAGCAAGCCTAACTGGTGCTGGGAGACACCACCCAGAGAAGCTGTGCTCCTTCTCTCCATTAGTGTACTCAGGAGGTACAGCCAAGACATTAGGAGGAGTTTCTTTGTTGATGTCCTTAGACTGGAGAATTCTGGCAATCAATCACTGATCCCAAGCTCCACGATGTAACGCTCTATTGATTCCTAGGAATTATAAATCAGTCTATCTGAAAATTCTCTGGAAGAATTCCTGTGTCTGTTTTGTACTAATTTTCTTGCATTGCCTCTGTTGAACTGTGAGGTTCTGGATGAAAAATTGTTGAATCTCCCTCTCCACCTATTCTTAGATTCAGTATGAAGGCTATGCCCAAGTAATAATTTTTAAGTGTTCAAAAAAAAGTTTACTACTTAAAAACAAGAAAAGGAGCAGCATCGATAGGTAAGAAGGCCAAAGCTGAAATTATGGATTACAAGGAATGGAGATTCTATCCTCAAATAGGAGGAAAGTGACAGCTAGCGACTGATAAAAAAAAAGCCACTTCTCAATGGCAAAGATAAAAGCTCCTGTTCTGATTGTGAAGTTCGGTCAGGCTTTGGCTGTGGGTCAGACAGCAGGGTGGCCCTCACCCATGATTCTGCTCAAACTAGATGCAGAGGCTGAATACACACTCCAAGTGACTGGGAGGCAGTAGCACGGGATGCCTCCATCATAGTAGGGGTAAGAGCTTATGAAAGACCAACTGCAGAAGTAGCAGACAGAATGGTGAGAGAGCAGGACTCCCATTAAGTTTTCAAGATTCCAGAATCAAAGGCTCAGAGGTCATCTCTCAGCATAGCTGTCAGGGGTTAAAGGAAACAATATGGACCCTAAACTCCTGGAGAAAGAATAGCATAAGAGCAAGTTCAGCTCCAAACATGGAACTGCTGCTAATCTCAGATTCTATAGATGGATCAGGAGCCTAGAGAATCAGGCAGGCATTGAACAGAGTTCTGGCCAGACATGAACTTGCCACTGATGCCTGCAAAGGCTCACTTTTGTGGTGGGGTGTGGTAAATTGCTCTGAGTGAAATACCTATTTTAACACCTATTAAAAATTAATTATGATTACTCATTTTAATTATAAAATTAGAGGTTTTTTAAATAAAGGATTTAATTTGCTTCTAATGATTGGTGCTGCTGCTCAGTTCTCCAAATGGCTGTCACTTGTCTCTACTCAAGAAAAACTGAGCAACTTAAATCACTACTGTAATGTTGAAATAAAGATTTACAAACAGAAGTATAAAGGCATAAGGGAAAGGAGAGAAGGACAGCAGGTTGGAAGCAGGCAGTCAAACATCTGTGAGTCCCTGTGTCATGCACGGGCACCACACTAAAAATACACCTGCATGACACTCTATGTAATTTTCACCACAAACAACAGAGTTGGTTTTTTTTTGATGATTTGCAGATAAGCATCTCAGGCATAGGTATGCGAATTGGTTTTCTTAAAATCAAACAATGAGAAGCCAAAATTTAGAGTCACATCCTTAAGATTCTCAAGGTCACCTTTATTCCTTAAGAAAGGAAAGAGGTAGCATCTGATTACTAATTGTGTCAAGTGCTTACATTTCATTGTGCTAATCAAATTTTGGAAGCTTCAGCTTGAGTGGGGGTGTGGGTGGAACAAGGAGATAGGAGGAGAGGGGGCAGTCAGAGGGGAAATTTTCAGGGAGGAAGTTCCATTTCACTCTGGCCTTGCAAAAAGAGTAGAATTTTAATAGCAAGTGAAGGAATCATTGTGATTCCAGAACAGCATGCCTAGGGGATGGACACCAGGTATTCAATGCACCACTGTAGGGAGGCTTCTCCTACTGTTTCCTAAGATACTAACTTTATTGTTACAGAAAGGTAACTCAGTCAGTATGTTTGGATGATTCTGTTGTTCTGCTTTTGGAGATGTGTCACTGGAGTTCATATGTAAGAGATTCAGAAAACTGTGCCTGCTGGACTAGACAATGTGTTTCTATATAACAGTAAAGAGCATTCTACATGCCACACCCTCTTCCCCCTGGAGTATTTATGGTCTTTGTGACTGCAGTAAATAACTCAGGGGGGATCTGCCTAACTCACAACCCCTTCGTAGGGAGTGGCCCTTCCCATTCCAGCAGCAATCGTCAGGGGACTCTCACTGGCCCGGCTAGACTTGTCCAATATGTTCCTACTCCCTGGACCTGTCATTTGAATCTAAGAGGATTCAGTCTGTCTCTGCTAAAGGTTAGAATTGTAGCAGGCAACCAAGTGGGAATCAGGAAGCAGCCAGGTTTTATTATGCAGAATAGCAGAATATCACAGGAGAAAGCGGGGTTAGAAATTAGGGGAGACAGAGAGATGAAGACACAGAGACAGACAGAAACAAGCAGAGAAACAGAGAGGGACAGAAAGGAACAGATTGAGAGAGAGACAGAAGACAGAGAGAGACAGGTACAGAAGACAAGACAGACAGTGAAAAAACACAGAGGACAAGAGAAAGAGACAGAGGAAGAGAGCAAGAGGGTGACAGAGAGACAGAGACAGAGCAGACTGGTTTTGTTTGATGTATGCTTTATGACTGTGCTAGGCACAGAGTCATAGGGGCCAGCTGTTTCTTCCTCAAGCTTTTCTACATTCATAATTCATTGGTTTCATGAGATATACCATGTCCTGTAACAAACTGGCACTTTAAGCAGAGTGTTTGTTTCTGATGCCCACAACTGAAAACAGCGAGCAAAACAGTGACGCACTATGACTGAGCTCTGCGTAATGCTAATCAGAGGAAAGTTTTTAGGATAGATTAGACTAGGAAAAATAAAAGCAAAACACTTTTTTTGTCCTCTGCAGAGAATATGCTTATTCATTCTAGAGAGGGAAAAGAGGGATAGAAACATCTATGTGAAAGAAATGTCAGTTGTATGTCTCTTGTATGTGTTATGGCTGGGGACCGAACTGGCAACCTAGGCATGTGCCCTGAATGGGAATCAAACCCAGAACCTTTCAGTAGGTGGGACAACACTCCAACTAAGTGAGCCACAGCGGTCAGGGCAAAAGCAAAACACTTCCAGGTAGCAGAGTATAATCACTCATTTTCTCCTGACTGAGAATCCATAACAATTAGAAAGTGCCTGCAGGCACTCACCATCACTCCATAGGTCGCACGTGCAAGGGGGGAACAGGCAGGGCCACTCGGCCCAGATCACCAGAGCACTCCCTACATACAGCTGATAGCACATTCCACTCATGTGTTGTTTCCTGATACTTGTGGTGGTGTATAGTTTAGACTTTTTAACCAGTTCAGATTGACCTAGCTTCTTGTGTTCTTTTCTCTGTTCTGGGCATGTGAAACAAATTTCATCCGTTTGTCATATATGTACTTAAAGATTTGACAAGAACCCCCAGAGATAAACAGGAGAAATAAACAAGCCAATATTTCAAGGCCCTTGAAGGGCTTGGCCATAGTCAGCCAATTAATGAAGGTCCGTTTAAGCCTTAAGTATCCATAGGCTTCATGACAGACCCCAGACCTCTTGCTTTTAGGTGGGGACAGGTGACTGTTTCTGACCAATGTGCCAGGAATGAAATTAACATTGGTTACCTGTAGACTAAACCAAAAAACATCGGGGTACTAACTACGACGTTTTAGGGACCTCATGCTCTAGCAGGTGGAACTGAAAGCTTCCATCAAACCTAGTTCTTGAGTGACAGTCCCAGTGAAGGGCAAAGTCCTCTTCTGGCCCCCATTGGCCAGGAGTGGTAGATGAGAAATAAGCCCTGATCAAATTAAGTCTCTATACTTTGGGGTGTGTTTGATAGCACAGAAAATCTTTCTCATCAAGAATCAGCATAGGATCTCATGACTTGCATTCTTTCTACCAAATTGAGGCAGGGTAAACATTTCACTAAGAAATAGAATAATGAAGAGTCATCTATAAATCCTGTAGCTTTGTCCATACTCCCTTCAAATGGAAATCTCCACTTTCCCTTCCTGTCAACATCCTTAACCACAGAGTGAACACAAGAATGAGGGGTGGGCTGTCCTAAAGAGCGATGTAGCTCCCACTTTTCTGGGTTGCTTCATCTTGCTGCATGCTGTTGGACCTAAGATAGTCTATTTAAACTACACAAGCTTCAAGAGCCTCACGTGGACACAGAGATTAGGAAAATATCTACCACACATGTTATAAAGATCAAGCAATAGATGATTGGACACCACAGTTCCTGGAATGCCCCATTGGTCTTAGCTACACTGGTTAGTAAGCAGGTCTACTGAAGGTGCTTGACCCAGACTGATGTGAGACCCCAGTGCGGTGATTGGGGCCTGGTGGCCATATGGCCTTTGAACATCCACCGTTACTTGGGTATATTCCTGAATGGACATTTCTCAAAGTGCTGCTAACATTCACATGGGTTTGGGCCATAGAACTTTTCATGTGTTTGCAGGCATTCATGCCTTCGAGGACCTCTAGTAGGGGTGTTCAATCCATGCGCATGCGGCTCAGAGTGGCTATGAATGTGGCCCAACACAAAATTGTAAGTTTACTTAAAACATTATGAGATGTTTTGTTTTCATTAGTGTTTGTGTATTTAATGTATGACACAAGACAACTCTTCTTCTTCTCGTGTGGCCCAGAGACACCAAAAGTTTGGACACCTCTGCAGAGGGAAGTCCAGTGAAAGCAAAGACTAAGGTAATTATCTCCTTTGCAATTCTCCAGGGCCACTAACAGAGTCTGCCTGAGGAAAACTTTAAGATTTCTTTCAGCAGCAAAGGCAGAATGAGTTCATAAACAAAGGGATTTTCAGTTAAACGCTGAATTTGTGATTTTCCTGTATAGCTTGATTTAAACCACTGGCTCATCTCACAGGGGCAAGGTCCCGCTCCCTTCACCTGTGCCCAGAAGCATCAGCAGTTTGGCTCCTTACAAAGAGCATGCCCAGCTGTGTGGGCATGCTGAGAAGAATGGCAGGAATTGGCCTGCAGGGAAGCAAGATTTCAGCACAATGTCAAGTGACCTAATGGAGGGCACCTAAGCCAAATGTCCTTGGCAAGGAAAAGCTTGGGACTAACTCAGAAACCTAATCTTAGTGTTCAGTTTGCTAATTTGTAAGAAAAAAGGGTGTTTGAACTTCTTGTTAAAATAAAGACCACCTTTTTAATGAAGACTTTTTGCTTTGTTTTGTTTTGGGGCTCTTGAAGAGTGATAGGGTGTGACAGTGATCCAACTATTTACTGGGTTAAGTAGGTGATTTACAAAGTCAAAATGTATGTCAAATAGGTGTGGACATGGAGTGAGACGGAGTTAAGGCCTTTACTTGGAGTGAGTTTATATTTGGAAAACAATTTAAAACCATGTATTTATTTCTTAAATTCCAGGAGCCACTGAAGTCCATGGTGAAAACATGTTCCCATCACTGAGCAGGAAGCAGGGAAACTGAGGCAAAGCCTTCCTTCCTCTTTGCTGCACTCAGACACAGAACCCCTCATTACCAGTTCTATCTATTCCAGGTGATTCTAGTAAAATTTTATTTCTATTTATTTATTTTATTCTTATATTATTATTATTGGTGAAATATAGAATATGCTTACAGACTAACTCAAAACTTGATTTTTAGAAATGCACCCTCTCTTCTCTTACTCCAAAGATTGGAAAATAATATCCTGTCCTGTCTACCTTTTGGGATTCTTTCAGCTTTAATCTCAGATTCACTTATTCACTCCAGTTCTACAGAAAGGCAATTTTGCATATTCCTTATTTAAGTATATCACAGGGAGCACTGAACCTGCTTTGCCCTCCCTGGAAATAGCTCTCCAAGTGCCAAAGCTTTTTTCAGAAGTTAAAACATTAAATTTTTTTTCTCCATGTGCCTCATCAGTAAAATCAATCAAACATCTTAATATTTATGCCATTATTTCCAGAAAGGTAATTGCCCCGCTGGGTGAATTGTGCAGATACGTCAGATACATTGTGATGTCTGCCCTGGGTTTCATCAAGTTCTGTTGCCAACTTTTGACCACAGAAATCTGACAGAATGAATTGCACAGACAGAAAACAGGATTTTCAAGGGACTTCAACCATGTGGACATCTGTTAGAAATCTCATTTTACTAAAAATAGCACTCCTGGTTTCCTTCCATGCTTGTCCTGGCTTGGATGGTGGAGAGAACAGTGTGGTGTGATCCTATCATGTATATTAGTTGCTGCCTCATAGCAACTATGGAATGCTCTGTCACTGGCATAGCCTCCTGTGGGCCCATCTCCCTTAGGGCCCTAAACTACATAACACTAAACTCTTCCAGGAGAAGCATTACTGTGGAGTCCTCAAGAGCAAGGCCATTGCAATCAGATCTGCCTTGATCCACATTCCCTAGTCTTTCTCTTACTAGTTCTGTGACTTTAAGAAAGTTACATAACTCCTAGGAGCCTAGGTTTCTGTAAATGGTGACAGTTCTAATTCTCCCTCTCATAGTTTTATAAAATTTAATGACACAAGAGGAAAAGTAATGATGGCATCACCTCATTGTTCAACTAAAAAAAATCACTCTACCTTCATCGTTCCCTCATTCCCTCTCTAAACTGAAGTGCATGTTCACTGCTGTTCACCTGTTTTCCTGCTATTAAGCTCCGGCAAAGGTGACTTCCTCTTTGGTGCCCCCAGACCTCATCCCTCCTGAGTTCTCAATAAGCTTATTATTCCAGTGACTGATCACTCCCAAAATGCCAGCCCCAATCACCAGCAGAAGCCAGAGGCAAACACAAGAACCAACATGCAGTGCTTTTCAAACAAAAGAAAGGCAAACAACCCCAAATTCTCTCTTGACCTACAACCCCCAAGTCTTGTTTCCTTTCTCTGCTCCCCTTCTCAGAAAAACCTCAGAATTTTCTCTATACCTATTCCCTCCATTTTCTCACTGTCTTTCACTCCACCTTGTAGTTAATGATTTTTCTGAAATTAGTGTGGTACTGTGTTGCTTAGTTTTCTAAAATCTCATCATTGGTCCATTTCAAATCCTTCCCCAAGGTTGTACTCTGCTCTTGGTGTATTCAGGTAGTCAGCTTTGCCTCTTGGGTGATTCTTTCCTGGATCTCCTGGATCCACTCAGTCTGGACTGGTTGTCTCTCTCCGTGGTCTGCAGCCCCATCCCAGGATCCCCCTTCACACTTAATGATTCCCTTCATATTTCTCCTGGGGTATATCATGTTTTATCATTTCCGTAGCTGCCTCTTTTCCTGTTTCCTTGTTTATCTTTGGGATAGAGTAGGTTTTCTAACTACTACCCCAAAACAAATGCCTGGAAAAATCAATTTTTTGAGACTTTTTAGCATTCACAATTAATAGTTGAGTACAGGATCCAATCTTAGAAATATTTTTTGTTGTCATTTCTTTGTTTTGTTTTTAGGGTTATGAGGAATTTATCCATTGTTTTATAGCTTTCAGAGCTGTTGTTAAAAAGTCCAAAGATTTTCTGGTCTGTGATCCTCCATATATGACATATTTTTAGATTTTTTTCCCTTGAAGTTTGTGCATCCTATCTTAACTGAAATCTCACAACAGAATTCTTTGGTTTAAGTCTGTTTTCATCTCTCATTGCAGGCTTTCATTGGGTCCTTTTGGTCCAAAAATCCTTCTGTTCTCAAAAATATTATTAAAGTATTTCTTTGATATTTTCCTACTTTGCAGTTTCTCTTTTGTCTAGTGTTCTTATGAACTTCGGTGGGCATCCTACACTGCATTTCCAGCTTTTAAAAATTCTTCTCTCATCTTGCCCCTTTCTTCAGTTTCTTTTGGTGGATTTCCTCAACATAACTTCCAAAAATTCTCTTGATTAATTATTTTATATCATGTTTTTAGTTTCTAAGTGCTCTTTTTTGGTCTCTGGATATTTCACATGTATGTAATATATAGATACACATATCACATGTTCTTGCTTTAAAGTGGCAAAGTTTCTTTAATTCCTGAAGATTTTAATGATTTGTTTCTGTTTGTTCACATGTTTGGAATTTTTTTTCTCCTGTTGAAATCTCTGTTTCTTCCAAGTGACTTTCCTTTTTTTTCTCGTTGTTGATTTTTTTATTTTTATTTTTCTCCAATTCATTTTTGTTTGGGTCTCTATTATTTTCATGTTGGACACGTTTCTCAGATATGTGATAATTTTTCTCATCCAATCATAATTAAAGAAATAATTAGCTAAAGAACTTACCTGTGGCCAGATTTAGATTCTATTTTGGGGGGACCAGAGTTAGTACCACATTTTTTGCTCTGAAGCTTCTGAAAGTGTGCTGCTGTTTTTGCTTTTCACATTATCCTTTGAATTATGGATTTGTGTCTAATAAACATCCCTTTACAGTAGTTCAATTGTTTCAGGTGGGAGAAAAAGTAGAAGTCTGTGCTCATCCCAACATTATCACCTGGGAGTCTCTTTGTTTGATATAGTGGCATCTCCCAGCAGCCCTCCTGGATTGGTTTTTGACAAATTTCCCAATAGTTTCTTTATCACCATTTCCAATGGGCACCTTCCTTTTATCAAGTTCCTGAAGTGTGGCCATGCCCTTCTTCTTGAAAGACTTCTCTAAAGACGGCTTAATCTCTGAGGTTCCCAGTCATCGCTATCCTAGAAACTCCACCCAACTGTCCCACTCACCAAATTGCAGTGCTTTAACTCAAGGTGGCTTCCCAGACTTAGGGTCAACCTCTACATGTCTACATGTCTACAGTTTGAGAACTGTAGACATCTGTGTCACTGTAATAGAATCTTCTCTTTCCCATCTCTAGCAGTCCCTGCCATTATTTGGTGGTGATATTCACCATGCAGAAGGGGAAGACCCTGTGTCCTGAGTCCATTTTTGGGATCAGTCTATACAATGGAGTGGGACCAGGAGCTCCACCCATACTCCCTGGCTCTGAGCTAAGCATTAAAACCAAATCCAAGCACAATATTCTTAGCAGATTACTGTTGTGTTTCTGGCACAGCTATGCAAGAGTAATGACAGCTTGGCATGTATTTTTAGCAAAACCTGCTAGTTATTTATTTATTTTTTTACAAACTCCAATAAATTGTTTTATGTACCCTAATAAATTGCTATAAAGTTTTATCGGGGATCAACGTCATAGTTACTCTCTGAAAGTCAGGAAAACATCCAGTGTGTGGCATGTCTCACATTCATGAAGAGTCCTCAGTGGTTTTCTGTCACATCTGGAGGTTCTTAACATAAGCTGTCAGTCATAAAAACCCTATGCTTATTTAAATGTAAAAAATATATATCTGACCCACCCATCCTAACAGGAGCACTTTTGCTTTTTCTCTGTCACATTTCACCTTCACACATCTTTCCCAAAGTGATCTTGCCACAAACCTTGTAAAAGTAAAGTCTGTTTGTTCCGTTAACTTTTATGACAGGCCACAAGTTCACTACTTAAGTCTTCCCACGAATGTTCTTCCAGGTCCATGCTGCTCTGTGATCAGATTACATTTAACAAAAACTCTCTGTACATACACTGGTCTTTTAAAATATGTCCTCCTACCCACTCTCCCTCATTTTGGATTTTTCATATTTTGGATTTTATCTCATTTTGGATATTTTTAAAGCTTCTTATTGATCCCATGAGGTTATTAACACCATTTTCAAGAAGGAAAAACCATTGTCATAGAGAATAATCACATGGTGACAAAAATGACAATGTTCAGAAGTGGTAGGGCAAGAATTCAAATCCAGGTGAGTCCAGCCAGCGCATGTGCAAGATGATAAGAATGAGACAAGGATGAATTTGTTCTGTTCTTGTTCTTGGAATTTCTTCAGTCCTCATTCTCAGCATGGCCTTGGATAGTAGGGCTCTAATATGCTATTTGTATTGAAGCTCCTCCCTTAAAGCTTCTCAGGCCATCCAGAGGCAGAGGGTCCAAATTAGTGGGGGAACCACAATCATCCACAGAAGGAAGGATGGGGATGAGGGCTCCTTGAAAGAACCAAATGATGGCAGCTTCAGCTGGCCTCTGATCAGCATCCTCTGTGGCCACAGACCTGGCTTGGGCATCAGAAATGCACGTCCCTTTGGACCCTAGCCCAGTAGGAATGACTAAGGGTGACATGGAACAGGATAATGCAAAGGCAACATTGAGGATGGTGCCTAGGTCTGAGAACACAGAGTCCTGATTGTCGTTTTGAAGATCCAGAAGTAGAAATCTCAAAGTAGGAGGGAAATGAAAGCAACGTGCAGCCAATCGGATGCTATAATGCTCACTTTCAGAGAACCGCTCTTGAATAGGAGTACTGGTACATTTTCATTATTTGTCTCCCATGTGTTTTCAAAAGCTGCAGGACCATGCAAATGCCAGGGGCACAGAGTTTTCTCTCTAAGAGGAGGACCACATTACTTGAACTGCCAGTTCTCTGTTGTTCAGACTAAGGACTCCAACAATCATGGGCAGGAGGAGATGCAGGATGGCTAATTTTCACATTTCTGAAGAACCATCAGAATAAAGTCTATGGGGAACTAAAATTTTGAAAAAATACTTAAAAATAAAAGATATAGCATGCATTTTCTGTTAAAAAAACATTTTGGTGAAGAAGCCAAATTGGGTAAGAAAAAGAAAAAGAACTGTCTGTAGTGATCTGGAAGTGAGTGGAATAAGTGAAATAAAATGGCCCACCTTTGAGTCTGTGTGTGTGCGTGTGCATGTGTATTTGTGTGTACTTGTGTGTATATGCCCTTGAATGCCACTTGAACCAACTGAGACTGTTGTGGGGCAGTATCTCCCACAGAGCCAAATAATATTCAGGTCACCCCACCATGGTGTGAGGCATGGCAGGCAGATGGAAAGAGCTTCAATAAGAAGAGAAGGTAATCCAGGTTGGAGCGAAAGCAAGCCAAATGATTAAAGGTATTTGGCAATTTGGCCAAGTACAATTAATCTCTTTTTCAAAAAACCTTCAGCACTGGCTGGTGTGGCTCAGTGGATTCAGTGCCGGCCTGAGAACCAAAGGGTTGCCAGTTCAATTCCCACTCGAGGCACATGCCTAGGTTGTGGGTCAGGTCCCCAGTAGGGGGCACACAAGATGCTTCTGTCCTTCTCTTTCTCTTTTCCCCTTTCTCTAAAAATAAATAAATAAAATCTTTTAAAAACCCTTTAGAGTTACTGCATATTAACAGTGTGGTTATACTTGTCTCTGTAGGTATGTTATTTCTTTTCTAAAGAGAATTTGCCCCAGATCTATGGCAAATTATTCTACTTTTTGACATTTAAAACCGAGTATCTCCAGATTTACCGTATAAACAGCTGTCCTGAAATATTAAGCAGAGCTGAGCTTAAAATAAAGGAATTTTTTTAAAAGATGTCACAAGGTGCACCACACTTTTCTTTGAAGATGCTGTTTCTGAAGCCACCCTTATTTAATCCTATTTGATGTCCCTCGCTCGTTTGATGTTGTAGAGCAAATACAATGTTTTACACAGGACAAGCCCACAAGAGGAATTCTATTCCTGTTCTCTGCAGTAACACAGTAGAACCTGAACTAACGCAAGTGAGGAATATCCACTCACGTCATGTGGACGTGAAGACGTGTCCTGCCAGGGCTCCATGCCTGCCGCGTCTGAGCCACATGGAGCATCTCACACAATCACAAAAGCACTTTAGCCCCCTGAGCCAAAGGGGCTTTATCAACTGCTTTCAAATATCTGACTGATTTTTTAAAGAAAATTTAAAAATCTTTATGCACTTCTGTTTTAAGGTTAAAAATGTTTTTTCCTAGACTTTTAGAACACAGTAAAATAATATGGTGATTCTAACGAACTAAAATTCAAATATTTAGAAGATGAGTACTACTTTACTGATGAAAAATATTTAATTTGTTTTAGAAATAAGATTATGTGTTGTTTAAATTTTAGAAAGAAAAAAATGAAATGTGGCATTGAGCAATATTTCACATAAATATGAAAAATGCCAGAAATCAGTATCACACATTGCCAGTTTAAGATTTCTTAGACTAGGAATGCTACTGTAGATGACATTATTAGTGTTATAAAAACATGTTTATCTTACACAGAAGATAAAAATCTACAGTTTTCTCATGTTTTATGTTAGGTGTACACAATGCATTTTGCATTATAAAATTTGAAGTAGAAGTAGAGTAACTGTTGATTCAGAAGTATTAAATGCTTTGTGTAAATTAAAAAATAATTTAGAAAAAAACAAAAAGTAAATTCATTCTGAAAAAACTAAAAAGAAAACAGCATACAAGGACACGCTGTCATTTCACCGTAGTCATGAGTCTCAACATTAGGATTTAATGTACAATTATTCTTGAAGAAATTTGGAGTGTGTTTATATTTTATAAGTTCAAAATTGTCACCTATTTGATTTAAGTTATGTGAGAAGGAAAAAAACCCACTATAGTAATTCTTTGCCTCTTCATTATTTTTTATACATGTGTAGGTGACTTCTAACCTCTGTATTAATTTCTGAAACATGATCACTGATATTTCATTTTATTTTCAAAAAGCATTCCTATGAAGAGCTAAATGTGCTAACATGGCCACCCAGGTAACAAATGGGTCTGAAGTAACTCAGGAGTGGGGCCAGAGCACAATCTGACAATGAACGGCTTTTCTTCATTCTCCACTGCTCTTCATCTAGTTTTCATTTAAAATCAAACCCTAACTGCAAATGGGTATGTCTTTCAAATTATATTAAATTTGTAATACTTCCTCCTAGCTCATTTTTACTAACTTCTGTTTTTGACATTTAGAGCAAATGCATCTATATCGGCTATATACCTATACCTATATCAATATGTATACCAAGATCTACCTATCTATCTATCTATCTATCTATTAACTACCTATGTATCATGTACTTATGTATTTATGTATATAGGTATTTATACCTATATTTAGTTTTATTACTACACCTGTATTTTAAAAGATTTTCATTATAGTATAATTTATACTGACAGAAATGAAATACTATAAATATTTGAAAAACAGTGGCTTTATAAAGAATTTATAGTGTAATAATAATCAAACAGTGTATGTCATATAGTCATTGCTTTTTAAGGAAAATAACATGGAAATTTGATGATATAGTGTTAAGAACAAAAATAAAGTAGAAAACCAAACTGTGACATAGCATAGATAGAATTTTCATTAAAATGGGTCCATGTGTATAGCTGTATGTTTTTAAAAATAGATATAAAAATTGGAAAAACTGTATCTGAACATGAACAGTAGTTTGTCCCATGGTAAAAAAAAAATTATGGGTAACTTTTATTTTTATCTTTAAACTATTTTATTTCTTCCCACATTTTGTACAATAAATCTATTTTTCCTACTATCAGAAAAAAATTAGAATATTATCTTAAATTAGTACAACTCAGCATGCTGGCAGTGAGGAAGTCAGACTAGCTATGGTTTTAATTGTGCCTTGCTATAAAAGGGTCTTCACAGATGTAGCTTTGTTTGGGACCTTGTGTCCTGGACAATGGCATTTGGACCTTCATCAGTCATGATCCATGTTACAACTGAGCCTTCCCAATACCATTGTATAGGAAATGACTCCAAATAAACTTGTCTAACTTGTCAAATGAAGCAGTTTATACTAAGTTTTGTTCATGATTGCCTTGGCCCTTTCACATACAGTTATGCTGTTTTAAAGTATATTCACTTCTCCACTATAAATGAAATCATAATTTACTCTTCAATTGCCTGAAGAACTTCAAGTCCTTTTACTACTCTAATCCCTTACTTAGCCAATTCAGATACAGAATCTAAAAAAATTCAGTATTGTTATGCTAGTGAAACTCAAGTTTTATCTTGTTTTTTAAATTTTATTTTTTTCTTGTTTACCTTAAATCTTGACTGTTTTTTCTGTTTCTGTACAGTCAATGAGATATTCACTAGAATACTTATATAAAAATATATATTACACATACATACATATATGTAATCTGTATGTTATGCTGGGATGCATGTCTTTAGAAATCCCACACACTTGCTGAAAACACACTACTGATTAGGCTGGGCTTAAAAACTTATAAGTTGTCAATTAGAAACACATCTTTCTCTTCACTATGTGCATGGTGAAGCTCTGCATAAATACAAATGTCTGAGAGAGTAAGAACAAAGCCTTAGTTTAATCTTCTGTTAGGTTTCTGAATTAAACTGGTTTTTCTCCCAACCCCAGCAAAATCAGGAAAGCACTCAGGTACAAGGGCAGCCCAGACAAACTTTAGACACTCAGGAGAGCTCCTGGACTAGGGAGTGATGGTCGTGGTGAGGGCAGGTCCACAGATGGCTTCCAGAGAAGGGCTTCTGAAAAGTGGGCATTATGAGGTGCTTAGCACACTTTAATGGTGCCAAGAACCCCACGTGCAATGCCCACTGTCGAGTCCCTTTGTTCAAGGTTTGATATAAGGTTGACAAGATCTTATGAATAATGTATTTCTCCAATAAACTGGAATGTTTAACTTAAAAACAGTCTCATCTCCCCTAAATTTCCACCTTAGCCAGACACATCACAACCAGATGTCCATAAAGACAAGGCCGGGTTCTTAGCTCTTACAGCCATTCCGCTCATTCCCTCAAATTAGTAACATTTCAATTTGGCATTCTCTCTCTCTCTCTCTCTCTCTCTCTCTCTCTCTCTCTCTCTCTCTCTCTCTCTCTCTCTCTCTCTCTCTCTCTCTCTCTCTCCATAAGAGTTTATTGGGAATGTTGAATTAGAACCAGATGGTATTTTCAGCTCAACTCCCCTCCCTTTTCCTGTTATTCTGAAGAAACAATTCCAGATCCTGGGAGCTCCGTGGGGAGACTGTGCCGGTGCTCAGTGAGGATGCATTGTCTAATTCCAATAATGGCAGAAAACTCACCACCACGAGATCCTTGCCTGAGTAATTCATAATTACTTTTGTTTTAAGTAATGCCACCTGAAGAAGTCCAGTTGCTTCCAATTTATTGTTCACCTCTTGTTTTAAATTTTCCAGAATTTATAAAAGTTAGAATGTTATCTTCTGGGCATGTTGAACAAATCATTTCTTAAATGGGATGTAAGAAGCTTTCATCAGGCTAAAAAAGCTTTGCAGGTTACTGATTAATGAGAATATTATGGAATCACTATGGACATTTCTAAAATATAATTTTGTTTAGAGAATTTTTACCATTTTAGTCACTTGTATTTTGTTTCTGAGGTTTTCATTAATTCTTTTCATAAAAGCTATAATCCACCATTCTGTTCCTATTTCCCTTCAATAACATTTTAATGAATCAAATATTTTATTTTATAATTTTTATTAAGAGGGAGCAACTTCTAATATTGAGATTTTTATAATCATAGTATCCATTCCTATGCATACATAGATTTATGTTTTTACTAGGTAATTAATATATCATATATAAAAGATATAATAAGCTGTAAAGTAATATATTAATATATTTGTTTGGCTTCTTTCTCATTCTTGCTCTCTATTACTCACTAAATAAATGAATTATGGTATGCCATCTCTCTATGCATCCATGTGTAAAGAGGAAATTACTGTTCAAGTTAACTGGAGAATTAGAGGAAATTACACAGCATCCAAGACACTGCTCTTGCCATTTCCCCACCAATCACTGCAGATTAGGCTTCTGTAGACCACACAGGTAGAGAAAGGCAGAATGGTTGTAAATTCATGATTATACTTTGAAAATTTCCAAATCAAATTCCACTGAAAACTTTTGACATTGTTGACCATGACCACAGAGCTGAACCGGAGTTTGGAGCTTGGTGTTTTGCAATTAAAACCATTTCTCTCCTGTTATCTGAGTGTATACTGTTTGTATCCAGTAAATACCTATTGACTGAAGTTATCCACTCTAGTTAGTCTAGAAAGTCTCTCTCATGATTTTTAAGAAGCGAGGATGTAGAAGTGATTGTGTTCTGCTTCACAGAAGGAGACAGTGGTGTGATTATGTTGTACGGGAGCGGTGAAGCTGCTGGTGGTCCATTCACAATGATCCTGGGTTTGGTTTCTTTCTCCCTAGCTAGGTGACCCTGGAACTCAGCAAGTGGTCTCTAACTCTGAATCCCGGGTTCTTTCCGAGGTGGCACTGTGCCCCTTAAGGGCACAACCTTGAAGGTCTGTTTGCAAACATCCATGTTCATGCATTTAAGTAAACCCAGCAACATGTCATGGCCTGGACAGACAGAGTCTCGATAATTTAAGAAGTTGGCTGGACACAGACATTTTACTTTGTTTAGTTTTGCAGTCTAGTGAATTCATGAACAGGCTAGAGCTTTCAAACTCTTACCTTAAGTTACAATCAATAGATGACACTCACATTGACCCTTTAAAAAAATAAAGTGTTTGCTTCCAGCTTAGCAAAAAAAGGTGTGTTTTGTTACATTTGGACTGCATTATCTGGCAAAAGCTACACCACAGTTACACTGTTTATAAAGAGGCCAAAAGGCTGGTGAAGCCAAATACCACACAGAGTAATCCCTAAGAAGACTCATTTATTTATCTTTCCTAATAGTTCCTCATGTCTCAATCCAATACTGCTGGAAAGAAGTCCTAATTCTACAACCAAACCTGTGAATCCCAAATTTCCTTTCTCCCCAGGGAGGGAAGATGGACTCTCCACTGATGTCTGTTTGGTTTAAAATGTGTGCCGGTGTGTACAGCAACAAATCATTAAGGCTACCTTCTGGAGACGGTGTGGCGTCAAGCCCAAATGGGTAGAACGTGGGACTCTTGAGAAAAACAGGATTGAATTTCTCATTAATTGTTCTTGCCTAAGTTCTTATAGAGCTTTAAGCAAAGAAAGAAAAAATCTGAAACTGTTTAAGCTCCCAGCATCTGACTATCTCAGCAAACAGAAGGCCATTTGTTTATGACATATCTCTGGGGAATCCCCCCACCCCAGGCTTTTCCCAGTTCCAGTGCACCCTGATGCTCACCTACCCATTTCACTTTGCTGTCAACATTTCTTTCAAAAATAGACCTTACATTTTAGTTCTCTTAGAACTTTTTCTTAATAGAGAGAATAGAATTTCATCTTTCATGATGGCACTGTAGGACTCTAACTCTAGAAAGCTGCACAAATAAGCTTTGAAGCTCTCTCTGTGGTGGCCACATGCTGTCCCTGCCTCCACTGCACCCCCGGCTCCCAGCACCACGTGCATCTCTTCATTTTAGAGACACAGCATGTGACTGGAGATGAAAACTCATCTCTGCTAAGTCAGAGGAAACCAAAAATGTCTGGTTACAATGGCATGTTCCCAGTATTTGCTTTACGGGAAATTATGGTTCCGTTTAACCAAATGCCCGTTAGCAGATGTGATCTGGCCATGCCCTCAAGAGCCACTGTGATGCTTAAAGGACCAGACAAAAGATGAAAACAGACTGTGAGATACTCTCATAGATCTCAGAAGCAAAGCAAGGGGACTTCTGAACTGCAAGACAGTCAACTATCAGCTTTTCAGGCAGTGAAATGTCACCTAGCAGATGCAAATTTGTTTAACAAGCCATAGGTTCAACTTGCAGTTTAAAATTAGATTTTCTATATTTAACACCCCCAGGATGCACTAGAAAGGGCTGAGTTTAATCAGCAATGGTCTTCAATTGCAGCCCATGCCTGCTATGTTAGTTCAGTTATTTAAGAACTGGTCTTTTTTAAAACAAATTTTTGGTTCAACTACAGCACAGCAAAATCAGTTTCCTTATTTCATTATTTCATTGATCCTAATGGTCTAGTAGGAAGTTTTCTTTCAAATGGGATTTTTCCCTTCCGTGTCTTACTTTGCTTCTGAAATTGGGCATTCATTGGTATGCCTGCATGTACAGACACCTATTTCTGTTAAGGGATCACATCCTTGTTGATTATCTTGTTTTCTCTATTTATATTGAATTCTTGCAGCATCACTGTAATTATTTGATCAAATAAACTTTGCTTCTAACTCTGGATGGTCCAATGAATCGAGTACAAATAGCCACTGGCTTCCTCAAGCAGGCAAGAGAAAGCCTTCATCCACTGCAAGGACACCCTCCTCCCATGGGTATTTTGATGATATGAAAAAGGTTGCCTGGAAGAGGGCTTGTGGGAGAAGCAGATAAATGTAAGTTGGTAAAGGGTATATCTATAATGGAATTTTAACTGTGTCTTCAAGTACATTTATTTTGTGATGATTTTTAAAAGTTTACGTAATGC
This sequence comes from Phyllostomus hastatus, assembly GCF_019186645.2. NCBI lineage: Eukaryota > Metazoa > Chordata > Mammalia > Chiroptera > Phyllostomidae > Phyllostomus > Phyllostomus hastatus. The sequence continues at coordinate 36,428,974 of NW_025334028.1, forward strand.
GCATACGAAGTTAATGTTTTCCTTCACAGCATTATGTGAAGATGTCTCTGGAGTACTCGCATTCACTACAGAGCAAGCCTTCTCAATCAATGCTCTTCAATCTAATTTGGGGAATAATCTGAGGAATAAGTCCATATAAAACATTCCAATAGGCACTGCAAGGTTATAAAAATGACTCAAACTTTTCTGGAAGGTCGTCATTTGATTCTAATGGATTTAAATAATTATAAATCAAGTTCACTGTGATAAGTGCATCATGACAGCAAGCAATTTTGGTAAAAGCATGGGAATGAAGGTATGTATTCTGTCTTGCTGCTTAGGGAGGAAGTTTTGGGGTGAAGGGAGATGAAAACCATACGTATGTGGAAGGAAACATAAGTCTGGGACAGATTCATGTGGTGAGGAAACAGAGCTCAATTGAGAAAGACTTTGCACAAAGGCACAAAGCCTGAAGATACAGGACACACTTGCAAAAAGTCAACTGCTGTACCTATGCCTCTGAAATATACTGTGACTGGGACAAGGGGTGTAAGAGGAACAAGTGGCTGGAAAAGTAGCTTGGTGCCTAATTGGAGACTGTTATTTAAAGCTAAGAGGTTACATTTTAATTTTGTACTCAGAAACTACCAAGAGATCTACCCGGGTGTGGAATGATTCTCCCTAAGAGTGGCTCATTTGAACTGGAAGTACCTTTATTTCACTGGGCAATCTTTGCCTATTACCAGGGATCTTGAAGACTATGGGGCATCTCTCTGTAGCTCCTGTGGTTATCCTCCATCTCTGGTGGGTTTTCTTTACCTTATCCCATCCTTACTTATCATTGGCTAGATTGCATTAAATTTACTTCCATTTGACAGTTGTCTGGGTAGTACAGTCAGTGCTTTTATTTGTATACAGTTGTCAGTGTACATATTGCTATCCACTCATAATTAATCATTGGCTGTCTTTCATTCCCTAAAATATATTGTAGGGCTCTTCGTAAGGTCTTGAGAAATTAGTTGATAGTGTCAACATGCCCATTTCATCTACTGAAATTCATATACAGAGTAAAAACTCAAAATAAAGATGATTGCTTGATTGCTATAACATCAGCAAGAAAAAAGGTAGGGGCAAAATACAATGAACATGCTTTAGGCCTTCAAATGTGTTATTCAATTCCTAATGTATAGCTAAAATATTAGGGGCATTGTATAACTGAGGTGCATTTTTGCTTTTTGTAGACATTTTATCCCTACCCTGGGCCCATTACCAGATACCCTTCTATCTCATGTCTGAATATGGAGTGCTTTTAACTTCAGCAATGACGACAGGATTTACAATGGCTGCAGGTTCCAGATAAAACACTGAAATTCATTTGAATATTACTATTGGAATGAGTTCAACTAAATGTGGTTTACCTTTTTGTGTGATAGAGTAGCAGCTATTTGTCATCATTACTTGTCTTGGTTGTCATGTTTGGAGTACTTAAAGATGTACTTTAATTAGCAAATTCAGAAATGAATAGGTCAGAATGTAGAGGATAATTGGCTAGGTGGAAGCAAATCAGAAAGCTTGTTAGCTGCCGAAATAGATGTGCTGAGTGAAGAGGTCATTTTAGTGAATGAGAGTGTGCCATTCTTTCCCTGAGATATCATATTTTGAGCCCCATCTAAACCTAATTTAATTATTAACCTACCTTCAGGCAATGTCCATGCTTTTTAAATACCCTTTATCATGTCAGATGCTTCAATTTTTATAAAATTAACTTTCCACCTGCATCTACTTAATAACAGGTAATTTAAAATGGTAGTGCACTCTTTTGTCATGTTGAAACCAGAAGAGATACTTTTTTTTATCCAACTGATGAGGACATGGGTAATGTGAAAATTTATCATAAATTTATAAATTGGGGTTATATAGCAGGTGACTGGGTAGAAGTAGATTCCATTTTGACATTTTCTAGAAATATTTTTGTCTTACACAGCTCTGTCCCTGTGGGAGACACACACTGGCATTTATGATTGTAAGGTGGGCTATCCATTGGCCTTGGCCAGTACTTCCAGGAGGAAACTGAAGGAAAAGCCATGGCTCAATGAACCATTTGCAACCTGATGCCTGACCTCCTCCCAGCACAGAATGACACTCCACAAGCATGGACACCCCCTCCTCAGTTGGCTGGACAGTCTGTCACTTCATCCCTGTGGAAACAGGCCTATTGCTCAACAGCCCAACTTTGCTCCAGCCTGCAGGCCGCCAATTATACATATCAGTGAGCACTTCTTAGGACTACCTTTCCTGGAATATAGTTCAAGCCTGTCCACACAGGGCAGATTTCTCACTCTGTATGAGAGAACAAAGAAGTGTAGGAAATCTCACTAATGCAAATGCTGGCACACTCTCACATCCATTTTCACTGCCAATCTGCAACATTGCACTTTAAAAGTAGAAAATGCAATAGAGTCATTCTCATTTAGGGGTTAATTTTAATATCTTAATAAAAAGAAATAAAGCAATCAGTGAAAACCAATAAAAAGAACCCAGACTTATAAAGCTGCTGAGATGATGACCACACAGAGCTCTTTCAAGTCTTCAAACACATTAGAATGAATGCCCAGTTGATGATCATCACACTGATGCAAGGGAGGCTTAGAAAGACGCAATGCAGAGACTGAGCAGCATGCCAAAGGCTATCCAGGGTGCTGTCATCCAAGCCTCAGCCCTTCTGGGTCCTCAGCATAGGTGTGCATGTTCTTTCCAGCATGGAAGAAATCAAGACCCATAAAAGGTGATTACAACATGAATACCTGATGTTTCAGATATTTGCCATAAACTCACAAATAAAATCTATCACCCATAAAGAGGTTTTATTGGAGTAAGCCTTCTGACAGTGATACATTTGCCTGGGGGTGATGCTATAAAGCATGACTTTGACACTCTGGGTTTTTAACAGCATGTGAAATACAATAACCTTCCTCAAGTGAATGGATGGGAGTGTGGTTATTTATATACATGGAAATTTACGTACCGAAGTAGGAAGGCAGCCAAATGGGCCCATTTGCTTTCAGAGGCAGCTGGGTATCCCTGACTGCCAGCCATAAAATGCTTGTCGGCCAGCCTGTTAAGGGTACTGAAGGTAGCAATGTTACACACTCTTAAAAATGGATTATGAGGCAGAAAACAGTGGCATTTCTTTGTTGGCATTTGCTAGTTTCATAACTCAGAGAAAGCAGCATATTTTATGAGACCACAAAGAAGAGACCATGACTGGAACGGGGGAGTTTATGAGGAGGGAAGTAGGAGGGGGTCTTCAAGGGTTATGAGGGAAGGCCTGTCCGCACGCTCCCCACATACTCCCCACACTCCCCAGCTTGTGACAGGAAGGTGTAAGGTACCTGTTGCTGGTTCTGGCCCACAGCCAGAACAAAAATGCTAAAGCCAAACCTTTTAGGATATGAAATTTCTCACTTGTGTGCCAGCCATTTTATTGCATGCATTTCTAAAAGAAGGAATTCTAATAAAACCACATGATGAATCCCCCACCCTCCTTTTATGCCCAGCTGACTAGAGAGAGAATGTAATTTTGCAGCAGTCACAGTCTGTTCTGCCTCACTTCTTCTGCCAAACCATTCCACCTTCTAAATCGGCACAGCCCCCAACCACCATAGACTCCTGGGCCTGGGGGACAAAGTGGGCACTGTGACCATGTGGTCAGAATTCTGACTACTCCAGTAGAGGAGATAAATAAGTGTTGTCTTAATCTGTGCAGGCTGCTAGAACAGGATATCACAGACTGGGAAGCTTATAAAAAACAGGCATTCATTTCTTCTGGCTCTGGGGGCTGGAAGTTCAAGATCAAGGTGCCAGCAGATTCAGTAACTGCTAAAGTCTCACTTCCTCGTTCTTAAAAGGCATCTTCTTGCTGCGCCTTCCTTCGTGGGAGGGGTGAGGGGAACTCTGGGGTTCCTTTGTCCTTTCTTTTGAAAGGACACTAATCCCATCATGGGGACTTCACCCTCATGACCTGGTCACCTCCCAAAGGCCCCAACTTCTAATCCATCCCTTTGGTGTTAGGTTCAACATGAGAATTTTCAGGGAACACAAACCTTTACTCTATAACAAGTTTTCTGTAAGTCATGTAAATGTCATAGGTAATAGCTTGGATGTAAGCCATCACTAAAGCCCTGAGCAAGTGGGTGGACCACATCTGCTGGGTTGACTGGGGAGGTAGGAAAGGGTCTGGAGAACCTTACAGGGTAGGCATTCACAGAGCCGCCAAAATGAGACAGAAATGCACATTGAGAGGAGGCAGGGAGGGTGGGAGAGGGAGAGAGGAGAGCCAGTATTTGTACCTGTGCTTTAAGAATAAAATAAACTTAATGACTGCATGTAACTCATTTGAGGCTTCTCAGTCAAATTTGCAGCAAACACCATTTTGCTCATAATGAGTAAGATTTAGAAGACTGGCAATATTGCTCTGGGATCAGTTAGGTTATTGAAGTATTGGGTTGGCCAAAAAGTTCATTTAGTTTTTTTCCATACAATGGCTCTAGTAGGGCTTAGTTGTCTTTAAGTTCATTCAAAACAATTTTGTTAGATTGCGCCATATCTGCCTGCATTTAAAAAACTTATCAAAATGAGTGACTTTATGTGTAGCCATTTTAACATGGAAGATGGAATAAAATATGCAACATTTTTGTAAATTATGCTTTATTACTTCAAGAAAGGTAAAAACACAACTGAAATGCAAAAGATTTGTGCAGTGTATGGAGAAGGTGCTGTGACTAATTGAACGTGTCAAAAGTGATATGGGTCATTTCTTGGTACTATTGACATTTTGACCAAATAATTCTTTGCTGGGGGTTGTCTTGTACATTGGAAGATGTTTACCAGCACCCCTGGCCTCTACCCTCTAGGAGCCAATAGTGGGCAATAGCTGACATACCGAAAATGTCCAAATCAATGAAGTTATTGGTGAAAATGAAAAATGTGTCTTTTATTTTATGGAGAAAACCATACAGACTTTTTTGCCAACCCAATATTAAGCAGCTTTGGAAAGCCAAGCCTTTTGCTGGAAGTTGAGGTATAAGATGAGTTTGTGCCTTTGAGATGCCCCCAGTGGAGGGAGTGGTGTAGGAGAAATAACAGCCTGGAATTGCATGTGAGGAAGTTATGAGATCACATCCCTTCCTCTGACCCCACTACCTAACACCCCCACATCTCTGCCTCTTTCCCTGCCTTTCACTTCAACTAGAGTTGCTCTCATAGTCAATTCTGCTCTCACACAGCATGTGTGTCCTAAAGATCACTGCACTGTGCGAAATTGGGCAGTCAAACTACAAGGCTTATGAGGAAATGGGGTAAAGCCCAATACTCCATGACATAAAATTAAAAACTAATAATACATTAGCAGTTATACATGGGATAACTAGTTGAGGATATATAATGTTGCAATAAATCTGGAGAATTATTTTGAAAAAGACTTGCTATTTGCTTTTAGACATGGATGTCCCCAGGGTTGTGGCCCATGAGTTATGGTGAAATGGTGGCAGGCGGCTTGTTTCCTATCAGATGGCAGTGGGATTCCTGGGTGAGGAGGAAGCTCTGCTGCAGTCTGAGTTGTGTGCCTTCCTGGGTGGCTGGGCTCAGCTGGGCACGGTTTTCTGTGTTCACATGGTATTCTTCACAGACAAAATTGTACATAAGAAAACATGAACTCTGGGAATTCCTGTTATGTCCCAATTATTCCCTAATATACCAACTGCACTGGAGCAAGTCTGTGTTCCCCAAACAAGCATTGTTACTTATTTCTGCCAACTCAAACCCTCCTTTGGTTGTTTAATGACGCTGTAGAATGATAAAGATCCTGAACAGAACTCTGTATTCTCCCGGCCCCTCTCTTACGTCATCTGTGAGTGTGCTCTTCCTTGTCTATCCTAGGAGTAGAAATGACGATTGTCATTCCTCAGGCTCAGAGCTACTGTTAGTCCACAGCTTTCCTCTCTCTCATTCCCCATGCCCTCATTTCATGTCATCAAAACTTGGCTCCTCATTCAAAGTATATTTTGAATACATTCATCCAACATATATTATTAAGTAGTACATATACAATACATGCAATAACTATATAGTCTCTCCTTTCTTACCTCCTTGCTTCTTTTGGCCACATTCTTCACACAGCCATCAGAACTCTGAACCAGATGGTTCTACTCCAATGTAAAGTTCTGTTATGGTTAACACATTCTAAGAATAAAATCCCAATTCCTTTCTTCGGCTCAGGCACCCTGTGGGACCTGGCTCTCACCTCCTCTCTTCTCTGGCCCCACCTTCTCTTGTGCTTTATTGTTGGGAGAGGACACCAAGCTGACTCCCTTCTCTGGGTCTTGGGATTTTTTTTTTCTTGGCATTGGCTGGTATTTCATCTTACTTTCACATGTCTAGTTTTTCTCTTATTACTCAGGGTTTGCTCAAAAAACACTTCAGAGAAAACTTCCCTAACCACAACTGTGCAAGTGAGGGTGCTAATGCCAAGCATATTTGAAAGATGTTTTGTTCAAAGGTGAAAGGTTATGTGATTTAAACATAGAGGTTTCCAAAAAGAGAAGTTTTTAGAAAATTGCTCCATCATCACTTACACTTCCAATCCCATGGCTGCAGCACCTTCCTCCTCATTTTCCATCCATATTTGCCCAGTTCACAGTGGGCTGCCTACTGTATTCCAATGTGACAGCTAACTAACTTAGGAATCCTCACTGAAAATTCATATGTTAATATCCCACATGGGATGGCAACAGCTTCCCATATCACGGCACTTTCATGGAAAGATTTGCTTGGTCAACCATGGGTCTGAGCATCCCTCCCACAGCTATAAATATCTGGCTGACCACAAGCTTCCTAAACACAGAGCTGATCCTGCTGACTGGACAGGACAACTCACAGATGAGAAATGTTCTCTGTTACCTGTCATGTAGCCCAAGCTGACTGGTGCAGGAGCAAAAGGCAGGGCAGCCTGACACTTCTGTCATGTGGGCAACAATATTCTGTCCTGTGCTGACAGCCTAGAAACTGTAGGCTATGTGAGTGGCCAGGAGTAAAACTGTCCATAAAGGGCATATTTATGGCAAATTAAACCAAAGTCTGAGGAATGTTCCTAGTGATATTGCTATAGACTGACTATTTATGTTCCTCAAAATCCATATGTTGACACCTAACCCCCAGTGTGATGTTGTTAGAAGGTGGGGCCTCTGGGAGACGTTTGAGTCATGAGAGTGGAGGCCCCATGAATGGTTTAGTGTCCTTACAAAAGAGACCCTAAAGAGCTCCCTTGCTCCTCTCATTATGTGAGGACACAGTGAGAAGGCACCATCTATGAACCAGGAAGCCCTCACCAAACACTGAATCTGCCAGCACCTTGGTCTTAGACTGCCAGCCTCCAGAACTGTGAGAAATACACATCTGCTGTTTTTAAGCCAGGCAGCCTGTGGTGCTTTGTTATAGCCACCCAAGCAGCCCCAGCCATTCATGTAAAGGCCTTATTTGTATCAAAAGGCCCCTTACACGCTCAGCACTGCAAGTACACAGCTGGGCCAAGAACAGACTACAGCCTGCACTGGCATGCTGTGCACACACAGTCGTTCAGGGACCTAAACAGGCCTGGGCATGTTTGGTCAGAGCATGTGTGTCCAGTTGGGAGCTGATGCTTCCTGTTTGTAAGTCATCCCGAGTCACTTAAGATCTGTTGACTGTGCTGTTACCTTCTCAAGTCTCCCCTCCACAGCTTCCAAATACAACAGCAGAACAGTAGAGTCAGAGCTTATTGTGTGTATATTGTGCAATAAAAACAAGTGAGTAAGAAGTAAAAAGAAGAATGAAATACTTGCATTTCTTGGAAATCAGAACTAACTGCTAATTGAAGGAGTTAACAGTAGCCAAAAATTTTCAAGAGCTAATATCATTACCACAGTTCTCCTCTCACATAGTCTGTGGATGCATTTTATTATGGCCAATGCTATGAGCAGTAGATTGGCTAGCCTATGGAATGTGCCCAGAGCTTGTACTGATCTTAAAGTGGTCCATCTCTGTTTATCCTCAGTGTTCGCATAGAACAAATTCAGCCCACCTGGCTTAAGTATATGAGCACAAAACAAAGCCATATGGTGATTTCCTAAAACTTTTCCCCCTGGAAATTTGTCAAACCAGCTGTGCATAAAGACTTATATTAGTCACAATTATTGACTTTTCCTTTAGACTCACTAATCAATTCCTTGCACTTAAAAGGCATTTGGCAAGCAGGTTTGTTTTTCTGTTTCTTCTCTCCAGTCTGATTGTTTCCACATCTATTAATATTTACAGATGGATACTTGCTGGACTCATGCAAAAAAAAGTGTGTTCATTCTTTTTCTGAATTTAGCTAGCGGTGTGGCAATAAATAAGCAACGTGACTTTCCTGGCTGTAATTCCTTCAACTGTGACATAGAAAAAGAAAATGTGGGATAAGGTTATTTCTGATTTCACTTATAGCTTTAACATTTAGGATATTAAATTTTGCCTCCATGCCTAGTACTTTGCTATTTTAAAATTTTAATCATGATCATAGTTCTCCTCTGAGACATTCCCAACTTTTTCTCATTCTCAAACCTTAAGTTGGATGAGCCCAGACAATAATGTAGTCCTCCTCTAATAATCTGAGAATGGTGAACTACAAATGAGTGCTACGTGGTGCTTCTGAGGATGTTCCTTCCCCTCAGATATTCCATGTTAGGACTGTTGTTCTAACTGCACTGATGTAATAGACCAGTTATCCCTGAATTGACTTAACTCTAGAGGGACCTACTTTCTACTTCAGCCTCTTTTTTTTTTGGTGAACTAAGTGCATACTAATCATGACACATTTTTTTCCTGGACCCATTCTTTCACCAGAACAGAGTATGTCAGCTTATAGCCATTTCCAAAGGAAATATTGCCATTGATGGATCATTTTTATTCTGTAGAAATGATTAAGGACATATTTTATAAATATTTTTTGGCCACTGCTTACATCTGGGTTCAAATGATTATTTGTTTTGATAAAAGTTCAGGATATGCTCACATAAGAAGTACTGCAATGGTGGTATAAGCAATAGACTATTTAATGCAGAATGGAACATGGCCTTAATTTCATTATTATGAAAATGCTTTCCTTATAATGAAACACAGTGGAGACATTCTTGGTGAAATATGAAGTGGCTTTTGCTCAGCAGATGTCAAGGTTTTAATCCTTTAAGGAAAGTGTTCAATGCACATAATATTAGGCACCATGTAGCCCATCAATAAAGCCAATATGTGATAGATGACAAGCAATAGACCAAGTGCCAAACCATTATTAACAACTAATATCCGTGTAACTATATTCTGTGACTTTGCATGGTAGTCCTCTTTTCATTTTAAAAATATGACTTATTTCATCAGTACCTCTTGAGTTGCCTTGAGTTTCATTTAAAATTCTGAATTCTAACTGGAGGACACTCAAGGAAATGAGCCTTCAGGATAACCACAATTGAAACATGAAGAGACTGAATTATGCTATAAATTGTTGAATATTGCCATGCTGTCTTACTATGCAAAAATTATGGCACAAAGATGTATAGGTTACCAAAAGAGAGGATGAACATGCTTTCCTCAAATTTGCATTATTGCTTACACTTAAAATGTTCACATTTGTATTTAGAGAACTTGACATTATCTTGATATAAAGTGATGAGCTTGTGGTCCTAATTTAGGATTGTTTTTATTGTACTGAGATAATATAATTTGATTTAGATTTGACAATAACTGAAACAGTACAGTCTGGTATAATTATAATCAGAGATGCTCTCGTACTGAATAGGAGAACTCCTTGTTACAAGAGATATACTGATTATTCAGTTAAGAATATTAAAGAGATCATTTCAAATTTTTGCTTTAGAACACAGAATACTTCTCCAGAGGGTAGAGATAGGATAAGAAAAGCATTTTCAGAACAAGAGGTGTCTGCATGTGACGTGAAGTAAGGGTGGTGAGCTTGCCAGGTGGTCAAGAAGAGGCGGGGCACCCAGGCAAGAGGGATGGCTTGTGAGAGGGCATAGTGGCATGAGGCGGTGTGCTGAGTTCTAGACACTAAAAGGAATGTGACATTATCAGAGCACAAAATGAAAGGGATGTTGGAGGTGAAGCTTCAGATATAGAATGGCAACCAGTAAGATCACACTTTTAAGGAATTTAGGTAAAGACAAGACAGATCATACCCATAGTCATCTATTTCTATGTGTACCTGCTGCTCAATGCCATGGTAATCCATAATCGATGTCCATACAGATGGTCATTGATCTGATAATAATTTCTAAAGGGTTAAAAATAAGTGCTTGATACTCTACCTTTTTTGTGAATGTTTCCTAATATTAGCATGTATACTTGTGATTAGAAATTACTTTGGGGTGAAGAGAGCTTCCCCTGCTCTCTTGCATTAAGACATTTGTCTATATAGACCAGGTGGTAATATTGTCATAACTGGTTCATAGACTATTGGCTCTGAAACTGTAATCATTGTCCTAAGTACCTTGATCAAGTTTGGCCAGTGTTCCCCAATGTTTAACCAAATGAGCTGAGCAAGCACTTTTCTATAGGAATGTAGTTACTCAGATATTTTGACATTCGCTTTGCAACCAGTTGATCCTGGAAGATAGGAGTTCTTAAAATAAAGTGTGTATGATATGCACTTTTGTTATCCATTGTTGCTTTTTGTTTGTTTTGTAAAAACTGAGGCTGATTCTCAGTAATATGAAAACTATTGCCACTTCACTCATCTATGGAATAGAACTTTGCATCCTTGCAGGCCCATTAATCTCTAAGCAAGAGGAGTCCCATGTTTCTCCTCTGGGAGAACTTGAGCCCTCCTTCCCACTCCCCTCTGTATGTGCTAGGCATTCAGCTGTGTACATAGCTTTGTATTCTTGTCAGGTGCCTCGCTTTCATGATAGAATGTAAATCCTGTTAAATAAAGCACACCCTTGTACATTAAGCCGGAAGAGAGAATTTCCAGGGACTCTATCTTATAACTGACAGATGTACATTATTTATTAAAAGGTTCACTGTGAGAAAGATTCACTGAGGGGATGTAGTCCATCCTGAACCCTAGGATGTTCTGGATCAGACCTGGAGATGGCTGACTGAGGGACAGTACACTCTAGCCTGCCTGTCGATATGCCCTCCTGAGCCCTTTCCAGGCTTTTCCTATAAATGATTCTGTGCATCTCACCCTTGCCATGCCTGTGGGGGCAATGGAAGCCCTGGCTGGTTTCTGGGGAGGGTTCCTGTAATGAGGCCTCCTGCATTGCTGGCTATCCTTTATGAGGAAACCCACAGGGAGAATGCTCCAAAGAGCTAGAGATAGATGTGTCTTTGCTAAGTGAGTCATTTTCCTTTCCCTCATGTAATCTCTGAATCCTTTCTTACTTGCCTTCACTAGAAATTTCTAGTCAAATTCATGGCTCTCCAGTATCAAAGTCTCACATTATGCCTTTATGGTAAACATTTTGTCTGTTTCCTTCAATACTCTTTCCAGAACTTATTTTTCGTTGTCCAAATATCTCTGCCTACTTTGAAAATAATACTTAATCTTGTAAAATGAATGTTTTATCTTTTTTGACTTTTTTCTAATAATGATTTATCTTAAATTTGTTGTAAAATATCACAGTTGATTTAGTTAATAAATTCCAGTGATATGATCTATAATAAAGAGTAATATAAACTAACATATTTATTTTACATTAATATAAATATACCTATAAATATTATTTATTATTCTACTATTTATATTGTATTACTTTATTATTCACAATAATGATATAATATAGTGATATAAGAAATAAAATGCCAGTGATATTTGCTATGTAGAATAATCTTACTATTGAAATTAATTTCAAATAATTCTGAACCCATTCTTTGTTACTATGTAAATAATTAAGTTTACATAGAATGGAAAAATTTAATCAGATACCTGGTCATAATGGCTATTTCTCTGGGGTCATTACACATACACCATATGTCATTCTCCAAATTCCAAAATAAGACAAGGTAAACAAAGTGATACACACCTTAACATTTGAAGACAGAGATAGTGGGAAAGGCCCTCTGGTCTTTAAAACATTTTTCAGAAAAAAGATAAATAAAAAAGAAAAGGAAGGCAGGAAAGAAGAAAATAGGTGGGAGATTATGTATATAGAAGGATAGATAAATTTAGTAATAGATTTATTACAATTATGTATTTTTTCTTTCATGTCTGTTTGTCCAATCAGAGTAAAGCAAATACTTCACAATTTTATGGTCTTACAAATGTGTTCACACTATGTTCAAATAATAGTACAATTCTGGGGAAGACAAAATCAAAAGTTTGAGAGGCTTGATCCAACAATGAAAGAACTAAAAAGACAATAGATGTGTCAAACTGTGTTATATATGACCTCCAAAGCCTGATGCAAGAAAATCAATACATATTTTCTTGCTAAATTTAGTTTGGACACCTAACAAACAACAGGGCATGGTATTTTGGGGTTCCATGTTTGGGTCACTTCTATGTGTCCTCACCCATCATAAAAGAGAGATTTTATTCCAAATAGGGACCATGATGTGAACTCTAGCAGAATTCTTTTTCTCCTGCTGGCAGTGAAATGGCAGTGCAGTAAAGATGCAGAAGACTGTCCGCACCCTTTGAAGCACTACAGATGGGGATATGATGTCATCAGGCCCTCCAGTGACTGGTAGAGGTGACCTTGCAACCCATTTGAACAGCCAAACTATCATATAAGATGGATCAAAAAACCATGCAGAAAGTGCAAAACAATAGAAAGTGTATTGCCAGGTGCTGGCTAAGTTTGTGAGTTCAAGGATAGAATATTTGAACCTGGAGCAGTGAATAATCATCAAGTGATCATTATTACATCTGTTTGTCAGCAGCCACCAAGTCCACCAAGTCTAGCCCCAAAGAACACTCCCAGCATGGACCTGCTAAGCCCAAAAACCATATCTTCATTAGAACTAAATTACTATGGCCCAAGTAGAGGAAACAGGACTAAGTGAATACCTGTGTCTTTGGATCCCTTAACCTTATGTTTCAATCACTTGTTTTATATGAAGCAAAATAAAGGTTTGATTCCAATTTTGGAAAATATGTTTCATGGAACATTCTTTTGAATGCATACTACTTAAAATAAATACACTTAAAAATTTTATTGTTATTTAGGAAATTCTCAGTGAAACAAATTTCAATCATTTTCCTTAGAGCAAGTTTTCTCAGAATTCATCACATGTTAATTTTCATCATGGCTCTTGCAGAGGGAGGGAAAGATTCATTGTTATGTGACCAAGCAACTCTGGTTTTCAAATTATATTAACATCTCTTGGGAACAGTGATTCATGCAAGCTTTGGTAAATAACCACTTTAAAATTATGATCATAATTCATATAATCATATACCTTTTGAGCTGGAGAAAATGATAGAGATGCTTTAATTCAAGCTCCTTATTTTAAAGCCCTAGACGATGAGATACATGGTTTGTAATCCTGGATTTTCCATAGAAGTGTGGGATTTGGCAAATTATTTAACTTCTGCTCACCCAAGTTTTTTTCTGCACAGCTTTGAGAGCCATGTTGTGTTGGTGTCATGAAAATTGAATGAAGGGAAGTATAACATGCCCAGAGCAGATCCAGGAGTGTACACACCGCTGTCAGATGCTGGCTCCTTCCTGTCCGTGTTGTCTCCACCATGGCAGAGCGGAGGAGAAGATCCTCACTGTGTTCTCTCTCTCTGCTGGATTTTCATTCTGCCTGGAGTGTGCTTAAAGCGTATTTTGAAAAACATGGTGTTGTTTGGCTTTTCTTTGGTAGATATTGGCTTCCATTCTATTGTTCCACGTATACCTGCCATCTTTTTACACAGAAGATGAGAGATGGGTTCTTTTCCCTTGTCCCTTGAGAACAGAGCTCCCAGGCCAGTGACGTCTTACAAAGAGGCTGGCATGTGGTGTCATGAATGTCAGCCTTTTGGAGAGATATATCTCTTTCCTACTAATTGGCTGCAGTTTCTTTAAGTGCCAAGATTAATATGTCTCTTTAAGGGTGTAATGGACCATTTCCCCCCTGAATTAAACATTGTAGGACCTGGGGAAAGTTTCAGATGAAGTTAGTTATTAACACCTGATGGAGAGAAAAAGGGTCCTTCTACTCTCTCAGGTTCTGTGTCTGGCCTAGGAATTACACTGACATGGAGCAGATTAACAGGGGAAAAGCATACAAATGGACCTAATAGTTTAATATACACAGGAGCCCTCAGAAGAAAAACGAACCCGGAGGGAGCCATAGACCCCAAAAGCTTATCTACTTTTCCTGCAAAGAATGATAATTTGTGGGATATGACATGACTCAGGCTGAGGACAGTAAGTTGTAAGATGGAGACTAGGAGCTATATGGGGGACTAACAGAAGATTAAGGTTATGTTAGTAGCTGCGGGCGCAGGTCCATTCTGGCAGGGGTAGGAATGTTCTGATCCTCCTGGTCCAGGGAGGACACCTTCCTCAGGGGAGACTGGCTAGCCTGCTGCTAGGTACAAAGAGGGAGGTCTGAGAGCCCTTCCCTGACTTGTTGAGTTTCAAGTGCCTTCACCATAAAATAATCAATATGCTAAAGTGGTATACTAGGGGGTGAAACAATTTGAACCCCTTTATACCTATTGTCAGTTCATAATGAAAGGAGAGAGTTAAGGAGCCTTGACCTATTTGAGGGGCAGCAACTGCCCTCCAGGGATGGGTCATGGAATGTTCCCGGGCAGCTGAATAGTTATTCCAGAGACTATGCTGGTAGCTGGGGAGCTTAAAAAATGGTGGTTTGAACCTAAAAAGATCATAAAATGATCCAATGGAATAAAGACCTGGATATATTTTATTAACCATAGCATGTTAGACAGTTTCAAAAAGCATGAAATACATTTGCAGAAGGAGACTGATTAAATGATGAATGTCATACTAGGTAAAGAGAAAGTCTAAAAGCACTCCCAAAAGCCACATTATTTATGAGCTTTTGGTTAAGAGATGATGTAACGATGTCTTGAGAGAGCCACAGATGTTTGCAGGATATAACTAAAGTCAGATGAGCTCATGATTTCTGATGAAGGAATAGTCTGGACCACAGTCTGTGCTTTTATAGCCTAATGATAAAGCCTCGAATCTGCTGTGCTGCAGTAAAACAAAACAAAACAATAAAAACAACAACAACAAAAACAAAAGCCCAAAGATTGAATTCTCACACACTCTACATATTGGTTGAGGTTTGGCTATGAGTTATGGGATGTTGCTTAGTCAGCTCAGGCTGCTAAAGTAAAACATCAAGAACTGGGGTTCAGCACTGAATCCACTAAAGACAGCTGGGGATTTACAGCCAACAAGCAGCCTGAGGGCTTTTGGATGAAACATTACTAAGGAGTGACACCAGGGGTGGGGGATTCTTGCCAAAAGCAGGCGGGGTGATCAGGAATCAGAATGTAGAGGAGGAACTTGGTCAGATATCAGGGTGATCAGATATCAGGGGAGGGGGATTCTTGCTAAACTGACTTAGCAGGACTCTTGCTGAAAATGGGCTATACGAACCCACCAATGACAGGGCCAAGTCAAGCAAATCCTGGTTGAGAAGTGGGCTCAGAAGAGCCTGACTCTGCTCTGCTTTGGTCAGGAAGAGAGTCTCTGCCATGGGCAAGCTCGGGACAGAGACTTAACCCTGAGATCCTAGCTACCCTTTGATGCTGGCAAAGCTGAAAGGTCCCCCAAACCCGAGTCCTTGAGAATGCTGTGAGGCCAAATGACTCCCCATCCCAGGAGCTCTCAGACAGTCCCCTCTCTACCTGCTTTAGGGACTTACATGCTTTCTTCTGACTTCTAATCTTTTACCTAAAGAAGATTTCAAATACTCTGGAACAGGCTCAGTTGTCCTTTGGCACTGACCCTTTTTTCCTGGATGCCTGCCTACTCTTCCTCTGGCTTTCGAGCCTGAATTAAGACCCCCATCTCTAGGGTCTCTTATCTGACTAGAAAGTCTTGTCAATTTTACAAAGTTATGACCTTTTCACAGCCTTTTTTGCTCTCTCCTGCGCACTTTCTAATTTCTCATCTGCTTTCCTTGGAAATCTGATGCTTGATTTGGACACTATTTAATCCTCACTCCCTCTAAACACAGCTGCTGAATGAAATGCTTCACATTTAAATCTGCCCTTATCTTAGATTTCTCTTGCTTTCTTTAAAACATTCTAGAAAGCATGTATAATGTATGCTGTTTTGGACTAGCATTTTTTCTTTAATCCTTTTATTGTAGTAGCAAAATTCCTTACACATAAAAAATTTTCAAAATGGTTACATTTTCAAATAAAACTTTTTAAATACATTTGTTGTACAAAAATTAAAAAAAGAGAATGCACTGGAAAATCCAAAATCATTAGGATAAATACTTCCTCTGGTTTAAATCTACTGGTGACTCAAGCAACTTGGCTGAAGGGATTTTTAAAAGTAGATCTTGTGCAACATAATGTCCCTTGATAGAACAGGTTGGAAAGTCAGTGAGCTCTCTGCTCATTTCTGGTCCCTCCCAGTCCATGTGCTAAGTGGTTAACACACTGCATCTGATCAAATCCTGACCACTCTGCAAATTCCCATTTTACAGAAGAGGGAATGGAGGCTATGAATGGGGCCAAAGGTACTCCTGGTGACCCAACAAACAAGATGAGCTGCCAATACTCTCCACTCTGTTACCGAGAGATGCAGTGGGTTCTGCGAACTTGGGTTTGGGGAATGAGTGGATTTTAGAAACCACCCAGTTTTGAGATTTTCAGATAATGCCTAGCAGAACCTTGGGCCCCGCCTCTATGTGACAGAATGGTTCCACATACAAACAGAACAAGAGGCATCTGCAGCACAAATTCTTGTGAAAACTATTGACTTCTCCCCAAACTGACACTTTCCAAATGGGGAAACTGAAGTTCAGAAAGGCAACTTGAATGGTTTCTGGTCACATGGCCAATCACCTGTGAAGGAAGATTTTCTGTTCAGTGCTCTTGCTGCCACACTAGGATGGTACGCAATTCATTAAAATAACATATTTGAAATCAGCTTCATTTCCATCAGTTAGTCTTTCAGATTTTTGAGTTAGCATTAAAAAAATAGTGAAGCTTAATGTGTGAAGCACACCTCTAGCTGCAAGAGCCCCTGGGGTCAGGCATGACCCTTGCAGGTGAAAAGGCCCACATGAGTCAGGTCTACTCAACAGAAAGGTGGGATGGGGCTCCTGGGAGGGCAGTTGGGAGACCTGCCACCACATTAAGTGCACAATGCCATTAGCTCCTGGGCTACGGTAGCTTGTGGGCAAAAATTAAATCCAAAATTCATGAATAAAAAAACTGGAACCAAATGCAACGTAAGATCTTATTCTGACCTATTTAAAGAAAAACACCATTTCTTAAAGAAAAGCAAGGAATCATGATGAGGAACCAGGGAGAGGTAAACTCCAGAATAGTCAGAAACTCAATTTTGTGGAAGGATTTTAGAATAAAAACAACCACTTTAATGGACCCCAGATGTTAATAGGTAGCTGGGGGCATATTTTGGAGCCCAGACGATGAGAACTCCATGTTCGGTAAGAGAAATATTTTGCTTCAAGTGTTGAACTGCTGTAAGCACAGCTGTAGATGTGTGGCACCTAATCGGCTCCCTCTACTTTTCCTAAAGCTGCTCCTTCCAGTTCTGTCTGCTACAAAGGGCTCCATATCATTTCAAATACAGGAGGGAATAAATCCCATTCTCAAGACGTTTCCTCAGGTCAGTTTAGAGACAAGTAAACAATGTGGGGCTGGGGAGTCCTATCTGTGCCAGAGTCTTTCTCTGTGTCCAGCGCAGGGAGGGGTGGTCAAGCAAAGTCACTCCAGCAGATCGGTGGGGCCCTTATGCCTGCCCCATCAGCTGACCATTTTCTCAGCCCCCATAGCTGACCCTGCCCTACTGCATGCAGATACATGGTCTTCACTCAATTCCAAATCTAACTCAGGCTCACACTGGAAACCAATTCTTATTGAAGGGATAGTTGAGAAACATTTAAAGAGTTACTCCTCTTAAAGTAATTTTCATTCTTTTAAGAAGTTTTCCCCAATCAGATCACTCAGACCTTCAGAAGAATAAGTATATAATGCTAAAATTTCACTCAGTGAAGCAGTCTAGAAGCAAGGGGGAATACAGATTTGGAGAACAGCTGCTTCCCACAGGGTCTTCTCTCAAGGTCAGCTCATGGTCACCAGTGGCCCCTGTCCATTCCTGAGCCTGAGTGCAGCCTTCTTTGCTCACTCATGAGGGAGTCCACAGAGGGCATTCTTACTGCAAGTTGCTGGAGACCAGTCACAGTTTCCAGGTATAAATGCACTTAGATGCCTATTCTGCCCACAGCAGCAGGTGCCAGTGGATGGCTTCTGTGGGTGCCTTTTCAAGCGCAGTGTCTGTCACACCACATAGGAAAGAGCTGTATTCTGTTATCATGGTAAACAACAGTCTTTTCCCCACCTCTCTTCTCTTCAGATGGAACCAGATCTCTGTGACTCACAATTCCTAAGCAACATGTAAGGCCTGCTTCTCCACAAGCTGGGTCCTGAGCAAATAGCATGGAGTACAAAGGATTCACAACACATCAATCCAAAATATACTGAATTGGTTTATTTCATTCATTAGATTTCACATGTAAGTGAAATCATAAGGTGTTTGTCTTTCTCTGACTTACTCCACTTAGCATCATATTCTCTGGGTCCATCCATGTTGTCACAAAGAGTAAGATTTCCTTATTTTTTTTATAGCTGAGTAGTATCCATTGTGTAAATGTACCACAGCTTTTTTTTTACCCATTTCTCTGATGATGGGCACTTGAGCTGCTTCCAAATCTTGGCTATTATAACTAACTTTCTAATGAACATAGGGGTGCATATACTCTTTTGAATTAGTGTTTCAAGTTTCTTTGGATATATTTCCAGAAGTGGAATCACTGGGTCATAAGGCAGTTCATTTTTAATTTTTTGAGTTAGCTTCATAGTGCTTTCCACAGTGGCTGCACCAGTCTGTATTCCACAACAGTGCACTAGGGTTCTCTTTTCTCCACATTCTTGTCAGCACTTGTTGTTTATTGATTTATTGATGATGGCCATTCTGAGAGGTGTGAGGTGCTATTTCATCATGATTTTAACTTGCATTTCTCTGATGATGAGTAACATTGAGCATCTTTTCATATGTCTATTGGCCATTTGTATGTCCTCTTTTGTAGAAGTATCTATTCAGGTCTTTTGACTATTTTTTAAAAAACTCCTCACCCAAGGATATTTTATTTATTGCTTTTAGAGAGAGAAAAAGGGAGAAAGAGAAATATTGATATGAGAAACATCGATCTTTTGCCTTCTGTACCTGCCCCAACAGGCAATCAAAATTGTAGCCTACGTGTGTCCTGACTGGGGATCAAGCCTGCAACTTTTGGTGTACTAGACTGTGCTCCAGCCAACTGTCCTACGCTACCAGGGCTCTTTGCCCATTTTTCAATTGCATTGTTTGGGGGTTCTTTTGATGTTGAGTTGTATAAGCTCTTTATAAAGTTTAGTATTAACTCCATATCAGATGTATCATTAGTGAACATGTTCTCCCATTCAGTGGGTTGTCTTTTCATTTTGTTGATGATTTCCTTTGCTGTGAAAAACTTTTTAGCTTGTTGTGGTTCCATTTGTTTATTTGTTCTTTTCTTCCCCTTGCCCAAGGAGACACATCAGAAAAAATATTGCTATGAGAAAAGTATGAAATTTTATTACTTATGTTTTCTTCCAGGATTTTTATGGTTTTGAGTCTAACATTTAAGTCTTTACTCCATTTTGAGTTTATTTTTGTGTGTGGTGTAAGAAATAAGCCAGTCAGTGAAAGACAAATACCATATGATCTCACTTATATGTGAAATCTAATAAACAAAATGAACTAACAAGCAAAATGGAAACAGAAGCATGGATACATGGAACAGACTGAAAGCTGTTGAGGACAGTTGAAGAAGGTTAGAGAGTGGATGAATGAAGGTGAAGGGATTAGCTGAAGGACATATATGCATGACCCATGGACACAGACAATGGTGAGGTTGGCGTGGTGATAGCCTGGGTATAGAGGTGGCCTTGAATGGAAATGGACAAAAGGGGAAAATGTGGAGACAGCTGTAATGGTGTAAACAATGAAAAATATTTAAAAGGTAGTCTAGTTTCATATTTTGCATGTATTTGTCCAATTTTCCAACACCATTTATTGAATAGGCTATCTTTCCCCCATTGTATGTTCATGCCTTATTTATCAAATATTAATTGATCATAAAGGTGTGGGTTTATTTCTGGTGAAGAGATTAAGAAAAAAAACTCATGAACACAAACAACAGCATGTTCATTCTCAGAGGGAAAGGAGGTGGGAGGTGGGGAGAAGAGGGAAAATGTGCAATAAATGATTATAGAAGGAGACTTGACTTGGGGTGGTGAACACACAACACAATGTATAGATGATGTGTTATAGAATTGAACACCTGATACCTACATAACTTTACTAAACAATGTCACCCGAATAAGTTAAAAAAGTCAAGTTGACATATTTTAAGTTAAAGGCACTTGAGGGCCACCAGGTACAAAAAGGGGAACCTTGTCTTCTTCCTTCTTCCTAAAAGCAGGAGACAAAACTGACATGAAAGGGGCCTCCCTGGACAAGGAGGAAGAAAATCCCAAAAAACCTTGGGAAATTAAGCCTTATCTTCTTAGTTACTTTTCCACCATTAAGTGCCCTGGTCCAAACTCTTTATCTTGTGACATTTTACAATCCACTACTCTTTGTCTAATCCAGAATCTAAACGCTCAGGTGTAACTGCTTCTTTGTTCTTTTTTTCCTTAGGAAGGCTCCTACATCACATTAAACTTATATAATAAATCTGCATGCTTTTCACTTGCTAATGTGTCTCTTGTTATAAGCCCCATGCAAGGACCCAGAAGCATAAAAGGAAAAATATATTTTTCCTACCCCACCAATGGTTGAAGCCCTTTACCCTGCTCTGACGCAAAGGAAGTCTGTGCTTCCAAATCATAGCAGCTTCTTCCCCTGATTTTATATCAACTAGGATTGTAAGGGAGAGAAACTTTTTGGTGTCACTCGAGGCAGGATTTCTGCAGAAGTGATCACCTGCTGGGAGTGCTGGACTCAGTCTAGATATCTTATAATTTCCCTTCATGTCTTCTTCAAACTTGTTAGGATCTTAGTCCCCACTCCAACCCTTCAACTGCTCAGGGAGCACATGTTGGAGCTGTTCCTCACGTCTCTCTCTAATATCCATATTTAATCCATAAGCAAATTCTGTCGAACTCTATGTTTGCACATGACCACTTACCATCCTCTCTGTTGTTACTAATCTGGTCCAAGCTACACTATATGTTGCCAAGATGATTGTGTTACCCCCTAGCTGGGCTCCAGTGAAGCCATTTGTCTCTGCAGTCTAACAAATGTGTTCAGATTATGGCAACTCTGTACCCAAATAGCCCTGGCTCCCCTCCCAGGGGCCGCAGAATGGCCACAGAATGGCCACAGAGCCACATTCCCACCAACACCTTCCCTTTGGACTTGCTCTTCTCTCTGTCCACCCGAATGCTTTCTCCTTGGATTCACTTTGTGTAAGACTTTGCTCAGATGCTAGTTCCTCTTTGAGTCCTTCTTTTGCCTCTTATTTAAAATCAGTCCCTCTGCCAAGCAGCAGCTGTCCCCCTCTTCCTGCTTTTTACCCTATAACACTTACCTTCACCTAATGTACTATACATTCTATTTAGCTACATCATTTCTAACTTTACCAAAATGTACACTCTAGAATGATGAGGATTTCTTGGTACTTTGCATTGTTTTCTCCCCACTCCCTGGGAAAACACATGCCATCTAGAAGATGTTCAGTGGCTATCAACTGACTGGCTGAGTGAAAGGGACAAATGAGCCCTCTGCCCATTTCCCTGTGTCACAGCTCTCCAGCACCTGCCCTGTTCACCTGAGGCTCCATCAGTGCAAAGCCCCCACATGAATGCAGCCTGCTCTTGTGGCCTGGGCAGTGGTGGAACTGCTCTGTCACTTGAAGGAAACTCACACACTTCTCCGGCCCTTCAGTGATTGAGAGCAGCCATCAGGAGCACTTCATCTTTCATGGAAGCAATTTTATCAGCATAACTCTCCATCATTATCAGAAAAAGACATTAGAAGGAGTACATTTTCTTTCCTGAATTACTCAGGATTAGATTAACAAGTTCATTTATTATTAAACCAAGGCACTATGAAGGTGCACTGCCATAAGAAAGGTCTAGGTTAGGGAGTACTAAATGATTCCAAGTGATTATTATCCCCTGAAGCCCTTCAAAATTCAAAATTGAAAACATTGGGAATCTGGTTTCAAAGAAATAAAACAAGAGTATATGCTTAGAATATTAAAAATAATTTGTAACTTTTTAAAGTACATGTCTGCTGTAAAAGGTGTAATAAATTAGAAGAAACCTGCACAAAGCTCCTGATAGTGCACTTTTGAAAGCAGCTGTGTTCATTAACCTCTAAGGGTTAAACACGCTGGTCACTTACCCACAAGGAAAAGGAAGAACCGATCGTGCATTCCCTCTGCCGGTCAGGATTACAGCTCACTCTTCGGTGCACGGCTGCATTTTACAAGATGGGGTTCCACTGCCTTCAATGCATAAAACATTAATATGTTCAATAAGGCCACCCCTGTCACAGGACAGCTGTGACATCCTTTTATGACTAGAGGAAGCCCAGTTGTTCTGGAGAGAGAGAAAGAGACAGAATATTATTAAACTATAAAAGGAAAAGGCGTTTTAGCAGTGACCCTGCCTGGCACAAATACACCACTGAAGGACTGTTAATGGTGATGCCACTGAACAAAGACCTGGTCGCTGTACAAAGTCACAATGAAGAAACTTGATTGACAGAGAAAGATGCATCTTACACCTGGCCTGTGCCTCTGTGGAGGTTGTTCTGGTGAAAGCTGCATGCAAAGCACTCTTTTTGCCCTCCCTGCATCTGGCTCACGTCTTGGGGTCACATCACCTGCACTAACCTGCACCGGCATGAGCTAAGCCTCTGGAAATGTAAACAAGCCTCAGAAAGCAAAGTCTCAAGCCCACTTTTATTTAAATAGTACAGTTCAGAAGGAGCAAATCTAATCTTTGTATTGAATTCATCTATGAAAAATCCCATAAAGGACTAATTTGGTGAGATCTGTGTGTATAGGACACCCTTAGATTGAAAGAAAATGGCAGTGACCCAGGACAGCAGCACAAAATTAATTAAATTTATCCAATATGCCAATTGGATCCAAAAGAAGCTGAACTAATTCTGAAATGGCTGATCTTTAGAAACATTCTAAAATATTTCCTTCATATTGTTTAGGATTTAATATTTTGAGATAGCTACTAGTTCACTGGGGAACTGAGTCTTTAAGAGATGATACAAATCTGGAGAGGCTTTCTGAAAATGTGAACCAATTAAAAAAATCTTGACCCTTAGTCCACAGATATCCAAAGGACTTTAGGGAAAGATAAGTCAAAGTGCTCTTCATTCATCTCCCTCCAGGCCTCAGCAGGTGGTTTTCTTTGCTTCTGTTCAATTATATTGAAAGGGAATTCCACTTTAGTCTATGGTGGAGTAGCTAGACCAACACTAACAACAAAAAGCTAGAAAAAAGGACAAGACTCAAAAACAAATGAATAAACAGAACAAAGATTTATTTACAAAAAAATGAAATCTGTTTGAAGGCATCAGAAACTTCCAAAGCAGCCAAGACTTGAGAGTACAAGATTCTGGAAAAAGAGGAAGTGTCAGAGGGAAAGAGAGAATAAAAGCTCATGGAAATAAGTGATTTATTCTGCGAACTTCTGTTCCCTGAAAGTATTTGTTGACTTTTAAATGACTCTGGACCAGAAGCTAAGAGACCAAGCAGAACCAAGAAGAAATCCAAATGCAGAATTTTTGACATTTCACAGGGCTTAGGAGAAAACAAACATAGAAAAATAAAACCAAGGCTTTATGAGCTAAGGTGGTCAGAACTTGAAGGATTGTGTTTCTGCACCAGTATTTTTCCTCAAGATATCTGCCAATCTTTGTACATGATAGAGGCTAGGAATATGCACAGAAAAGTTATACAAGCTCACCAGACCTTGGGTATACCATTGGTGCTGAGACCCATGAAGACAGAATGGCCTTGACATGCCTGTCTGTCAATGAGACCCCCACGAACACTACCATAGAGGCAGGTGTAATAGTCAAATAAAAATTTAAACTGAACTCATGTCAGAAAGGCCCATCATTGGAATTAGGTGCTGGGCTCTTATTCTGGCTCTTTCAGAAAGCAGGTGGGTGCCTCTCTTCTAGAGAAAGGTAATGCCTTCCAGAGTCTCCATGATTTACTTTCATACAAAATGCCCATCCTTCCATAAAAAATTAGTAGGCTTATCAAAAGATGGTATCAACAGAGAAAAGAGACAACAAAAATAGAACCACGAATTATCAGACATCAATGTAAGAGTCCAGAGTAAAAAGCAAGACTAACTTCTGCAAACAGCAAGCAGGCCTGTGATTACCATGGAAGAAAGGTAGGTTCCAGAGCCCACTTCCAGTCCTTAGGTGTCCAGAATTCCAAGGTTGTTGCCTTGTACTTGTGGTAAGGTAAAAGTGATACAATGTCTAATTAGGCAGTGAAACTATTTGCCAATATCTTATCAAATGTTAAACTTATTCTTACCTCCAAGACATTGTGGTCGATTAATCTCATCCTAACTGAAAGCGACTAACTGAAAGCAACTAAATGTAAATGTTCCTTCTATTTTTTTACTTTCCAACCCCACCACGTAACTGCCTTTGTGCAGTAAATACAAACATCCCTGAAAAAATCCTCAAATTTCCTGTGCCTGTATAACTTGCTTTAAACTCATTTGGTAACCATTCATTAAACAGTCATTGCATGGTGCTGTATTTTCTGTATTTTAGGTTAGCCAGAAAGGCACAGGCTACTCAATTTATTTTTTTATCTTTAAAAAGTCTGGCACATCGTGAGTAGCCATACATGTTTAATGTGGACCATAAAAACCCAAAGGATATTTGCATATCTAAGAACTCAACTTGAGCTATTTAAAGAAGAAAACTGCTTGGGAAAGTCTTTTCTGTTGTCCTTGTTAGTGCATTTAAAATTTTTTAGAAAAGGTATTTTAGAATTTAGGAAGTTAAACTCTTCTTCCAAGCACCACAAACGACCCTTCGGGAAGACTTGGCACCCACCCAGCTGCCCTTCCAGCCTCTGTAGGAGTTGCCATTCTGACATTTGTCTGGGTGGGGTTGGGAAGGACTTGCTGTGCAGAATTCCTCCCTGGCTTCCCTGACACTTAGCTTCCACACGCTTCTAAGGAAGAACAGCTGTGAGCTGTGGAGAATTCATCTGCAATTTAAAATCTGAGAGAGGTGAGAAAAGAGAATCCCAAAGACAAAACAATTCAACCCCAGCTTTTGAGGAAAGTATCTAGCATGTAAGATATGCACAGCTGAGTATTCGGAAGTTTCTCAGAGATAATGGCCCGTGTCCATTAATAAAAGGTGTGAACCCTAATGGAGGCAGGAAGCCACAGAATATTTCAGAACTCAACCCCAAGTGGGGATGTGCCATTGGGACCAGGATGCATGGAACAGCCTTTCCAAAGGGCTCTCCATCCTTCAGCAAGTCTAGAAACAGACTTTTCCACTCATGCTATGCAGTTAAGTGTGCAAGCCATTGGCCCAGATCATGTGTGTTACACCTGGAATTGCATAGCCCTTATTTAGTATGGGCACAGAAGCTACTTTTCTCCTCTGCTCTATTTGTTTCTCCATTTGCTCTTATTTCCTGGAAAAGGAGGAGAGTGCAATGGCTTAATCTGTGCAGCATGCACACTTGTGCAAGTGTCTGCCTGTGTGTGTAAGAGAATCACCTCTGTGGTGTTGCTGTGTGCCAAGTGATAGGGACTCCTGGACCACAGTGGGTGGAAGGCAGAATCTGTCCTGACTAAAAATGTCTTTCCAAATGGCTCTGTGAATATTTCCCCAGTGAGCCCCCTGGCCACTGTGCCCAACTGTCAATCAAACAGGTTGATAAGGGGCCATCTAAGATGTCAGTTGACTCAGATATCTATGTTAAACATCGAAAGTATTTCACTAAAGTTTAAAATGAGCCAAGTCATAGCACCAATAATCACAACGATCCTGGTTCATTTTTATTGATATTTATCTTCTTCTGGCCTGTTTCCAAGATTTGTACATTTACCAAATCATCAATTTCTCAATAACCTTGTAGTAGCTTCTTAGGGCTGCTGTAACAAGTACTACAAATTGGATGACAGAAACATATTCTCTCACGGTTCTGAGGCCAGAAGTAGAGACCAAGGTTTTGGAAGCATTGGACTTTTCTGAGGCTGTGGTGTACTCAGTTCCTGTCTTGCTCCTAGCTTCTGGTGTTACTGGCAGTCTGTGGCTTTCCTTCACTTACAGACCCATCAGACCAATCTTTCTTTTCATTATTACATAGTGTTCTTTGTGTGTGTGTGTCTGTGTCCAAATTTCCCATTTTTATAAGGACACAGTCATATTGGGTCTGAGTCTACCCTGCTGACCTCATTTTAACTTAATCATTTCTATAGGGACTCTATCCTCAAAAAGGTCACATTCTGAGAAATTCAACATATGAATTGGGAAGAGGGCAGAATTCAACCTATAACAAACCTTATGAGGTAAGTTTTAAAATGTTCCCATTTTGCATATGTGGAAACTGAGGCACAGAGAGAGAAGTTATGCAATTTACTCAAGTTAACAGATTAATGAACTGTCCACCAATCTAGGTAATGTGGGCTGAATTTATGCACTTAATACTATATCCTCTTATGATTCCTTGTATGGTTTAGTGATTAGGATTTTAGGAAATTGGCCAAAAGATGTAAGAGTAATCCTGGCTTAATTTCTGATAATTTGATATTAAAGTTAGAGAAGATAAATTGAGACTGAAGATTTTGAGCTTAATGAGAAATTCTGGTCTCATTTAATTAGCGTTTATGTTTTCCTATTGTACCCCATAGTAACTACATTAAAGTAGTTACACTTCAATATAGATTCATTCCTATTCTGCATTTCTGTGTGACTTTCTATTTCTTATATAATTGGATGCTATCTTAAAAGTAATGCTATGGCCCCTCTCTGTCTCTCTGTCTTCTTCTCCCCTTCCCTCTCTCCCTCCCTCCTCTCTATCTTTCTTTCTAGATTATCATAAAATGTAAGAGTTTGGCCAATTTCATATAATTAACAGACATACAAATTTGAAGTGTTTCACTAATTCATTTGTGCCAACTTGAGGTAAACACAAGACAAAAAAGAAACAATGAGGAATACTTTAGATTTTTTTTTAAGTACTTGTGCATGAGAAGCTGTGGTTCTGTGTGCCTTTCAAGCAATTTATGTCAGGAATATTTAGCAAAATTCTCCTGCCTTGCCTATAATTCCCAAGGAAATGAAAGGCCATGCTGGTTATTCCTGGGCTTTTTATTGTTTTGAATGTTGTTCTGAGTATCACTCAGCAATCCACAGTTGATCTCCAGGGTCAAGAAGAAACAGACATTGTGCCATTCCTATGAGTGATTTCCATTTGTCCCCTTTCCTGTGACCTCCTTATCTATTATTTCATTTTAAGTACATCTTACCCACTTGGAGCTCTCTGAAATGACGCAGAGCTTTGTCTGAAGTAGCAAGCCAGCTTTGCTTTGTAAATAAACCAGGATACCTTTTGCTTGCCTTCTTTTTTATTCCCTCTGAAATGGGAGATTCTATTTTTAGGCTGTGTCTGAGATCCACCCACTCAGTCTCTTCCAGATGCTAGAGACAAATGACAGAGTTATTCTGAGGGATGCAAAAGGTGGTCCCAGAGGTCAGCATGAGAGGCTTTCAGAGCTTCTTGCTAGAAAGAAAGCTTCTATTTTCACATCTCAGTATGATATTGTGGGTACTGGTTTCAATAACCTTCATTTCTCTCAGTCTCTGAGGGGAAATGAAATCTTTCCACCATCAACTGTGTTTCTCATTCATAATTCTCAAATTCACATGCAGACACTGAGATGATACTCTCGAGCAAATGATCCTGGCCATGAGCCTCTGTTTCCAGCTCCTGTTCTGAGAATCTATTAATATGTTTCATATAAGTGAACCTAACTGAAAAGACAGGACAGCCTCAGCACCCCCGTCTAGTTGGTTATGATTTTGGCTTTTATCCTGCTCCCTCAATGTGTTCATGTCTCATGCTCGCTTGGGTAGGACAGGTTCCTAATCTCCTTGCCTTCTTTTCTCCATCATTTCTTATCTGATTCTGTACAATTCAGTTACTCAACAGGATCTACCGTTATTCATAAATGTCTTTGTCGCTAGCACAGAGTGGAACCAGTACCTAAGTAAATCAGATCTTTCCTAGAAGCACATGGAGACAGCTGATTTATTCTCATGTACAATATCTTTGTTATGGGAGCAGCCATCTTATCCCAATTACTGACCTAATTGCTGTGACTCACAAATTGGGAACTTCATATAAGTGTAAGGTAGTGTTCTTTAAAGTAGTATCATAATAGTGTATTTAGTAATAAAAATATTGAAATATTAAATATTGGCTCTCTGGATAGAAAGTAGATCTACTTGTTTATCCTTATCTAATTATCTTGTTAAACAAGGTTATTCTAACGCTACCCTCTAAAATCATAAGTAGCTGTATGGTCAGATTTAATAATATAATGTTCTTTTCTTGAGTACATATAAACTGGGTCTGTCCTTTGCCTACTGGTAGGCCCCTGAATAACATCGATTAGAAGGTAAAATTCGTACCCATGATTTTGTCATTAACATATATATTTTCAGTGAATCTCATTTTAGGCATGCAAATATGGGGGTAGTTGTCTTGCTTCTAGACAGAGTCAAGAACATACAATTGAATGGTCAATTCCACTGGGAAAACATCATGAAAGTCCTACAGAACTATTGCACCTTACACTCAGAATTTAAAGAACCATTTTACCCCTGATTCCTCCTCCAGTCTAAGTCAGCGCACACAATGGAGAGAAGCACCTCCCAACCAGTTCCTTGATGACTGGTTGACAATGGAAAGGAAGGAGGAGGGGAAAAAAAGGGTTAGAGCTACTCAATTAATTTTATAGTTTTGTCTGATCTGTACATGTGCATTTTGCTTTCTTTCATGTTGATAAGGTGGACAGTGTCTGAAAAAGACAAATAAGTTTCCATTCATCTTTCTCCCTAAGTGAATCTTTCTATGGTTTTGTATTTTGACCCAATGCCCAAAAAGGACAAGAAGATAGGCCTAAGACAGGTTTTCATTCTGTATTTCAGTTTATGTTTTAATTTTATTGTATTTTTTAATTCAGAAAACAAAAGCATTACATTTTCTCACAGATGTTTTTTGAGAAAAGCATTACATTTTGAGATGTTGTATAAAATACATCATTGAAATAATCTTTATTCTGTAATTATTTAAAAGTCTATAAAAACACTTTACTTGAATATGGCTATAATAGAGAATCATCTTAAAGCAACCTAATAGTTGTTTAACCGAGCATACAAATTTTAAGGTCAAAATCATTTCATATTTTAAACATAACATTTTATATTTGTCACAATCAAAATAATCATCTCCCAAATGTTGGTGATATTAATGTTTTTTAAAGATGTAATGTTTATCGTTGTCAAATTTCAGAATTGAAGTTACGTTAAGATTCACTTACAATTTCCTAGTATTTTGCTCTTCTGTTGTACGTGTGAGAAATGCCTGAATTCGGCAGATTGTCCTTCATGCTTCATACCTAGAGACATTCATGAGGGAAGTCAATTTGTGCACATTATGCAGCAAACTAAAAATAAGTCCATGATTGAATCTTTATGCAAACATTTTTTGAAAAATGTCTTCAAGAGAAATTAATGCTTAAATGCCAGCATTTCTGATACTCAGATTACTGCTATTTTCATGGTTACATGTTCCCCATTAAAAACACCAAGGTTTTTCCTGCCAGCAGTTAAAAATTTCTCTATTCAATTTTGTCAGCAAGACATTAGCTTTTCTAGGTCAAACACATCTTATTGACCTGGAAGCACCTTGACCACGGGAGATAGGTCCCTTTTAACTGTGCACTGTCATTACAAGTTTTCCAGGTCATTATTTCTTGACCCTTGACCTGTGTGAGTCAGTGTGACAGTGATGGATAGGAACTTTGTTACCATATCAGGTGATTTATTTTATATTATCCTCTGGGTCTAAAGAGAAATGATTGTTTCCTTGTTAACCTTTGGATTTTTAAGAATCCAATTTAAGTCTAATAATTTGTTTGTGCAATTGAGACTTTGAGCTGGTGGTTTCTCTGGGCTCAGGCTGAATATGTTTGTAAATCAGAGCCGAAGTCAGAGCTGGTGGTGGCCTTATCCTGAGGCTGTCATGGGGTTCAGGGCCAACATCAGGACCTCCCCACTGAAGAAGGGACATGAGGACTTAGAGTGTGTGATACTCCTTGGATGCAGAGGGGTCTCCTCTGTGCTTTCTTCTGGTGGGTGGTTCTGTTAGCAGGGAGTCTCTTTCAAGTCTATGCATAGACCTTTGGTACTAGAGATAACATTTAAAGCCATAAAGAAGGGCTATCTGTTGGTATTTGGGCTTCCCTTTCTCATTTTCTCCTGCAGCATACATTTAGGGTTGGGAAGTCCAGCAGTCATAGCCTCCAGGCTGGCAGGATCCCTAGGAGAAGATCTGGCTTCTAAATGACAGACCTCAGTTGCCCTTTGGCAAGGAGATGCTTAAGCAATAACGGCAGTTCTGTTCCAGGCACAACCTCAAGCTCAAGGCTGCTGTCTACTTGTTTGCCACTGAAATAGGCTTTATTGCTTTGCATTGTATACAGAGATTAAAAATGAATTTTAACAGACTTGAAGGAAAAACAGCTTTGTTTGTTTTAATTCTGATAACCTCCAAAGGGACTAGTGACAATAAAAATATCTTTAAGCCTTCAGTTCCAACTTTACTTAGATTTTCCATTTTAAATTTTTTCAAAAACACTTTTTTCCTCTCTCTGTGTGATACTATTACTCCTTATATTGATTCATTCTCCCCTGCAACATAATACAGAGGCAATGGATACTTAGTCATAGGGCCAATTTAAGAAGTAACTTGTTAATATTTGTAAAGGTTTTTGAAGATAAATTGATCCATTTAAGTGCTAAGCATGCCTCAATAATTATGCATGATTACCTTCAATATATTTTCAATTTATACTTTTCAGATGTCCATTGTAGCTACATACACCTGAGTTCTTGAACAGTTTTCCTCGCATAGTTTTGCTGTAATCCCAGTATAGAACATAATATTTCATACTTGTTTGTTGGAAGTATTAAAAGTCAACTCTAATTTCATCTCTTTCAAAAGGGCAATGTTCTAGGTTTCTTGGAGAAAAAAAAGCTCAGGCAAGCTGTGTACCTTCCTGGGTGAATTTCTTCAAATGAAATGGACTTACACCTTCCTTTATGTCTGAATCGGAAAAGATCTGTGAAACTGACTCCTGTCTTCCTCTTCCTCTTGGTCCCGTTGAAAGCCTCAATGAAAGTGTACTACCAATGAATGTCTGGGTAAGATATTGTCTGTTCATAAGCTTTAGTCTGAATACAAAAAAACAACTTTTGAGCTCCTATTGCTCAAGACATTTATAGCCATTATTGCTTCTAAGGTAAAATACAGATTGAGTTTCTGTGTTCATTTTGGCAGGAAGGAAACACAATAATGACATTACTTGTAGTCATCCAAACAGGAGTTGTTTTGGAGGGATGTGGCAAAGAAGGGCAAGAAATGAAGGGAATAAACACTATAAAGAATGAAGAAAGTTGGATGATCGTGCATGTTTATTTTCTTCTTTATTCATTCATTAGTTTGTACAAGAAGCAATTATTGAGTGCTTAGTTTGTATCTTGCATTGTTGGTTCCCATAAATGAAAAGAGGAATAAATCCCTGAAATCAAGGAATTCATGTTCTGACCTTTGGGAGAAATGTAGACATTCAGTGGCCAAGTTAAATGATATAGGATTATATGTAGTCATGGCAGGTTAAGGGAAGAATTGGAAGGAAGGAAGGTAGAAAGGAGGGGAAGAAGGGAAGAGAGGAGAGGGGAAGGAAGGAAACTTTTCCCAGTGGACTACCCTGATAGTGATTGTGACAAAAAATGAAGTAGAAAGGGCCTCTAGCTTGGTTAAGAAAATGACATGGTGCAGGATTTGAATGCGTGAGACATTAAAGTAGGACATTTTTACAGAAACAACAAATTGACCATAAAATATGGAAAAGCGGATGGATATTCAGGCTTTACTCAAATGGAAATTGAAGCAACGGACTTACATTTCTTTCCTGAGAGAAAAGCTATAGGCAAAGCCTGTGAAATACTGGGCAGTGGGGAAAACTTGCATCTTAGCCCCAGGAGGAAAAGCTCTGTGGAACATGCTGTAGGTGTTGTATTTATAATCAAGCCGGTCTCTTCTCCCTACACATTGGAAGAGACCAGGGCATATTTGATGATAAACCCTCTTCCTTCATCTGTGGAAAATGCAGTTTATTTTTAAAATGAATAACTAAAACTGACTCTGGCTGATACGGAGTTAAAAAAGTTCCTACCAAAGGTGCCAATATGATGCTTTTTAATATCTTACTTGGATAGTAGCAAGCTGTGCTATGTTCCTTAATCACAGACCTCTTTTGCCAGAAACCTCCTGTAACTTCTTTGGAATCAGGCGATGAGAAGGCACTGTGAACACCCAGCATGACTAATGAAGAGAGTAATTGGAGCCCTGCTGATGGTGGATGCACAGCTTCACATGTCAAGAATACCATACTTAAAATCTAAATAAAAGGGGAAATATTCTTACCTAGTTCAAATATAGAATTTTTGTCAAAGCTAGCAAAAATATGCACTTTGATGCAAATATATTTGCTAGGTATTATCTGTATAATTGAAAATGCAGTCATAAGTTTAAAATAGACTTAAAAAGGGATTGGGTAAACTTGAAAAACTCAAAAGGAATAAAATTTTATCAATTGGCCTTAGAAAGACTTTTTAGAAAGTAAGTTGGTTCTGTTCTTATAAACAAGACTTTGTAGAGCAGATGTTATTCATTTATTCTAAAGGCATTGAGACTACCTTTTTAATGCAAATGTATTTTAGTTCTTACTCAACATTCAGAGAGTATTAAGCACATTTTATGCATTCACATATGGATCAAATATCAATTGATCAAATATACATTTGAGGAAATATATTTAATTAGTGTTTGAAATGAATAAAAATATTCACTTTCCTCTTCTCCATTGTTTTCCTTATTCCATAAGGAAAATAAGGTACTCAGTAAAAAAAAATACAGTAATTACTTGCTTAGGATATGTAATTATTGTAGATTCAATATTAAAAAAATACAAAATTGCATGAGAGTAAGAAATTTATCTGACCTATTGACTGATCTATTCTCAGTGTCTAGAAGGGTGCCTGGTATGTTGTAGTTGGTCAATAAATGTTTTTAAAGAATAAATGAATAAAATGATGAAAAATATTATCATGACCTGATAATTGATTTTGAACTTTCTGTCTTAATGAATATCTGTATCCAACATCTTTTATGATAGCTAATGCTTTTCTTAATCATTAATAATTTGAATAGGCTATAAAGGATAAACCTTACATGAACAAAACACTTTCCAAATATTTTGTCTTTAAAGTAAATGAATGAACAAATCAACCAATGGAATTTTGCTAGTATTTTCTATACATTAAACAGATCCATGTAAAAGAATACTTGAGTTGCCAATTGTGTCTTTGAACTCTATTTATTGAGGCTTCCAAGAAGGTGTCAGAAGTCAAGTCTGGTTTAATAGTGGGCTAGATATAACTCCATGAACATTCAGTCCTCTGTGAAGGGAGGGTGAGACAAGCCTAATTTCACCCAGGGGAATTTAAGGTTTTGTTATGGAAGATAAGAACTTCATCACAGCCATTGCTCCTCAACCACCACATAGATGAAACACCATCCTAGGTCACTTAAAATACCTGATCTGTTACCAAGACCAGGACAAACAGGCAAGGTAAAATAGTGCTGCTCTCCATGGTGAAAATGGATTCCTAAGCATCAGCAGAACTTTCTGAAAATACCACTTTAAACAGCTGTCAACTTTGCTCTTTTACACACTTATCAATCAAAGTTTCTGTAACATAGGCCTTCAGTGACAAAATTGAGAAGAACAGCAGGTTTTCTCACGAATCTCATTCATACAAGTGAATCTAGATTCAATATTTCTCAGCAGAGTCAAGGAAAATGATCTGGTGAAAGATTTAAGATAAACAGGTGTTAAGTTACCTCTCACATTCTTAGATGACTTGCTAACCTTGTTTACTCGAATTGTTTACTGTTGAATAAATCTAGCTTTCTTAGGTACTGAGAGGCTATGGATGTCAGTGTGTAAAACTGAGTTAGAGCAAGTTTCCTGCCTGGGTTCAAACCCATGGTTCAAGAAGTATCACATATGTGAGTTGGTCCAATCGACTTGATCTCTATGGACTTCAGCTGCATCATTTGTGAAGACAAACTGATCTAATGAATCTAAGACATGTAGATCATCCAGTATTTGCTCTGATTATGTTCTCTGTAACTGGTATTAGAAGGATCAACAAAGTGCCAGAGGAAATAGTTTCTAAACTAAATTACACATCATACATGTAAATTTGCTTTTTCAGTAAAAAGACACACCTGATGTTAAATAAATACAAGATGTGGTTATCTTTGAGGGCGTATTGGGCCTTTTTCATGTGTTAAGATTGAGCCAATGCCATTCTGAATGTACACAGGTGCACTTCCATCACAGACACCATTAGAATTAACCTAACCTAGAACTTATCCATAGACATGTTTAACTAAGCATTACCTTTCATCTTGCTATTTTTAAGCCATACAGCTGCAAATCTTACATGGCTACAATCCAATAGTTTGTGTTTCTGTGTCCAACAGCCATGAGTACTGTAAAAACTCTTTGGAGATTTATAATCTTGTTCAGACAGGCTTGGTTAATATTCCTTACAGACTATACCCATTTATTAATATGTCACAAGGTCTCTTTAAGCAATAATTTTTCTCATCAATTTCATGTGACAAGACCTGAAGTTCCATTGCTTCATATTACCCCTAAATCTGATTATATCATACATGTATAATGAACAAAGACTAATTATACAATTAGCCACTGTCCCATTGCATTTGAGAAACTGTCCATTTTATATTACCCTAAAAAGCTCCCCTTAGAACCATAGTGGCGTCTTCCTGTTTTAGAATAGAATGAACATCCATTTTGAATGATTTTTTAAATAGTATAAGTTTCCTTATTTTGCAGCTGAGTTTTACTTTTAACTGCACTCATACTGCATAAACATTGCTTCCTTCCAAAGCAGCCCAGATATTCTGACTGGGGTTGTAGAACAGCCCCCAAAAGAAGCAATTGCCTTTCAGGTTGATTTATTAGGGATGAGGCTGTGCATAGAAATTCCTGTTTCTTTCACCAGAAAGTTTCTACTTTTTGTTCTTACAATACACCTTTTCTGTCTTTTTCGAGACTACTCTTTACCTACAGGGTGTGTGATTATGACTGCACTTTGAGAAAGTTAAAGGTGTAAAACCGCAGCTTCAGTCCTTTGATCAGCATGGTTACAAGGTTTTTATAACACATTTAAAAAGGCATTTCACTAAATGCTCACATATTCAAAATACAACTTAAAATTTTACTGAACAAAAATATTATTTTTAATGAAATGAATGGTTTTGTTTTAAATAGTGAGCTCCTTCATTTTACTCAATTTTAAATATTGAGTGACTTTAACTTTAATTAATTGGATGTGATAACTGGAGAAGAAAATATCTGACTCTGATGTTGAGAAAGCTAGGAGCTTTTAACATTTTAAAAAATGTTACCAAAAAAGAAGGAAACAAATGGAATATAGGTTCTAAGTGTTGTTTCATTAAAATATGACCCCACTCATCAGCGTGAACTTTTATAAAATGAGACATTCACACCATGTGGTTTCTCACAGAAAATGTGTGAGTGGAACATGTAGCCCAGTACTCAGCAAAGTAACTGGTTGGTATGTTTAAAGTTCCCGGTCCAACCCAAGATTTTTTAATATGTATTCCCCTGCAAAAAGAGTGACTTCAACACTGTCAATGTTTGGACATTTTGCACAGGTGGACTTGGCCTGGCTAGCCCAGAAATACCCACAACCCCAATGGAAAGGGGTGAGCCAGGCCCTTCTGATGCTGCAGGTGCTGTGGTCTGGTTTCTGCTCCTAAAGTGAACAGCTGGGAGCATCCTCAGCCCTGTCCATGGGTCTTGATGAAGAACAGTGAGAGCAGAGGAGCCAAACAGGAGAAATAAGGAGATAGACTTTCTTGCCCTCCCAGATGCTTTACTCATCCATTTTCTGTTTTACTGTTGCTACCTAACCATTTATTCATATGAGACACATTGTACCATAAGAAAGATGTATCATATATTTTTGGGAATAGGGGTAAATGTAAATTATCAATAAAAGATTTTGTGTTTTTTAGCTAAAAAATGAAGCACTCACATTTTACACACACAGCTTTATCTAGGGTAAATTATAAATAATATATAAATTATGGCAAATAGAAACCCTTAGTATAACACAACTTACATTTATGATGAAGCAAATTACCATATGTGTTGGAATTCTATTAGTAAGTGGAGAATGTAATTTTATTTGTTTGAAGTAAGTTTTCTGAAGACTATTTTAAAATGTAATCCTCTTTAAAGTGATGTTATTATTATTCCCTGTTACAGTTATATGGCTAAAAACATGTGATGTCATGTTAGAAATCCAGCTCTGTTTATCCATAAATTCATGTACGTGTGACTCCCCTCCCAGCTCGTGAGGCTCAGTGAACACTTGGAGAGTTCAAGGGGCCAGGTGCAAGCAGGGTGAGGACTCTCATTCAGGGAACCCAATAAATTATCTTCTCTTGATTCCAACAAATGGACATCATTGCTGCCACATTCCTCGCATTCAAGTGAACCTGACAAAGCTGCAACCCACCGCCTGCTGCTCTCTGTTCTTAAATGCAGGGTTGTTTTCCAGACAGCCGCCCTCTTAACCTTCACGATCATTGCACATTGGTCTGAGAGCAAAATTGAGGCCACACAGTGATTTTTCTTGCCATGTGGGAATGTTTCACCCGAAGAGACAAAAAAAAAATGTGTTCAAGATAAGATCTTTGTTTTCAGGGACTTACAAAGCAAGTGGCAGTTTAGAAAAGCCTTTTTGGCCTTCTGGGTTCTTAGATTTCACAATTCCCTTATTAGTTGTGTAGCTGACCAGGATCTGGGTTTTGGGTGAATGAACACCACTTCACTGGAGTGCGGATCTCAGGATCTTCCTAGTTGACCAAAATCTTCCAGTTCACATCGTGATCAAGAAGGTTAATGTGTGACAGCTGAATACCCACTACTGTCACCTGCAAAAGCAGTGTCACCAGAATGTCCCACTTTCAGTCTGCTAACGCCTTCACTCACAGTTAATAGAGACCTGGGTTTTAGTTTGATTGATTTTGACAGTCCTTCTTCTTCCAATTGCCTCAGTCAGTCTGTAACAGGTCCCCAGAGCATCTGCTTTTCCCCTTCCTGATAGCATGTCATGTCAACATACTGCCAAGAATCATCATCAGTCAGGCACAGAAATGCTCTGAATAATAACAATAGCAATAATAACAATAACAACAACAATAATAATCATTTTACCTTTCATTCTGCATTATCCAGGTAGAAGTCAATAATAGTTCCAAGGAGAGTTTACTCTACAGGAGGACAGTTATATAATTAAGCAGCAGTGCTGAAGATTAGAAATTGTGTCCATCTTCAAATGAAGCATGTGGTCTCAGATAAAATTTTAAACCTTAGTAAAGTCATTTACCTTCATAAAGCTTGTTTAAAAAATGACAATTATAAATGAGTGCCTTCTTGAGGAGGGGAAAGAATGATGCAGAGATAATATTATCAAAGTTCTTAGAGATAAAATAAGTGACTAAAAGATTTTATGGCATCAATGAGCTTTAAGGAGCCTCTTGGTGAGTTTTACCAATTTTGACAGTTCATCCCCAGAGAAAGTGGTCAGATTGATTGTCAGTAGTTAAATATTTCTATTTGACTAGGAAACTGATCTGTTAAGTAGTTCTTAGGCTCTAAAATTATATCTATATCTACACATAGAGGTATATTCATTAGGGTCTGAAAAAAATAAAATCGGAAAATACATCTATTTATATTGTAGATATTTCAAATTAAAAATTTAACAATAAAATCAAATCAATGATTTGATTGTAAAATCAACAATTATTCTAACCTCAATCAGGTTATAATTGCAATATATAGGAAAGCATATTGCAGTTAAAAGTTTTTTTCCTGTATTGTGGTATGTTCTTAGCAAAATATGCTATATTAAATTTATATTTAAATATATTTACATATTTTTGTCCACGTAAAAATTAGTGTTGCAAAGTACAATTGAAAGAAAAATTCCATACTACTTAAAAAAACTCAGTTTAAATAAAGCATTTTAAAAGAAAACATTTAATACACTAATTACACAGCATTTTGTCTGTTCATTAAGAAAAAAACAAAAGGTTTTCATTAAAAAATTATTGTCCAAAGTACAGAAATGCCATACTTGCCTCTCCAATTTTAATACCCCAGGACATTTTTTGTTTGCTTACTCCTTTTTCTTTATTTTTAAACGTTTTTTATTGTTTTTCAATTATAGTTGTCCCCATTTTCCCTGCATTATTCTCCCCCACCCTATCCAACCCCCACCTTGCACTTTTAATCCTTCCCTGGTGTCTTTGTCCATGGATCCTTTATACATGTTTCTTGACCTTTCCCCTTTTTTCTCCCATTAAATCAACTTATTTTGAGGAGAGGCAAATTATTATGTATAAAGTTCTTATAAAAATACCAATACATGGAATTTCTTAATATTTATGCCTCATACATCACTGTATATAAATACATATTTACTTTATGTTGTGACACACTTCTGATGATGGAGATGAAATAACATGGTTGTATCAGGCCAAGGATACTACATACCTGCTAGATGTCAAGAATCTTATGTCTGTTCATGTGTATCATCCCCACTTCAAGTCCACCTGGCAGGTCCCACTTATAACAAGAAGATATGAAGCTGAGAGAACATAGCGACAGTTCCCAGGTGACAGGACTAGTAAGTGGTATGCTCTTCCACTGCTACTTTAACCTGGAGCAAATCCCAACAAGAAAGGTCAAGTGGTGACTGAGACTGAGCCCCAGGAAATGAGTAAGATAGGGCCACTTCAGATAGAAAAGGTGAGTGTCTGGAACTTTTTTTGAGTAGAACAGTATATTAGACCTCTTCTATGGTTTTTACATTTGAAGAAATATACCAACAGAAGCATGCACCTTTTAGCATAATAATATAAAATGAAATTTTCAAATGATCAGAGGTAGAACAGGCTACCTTAAAGGGTTTTTGGAATTATTTTAAAGATGAATATATATCAATTAATCTAGCAAACTCCCAAACATTGCCCAACCTTGGTTTCAGCTACAGCATAAGAATGACACTGAGATTTCAGGGTCGATAACAGGATTTATAAAGCTCATGTATCAAATTGATATGGGTCCTATATTAGCATTTGCTGTGCTCTTTGCCAGGTATCTAATGATAAATAAATTATATTAACCCAACCCTCATGGAGGTAAACTAAAGTGAGCTAAATGTTATAATGTATTTAAGAAAGAATTGATTTAAAACAAACAACCAAATAAATATGTAATTGGAAACGTGATTACTGAAATAAAGAAAAATGACACGTCATGATAAAGAAACATACCACTTAGCTTCTCTGAATATATGACATCTAAACTGAGATCTGAGGAATAAAACAATTAAAATAAAAGAACAAAAGGATGAAATAAAACCAGGCAAATGTGAGCGTTTCCCAAATGTAAGCCCCATGATGGGATGAACCACATGATGTTTGATGTGGAGGGAGGAAGGAGGTGGAGAGAGTTGACCCAAAGAGAGAGAGGGTGGTTAGTTCATGAGGCTTTGAGGCCTCAGCCAAGGTTGTAGTCATTAAGTATGCTGAGAAAGCATTGAAGAAAAGTGAAGTGGAGAAAACTGATTGGGATTTGGTTTCTAAAAGATAACTCTCACTGCACTAATGGAGATGATTGTCAGGTTACTGAAAGTAGTTAGACCACTTAGATGTGCTTATGGAAGTCCAGAGAGAGATGGTGGCTATGACTATGACTGGAGAAGGGAGATGAAGAGAAATGAAAAGATCTGAGGGATGGTTGAGGGATGAGTGACCAGGTTGCACATGAGGACAAGAAAGAGGACAATATTGAGGATGACTCCAAGTTGTCAGTCCGGAGCAACAAGATGAAAGGTGTGTCATTAAAAGGGGGAAGGGATACAGGGAGATTAAAAATGATTGCCTTTTGAGATCTCTGTTTGGAAAGAGAGCAGGCACTAAAACTTGGATAAGTTGAATTTGACAAGGTTTGGATTTCAAGTGAAGATGATATAAGGCAGTAGGCTTCAAAATGTGGAATTTAATTTATATATGAGTTGGGATATAATTTTGACATTATTAGTGTATCAATGATAATAATCTCATGGCTGAAGGTAGATTGCATATGGAGAAAAAAGTGTAAAGTGAAAAGATGATCAAGGACTGAGTCTTGCACACCAATACTAGAGGATGCTGTGGTACCATGAAACCAAGTGGAACAGGAGCTTGAGAAAGAGGGTCAGATATATTAATGCTATCCAGAAAAGAAGCAAGTGGGGACTTAAAAAAAACTTTTGAATTTAACAACATAGAAGTTGTTTTGCATTTTCATGGTATTAAACATAATCTTTTATGTGGAATTTTACTTAAGGGCA
Organism: Phyllostomus hastatus; assembly: GCF_019186645.2. NCBI lineage: Eukaryota > Metazoa > Chordata > Mammalia > Chiroptera > Phyllostomidae > Phyllostomus > Phyllostomus hastatus. The sequence goes on from NW_025334028.1 coordinate 36,470,142, forward strand.
CTTTTTTTAGATTTTGAATCTAAATCTGAATTTAGATTTCTATTTTCTAAAAAACTTGAAGATTCAAAATCTAAAAATAATAATTACTTATAATACAAATCTACAGAGGTATAATGGAAAAGAAAAGAAAATGTTCAGGGTATTAATTTAGGGACTATTAATATGGAAGAGGTAAAGTTCCATAAAAGATTACCATGCATTTTTGCCTCAACACACATACAGCAATAGATTTTCGAAGGGGATCCTAAATGTGTCACATTTAATGTCAGGTTGGAAACACATATCACATTGCCTTGTTCTCATTCATTAAATTTCTAGGTATTAGTAATTTAAAATATGTATGATGAAAGATCTTCTTATAAATCTGGGCAAGTCATTGGGTAGATTATTGGTCATAAGAGCTGCTTCTAAAACTGTGCTCCATGGGGCTCTTGTCATGGAACCACCTCAAGTACTTGTGAAAAAAAGTAGGTTTCTAGGCTCTCCATCTGGCCCAATAGAAATCAGATGTTCTCACTGAGCTGAATTCCATCCTCATAATCTATGAAGGATGTGTTGGGCAGTGACCTTCACATGAAGGGTATGGGCAAAGAGGAGGCCATGGGGTTTAGGCAGGACCCTTCCCACCTCACCCCCCACATTGTGAAAGTGAAAAGGGCTTACTTACCCTGCGGTACAAACACCTATACCAAGAGCACTTCGTTACCTCAGCATGTCATTGTCTTTTCTTATTGACTCGTTTTTAGATTGAGGGTGCCACCATTTTTCTGGCTTCTACATCCTTCTCCAGTGTCTGTTCTATGCAAAACTTCCTCTCTAGTTCATCTGTTAATACACACACATACTCTTTCTTTCATGATGTCCTAGATATTTGTCACAATCTCTGATAAACTGATACCTCTCCCAGCATTCTTATAATTTTAAAGTATCACATTAGAGATACTTTCTAAGGGAGAGAATGTAAACCAGTTGAAAGCTTTTTCTCTGTTTATAAATGTTCTTCAAAATGTTTTAATGTATTCACTTTATGCAACAAAAAATTAGCATGGGTGTCTACTTTTCCAGGAACATTGAAATTGCTGTATTAGTCAAAGCCCTTCAAGAAAATAAAACAAATCAGATATATATAGATAAATAGAAAGAAGTTTATTATGAGAGATTGGCTTATGTGATAATGGAGGATGAGAAGTGTTTTGATATACCAGTCTACAAGCTGGAGGCTCAGGAAAGCTGTTGGTGTAGTTCCAGTCCAGACCCCATGGCTTGAGGACCAGGGTGTTGGTGATGTAAGTCCTGAGGCAAGAACAAAAGAAGAACTGTATCCCAGTTCCACTAGTCAGGCAGAAAGACCAAATTCATCCTCCTTCAGCCTTTTTGTTCTATTTAGACCCCCAAAAGATTGAGCTCACCCACATTGAGGAGGGCAGTCTTCTTTACTCATTCTACCAATTTAAATGCTAATCCCTCCTGGAAACAGACACACCCAGAAATATTATTTAGCTAAATATCTGATCACCCCAAAGCTCAGTCAAAGTGACATATAAAATTAACCATCACATCCCCCACAATGTACATGTCAAAGCATGCACAGCAAAGATCAAATAAATAATTGTGGAAAAGGGCAGAAGAATAATTGTGGAAAAGGGCAATGGGTAGCTTCAGAACCTCAGTGAAGGAGAAAAGGCCATCTTATATTCCTGAAATGAATTATTTGAAATGTTCAAAGCTCCTGAAAATGTTATATCTTGTCTGATTTTGATCTATTGCAGATAATGCCATTCATGACATTACACAGTGAATACCCAAATATCTCACTTAATGAAATGCCTTTGGGGGTATGAATTAGGATTATTAAATGACACAGAATCAAAATAATCAAAGAATAAGAGAAGCTAGACTGGGTAAGGTTAGAGGTATTTCCGTTAACCTCACCTATACTTGCTTCATCAACTCTTTTAACAAGGGATCAAAGTTAATATCAAGCACTTGCCATATATCATTGCAATCATTACATTTATATAAGAGCATGATTAAATTGTGTGAGGCAAAGTTATTTTACACTGTGAGTTCAGGAAAATTCAATGATTCTCCTTTCAATATCATTTTAATACCTAAAATTGAAGAAATCACTTTTACATTGTGCTGGATCAAGCAAAAATTCAACTCAGAAATTACAAGTCAAATAATGGTGTTCAGAGCAAGCAGACAAGAAAAGTGGTACCCTACTTTTTACATGTATTACCCTCTGACAACATCACACATTCCATGCTGGGTTAATTTAAGTCTGGCATTCTTAACCTTGGATTCCTGCAGCTCCAATAGATGCACAGCTGATCCAGCTTCAAAGAGTCTCAAACTATATGCAATTTCATGGGGTATTTTCTGGGATTTGCATTTATCACTACAGTCTGCAAGAGTCTCACCCTGGATAAGTTTAAGATCCATTATGGTAAAAATCTGGGGAAAGAAACAGTGGAGAGATATAAAAGTGTGGGAAGGGGTTTTTCTTTTAATCAGCAGCAACTCTTGAGTACCCATGGCATACAGTCAGGGGCACTGAGAAGCAGGAGAGGTAAAGCCAGATCCACCCCAGCATGGAGCTCTCTGCAGAGGGCCATAGTTTCAAAGCATTTTGGTCTATACCTCTCAGAGTAAGAAATACCTTCAATACTGCAGTGTGGTACCACTCAAGTACAACAACTGAAACTGTAATTTCATGAATTAAAATTCAATTTTACCCTGCAAATACACACTATTTACTACTTTGGCTTATTTATTTCCTTTTACAAAAAATGTTGATTGTATCATTTGGGTCTTGGCTTACTGTTTGGATTTGGGCTGACAATTGGATAAACATTATCTCAGAGGATCTCATGACCTGATACTTCTTTCAAACCAGACAGAACAATTGTGTTAGCCTTAAAATGCAAGTCAAACCCTGGCAGAAGTAGGTTGGCACTGAGTGACATGGGACAGCCCACTTAACAGACTAAGCCCAATCCAATCAAAACAAAGAAACAGGCCAGAAGGCCAGGATACATTAGGGCTGCATCTCCCAGTAAAGTAGCACAGTGCAATCCTGGTTCACACTTGTAGCCTCTGGGTTCTGTTAATATCTTACTTGATGAGAATTCCCTGGTTCGCTTCCATCGGCACATCTCACTGCCTAGGCAACCAGTGTGTTCTGTTGTGAAGTAAATATGTATTTACCTAGTCACCTGGGTCCATCAAGGTAACTTAGTTTCCTCTGAGCTGGTATATATTTGTATCTATCCAGGAGATCTTCAAATTGACAAATAGGTTATATATTGATGGTTTAAGGAGGGGGTACTACATTTCAAAGAAGCTAAGTTGTTGTAGATTACAAGACACATATTGATTTTACATTTTTGATGATAAAATATGTGTATATGTGAACTGATGGAGAGAAATTGAGACACAAGAAACTCATTCAACAAAATGGACAGACTACCCTGGTGATCTCAGGTCCACAAAAAATGAATGAGCAGAAGTACTTTACTTCTGAGGTTGAGTCACCCCTCCCCCAGTTCCATTGATGGCACTATACCCAGGAGCCTACCACTTTATCACTTTTTCTGTGGATTTGCACCAGCACCTCCCCACCTTTGGGTGGAGCATGGACATGCCAACTATAGACAGGAAACCAAAACACAAGCTTCCCATTTTCTGAAACACACTGTCTGGTATGCACACTGGACACTTGAACACAGTTTCTAAACCCTTCAGCAAAGCTGTTGTCTTGGAATATTTCCAAGGTAAAAACACACATGTTAACATATTCTTTATTCATTCAGTAAACACATACTGAACACCTACTGAATACAAGGTACTGTAGGCAGCATGGAGAAACAGGCAACTGAAGTTCAAGGACTCCCATCAGTCCCACCCTTTTCCCATGCCTTGCCCTGTGCATCTCGCCATCTGACTGTTCCTGAGCTATACTCTTTTTTAATAAACTGGTGATCTGGTAAGTAAACCACTTCTCTGAGTTCTGTGAAAACACTAGCAAATTAACACAGAGGTTGTTGAAACCTCTGATCTTTATTCCCTCTTCAAATTGCACACTGGAATTGTGTGATAGAACCCCTTTTGCTAGGTGAACTCACTCCTCTAAAGCAGAGGCCTTCAGACGTCAGTTCATGAGCTAAATACTGCCCACACTGTTTCTGTTAAGTAAATAAATAAAGTTTTATTAGAATGTGGACACATTCATTCACTTTCATGTTGCATATTGCTTTCCCATTACAGGGACAGAGTCCAGCGGTTGTAACCAAGACAGGATGTCCCAAAACTGAAAATATTCACTTCAAGGTCTTTAAGGAAAACATTTGCTCCTGCTTTGTGCAGCTGGTTGCCCAAAATAGGTGTGTCCTGTATCTACATTAGATTAGGTGAACCCTTTGCCAATATTTGTTGGTGTATTTCTGATTATCACCATCATTGTGTTGATTCATGACTTTCCAGTAAGAGGAATTCTCCCTCCAGAGTTGTGTTGGGCATTGTTGAGAATACGCAGGTTGTTGTTGTTGCTTATTGGAGTTAGACATTGAAATGTGGCTATTTTGAAAAATGGATTGTAACTATTTTTAAAAATTAGACAAGAAAAACTTTAGGTGTTCTTTTTTTCTTTTACTGTGATTACCAGTTTTCTTGATCATAGACCTGTTAACCAGCCCCTTGGTTATCAGAGAACAAAGAGATACTTCTAGTACTCACATATAAAAGGCTTTAGCCTTATTATAAGCCCTGAAGGCCTTACTGTTTCATACTATAAATTAGACAAAGTTTATGACAGGTATATACATATAAGCCTTCTCATGGGTCTTTGGAGAGGATTTATAATAAAACTGAGATATATTTCCATAGCTCCTAATATGAGCTAGGTTATTCTAACATTGCAGGAACCTGGAAGTTCCTATCTTTGAGGACTCTTGGGCTATTTCACCTCACCTCCAGTGGTGACTTCAAAAGTGTTGCTACACTGAGTTCTGCATCCTTTTTCCTTCATCTCCCTCAAGGCAACCCTGACAACAGATTCACTGTATTGAGTGTAGTCTGTGGGTAGGCTGTGAAAGGGGGGTGCAGGAGAATCTGAGTGATGAATACAGGGCTCCAAACTACATGCTGGGTGCTTTTCATGGTTTTATTTTTGTTCTGTTTTGTTTCTGCTGACTTTACCTTTCTGGTGCTTAATACAGATTAATACATCATAAAGCTCTCTTAATTATGAATCTTTCATTCCTCTATTTCTCACACTGTGAGGTGCATTATTTTCTATGTAGTCTTATGGAGATATCTACTCAGTGATCCTCACCATTTATCCAGAAATAAACATCAGGGAGAAATAGCAGTAGGTCTTGAATGCAGGCATCTGGACCATGATGATGACCTGCTGTTACTGGCTCCCTAATCCTAAAGAAAGCAGGTGGAAAGAGAGGTGACTAAACAAATAATCTGGTGGCAGATAGGGCTAACATCTAGCCAGTTCTCATCTGTTGGTCTTTTCTGGTGTTTTTCACGGTCTTTGCTGATATTTCATTGCCTCTGCCATCATGGAAGTTATATGGCTTTATATTACTCTAAGATGATGTTGTCTAACTTTTCAATGAGTAGTCTAAAGGCAATGCGAATTAAATGAGAATTACAAATACACATGTTCTCAGATTGAGGGAAAGAGGACATTCTTATTATAATGATGTATTAGGTAAGAGGGGTGTCACAGAATTAGATGGAGAAAATCACGACGTGTGTCTGTATTTTTATCCATTCTGCAAAAATTAGGTTCATATTGTTACAATACGTAGGTATACCTCACATCACATACCATCCACAAGATTAACCTCCATTAGTAATCTATGTTCTTTACCTGTTATAAAATAGTGGGTATGCAATTTTCTTTTAGTCCTAATGCAAGGTGGCTAGAGAATGACTTCTTAGATAGAAACAGACTGCTCTGCAAGTTGGCAGAAAATGTCACCATTGCAGACCTAAATTAGGGTACATACATTTGTATTGGTTAGAACGGTTTGTGCAGGCAGTTGTATTCCATAAATACCATATTAACTGCTATAGATTATGTCACTGATAATTATTGTTATTTTATACAAATAGATTAAAAATCTATTGGACTGAAAAATCAAAAATCACTAGACTCAAGATATAAAAATACATAAACTTAAAGCCTCAGAAACCTGTGTTGGACAGAGGAAGGTTTTGTGGGAAAAGCCTATTTAATGCTTGGAGTTGTGTGTAGTATTAAATTACCTTGAAGACTTATTTGGCCATAAGTAGAATAATAGAATCAAGTTCTAATTTTAAAATTTAATTAATTAATTAATTAATTTTAGTGCTTGTATCAGTCTGAGCTCTTTAGGTTCTAATAGAAAAAATATATGCATATTGTCAGAGTATGAGCTAGAGAATCTTGAGTGAATCTTTCTGTAAGTACCTGTGTCCTGTATTTTCATAGAAAGCACTGCTTTAACCAGTGGTATTTTTAGATGCTTTTGTACTAATGTTCAATTGTGCATTATGTGATATTTAATGGATACGTATTGGTAACGAAATGCTTTCTGCTGCATGGTTTTTAATGCAGAGTGTGTTATTTGAAATGCATTCCAAATGTATTCAGACAGTGATTATCAAGTATTGTGAAGGCCCATTATAAAATGCTTTTCTCTGTTATACATTCAGTTTTTGTCCAAGTGAGACCATGCCTCTTGTCTATTTAGTGATATAGAACAGAAATCCCTCTTTAGATAATGTAACTGCCACCTTTATAATCCATGGGTTATGATTATAAACAAAATATAATTCTTAAAAAATTTCTGGAATTTAACATTAGCTAGTTGAGTATAAACTTTTAACTAGGGTGTCAGAATTATTTATCACAGTTCCTACCACTAAACATTATGTTTGTGTATCAATTAGTATTGTAGCTATTACAATGTTAAGGCTTAAGAAATGCTTTAAAACCAATGTATTAATAAAAATAGAGACACTCTCTTTAATTAAAGGGTTTTAAACAGCAGAACCTTGCATCTTGGAATCCCTAATTTGCAATTGTCGTTATCTTCAAAGTTTGTCATATTGTGCTGCATAATTGATTTGTTTCCTTTAAAACTTACCACTTCATTCTTTAGCCTTTATATTAGGTGGTTTGAATTAATTTTATGCCTATGCCTACAAACTTTGAGGCTCTGGTTTCTTTCATATCCAGTCATGTCACATCTGTCATGTCAATTAGCTTCCAGGTGCCTCTACTACAAGAGCCAAATATTTCTACTGAACCTAGTTTTGAGGTTTGGGTTGTACACTTGGTGTTGAGTCCCATAGGTTATGCTCTGGTTTCCTAGAACAACATCTGTTTTGAGCTTTCAGCCAAAAAGGGAAAAAAAACATAAAAAAGTATAAGTGTAATTCTTGGAGATACATCCATGTACATGTGTGGATAAAAAGTGCCAATTTTTTTGTTGTTGCTTTAGGAGATAACAAAAGGATCCCCCATCACTTTTAACACATTCAGCAAAAGGAAAATAGTTCCTCAGTATATAGGATTTTTGCTTAGATTATCCAAATCATTTCACTACTAAATGAAGAGGCTGATTATAGACTTCCACCTTGACAATTTTAAAGAGATTAGTATCTTTATATTCTAACAGTCTGAATTTGTAACTTTGTGACCAAAATGCAACAGCAGAAGAGAAACAAATGCATGATAGTATGAAGAAGAGGTTTAGGACTAGGCCCTGTGAAACAGAGAGACTGAAGCCAGCTGACCCACAGTGAAGTAACAATTGCATAACACATGCCTTAGAAAAAGTGGGAAAGAGATTATAGTGAAATAAGTTATTGCTCCTGTTATCTTTATATAGTTAGTACTATGTTAAAGTATACTACAGATAGTGTTATTATCTCCTAAACTTCACGAATATAAATGTATTTCAATTTATTTTTAAAGGGTAACTTGCTGTGTTATCACAATGCTAAAATTTAAGTGCCATTGAAATGAAATTTAGGTCTCTGTACACACACACCACACAAACACACCAGTGCACACATGTCTTCTTGGAGTAAGAGTTTGAAAGTCAAAACATACTCTCAAAATCCTGAGGTCAAACATCAATTCTGGGGTTAGAACATACTCTAACAATTGTGTACTACATATTGAAACAGGCTACATTTCAGGGGTGTGGAAGAAGGACCAAAAATATTGATATTTGAAAGATCAGTTTATGGCAGCCAAAACCTTGGAGTGGAAAGACCAGAATGCCTTAGTATTTCTTTTTTGCCTACAAAAAGCTCTAGACATGAGAAAGAGCAGTGGAAATCTTCCCGGGTGCTGTGAAGGGGGGTATCTTGTTCTTGTTAGGGCATAAAAAAAATATGTCCACCCTTTTTTTCTCCTTCTCTGTTCCATCAACATCATTAAATGCATGCTCTCTGTTTTAGTCATTTTGAGTCAGTCACTAACTCAACTGTCTTTTGTACTCTGGCAAAGATAATGTATCTGGGTTTCCTTAGCGATATTCCAAACACATTTTTTTTCTGTCCTCACATACAAAGCGCGTAGTTTGGGTGGAATTCCCGTTGTGTGGGAGGCCAGCTGAGCTCCATTCACACACTCACACTCCCAGATGTGGCCCCAGGGGTTTAATGCTATCTTGGTTTCAACAGCCAGACATTTGTTGCATAAGGCTGCTCTCCAACGTCCTTGTCCACAACCACAGTGGGCCTTTGTGCATTTACTTATTTGTTTGCTTGATGTGCTTCAACCTATTTTTAAAAAATCTTCCTTTGAGTAAGTTAAAACAGTGAAAAAAATGTTTTGCCTCCAGAAAAAGGGAGACAAAGTGCCCAATGATTACTTTAATTGCATAACTGAGGTCCAGCAGGAGTTGAGGGAGACAGGTGGAAGAGAAAGAAAGGAATGAAAATAAATTGCATCCACAATTCTCAGATATAATGCCCCAATATTAAAAAATCAAGAAATCAGCCTGGAAATTTGAACTACAGGATTGTTACTTCTGTTGTTACAATTAAATTTTGCCCCCATAGATTAATTTTTCAAAATCGATCAGTGAAACAGAACTGAACTCCCTGAAAAGGTAGGCTTTCAAATGTGCACAGGAGATGAGACACAATAATGTTTCTATTTTTTTCTGACTAAGAACAGTCACTGTGTGATAATTTCAGAGGGACATCCGTGACATTTACTTTTGTCAACAGGACATTGAACATGAAAAAAACATACACAGTCACTTCCCACCAGGATGTGACATTCTGGATGAAGCCTGAATGTGGGCACAACTGGAAGATGACTATTTCAGACAAGAATTCTTTCCTCTGTTCCATGATTTAAATCAATTTGGGTGTCCAAGAGAGTGTTAAAGAGAGGATCTGCTGTTAACAGTTCAACTGTCCCTTAGAGTGGTGGGGTGAGGATGAGGGTGAAGAGGGACATAAGGAACAATTGCTGAGCTAAGAAGCCATCAGTATTCTAGGTTGATTTAACCAAATGCCTAAGGGGATATAGAGTTCTCAAATATGCTAGTGCTTAAAAATAAATGATACAAATGTTACTCATTCTACAAATGAGGGAAAGACATCACTCACAGGAAGTGATTACAATTCCTTATCTTCTAGGCCCTGTCACTAAGGAAACACTGACTAAGCGGGTGAAAGAAGGAAGGCCCTGCAGGGATGAGGCTGGTTAGTCAGGAAAGCAATCACATTTACAAAGCAGACAGTCTTTAAGATGTAGAAAACATGTCTTGTCTATAGGCATGAGTTTTCTTCATTTGCATTCAACTAAATATCACTCACCCTTATTTTTTGAATAAGAAATTGAGAGCTACAGTGCGGCAGGAACAAAGATTCAAATGCAGGCATTAGTCAAGCTTTATTGTTCTTCTGCTAAACTAGAACTATTCTACTTAAACACACAGGTCTCTAAACTTGCAAGAATCATTGAAATGTAAACTAGTCACTATTGCATAATGTGCAATGCAATATAGGTTAGTATGTACACACTAGTGGTATGCATGATGCAATTTTATTTATCACTTTTTAATCAGAAAGGAGATACTAAATTGTGTTTGACTTCCCCCAAATTTTTCCCAAGTGGGAATAATTAACTCAGAAGATATATGTCTCTCAGAGCTAAAATGCTGCAAGGATGTCCTAATGCGAACGAATGTCTCATATTTTTATAAGCTGTTTTATTTTTCTAATAATCTCAGGAATCACATATTTCCTAGAGATGGGTAGTCTTAATTTACATGGAAAACCCATAGTTCTATGTGGGTTGTCTCTCATACTTGGTGAGGCACTGAGAAAACAAGGGAAACAAAGCTTGTTTACAGCTCCAGTGATAATATAACTGATTAAATGTTAGGTTAGCTGTCAGAACATAAACTTTCCCATAGGATCCCAGGAATGAAAACACATCCTGATTAGTAATCCTCACCAAGTTTGGAAGGTTAGAGGTGATTCAGTCTCCACGAATGTGCTCTGGTCTTATTTTAAGAAGGGCCTCTGAGTCATGTGGAGTTGTGTCAAAGTATGTGTTATGTTATGTTATTTTAAAAAGGCAGCTTGGAGGGAGGAAATTGAACCATCTTTTTTTAAAAAAAAAAACAAAAAACCTCTGCCCTTTAATGGAAGAAAAGGGCAAGCCATTTCCCACACATCTCACTTACGCTGTGTAATGAAGGCTATGATGTATTTTTACCGTAGATATATTCTCAGTGTGGTTTAGTATAATCTTACCTAAAGTATTTTAAGTTTGCAACTTGATCTGTTCTTTCTTATATTTATTGTTAGGTGTGGTTCAACACACTGTTTATAATTAAATAAAATTAGCCATTGATCTATTATTATCCTCAGTGTTTACCCATTTGAAGTGGTAGCTATACAGATACATGCACTATTTTATCAATATAAGATGCAATTTTACATGAACCTCAGTTTTTTCAACTCAGAATATCAGAATAGACCCAATCTTCTCTATCTTGCCGAGTTGTAATAACATAATTGAAAGTTCTTAGAAAAGTCACAAAAAAGTTTAGCTTGGTAGGTCAGACAGCACCTAGGTCATGATGGGCTGCTGGGTTGTCTGGTAGCTATATGGCTCAGAATCAGAAAGGCAGTGCCTGCTATAGCCCAGAGAGGTGAACAGCATGCCTCAGAGGATGAGCAGTCTTACATGGCAAATCCACTCTTAACACACCAATCTTTCTATGCCTTTGAATGAGCTTCTCTGCAGTACAAGGAGTTGTTCCTGACATTCCTACTTCATATAGTTTGGCCACCTTTGGGTCCATGATTTAGTCAATCTGTCAAGCAAATTGTCAGAGCCACTCCTAGCCCCTCAACTAAATATTAAGTCAGTCAGTCACCCTCGGTAGATTCAGAATGATCTAATCTTCTGTTCTTCCCATTTTAATCCCACACCCTTAAGATTCATTGCCATTCTTATTCCCCAGGTCGCTTTTGGGATCAATGAGCTGATTATGCAACTCTTTGGTGGTTATCACATCCCATCAAAAATTTGGGACATGAATCTACTCTTAGGACTATAAGGAGAAGTGATGGGAGTAGGTCTTAATGAGGATTAGTAGGCAAGTTGCTGGAGTAGGGGCATTAGATGTTTATCATGAGAAGGAGGACAAACTTCCTCATGAAAGGGTGAGGTCTGCCTTTACTGGCCAAGATAGCCAAGAGGGCTACCAAAATTAAGGGCTCATGATCCCTCACTTCATCAGAATTTGCTGACACAAACCTATGCCAAACTTCCAAATCCCCTTTTATTCAACAAATTTCTTTCCAATTTTAATAAAAAAGGACCTTGTGGATTTGGGGATTCAATTTGGGCTGAAATTTATCTACCTGCAAGATCAGAATTTTGGTTTAATTTTCAGAAATCTTGGTCCTCTGAGTACTGGAGATGAGATTTCTTCCAGGGACATATGGTATTTGTCTTTCAGGGACAATCTAGAATATTTTAGGTTTCTTATGTAGACTTTAATGTGGGAATTTAAAGCCCTGAACTCATCATTTTCTTTTCCTAAATTAGCATATTTACAAGTACCCAGCCAATCTAATTATACTCCTGTTTTCACCAAAATTTAAAAATCAGTAAATACTTGGCCACCCCAAATTTGTCCTCACTTAATTGCAGGTATGGAAAGGTGATAACTAGAGTAGCTCCCTTGCCACTACATGCTAGATACTCCTCTGCCACTGGAAATAGGCTCTTCAGTGCCTTAAAGTCTAATCAGATCAGAACACCAATTCCAGAAAATCCAGAACAACTCAGGAGCTCATCCTAAAGAGTCTGTCCCTCTGGAATCACTCTCAGTGCAAAAGTCTGCACCAGTCAGCTTTAAACCAGAGAAGGTGACAGCTCGGTAGGTTTGTGTTTGGATATTTGACCTCATGCAATACTGGGAACTCCAAGTCTACAGAGTGGGAGGGAAAATGGCTGTTGGTTGGATGAAATAAACTGAAGCCCACAAAGACAGACAGAAACTATATCCCCCTTGTCACCCCTGGCCTTGGGCATGGTTATTTTGGGCATCTGCAATGGAATCTATCTGGATTGTTGATGAACTGTCTGAAGACCATCTCCTAAGGTTTTCTCATTGTTTCAGTAAAACTGCTGAATTGCTATTTTCAAGTCATCTAGAAGCATTCTTAAAAAGCAGCATGTAGTTATTAAGTTTAAGTTTCTCTTCAACAAAGGTTTTTCAGAATCTTTTTTTACTATATCATCTTCAGCAGTACAATATTTGTAAAATGATATATTTCACGTGCAGGCTTGGTTTGGCCTCACATATAAGAATGTCTACTGACCTTCTACAATAAGATTTCACTGTTGGATGCATAGTTGAAGTATTTTTGTCTGTTTCCTGTTCTAATTTCAAGAGCATTCACCCAAGTGATGAGTAGTAACCTAAAATGATGTAGTCAATCAGTGGACTGCCATAGTTTGAATTGGGTTGTCAGTTCTTTCCTGGTCTGTGGTTCGGAGAGCATTGAAATAATGAAATTGAGGATGAAGAAAATGAAGGTGGGACCTCTCAAGTCATAGCCTGTGGCATGGGAGGAGAAAACACCTGGGAAGGAAGAAGCCCAGCCAAGATCCTTAGGTTACTCTGGGCTCTCTTCTGCTGGTCTTGTTTTAAGGTTGAACGGTCTTGTTTTAAGGTTGGCTTGTGAACAGTCTAGGATCAACTCTTTAAGTTTTGTTAAAGATGCAGAGTTGCTTACTGATGATTTTCACATTGATACAACAGGATTAGGGTCACTTCCCACTGCCATCATTTTGATTAAGGGAGGGGATTTAAAAATCTTCTCTAAGAAGACATGAATTTCATACAGATTTATGGAACAGACTTTTAGTTGACAGAAATTTTGCAAGGAACTGAGACACAAAACAGACCTTCTCCAGGGGAAGATTATACCAAGCCTTAGAATGTTTATTTAGGGAAAGGCAAAAAAGCATAGAGTCTCAAACTAATTGCTTAGAAAACAATGTTTTGGTGTGGGGAAGTGTTAGGGTCAAACATTTTTGGCATCCAGCCTCTTTGCAGCATGTGATTGAAATTTCTCTCTATTATATTCATCAGCTTCCCTCACTAGGATCCACCTTATTAACATTTAAGTGTTCTTAGGTCTTCCCCATTTTAGTGAGGTACCAAGGTCACCTGCATCACATTCAGATATACCAATCATGGAAGATCATGTATTGATTTAAAACAGATCCAAACCTCCCCTTAATACCTAATCTGTAAAGTTAGAATGACTCTACATTTAAAGTTACTTCAAGAATCATGACCTTAACTCAGCAAGGCAGTCTCTCAAGTTTCCTTTAGGATCCTAGGCAGGAGGAAGAGAGATCTGGATCTGTGCTCTCAGCTTCTCATGTTGGTTTTTGGCTGCCTACATCTCCATGAAAACCTTCCTTGTTCTCAACAGTTCTGGGTACCACAATAGCATGGGATTCTGGTTCTCCAACTGGTGAATCTCATCACTTGGTGGTTTGCCTGGACTGTTAATCCTGCTGTGGCCATCATGCTCACTCTGTGCACCCTGAAGTCTAGATCTTTCTCTCACTGGGTCTTTAGCCCTCTCCATAGACCTTGGTCTTTTTCCCAAAGTATCTCCTGGCAAACTTGTGGCTGTGTATGAAGCTCCCTTCTTCTCCGTCACTCCTTTGAGCAAAGGAGAACTTCTGCATCACTACCATGTTGTAGAGGATACCAGGATGTCTCAGGGAAGGTCACTAAGGCTTTCTCAGTGACACTTTGTTCACAGAAACTTTACAAATGGTGAGCAGAAATCCTGTGAATCAGTCTTCCCTCCCAGTCCCAAAGGGATAGCTAAGTGAATGTCCCTTTCCTTTAGGCTTTCCCTCAACATGCTTCCCCTTACAGGGCAAGCTGGAGGACACATATGTGTCTTCATCTCCTTATCTTTCACTTGTCCAAAACAGTTGACTTCAGTTCCTCCTTCCTACCCAAGTCTTCCTCCAGTTCTTATCTTCTTCCTTCCCCAGGGGCATCTGTTTTTACCCTTTCTTAGGACTGTAATAATTAAACAGCTACCAAAGAACATGTTTTATTAGAATATATAAGAAAACATATTAACTGAATATTTTAAAAATATAGCCTATTCTGTCATTTGAAAAAAACAACAGACAACAGAATCGCTCCTAACCTACTGATTGATGTTTCTCTACCCCAGGCAAATTTCTCATAAATGCTGACTGCATGTCTCCATTTTCTTACCACCTTCTCAATTTTTAACTCACTTCAGCCTGATTTCCTTTCCCATTATTCCACTGATTTTTATGCTGTCTAAGGCCACCAAGATCCCCATGCCAGCAAGTCCAATGATGACTTTTACGCTTCTTACTTGACTGCTGAAGAGTGTGTATCACTACTGATCACTCCTCATTTTGTGGAACTCTTGCTTCCTTGGTTTCAAATAAACAGCTTACTCTAACATTTTTCTGACCTTGTCTTTCAATCTGTTTCATCTCATCTCTGAGCATAGATAGGTTGTACTGTTGTTATGTAAGATTAAGTCACTGTTCTCATCCTAGGCTCTTTTTCTACTCACTCACACAATTTCAATGGTCAAGTGATCATCAATGACTCTAGTGTAAGCCCTGGCTGGCGTAGCTCAGTGGATTGAGCGCGGGCTGGGAACTAAAGTGTCCCAGGTTCAATTCCCAGCCAGGGTACATTCCTGGGTTGCAGGCCATAACCCCCAGCAACCGCACATTGATTAAAAAAAAAAAAAGACTCTAGTGTATAAAAATAACCCAAACAGCTCCCCTGAGACTAGGGAATATACAGCCTCCTGCATACCTGCAGTTTCTTCCTGATGTTTCACCCTGAATCACTTCTGATCTCTGTTATCATCTTGGACCATATCTCTTACCCTAAATACCCTAACAGCTATTAACTGTTGTCTTTGCATCATTCTAATGGTCCTTTAATGACTTCTCTATGCTGTAGCCAGGTTTTTTTATTTTTCAGGATAAAAACTGTTATTATATGACCATAATTCTAAAATCTCTCTTTTTTTTCTTTCTTTTTAAAAACCAAGAGCTAATTATGGTATAAGTCTCTCCATGGTATGATTTTTGTCTTTTTTTCTCTCTGTCATAATTATATAGTTTATTATATCTTGAAAAGCCATATATCCAAAATGTTTTTATTTCTCCATTCACATATTTTTATATGTTTACATATGAACAGTGTAAAATTTAACTTACAAAAAAATAATAGAACATCTTTTGTCATCTAACCACTAGAGTATTTGATAAAAACTAGTTATCATAATTGCACATTAAAATGTTTCTTTAATATTTTTTCCTAATTTTAATTTATTTTGTCTTTGATTTAATCTTTATTGTATTTTTTGCATTACCATTTTGTCCTTTTGTAACCCCCCACCCCCAGCCATCACCATGGGACCTTGTCCATGGGAACTTTATCCTTTTTGCTCAATCCCTCCACCCCTTAACCTCCCCCCCCATCCCCAGTTATCATCCTGCTCTCCATCTATGAGTCTGTCCCCATTTTCCTCATTAGTTCAGTTTGTTCATTAGTTTCCACATTTGAGTGAAATTGTATGGATTTTTTGTCTTATATGGTTATATCCTTCCTTTCTGTGTTTTACATACATGGGCTTTTTGTTGTTGTTTTTCCTTCATAGAACCAGTTTTCATCCTATCAAAGACTTTTGTACATCAGATCCCTCTGTCACATCCCACTCTCAAACCCACCAAAGTCCTTGTATCATCCTTCAGACTTGAGCTCAAATACAAGTTCCTCATGCCAGCTACCCTCTTGCCCAATTCAGTCACTTGTCATCTTCGAGCTGTTTCATGGGATTAAGTACAGCTCAGTCTAATTGTTCTCCCATTAGTGCAGAGGTTCGCCCAAGTCAGCATGCCTACAGTCTGCTGGAGAGCTGGGTTAAACACAGACTGTTGGGTCTTATCCTGAGGTAAGACTGTAAGTAGACTCATAGAGCACTTGTCTTTTTGCGACTGGCTTATTTCACCTATCATAGTATCATCAAAGTTTACTCATGTAATAGCATATGTCATAATGTTCTTCTTTTTGGAGGTTGAATAATATTTCATTATGTGTATATGTACCACATTTTGTTTATCAATTCATCTGTCAGTGGTTGCTTCCACATTTTGGCTATTGTGCATAACGCTGCTATGAGCATGGGTGTACGAATATCTCTTTGTGTCCTTTCTTTTAATTCTTTTGAGGACATAACAGAAATAGAATTTCTGGAGCGCATGGTGGTTCTATTTTTTAACTTTCTGACAAAACACCATCCTGTTTTCTACAGTGGTATACCATTTTTTTATTCCCAGTAACAGTGCACAAGGATTCCAATTTCTGTACATCCTTGTCAACATTTATTATTATTATTTTTGATAGTAGCCATCATAATGGTAGTGAGGTGGTATCTCATTGTGTTTTATTATTTGCATTTCCCTTGTAATTAATGATGTTAAGCAACTTTTCATATGTTTGTTGACCATTTGCATATCTTTGAAGCAATGTCTTTTTAAGTCCTTTAACCATTTTTTAAAAATCAGGGTTTTTGTTGTTTATGTTGAATTTTCTGTGATATTTAAAAGTACTAATAGTAAAAATTAATTTCATGGGCATTGTCTTTGCTCAGCAACTAATTACTTTTTAAGTTGTATATACCATTACTTATGTGTCTTATCTTTGAAAGTACTGAGAAAAGAATGTCAAATATTTATCTTGATTCTTTCATTTTAGCTCAAAAGTTTCAACAGTTTTTCTTCTATGGTATATGATAGAAGTGGAGGTGGAGGTAATGGTAGAGTACTCTTTTGTTCTATTCCATATGCACAAACCCCAGATAATCATTTTAGGTTCTTTCATTCTGCTTAAAATATTCCCCGTACTTCCATGTACAGTAGAGGTGCAAAAAAGAGGGGGTTATTTTGGATGGTGGAAGCATGCACAGTGATATGCTCAGTAGAGGAGATTCTCCTGTCTCATCACATGGACTCCTCACTCTTCCTAGTGATAGCTGCCTAGTTAACTAGGACTCCCAGATTCCCCTGAGCCTGTAATTACATTCTTCTCAGTAGAATATGCGCATCCATGATATGTTCAACTGGAACCTAACAGGATCTCTCTTTTCTTTTGGCTGGATGTATATTGAAAGGATTAGAGCATGTTGGGAAGATATGTATTGAGCATAGCATGCTGCCAGGCTTGCCTGGTTGTGGACATGAGCCCTTTCTACCCAACCTCAACTGTCCCTGGAGAAAGAAACCTCTGACCAGTATGAACAACCGTTGCATGTGGAGGTCACTTTGTCACTGCCAATTGTCCTCTGCTCTACTTCTATAAGCATCTTTGCTTTTCATTTTACACTTTCTTAAGTCATTTATTTTCAGACTTACTTATAGAACTGGGTAAGGCTCCCTGAGAGGTATAGACCAAAACATGATAGAAACATTTCTTGTCTTTGGAGAATGTATATGTTATATTTTTGTTGAGAAAAACAAAATCATGTGCACAAGAAACACATAAGTCGTAGAGTATATAACTGTCTATTTGAATAGTACTGGCAGGATTCTAGAATTCTAAATGAAAACATAATCAGAATCTTCTAGAATGTCAGAGCATATTGGAGAAGGGATCAATAGAAACTGGAGTGGCCTTGTGCAGTTTCCAGGAGGAGGGGCCTTGAGTCAAAACTTATCAGTCATTAACTGTATGTTCCCCAGGGGTGGGGAACCCAACCCACAGTTGGATCAGGTGAGGAAATGATCTCTCACCATCATCAAATGAAATTTCTCTCCTCTCTTTCTCCCAGGAAGAGAGAAGAATTTCTAGACAACACACTGGGTGCCAATCCCTGAACTCCAAACTCAGAAGGTTATATATGAAACTTTATAACAGCAACACATTCATGATGGCCCCTCTAGGGTTTGCCTATGCTTCTGCTTAGACACTTCTTACATTGATCTGGCCAGCTGCTCCCTGTGCTTCAGCTTGAATGCTGCTTCCATGAAGCCTGGCTGGTGAACCTAGGACAGTGCCCCTCACATAGGAGCACCTGCCTTCTCTCTGTGGCACTTGTAGTGTGAGGTTCTAGTCCCCACTTAACTGAAGAAATCTTTAATGGACTTACATCATCTTTTGTCGAAAGAACCATTCCCATGCTTAGGATAATGTCTGGAAGAAAAGTGAGTTCAATAAGAGTATTTTAAATACACACACACACATAAAAATATATATATTATATATATTTTAAATATAAACATATATTTTATATATACATATATAAAATAATGTCTGGAAGAAAAGTGAGCTCAACAAAAGTATTTTAAATAATCAGTGCTTTTTGGACAAGATCAAAATTGGGACTGAATCATACTGAAATCTGTCATGTGGTAGATGGCACTGAGTGTCTTCTCAGAAAGGTAGACGTTTTTCAAATTGGAAGTTGTTCTATTAGCAATATGTGGTCACATGAAAGTTTGCTAAATTCTTCCATCCTCTTCTGGGAGCTTAAAATAATAAATGAGTTCACAGCGGTGGAATAGTTTCAAGCACTAGAAGGCCAAGATTAAACGGCTTCTTATTTCCCCCTGAGAAGGAGTCATTTATCTCTAGTGGAACTATCAGAGTCCTAGATAAAAATAAAAATGTGCATTTTTAAAATAGGGTTCACTTTTGAACTACTCTTCCAAAATGAGTCATGCAGTTTGGCCTTTTTATTTGAACTATTCTGGTGCCATTTTCCCCAGGCAGATATGAAGTATGTTAGAACCGGCCCCTCCGTTGTTGGATTTAGGAATGTGGAGAGATCTTTCAAACTTGTTACCACTCAGATTCATCTGCTCTCTATTGAACAGGTGAATAGTTAGCCTGCATTTACTGTGCAAATGCAGGGAGAATTCACAGACTTAAGAATCCAATTGACCATTTCTTTGGGCTCAGCATGACTTATTAAAAAGTGAAAAAAGAAGGTAGGAAATATTTTTCCTGTGCAAGATAATCCCTTGTCATTAGGGGTATCACCAATACCTGTTGTTCTCAAATGGGGTGATTTTGCCTGATACACAGGATATACTGGCCATGTCTAG
This sequence comes from Phyllostomus hastatus, assembly GCF_019186645.2. Classification (NCBI taxonomy): domain Eukaryota; kingdom Metazoa; phylum Chordata; class Mammalia; order Chiroptera; family Phyllostomidae; genus Phyllostomus; species Phyllostomus hastatus. Next base: position 36,489,838 of record NW_025334028.1, read on the forward strand.
AGGCATTTTCAATGTTACACATGGTAGAATGCTATTGTATCTAATAGGTAGTGGCCAAAGGTATTGCTAATCATGCTACAGTGCTCAGGACAGCCCCCCTTGATGAAGCATCATCAGACCCAGAGAGATCAATAGGAAAGAGGCTAAGGAACTATTCTGTATGAGAACTAGTTCCTTGTATCCTGGCTAAGCAAGGGAAGAATCTTGGTCACATGCCTTTTGCTTGGTTCAGGCCCACATCCTTGCAGTAAAGACCCTCCCCAACATGGATTCCACCCACATAGGGAACAAAGACCTATAACTCCCAGGTGGGTCCTCTGTGATAGATTCGTGTCCCTTCTTGGGTCTGATGATTCTCAAGATGGCAAATCCACCAGTAACCTTGGAGAGCCTCACATGTGGGGGAAAGAAACGCTAAGAGAAGCTGGGCCCCCACAGGTGTGATTTTGGCAGCCAGTCACAGTCACGTCTCTGTGATTCATTTCACCCAGCTTTAGGATAAAAACAGTGACTACAGTGGAGGAATATTTGTCTGCAGTTGAATCTGGGGCTGTGCTTCTGGAATGACTCACTGTACTGGTACAGTTGAAGGTATTGCTGGGGACTTAAATTCTCCTCTGTCAGTGGCTGTAGAAGCCTAAGGGGAACACATCCAGTAGTTTGTATCTGAAGGCCTGCTGACTGTGTCTGCCTCAGTGTGTGCTGCTGCCATTAGGCGTGCCTTCGCGATGTAAGGACACAAGCAAACCCTAAGCAGGGAGATATTCCTCTTGGCAAGGGGGCCTTAGCTTGGTCCAACAATAAGGGATGTTCCGGTCAGAAATTATTTCATCTCCAGCTTCTTCACTTATTGTACTTGGCAGAAGATCATGGTTAAGTCACTCAGACTTTCTTTTCTTTTGTTTCAGTAACTAAAAAAGAGAACCATTTGTTTTTTCCCAGCTGAACTTACTGTCACTGTTTAAAGGCACAGGGATTGAAAGTTGTCGTTGCAAGTTTTAATAGCATGAGTGACGGCATAACAAAGTAACATAGGACAAGCATGTCCACAACCCTACCCCGTCGCTGGGACAGCAACAGCGTGAGAGCTTAGGATCCACACAAGTGAGAATATAAATTAGGTTGGAACTTTATAAGCAAGCTTAAACATATGTGGGAATGATAATATGTAAACAGTCCAATTTCCTTTTTTATTATTAATAGACTTTATTTTTAGAGCCATGTTAGGTTTACAGAAAAATTGAGTAGATAGTAACAAGAGTTGCCATAAGCCCTGTTTTTTTCCGGCCTCAGTTTTGGTGAACTGGTTACATTGGATAAGCCAATATGATTGGTGATATATTGTTATGAACAGAAGTGCATAATCTTTGTTTTGTGTAGTTTTACACGTTTTTACAAATGTATCCACCTTTATGGTATCACACAGAGTAGTGCCACTGCTCTAAAGCTCTCCTATGCTTACCTGCTTTTCCTTCCCACCCCCACCCCCACCCCCAGGGCACCCACTGATCTTGTTGTCATGTTATATTTTGTTATAGTTTTGCCTTCCATTTTCTTTCCAATTAGAACCAAACTGGTCATTCCCTTCAGTGACAGCTCTTGTTCCCCATGCCCTTCTTTCTTCAGCTGCTCTCAGTCATGCTCTCTCCTCTCTGCTTATATATGAAGATTAATAGCCAGTCTCCTTGCTTCCATCATGTAGTCTTCTGTTGTAAATATAGTTATCATATTGAATCAAAATGTTATCATGTTTCTTTCCTACTCAGTGATCTTCATTTTCACTTTTGCCCACAAAAAAAGCTAAAGACTTTACAGTGACAAAAGAGACATACAATATCACATTTCTACAAATTTTCAATTTATGTTTTCCTTCCCAGAGCCTGCATTCTCAAACCCCATACTCTTCTCCTACAGATGATCTATACTTCACTTACATAAGAAAATTAAAATTCCTCAGATTAAATCATCTTCATCTACATGAAATTAGTATTTCCTGCTCCCTGGCTCAATTCCTGGTTAGTATGTGAGTAATACTGCTGCTGTAATAAATGGACACCAATATTTCAGATCTAAATACAAATGAAGTTCCTTTCTTCCTTATTCCTGGTGTCACAAAGCCATCTTCCCTGTGTGATTCGGGGACAGTTTGTTTCATCTTCTGCCTCTGCCTTATCTGTCACCATGTTGTTGGTGAAATTGATAAAGAAACACAGAAAGACAAACCCACTTCTGTAAAACTGTGGTCCAGTGACACCTCTCATGCTGCTGCCTATTACCTTGGTTAGAACTCAGTCAGAGGGCCAGCTCACCCTTGAAGGAAAGCCAGGAGATGTGATGGAGTCATATGTCCTAAAAAGGCAGAAAACCCAGTTTTTTGTCCTAGCAGCCTCAGTGAATATGGAACACTCTAAGTCTATAAAAACAGAGAAAACAGAGACTATATAGATCTGTTGGATCAGAAGCTGAGTGGAGCAGTGGATAAAGACTCTGGAGATGAAGTGGGAGAGCCTAAGTGTACACTGACCTTGGCTGACAACATGACTGTAGAGTGCACTGACTGTGTATTCTCCCTGAGGACATGGGGATTGGGGTACTGGAAGAGTCATGCTCCTTTTATTGACCTGGATGATAGCTGTACAGGACAGTCTACATTGTGACAATTCAGCATGCAGCTCATATAATTTGCTCCCTCTCCTGTAAGTATTTTTCACTTCAGTAAAAAGTTCAGTTAAACAAACTTACCCCCCAAAGCATATAATTCCTTACCTTTAGGTATTTTCTCAAATCTTAGAACTAATTAAATTATTTGAATTATGCACTTAAAATGAGACTACTATTGCTTGGAATGTGTATCACAGATACCCAGTCATCTAAGTTCCATTTACATTTTGGTTACAAATCATGCTAATTCACATGTTGGGAGCCTGTTGATTTTCTTCTGCTGCTTCCTTTTCTTAATATTTCCTTTCCACCCTACCCTGGCTGAAAAATACTATTAATTCTAAAGACTTTATTGAGCATAATTTTCTTTATGAAGCCTTTTCTACATCTTTCATGTAGGATTAGTTATTCCATTTTTTACACTGTTATGATACAAAGCACATCTTCTATCCAATAGCATTTCAATAAACTTATTTGACTAATTACTAGATAGCAAGATTCTTGATGGTAGAGATTAGGGTTAATCATCTTTTCATCCTTATTCCTCAGAAAATATAGTAATGCTTAATAATTCTTTGTGGAATGAATGTATAAAGAAGTGAATGAAAGTGTATGCAACATGTAAGTGGGTGATAAAATTTGCAATTATGGCTTAGTGGCTATCATATTTTATAGTAAAATATATGACTTTAAGTGTATAGTCTCATATCACTTAAATACTGACAAAAGTAAGAATAGTTTTAGGTTGTCAGTTAACTTTCTTTGGTAAATTAAGGGTGAAACAACAGATTTCAAATATTGGGCTCCAGATATATTTTTCTGTTGCTCAATACTCACTTTCTTCCTCAAGTCTTATTGATGGTACAAATAGTATAAATTGAAAAACACACCTGTCATTTTTGAGTTAGGAAACCCAGAGTTGCATTTCAGCTTTACTCCTTACAGGCTATGTGACTTTGGATAAGTATTTTTATTTAAGTATTAGTTTATTGGTCAACAAAATAAAGAATATAAAAAACTGTAGTAAATTTACACAATGGAATACTACTCAGCAGAAAGAAAGAAGGATCTCCTACCTTTTCCAATAGCATGGATGGGTCTGGAGAGTATTATGCTAAGTGAAATTAGCCTGGTGGTGAAAGACAAACACCAATCTTATCTATAAGCAGAACCTAATCAACAAAACAAACAAATGAGCAAAATAGAATCAGAGACTTAGAAATAAAGAACAAACTGACAGCTGACCATAAGGAAGCAGGGAGGAGAATAATGGGGGAAAGAAGGGGAAGGGGCAAGCAAAGGAGCATAAATAGAGGACTCATGAACAGGGACAATAGGGCAAGTTGACTGTGGAAGTTGGGAGGATGGGGAAGGTGAGAGCAATGGGAAAAAGGTGGAACAACTGTAACTAACAACAATAAATAAAAATAAAAAAACACAAAATAAATAATATAATTCAACCATAATGGGAGTTCTGAAAATTAAATGAGGTCACTTCCATACACTGACTCAAGAGATTCTCAATAAATGCTAAGTTTTACTCATTTTCTTCTATCTCCTTAATAAATATTCTTGAATGTATCATAAACATTCAATTATAAAAACCTATGACTTGCCATTTCTGTTCATTTTCCTTTTTTCTCTACTTTTAAAGAAAATACACAACCTCAACTTCCAACTTACTTATGCCACTAATTTATTAAATTGGTGGTGGGGGTTGGGGTAATATAAACAGAAATACTTTCTACTCTTCTTTCAGTTTTTCCAAGTTTTCTCATACATTCTTGGAAGTAAATCTTCATTTGATGACTGATATACATTAAATATGATATACTCTGAAAGAACCCTGTACTTCACTGCTATACAAGGTGAAACACAGTATCACAAGTGCATTTATGCAGTAAGAAAGAGCAGAAGTGACTGTGTTAGTTGGTCAACTTCAGAAACTCCAATAACATACTGGTGGCTGATGCTGTCTTTGCCCATCCAGACCCCTCAGTCCTTGGCCCTAGCAGTCTATATTTCCCCAACACTCTGTGCTCTGCAAGCTATAGATTTTTTTCAGAGGATTGCACTGGGAGAGCCTGGAGTCCACACCTTCCCCCTGCTTTCTCCTGTCAGCCCTACCTCAGCAGTGAAGGTCCCCATCACAGAAGCCCCTCCTCTCCTTCAGCAGGAACATACTCACTCTGTGGCATGTCCCAAACCCAAGTATCCTATGGATGACACTGAGTTGAGCCCTCACCTGTACTTTGCTTTTGTTGGGCTCCCTCATTCCTTTACCAGTTGGTTTCTCCTAGAACAATTTCTGTAATAAATACTTGCAGCAAACCCTATCTCAAGATCTCCTTCTGTGGCAACTCAACCTAAGATGGAAGCATACCAAGCAAGTAAAGGAAAGAAACAAAGGCATAGAAAATCTTTGCAACTGCAGAGGAGACAAAGGGATTCACCAAAATGAGGCAGAGAAAAGTCTAGAACTCTTTCTGAGACTTTTAGGTACTGGGTATGGAGCTGATTACATGAATGGTATTTACAAAGCTCAAAGTAAAAATTCTTGGGGGAGACATTTAGAATCACAAGTGGTTTTGGGCAAATTTTGAGCTCCTTAAGTAAAAATCTCATGACAGACCAGGACACCAGATTGAAGAGAATTAAGTGATGCACACAAAGCACACTGTCAAAGTTGTCAGGGTGGGAGGTGAGTGGCTGGCTATCTTTATTTTTCACAATAGACTTGTCTGAGTTAAGAGGATGTTTTAGTAAATGAATATGTATGTTCCTTTGAGTTCAGCACACCTTGCCTGTAAAAGCTACACAAGAAGAGTTGAATAGACAAAGCTTAATAAGAGCGGTCACAATACCTCACTTCATAGCAGAATAACATTTTCCTGTTTTCCTGGAAAGACAACTCATCTTTGGGTTAGCTGAGAAGGGGAGAAAAGTCCTCACAGTCCTTTTCTATTTTCTCAAGCACTGATATATACCCTCTAATTTCAAACCAAGGTTCAGCTCTGAAATACATAAACACAACCTATATGCTTAGAAAGAATACAATCTCCCTTTTAAGGCCTATAAAAACTAATTTTATCTCTTTATTGAGGGAAAGGTGGATTTGAGCACACACTTGTGTGGGATTTGACGTCAGCAAGCCTGACCACTTTGGTCAAGACATGTAAGGGTAACCTGAAGAGCAGAGACCATGTGATATTTTCTGCAAATATTGAGGTACTTTGAACCATTTAGAGTTATAGCACTGAAAATGAAAGTGTGCATTTATCTAATAAGGTGCCTATTTCATTTATCACAAAAGGTTAAATAAATATTTTCAGTACTGGAGTTTGCTAACAAAAATGTCTCTAGGGAAAAAGGAAAAGTCATTCCTTTTCCTTTTATTTCATTTATGCTACAGGAGGTTCATTTCTGAGACAATCTCTGGGCTGAGTGTAGCTAAGTCAATAGCGAACATATCTCTTTACAGTGTAATGGATGCTAGCTGCCAACATAGAAATATTTTTAGTTTTAGGCCAGTTGCTTCTGAAGTCAAAAGCTCTAATTGTTAATTTATCCACAGTCTTCTGGAGAAGAAAAAGGATCAAATGGACTGAGAGGTGCCTCAGTCCTGGAGGCCATGGCCCTTGACAATGAGAGACACCCAGAAGCACCTGAGCTGCTGCTGCTGTGGGATGCCCTGGTACAGATAAGCCACAGCTACCTCCATAGTCTTGTTGCTGTTGTTAGTCTCCAGTTTCTTGAAGCTCCTCTCTCCAGCAGTAGTTTCATTGTTTTAAAAACTCTTTCAACATACCAGTTTTTCTCACCGGGGTATTCTGGAAACCAGTGAGTTGCACGTTTGCCTTTTAAGCTGCCACAATGAGTAAACGCTGACACTCTGCCTCCCTGCCCCTGGCCTTTAAGGCAGAATGCTGCCTTGCAATATATTACACCGATCGAGAACAAATGTGCAATGGTAAATGTTATGGTTTCATGTGACGCTTCCACTGTAAAAACAAATGACAGAAGGTGTAGTTCACATAACAGATCTGAAGGTCAAAATCTATGGGTGCAGATATTCCACACAGCAACTATTACAATACACTTTTCATAGAGGGCTTATTTATGAGAACATATTATGAGTCATTGCAATTCATAACACAGTGTTCCACGGAAAATTCCACCCTGCACTCAGACTAAATACTGGACATACGACACTCACTTTTGATTAATGGGATTCATAAACATATCCCAACAGGTATCATACAGTAGCTTAGAGCTTTAACCTAAGCTGACAGGTATATTTTTTCCTTCATAAAACAAGAAAAATGAGATAGAATGAAATTGTTGCAATTCTCGGCAGGACAGTTAACTGGCCACAGTCACTGCAGGGACTTCCTCATTCCAGCTGATCTGAATTTGGTCCCCTCCTGCCTCATTTATTCCTTACCTGAATGGCAGCTTCTTGGTCTAGGCTATAAATACCTTTCTAATTTGCATTAAGATAATGTGCTATCTGTGCTTGTTAGATATGGCATAACGCAGTTTGTACTCACTTGAAATCTCTCCAAGTCAGGGAGCGTTTTTGCATTCCAGATGGAGCTAAATATATTCACCCATCAAAATAGTAATCATCATTAAAATTAGCTCACTGATTTTGCTGATTAATTTTTTAGTAACAAGTATGCTTTCTAAAAAGTTTCAATTAAACATTTTTTGACAAAACTAGATTTTTAAAATGTAAACTACATGAGAAGAAATAAATAATTAAGGAACTAAAGAATAGAAAATTTAAATCTATTATAATTTTTAAAGACTAAAATTTTTTCTACTAATAAGAAGTGTGCAGAGGATGGAAATGTTGCCATAACTGGACTATGGAACTAGGTCCCTGCATTTTTATTTTGAGCTATGATCCTCATACCTTGAAAAAGTCGTTTATTTTTGTTTATATAAAGTACAATCTACCAAGCATAATAAGTATTCAAGTGATCATAGCCTCTCTTGTGAGATTTAAATGTCTATTTGCAAGTGTTCTATTTTCATAAGCAAGGGGCTTGCTTCAGTTCAGAAGAAGGTTGTAAATTGGTAGAGACATAAAGGTAGGGATTTAAATGCTCGAATGTATGCATGTGTGAGAGTGTGTGCCCAGTAGGCAATCCCAGTGCCCCTTCCGGGCATTTCTGTATTCGAGGCCTAAGTCTTGCAGGGTCAGAGTAACGTGATTTCAAAAGTGTCTGGCACAGTATCCTGCAGATGTGGTGACTTAGTAACTGAGGACGACAATTAGGTTGATGACAAATGTGGGTGTGGAGTAGACAGGGCTTACTGATTAGTTTCTGGAATTGATGTCCAGTTTTAAAAAACAAAGCCTCTTATTTATTTATTTATTTATTTATTTATTTGGGGGGGATTAGTGGGTTCTTTTGTACATTTAAACAATGTCACATTAAAATGAACATTTTAGTCATCCTGAGATATGTATTCATCAGTGACACCTTCTACTGCTTCCCAGGAGAGGCCATGGGCAGAGGATGGAGGGAGAAGCTGCAATGTGTTCTCTGTGGAACAGGGTATCTAGACGTGCTTCTGAGGGTTGCATGTATATTTTAGAGTCTTTCTGATGTTTCCTAATTCTGTCCTCAGAAAGATACCCAGGTTGGCACTTGGCCTAACTTCTCTGACTAGAATCTCTCTCATTAAATCCTGTTGTAATTGATGTGATTAATTTTTTTTTAAAAAAAGGAAATTGGGAAGTCTTTTTGTCAACATCTTTGCAGAGCATAATATGGGTCCAAAGTTTGTCTCTCCAGGTTCCTTTATGTGCCGAGTGCCTGAAACATTTCCAGGGACCCTGCCAGCTCTTACCACCCCTTACCACCCCTGTGTTGATGAGTTCTGTTCTGTTCTCTGTGCTTCTTGAGTAAAAAAGTAGTACCTGTTCCATTTAGCTGCTTCAAGGAATTTTAAAATGAAAAACACAAGAGTGAGAGAGCCTGTCCTAAAGAGTAAGAAATCAAAACAATTGCTTAGTACTGCAAGGGACGGATGACAGTTCTTTCCTAGGAAGCAGTATTCCTCAGGAGGGAAATGAATGCGACAGTCCCAGTTAGACTCCACTTTCAGAGAAAGTTGCTGCATCATTGAGCTGGGACTTCAGACAATTAAATGTCATAGTAGAACATAACAATAATAAAAAGAAAGAAGCCTAATAAACCAATATAAAGGGAGACACTGAAAAAAATACATTAGAGACAGTTCACAGGACCAAAAGTCCCAATGTTTTATAGAAGAGCTTCCTCTGGAAGATTGTTATCCTAACAGGCTGAGGAAGGTGGTTCAGCTTCACTGAAACCCAGGAGCTCTGTGTGAGAGATTTAAGGAGTCATGAGTGGAGTTTAAGGTTGGAAATTCCAGTTTTAAGTGGTGGGAGGATCTGGTATTGCTTCTTGTGCTTGGAATTCCAGAGCAATGCCAGAGGCAGGGAAACCCAACTGTACCTAAGGAGCACGAGTGAGATGCAAGGAAGGACTTGGTTTCAGATGGTAAATTGAGTTTTCAAGTGACAATAAAGTCACAACCATCACAATAGTAGTATCCACCAACCTAACCTGATAAAATCTGCTCTCCATCTTCCCCCACCTCAACACTGATTTTTTTCTGCCTATGTACTTCTGCTACATACTCTGAAAGGGCCATTGGCTTTGAACAAAAGCTGACACTAGGAAAGGAACAGGAAAAGCAGGGTGGCTTGTGCATAATGGCCACTTAGAGAAGGAGGGTGGGAGGGGCATGGGCACTGGCTGTGCCCATTCTAGTGTGGGCTCCAGGGAGGTGGTTTAAGAGAGGACATTTAGGAGATGCATAACCAACATGTCTTCTATGACACAGCAGGGTGTCAAAAATTCCACTTAGTGAAATAACATTTTACTTCATGGTTAAAAATGGATATAGAAAATCTTATAAATGATTGATTTTTTCACTCTTCTCTTTTAAAGTAATCCATATCATTTTATAGCAAGGAAACTAGACGCAAGTGTTGTAGATCTTATGTATGTTGATCATATGTTTTTAGGATTAAGCTTTTTCCTAGTGAAGAAAGTGATGAAGAAAATGACTCAGCTATCAGCCTAAAGGTGACCTGAGATTAGATTTCAGATCGTCACATTTCAGATTCCACACATGACTGTATCAGAAACATCACACCACCTTCAACTTGTGTGCTCATGAGTCTTTAGGCCTGAATGTCACCCACAGCAATACAGCATTGCTATAAGAGTGATGGCTGAAGGATGTAACAAGAGCACATAGATTAAAATTTTCAATTGGCTCAGTTCTTCTCTTTCAGGCAATAAAATATCTAAAAATCACAAACACAGATTTGACTCTATAATCATGATTGCTAATGATCCCTGATTATAATGAGCATGTAATTTTCTTTGGAATGAAATTATCTATTGCTTTTTTGTAAAAGATTTTATTTATTTATTTTTTAGAGAGGGAAGGGAGGGAGAAAGAGAGAGAGAGAGAAATATCAATGTGCGGTTGCTGGGGGTCATGGCCTGCAACCCAGGCATGTACCCTGACTGGGAATCAAACCTGTGACACTTTGGTTCGCAGCCCGAGCTCAATCCACTGAGCTACGCCGGCCAGGGCTTATTGCTTTTTTTTTTTTAACAAATCAATTTGTGATGGTTCCGAGATTATTCCATACAAATAGATGCAACATATTTCTTCTCTCTGAGACCTGAAAGAATTTTATGGTGGTCCTCCCAAGCTTTGGGAAAAGTACTAAAGCTTTGTCCATTGCACTTATATTTTATAAAACTGTTAGAAATGTCTAAAAGAGGACTAGGTGGGGAGGGGGAAAGAACTATGCAATATTTTTGTTTTCCCTCATTGTATCTTTGCTGAATTCGTGTGAGTTTATTCCTAGAAATGTGGGACTCAGGACTGTTGATTGGGACCTGCCCTTTCCCCTGCCCAATGACTACTATGGAAAGAGGTTGAAATGGCCACAGATTCTTGGATATATAATGTAAAATAATCTACTGTGTGCAAACCTGTGCTCTTCTTGGGCCCCAAGAATATTTGGGAAAGGATGAGTGTCTTAGTCCATTCAAGCTGTTGTTAACAGAACACCACAGACTGGATGGCTTATAAACAGCAGATGTTTATTTCTAACAGTTCTGGAGACTGAAAGTTCAAGATCAAAATGCCAGCAGGGTTGGGTGAGGACCCTCTTTCAGGTCACAGACTTTTCAACGTGTCCCACATGGTGGGAGGGGTGAGAGAGATCTCCAGGGGTCTCTTTTATAAAGGCATTAATCCCATTGTGGGGGCTCCACCCTAATGATCTCATCATTTCCCAAACCCCACCCCCTAACACCATGACATTGGGATTAGGTTTCATCATATACATTTTGGGGGTACACAAACAATAGGGCCATAGCAATGAGAATTAGAAAGGCAGAACACAAGTAAAAGGCAAAAAGCTTTATAAAGGAAATTATTGGTTAGAAAGAACTCAAATATTGGGAGCAATGACGTCAATCTGTTAGTAGGTGGTTTTGGGAGTTTCAAGAAGAAATGTTAACTTCACTTTCCAGGTTTGCAAAAGTCAAGATTTCCCTTCAATTTAAACAATGTTCATGGAGTACATTTTGTGCTAGGAGGTGAAGGAAGTAGTCAGCCTTCTCTCCAGGCACTCAGAAGGCATAGCTGCCCAGGGCTGATGGTGATGATAATGAGGCAACTTTATATATTCCTTTCAGTGGCATTGCAGTTTTCTGTATTCATGAAGTGCAAGAAATATATGGGAAAGAACATAATGAATTCCCAGCTTTCTCAAGCCTTCAGTTTGACATATATGTTTCATAATTTCTTAGGAAATTAAAATTTAACAGTAAGATATAAGTCCCTTGTCAAACCCCAAAATACCTTTTCCTCCACTTTTGAGAGAAACAGTACCCTGGATTTGTCATCCCATTTGTGTTTTATGCAACTTTGATATATGTGTATTCAAAAGTCTTACATTGAGTTGTTTTGCCTACTTTAAAATGTATGTGTTATCATGCTGCACATTTTATTCCTTAAGTAGCTTCTGTCACAAAGTTTTTGAGAATTTACTTATTTTATTACATGAGCAATCTTTCTGTGTGAATATTCCACAAATCCCCTTTTCTGTGCTCCTACCATGTATTGGTTCTAATAACAGGGATTGCTATAAAGGATTTTTGTGTGTGTGTGTACCAGGCCTTTTGAAGATGATGAATGTAGAATTCTTTGATTTGTATACAGTCTCCCTTCCAATCCAGAAAGCAGGTACAGGCATTCTGAGCCGCACTCCACCAGGAGAACCTCGAGTCTACTCTAAGCCTTGGTCTGAGCTGCAGCCACCACCACTCCTGTGACAGGTGCAAGCCAGTGACAGGATGAGATTCTTGCTGCAACTCCTGACCAAAGCTGTCAAAAGTGAAGATAAAGTTCACAGTGTTGTACATGCAAGATCTCAAAATTGTTATCTTTTTTCTGGAAACAACTAAGTCTGTGCTCCATTAAGATTTCTAAAAATCAGTGTATTAAATTGGCTGATGATATTTTAATATGTTCAGTTGGATTTCAAGAAAGAATATAAAGTGCTTCCAAAGGGAAACATAACAGTCTCTATAATAGGGTGGCGAGACAGTGGCACCACACAGGGGACCTGGGGCCTCTGTTCCAGGTCTGGCTGTGGTGCTGGGGCTCCACTCCACCATTACCTGGAAAGGCTTTTTTTCTTCTTCACAGTGCTGCTGACCTGTGTGCAGAAGTCCCAATCTCCTCTTCTGGTTTAGTCCCTGATGTCCTTTATTCTGCTTTTCAGATTATTCCCTGCTAACCATCTTTCAACCCTTCAACTTTTTCTTTTAAAATTTTGCTCTTATACTTCATAAAAATAAAGCTCTTTCTTTTCATCTGATTATTTCTTTTTATCTTTTCTTGCATTCCATTCTTATTTCAAGGAGGCAATATTTCATCATGTTTTTACAGATATGTATAGTTTTTTGTTAACAAGATTTCTTGTTTCTTTTAAGTCCCTGTAACCTGACATTGCCTTTTTTATAGTTTTCCTGTTTATTCTTCTTTTAAGTAAGTTTGAGGCTTGCCTCAGAATATCTACAAATGCAATTACTCAGTAAACTGTATGTCCTCTTCAATTTCATTGGATACTGCCCAGTTGCTCTCTAAGTCTCTGCACCAATTTAGTGTCCAGAACAGAGGAAGAATGTTCCTGTGACCACACTCTCACCATCAGGGTACACAGTGGGCAGAAACCAAGATACAAAATGGCACCTCCAATCTTTTGTCTTGACCTTCTTAGGTCTTAGGGAAAGAGTCTCAGACATTTAATGCCCTGGATAACAGCCCCCTTTAACATCCTGCATTTTTCTTTAGCATCAAAAGTCTCTTTTCAACTGCTTAAAGTTTTAGGTCACTGATATACATTTGGTCTGTTCTGGATAAGATATATTCTCTTTTCTCAGATTTTCTTCAGTTAAATAATTTTTAGGGTTTTTTTAAAACATATTTTTATCTAGAAAATATAAACCAGGCCCCAGATTAATATATTTCCTTTTTCTTTTGTTTGCAGCATTCATTATTTTAGACCTTATATAAAGAAATGTATGGGAATATACCATCAAAATTTCCTGTATTCTTCTTTTATTTATACTCTGGATAGCTCTCTTTATCCAATAATATAAACAGGACAGCACTGTGCTACAATGGACTTATTTCAACCTACAAATGCTGATGACTTTTTATCCTTATAAAATGTGAGATCTATCTTAAGAAATAGTTTCATGGGAAAGCAGTGATTGTTTATTGGCATTTATAAAGGGCAGTTACATGAAGGAATAACTTTTCAAGACTATTATACTCATTTGAAAGTCTAGAGCTAATTAAAAAGATGAATTAAATTCAACTTTCTTGAGAAACATAGTCAATGGTTAATTTTGAAAGGTGATAAAGGCATTTGTATTTTGAAATAAAAAGTAGAAAACAAAACCCATTCAGGAAAAAAATAAAAGTAATTAATTTTTAATCTAGTTTTTCTATTAAACCAAATCCAAAACATATTTATCATTATTCTCTTTCTCTGAGTCATATGTATGTGTATATATCTATAGATAGATATAGATATATACCAAAACTACTCCATCAAAGGATTACACTTAATTGTTCAAATGGAGTACCATTTTCATTAAGCAAAACTCCAATTAAAAATGATTTTCATTTTCATTATCTAAATTATCTATATATGTATATATATTTATACATATATATATTTTTTATGTTCTCCTTACTAAATATGCTAAAGTTTAACTTGAATAAAGGAAGAAATTGTGTGTGGTAATTATTGTAGAAAATTATAGGACGAAAATAATTTTGTCATTTTTGCCTTTTGTTTGGAGCTTGTTGAAAATGTATTTTGTTGATTCCCATAAAAGTTTATATTTTGTTGTTATGAAACTGGAGATTAAGTTTCTTCAAGAATATTTACTTCTGAAGACATTTCTGCTTTCCATAGAATATGCATACTATAGAAAGAGAAATTCTGCTGAGAATAGGGTGTTCCACAGTAAACTGATTATGGAAAAAGAAATTCTCTTGATACCTACTTGTTTGCCTAGACACACACTTTCTCCAGTGTCTGGTGGTTAATTTTATTTGTCAGTTTAGCAAGATCACAGGGTGCTCAGATATTTAGTTGAATATGGGTTCTGGATATGTCTGCAACAGTGTTTCCAGATGAGATCAACATTTAAATTGATGGACTGAGTAAAGCAGATCATGGTCCTCAAAGTGGGTGGGGATCATGCAATTTCTCAAGGCCTGAATAGAATAAAAACAAAACAAAAAAAAAACAGGAAAAAATGGATTTATTCTTTCTTCCTAGCTGAGTTGGGACAGTGGTCTTCTCATCTTATTTCACTGGGACTTACACCATCAGATCTCCTAGATCACCAATTTAAAGATGACAGATTATGGGTCTTCTCAGCCTTTGTAATTATGTGAGGAAGTTTCACATAATAGATCATATAAATATATCTCCTATCTAGCTTATCCTATTAGTTCTGTTTCTGTAGAGAAATCCAATACTCTAAAATTAAAGTCCAAAGATATTTGGTTTTCATGAATTGATTCCATTCATTAAAGAAAAAAGTCTTCATATTATAGATCAAAAATATATGAGAAAGCACTGATATCTTTAAAAATAATTAATTCACTTAAAATTAATAGCTGCCATTTAACATATCTAAATATGCCGTTAGAAAGGGATTAAACATACAAACAGCATGTCAAAGATATATTTGCTATCAATTATTCAAGATTATTTTATTTGACTATCCCATTTTTTATTTTATTTATTTATTTTTAGAGGGGAAGGGAGGGAGAAAGACAGGCAGAGAAACTTCAATATGTGGTTGCTTCTCACGCACCCCCTACTGGGGACCTGGCCTGCAACCCAGGCATGTGCTCTGACTGGGAATCGAACTAGTGACCCTTTGATTTACAGGCCAGCATTCAATCCACTGAGCTACACCAGCGAGAGAAAATATGCTATTTTTTAACAAATAAGAACACAATAAATATTACTTGATTTAGATAAAAAATCAACTAGATATTCTTATTTAGTTGTAAAAAACTGGTTTATCATGAGATGACTCAAAATAAATAAATATGTGTCTTTAAATTTTATTAGCATATTTTTAACAGGCTCTCTTTTCATTAGTAAGAACAATGAAAACATTATAAGAGAAATCAAGAGTATTGGAAAGGCTAGAAAAGAGAAATGCAAGATAGTAAACTTGTAATAAACTGTCCTATAATGAGATAATTCTGCAAATACTTTAAAACCCTCATCATAATAATGGCAATAATAATAATTAGGACTTTTCAGCCTAGTGTCTTTCTACCAAGGCCTATAAAGCATTTCGACATAATGGGATAATATTCATGACAAAGGAATAGCTGTAGTCATAAATGTCCATGGCACTTAAACACTAATGAGGAGCTTAGACAGTCCAGCACTTGTAAAAGCATTTCCTCTAAGTACTTTACAATGGCAGAAGCATTATTAGCTGACAGCTGGGAAGCAGCAAAGTGACAGAAAGGTGAACAGGTTCATTAGAATAGGGATAGAGTTTTTTATTGGCGATCAGCAATTATGCTAGCTATGATGCTGGGGAGTTTCTATTACAACAACACTTTGGCTGTTCTGTAAGATGTGTTAGATGCTTTTAAATTCACACAGTTTTTCATGGGTCCCTGCAAACCTTGTCATATTCCAAAAATCACCCATCATCCCTTCCCCCATCTGCTTTGCGGCTGCCTCAGTTCAGGACTTCAGCTTTCTGCTTGAATTACCCCAGTAACTAGTTAACTGGTCTTCTCATTGTGTCTATTCTCCAAATTCAACCTAGACCTAACTAAAACACAAACTGTGTCTTCTACTACTTAAAATCACCAGGGGCTCCCATGTGCTTTCAGGGTGTAGCTCACCACCTTCCATGATTTAGCTTCTGTCCAGTTTTCTAGACTGTGGTGTTAGAAATCATAGCTCTGGAGTCAGCCAGATCCTGGCTCCACTGTGTGAGGTAGATCAAGGACCTTCGGAACCCCCTTACCATCTTTAAGCCCCCACTTTGCCATCTACAAAACTGAGACAAAATAATGAATTCTACTTTGTTGATATGCTATGAGAAGTAAAGGAGAAGTCAGAGGCTTAAGGAGCTGAAGCATAAGCATTAACTTGGAATATTTGATTTAGCTTGCCCTCCCAGAAGATTTCCATGTGTTTAAAGCAATCCATGTGGATAAGCCTGGAGGCCACCCATCTGCCACGTAATATAGTTGAACTTCAAGGCTTGGACCTGGCCCAGATCATACCAAGGGAGAGGCCAGGTTTCCCTCAGCCAATGTACACAGACAAATAGGGTGTGACCATGCTCTTCTTTGACCCACTGCTGGCATTATGGCCCCTAAGCACTTGAGGGGAAAGGCTGGTTCTTCTTCATCATTCATCCAAGGATCTCCAGGACCACCAAACTGGGGTGTGATATCTAACTGAGCAGGAGAAGTCCAGCCATGGCCAACTCTATGAATTTCCTCCAATAAATTCTGCTCCAGAAGGTCTGATGTGTGTGTTGTCCATACTTACTCTTGTATGCTTTAAACATTGGTACACAATAAGTGTTCAATAAACAATACCTTATAACAGCAATATTCAACATTTTTCATCTCATGGCACATGTAAACTAATTACTAAAATTTTGTAGCACACCAAAAATATATACTTTTTACCAATCTGACAAAAAATAGGTATAATTTTGATTCACTCACACTGGACA
The DNA here is from genome assembly GCF_019186645.2 of Phyllostomus hastatus. Taxonomy (NCBI): domain Eukaryota; kingdom Metazoa; phylum Chordata; class Mammalia; order Chiroptera; family Phyllostomidae; genus Phyllostomus; species Phyllostomus hastatus. Next base: position 36,506,889 of record NW_025334028.1, read on the forward strand.
GCTATTGCTGTGTTGCCTGTTGTCAATTTTTTTTGACAATTAAAGGGAAAAGAAGTCAGTGCCCCTGACAACATAGTCACTTATTGCATGTTTTAAAAATTCTTGCATCGCACCAATGTGCCTCTTGCAGAACATGGTTGAATATTGTTGCCATACATTCAAAAATAACACATTTTATCTCTTGGCCCATCATAACTAGCATTTCAGTTCTACTTTCCTACCTGAAACCCTTACCTTTGCACCTGCTGCTTCTGACCAAATGATGTTCCTGAATAACCCTTCCACCTCCCAGCTTCTTCTCTCACTTCTAGCTCTGACATTCATCCCAATTGTTTATACCCATGGACATTGCAGGGGAGGAAGGAAATTTTTTTCCTTCTACCCTCCTAGGTTCTCCACCTTGGTCTTGATAATTAGACAGACAAAATACAGATTAACGAAAGAAAATAAACAGAAGTTTACTAAGACATGCAGTGTGCATACACATGGGAAAACTCAGTGATGAGTAACTCAAAGCAGTAGATAGAACTTGGCTTATAGAGCATTTTAACAAAAGAGCAATACTTTTTTAAAGAAGTGACAAGACAAAGACAAAGGACTTTGTATTTCCAGGGGCAGCAAAATGTGGGAAAGTAAATATTGAGTTGGCCAAAAAGTCCATGTGGATTTTCCCATAAAATAACAGACACATTTTACATTTTCACCAATAATTTTATTGATTTGGATATTTTGAGTATGTCAGCTATCTCCCATGTGATATAAATTGCTTGATCTCAATTTATGTCCCAATTTGACCGCTATCAACTTCAACTGTTTACCAGACAGTGGAGCATTGTCCAGTGAGAAATCTGCAGCAAGAAACTTCACGAACCACTTTTGATACATTTGATCAGTGGCAGCACCTTCTCTGCACACTGCACAAATCTTTGTGTGTGTGTGTTTCAGCTGCATTTTTACCTTTTTTGAAATAATTTTGATAAGTTTTTTTAAATGCACACTGATATGACATCTGTCACAGTACAATCTAACAAAATTATTTTGAATGACCTTAAAGACAACTAAGCACTAATAGAACCATCTTATGGGAAAAAACAAATGAACTTTTTGGCCAAGCCAATATATAGGGGAACTAGTGAAAGACAAAGGCTAGCTAGTGAGGTTTGTTTTGTAGATTCCTCTGGTGCTGTCTCTGAGCTGGTTGGGGTCTAGCGTTGTCTCTGGTAATTGACTTCCATCCTTCATGGGAGAGAGGGGAGAGGGACACCTTTACAAATACATGTCCCAACTTTAGGTAAATGGGGAAGGCAGGGAGCTTTTCTTCTGTCTGGTTCTTCTCAATTGTCTCCAGCTCAAAATAATCCTCACACCAAAGTGGTATATTGGATGGGGAGGCCATTTTCAGCACCGCCTCAATTTCTTTGATGCTTCCCTCCATTTTACTGAGCTGCTTGAAATCAGCCTATCTGGATCCTCTCAATGGCTTCCACACTCATAAATCCACCGGAAACCATGGAAAGAACACAGACTGATGCAAATACCATTCTTTTGGCTATAGTTCTATTTCCCTTCCTGAGTTTCCTCCTATACTTCTGTGTGCTTTGAAGGTTCTCTCTTCTCTCTTCCCTTTCATTGCAATTTTCCCTGGAACTTCGTCTCTGGCTCTCTTCTCTTCTAATTCTGCCCAGTGATCTCTTTCACTCTTGTGTCTTTAACTTTACCCAGAACCCACACCTCTTTCTTGAGCTCCAGAGCAGAGGATTCATCCAGAAGATTGTGCTCTGCCCTGTTGTGGCCCATGCTCACCCCTGTGTCTACCCTGCACTTCTCCTACTGTGACAAAGGAAGCTACAGGATACTGGATCAGACATGGGGGGCAGCCTCAAGTCCTTCCCATTCCTCAGCCTCTCCTTTCCAACAATATCAAAACTACCCTCAGTTCTGACTCTGTATTTTTGAAGCTTTTTCCTTTCTGCTGTGTCACTGCTGGAGCCCAGCTTCTCTTCAAGTAGTATCTGAATTGCCCCAACAGCATATTTGGCTCTTATCACTCATGAATGTTGCTCTCTTTAGATATATTGCATTTTCTGAAAGCATAATGTTCTTTTTACAGCACTAACTTTATACTCTTATTTCCCTACTTAACATCATCCTGACTAAATGTCCCACCATTTTCCTTTCGCAGCTTGAAAATTGATCTCAGCTCTGAGGACAGATGTCCTCCTTCCTCCATAGCTCCCACCCCTTAAGAAATGGCAGGTGCCTTTGGCTCCTCAGGTTGCAGTAGGTGTTACTTCTTGCAAGAAGTGCTCTCTTTGAGGTCTCCTCAGCCTCCAACAGGTATGGCCACCCTCTATGCACAGGTCCCACTGAGGGGAGATGGGATGGGCAGCCCAAGGAGAAACACTGGCTCTCTTTGGCCACTTTCTGTTTCTGACACTTGTTTTTTGTTGTTGTTGTTGTTGCTCTGGTAAGAAAGCTTGCAGAGCAGGCCACACTAAAGTATGCTGCTTCGGTATATTGAACTGGAGGCACTTGGAGGGGAGTGGACACAGGGAGAGACTGTCTGTGAACATTTCTTATTTGCCTAGACTGAGATACTCCAAAAGGAACCCAGGTGGCATAGGTCCTCTGCCAGGAGTTTCACCAACTAGAAAGATTGACTCTTGTCATAGGAGAGGAACTGGAAGTTGGCAAGAGGGGCAGAGCAGGAGGTGAAAGGGACCAAGTAGGGGATGTCCAGGGCAGGGGAGCAGGTAGGGTTCAGAGAGGGACAAACTCAATGACACAATCAGTAAGGCTTTCAAAAAGGTGATGCAGCACTTTGAGACACAAGCCTGGGGACCTTTAGATTCTGACACCCAGCGGGCCATAGACAGAGCATACCTACTTTTGCAATAATAAAAATTGATATTTCAATGTATAACACAAATGATTCTTTTCAATGCCTGTTAGTTTTTGAGGGTATATTTGTTTTTTTATTACTTTATATTTTTAATTTAAATATTTTATTGTTTATGCTGTTGCAATTGTCCCAGTTTTCCTCCCTTTGTTCTGTTCCATCCAGCCCTCCCCCACTCTCACAGTCAACCCCCTCACCACTGGGAGTGAGTAATTATTAAGTTGTATATTAACATTATTAAACTCATTAAAACTCAGGGTAGCACCCAATATTTCAAATTATATGTAGAATTTAGCATAAAGAATAAGACTTCTTTAAAGTGCTATCCAAGAAGGTTTAGTTACTAAAATATTTAAAAAGTAACACACAAAGATTATCACCAGAGCTTCCAATAAAAATACAAGTGATTAGAATACCATTTTACAATGGTAGTTTTGAGAAGTTTGAAGCCACAGATAAAACAATCCTGGTAGATTATATGACACTATTCACTTAAATTGAACTTAAGATAAATATATTAAAGTATACTCTGGGCCCTCGCTGGAGTGGCTGAATGGATTGATCACTGGCCTGTGAACTAAAGGGTCACTGGCTCAATTTCCAGTCAGGGTACATGCCTGGGTTGCAGGCCAGGCCCCCAGTTGGGGGCACACGAGTGGCAACCACACATTGATGTTCCTCTTCCTCTCTCCCTCGCTTACCCTGTCTATAAATAAATAAATAAATAAATCTTTTTTAAAGTGTTCTTTGGCCTTGGACTACAGTGGATTTTTATTGTGGTTTGTTTTTACAAATTTTTAAAACTACATGCAAAATCACAAACAGAAAAAATTAAAAGGCCATTAGGAAAAGGAATGTGGTAGAAAAGATCCTTTATTTAAAATCCCAGATAGGCATAATTTCTTCCTGTGTGAAATTGATATTTCACTTTCTCATATTTAGTCTGAGGGCCTCAGTGAGTGTAGGGGATGTGCAAGACTTTGAAATATTAATTGCAGTCAGGATTGTTTTAATGTTAATGAAAGCCTTATGTATGTGAGACTTCACAAAAATGTGAGAACCTTGCTCCTTTCCATTCCCCTTCCTCTCAGCCTTCTTGGAATACGTGCAAAACACTTCTGAGTACAGAATGTACTTTTCTTCAGTGCAGTCAATTTTTCCTAATGACCACTTATATAAACCTTGGTAATGTTGAGAACAGAGAATTCCTGCAGCAATATAAATAGCCTGCGAGAGCTCTGCGCTTGACCCACAGCACCGAGGGAATAGTGCTTCTAATTACTGTGTTCTGCCAGTGGCCGTAACCAACAGACTCTGCCATGCCATTCATGTTTCCTTTGGCTGGTCACCAGTGGTGGTATTGAGTCACAGCTGGTGTGCAGCTGGTAAAGGGGAATTCTAGGGTTCACTATTTTGTTTAGGAGGACAACTGATGTTCATCAAAAAGGGCATGAACCAGGGTTAGCTGTCCACAAGAAAAGCAACATTCACCATCAAATTAAGAGAGAGAAACTAGGAAGTTTTTCTACTAGTGCATTTATACTGGCACCAGTGTATCTTCCCGGGCTGTGTGTTTCTCAGCTCCCTGGTACTAGGTGAGCACGAGGTAACAGCCCCAGGGCAAAAAGAATACACTTGACTTCTCAAATGATAGCCTCAGAATAAACATACATTTCTTGAAAATCCAGATGATTCTTTCTGTTCTACCATTTTCTCCTGATCCAGAATAGGCTCACCAAAAAATACAAATCGTCAGTCTTTGGCATTCACACTCCATTATCCAGAAACCCACTTCTTACTGATGTGCATGAACTTTTTACCAAACATTTCTCACTGTTTTAATGGGAGCAACTAAACCTGGAACAATTATCCTTTGGTTAATGTGATTAAAAATGAGGATTACAAGATCCTCTGGTAATTCTGCCAGAGGACTGTAATACTTTCACATGAAATCTTATTCTTGGGTTCCGTCATATGAAGTACAGAACTATTCACACACCTCCCAGTTCAAATGGACGTGAATGCAGACTCAGTTCTCTGTTGAATCATTGCCACTCATTAATTGTGACACCTTCATTTCAAATACCTGTTAATGAACATGACTGTCTCACAGGTGCTGTATTTACAATGACAAAGGGAAGAAGGGCTTTGACATGCTGGTGTTCACACACTGATTGTGCAGTTCCTTTTGTAAACACCGTCTGAGGAAAGAGCTGTGTGACCCAGGCGTCACCTTTGATTTCACCACTGGAATGCTGTGACGATCTGGATCCATGTAATAATTTCCTGCTTCAGTTTAATTCCAGGAGAGGGCAGGTCTCTCTGCAAATGATTATCTTGTTTTTCTCTTGTTAGAAAGAAAACTTGTGGATGGAACATACTCCTTTTGTTTTTAACCTCAGATACCAAAAATCTTCAGATGAAATCAAAAGTGTTTAATATTCTTTCACCACAGGTCAGAATCATGTTCTTTAGCTGTCTTGGGCTGATTCTAAGTCTAAACACCAACAACTGGCCAAGGGCAATGAGGAGAAAGCACAATGTCAAAGAGAAAATGGAGGTGTTAAAAGCAGTGAAAGGAGGAAATAGGATTCTGGGGCATGGAGAAATGTTTCCTCCTCCAGCACCACTCCCCACATCAGCTTGAGGCCAGTCCTCAGGGTCCACATTCGCTTTCTGTTTGTGGGGTTCCTTTCAGGCAACCTGCAGTAGCAAGCCTACTCTCCCCACCTCTGTGCTCAGTAAGACTTTGCCTTTTACCACTAGGAAACTCTCAGGGTCCCAAGGGCATGTACCTTTATAATCAGGTCCTCTGACCTGAGTTCTTCAGGCACTTTTCACAACTCTCAAGGCAATGACAGTGGGGCTGGGCGGGAGAGGACATTGGAGGGTGGGCTCTCTGTCATTCTTTGTATCCTGTTTCTGGGAAGTCTGGATTGCCAGTTCCCAATCCTTATTCCTCACTGTGTGCCTCAGTTTCCTCTTTATCCCATGTGTGGTCACATCACTGTCCTTAACATCTTTGTTTCAAATTTAGGCTGTGCCCGTGTAGGGAGCACTAATTTTCTCTCTCTCTCTTGCTCTCTCACTCTCGGAAGGGAAGCTATAAGATAGGTAGAGTATAATTTTCTTTCTCTACTATGAGGAGGACTGAAATACTCACTCCTTTCCCACATGCACCAGAGTCCCCCAGCTGGCTCTACATTTGGCTCTACATAAGTATCCACCAATTATGGTGCAGCAACTTACTGTTATAGTTAGACTACATCCATTTATGATAGGTAAAGTATAATTGTTACCTATTAAAATGCTTTCTTTTTTTTCATCTTTTCTTCCTAAGCTTATTGAAAAAACATTCTTTCTTATCAGGGTCTGAACAAGGCTGGCATAATCCTATTATTGGGTTTTATCACACATACCAGGTGAAATGTATTTTTGAATTCCTTCTTTGACTTTGCACACTGCCCTCACTGACACACTAGTGGTAACATCTCACATGTCTGGAGCAGTTGGCATATACACTTTGTGTGAATACAATAAGCAAGAATCCATATTTTACCCCAAAGATACAGGTAGTGAATGAATCTTTCAAAACATCCTTCTAAAACAAGCAGAACATGGGCTGTTTCTATCCCAGACATGTCAGTCAAGGTGCCTTCATGGTTCTACAAATGGTGAAGTCCAAAAGCGGGCACATTCACTACCATTTATATGCGGTTTGGAGATTCAGGGTGAACACCTGGTCAAGGCCAGCGAGGTCTAGGCTGGCCTGTAATCTATAACTTCTAGCGTACAAAGATGCTCCAGATTCTCTCACTTGGTAATTTGACCTGAGACTGGAGAAAGGAGATAGTTAACAATGGAAGCTGAACTACTAACAAAAATGGCATAGTTAATTTTGAAAGTACAACTAACTGCTCTTGCCCTAAGATATTAATTTCCTACATGATCATTTTTTTCTGAAAGGAAATTACTAAACTAAAATATTAACACCATTTTAAAAATGCTCCTTCTCTTTCAAAGTGTTTGAGATAGTTACATTTGCAAAATTTGGCACGAAAAATATAGAGACCCTAAAGGAAAAAAAAAGACTGCTTTCACTTGAGACACAGCTAAAGAACAATTGGTTCACTGGAACAATTTTCTTCTGACATTTAATGCCTCCCTTGAACAAAGGGTTTCCAAGCTGTCCCACAGCTTGCCTCTGAATGAATTAACAATTAATTTATCTGAGAAAGGTCTTCCATGCCTCAATATATCCTCCAACAAAGAGAAATTGATTCTTCAATATTTTTGTTTCCACTTGTTAAGTGGTAGCTCAAATAATATTCATAATTCTTTGTGCAAAAACCTCTAGATTATGGCAGGTTATTAAAATACTTCAGGGCATTTATAATGTTCTTACCCAAACAAAGAAGTAATCTTATCAATTCTAGACTAGAACTATAAAAACAAAACAAGGTAACTTTCATTTGCCCACTTGCCCTGTACAGAACACCCATGTTTTTGAATGTGTGAAATCTTTTAACACTGCTTATGTTTTGGACAGTCTAAGCTCACAGGACCTTTGCCATGTCCAGCCTCATCACTGACCAGTGGTTGCCTTTGATCTTAGGTGTTTTGCCTGCTATGCTCTAGTCTTAACTATCAGAGTTTCAGTGGATATTTGCATCCAATAACAGATAATTAATAATATATGACTTGACTGTATTGAATGAGTGGGTTGACTTATGCTATATATTGAATGTTTGCATCCATCCCTGAATTTATATATTGAAACCTACCCACCACTCCAAATCTGATGATGTTAGAAAGTGAGGACTTTGGGTGGGATTAGGTCATGTAGGTAGAGACCTCCTGATAGAATTAGTGCCCTTATGAGAGAAAACCCAGAGAGCTCCTGCACCCCTTCCACTATGTGAGTTCACAACTAAAATATGGTTATCTATGAAGCAGGAAAGCAGGAAGTAGGCTCTCCTAAACACTGAATTTGTTGGTGTCTTGATCTCAGATTTCTGACTTCTAGACTGTGAAAAAATATGTATTTTTTTTACAAGCCATCACTCTCTATGGTATTTTGGTATAGCACCCTAAAGTGACTAAGACAATTTTTATCCCCCCAAAAGATATGTTAAAAGCTTCAACCCTAGCACCTGTAAATGTGACCTTATTTAAAAACAAGTTCTTTGCAGATGTGATGAAGTTAAGATAAGGTCATAGTGGATCTAATGATGTCCTTGTAAAAAGTGGAGAAGAGGCATAGACACATACAGGGAGTGTCCATGTAAAGTCAGAGGCAGAGATTGCAGTTATGCATCTACAAGCCAAGGAACACCAAGGATTTCCAGCAACCCCCAGAAGCTAAAAGAGAGGCCAGGGTCAGATTCTTTCCCTGAGCCACCAAGAGGAAACCAAGACTTCTGAGTCCTGATTTTAGACCCCTGGCCTCAAGAACTGAAAGAGAGTAAATGCCCAATTTAAAAAAAATATATATTTTATTGATTCTATTACAGTTGTCCCTTTTTCCCCTGCTTCACTCTCTTCCACCTTGCACACCCTCTCCCACCCACATTCCCCACCTTTAGTTCATGTCCATGTGTCATACATATATGTGTTCTTTGGCTTCTACATTTCCCATACTATTCTTACTCTCCCCCTGTCTATTTTCTACCTACCATCTATGCTACTTATTCTCTATACCTTTTCCCCCTCTCCCCTCCTCCCACTTCCCTTTGATAACCCTCCATGTGATCTCTATTTCTGTGGTTCTGTTCTTGTTCTAATTGTTTGCTTAGTTTGTTTTTGTTTTTCATTTTAGCTGTAGTTGTTAATAATTGTGAGTTTGCTGGCATTTTACAATTAATATTTTTTATCTTCTTTTTCTTAGATAAGTCCCTTTAACATTTCATATAATAAGGTCTTGGTGATGATGAACTCCTTTAACTTGACCTTATCTGAGAAGCACTTTATATGCCCTTCAATTCTAAATGAAGGCTTTGCTGGATAGAGCAATCTTGGATGTAGGCCCTTGCCTTTCATGACTTGGAATATTTCTTTCCAGCCCCTTCTTGTCTGTAAGGTCTCTTTTGAGAAATCAGCTGACAGTCTGATGGAAATTCCTTTGAAAGTAAATGCCTCCTTTTCTCTTGCTACTTCTAGGACTTTCTCCTTATCTTTAATCTTAGCTAATGTGATTATAATATGCCTTGGTGTGTTCCTCCTTGGATTCAATTTCTCTGGGGCTCTCTGAGCTTCATGGACTTCTGGAAGTCTATTTCCTTTGCTAGATTGGGGAAGTTCTTTATTATTTGTTCAAATAACTTTTCCACTTGTTGCTCTTCCTCTTATCCTTCTGACACCCTTATGATTTGGATGTTGGGATGTTTAAAGATGTCCTGGAGGTTCCTAAGCCTCTCCTCATTTCCTTGAATTCCTGTTTCTTCATTCTTTGCTAATTCTTCCTTCTGGTCCACACCATTGATTTGAGTCCTGGTTTCCTTCCCATCACTATTGATTCCCTGTACATTTTCCTTTATTTTGCTTAGTGTAGCCTTTATTTTTTCATCTAATTTGGGACCAAAGTGAACCAATTCTGTGAGCATCCTGATTACCAGTGTTTTGAACTGTGCATCTGATAGGTTGGCTATCTCTTGATTGCTCAGTTGTATTTCTTCTGGAGCTTTGATCTGTTCTTTCATTTGGATTTTTTTTTTTTTTTTGTCTTGACATGCCTGTTACGTAGTAAGGGGCAGAGCCTTAGGTATTCACCAAGGTGGGGCAACCCACATCGCTGGTTGTGTGATGCTGTATGTGGGGAAGGAGTCCGAGAGGGAACAATGGTGCTTGCTCCATTCTGCCAGTTTTCAGTCACTTCCCCTGCTTCCCACAAGAAAATTGGGCCTTCTGGTGCTGATTCTTGTGTGGGTAGGTTTGTATATGTTCTAGGAGCCTGTGGGCCTCTTCAATGAAATCTCCTATGAGGCTGGGAGTTTCTCCCTCTGCCATCTCAACCCCCACAGGTATTTTCAATCAGTGGTTTGAGGCTTTATTTCCCTGTGCTGGGGCCCTGGGTAGTCCAGTCAGTCCCACTCCCCCTTTGTTTTGCCTGGTTTATCTGCACACAAATGTGGGACCATCCGGTCCAACACTGCTTTGCCAGCCAGCTTCAGCCTTGCACGCCCTGCTCTGCAATCTGCCACCTCTCTGAGTCCACCAGCTGCCGCTTTGCTGTGAGTCCTCTCCACCCCAGCTGCCCCCCTCTGCTCCTCCTACTATGTTGGGAACCGCCCTGCCTGGTATCAGAAGCTGTAACCCCTGCCAAGGCTAAGGCTGAGGAAATGACCTTGGTCCCTAAGCCAGCAAGGAGGTAAAAGCTTATCTCCCTGGCAGGAGCGCCACTTCTGCTCCTTTTACTTCACCCTGCCTGGCCCCCAATGCTTGGTCGGTTAGCCAATGATGGGTAAGATTCCCCAAGGGGGGAACGATCTAAGACAGGCATGATCATGTGGGAGGCCCCTAAGAAAGGACTTTGTAGGCTACAGCAAAAGGGGGTGATGGACCCTCACCCCTTGGCTCTGACATAGCTTGAGTCCTCATTGTCTGCGAGAAAATCTCCTAATCTCTTGGCTGCCTTAATTCCCTTGCTCCACCTAAGCCTGAAACAATGACAGGGTGGTGCAGCTCTGTGCTGGAAAGGGCGAATTCCCCGGGTGATCAGGCCTAAGAAAGAATATGTAAAATCCTGTGAAACCTGTTTCATTTAGAATGCTCTCAGTTGAATGATAAGGGTCCAAGGAAGAAGTAAGTTTGTTCCTCAAAGTTTTATAGCTCTTTGACCCTAACTCAAAATAGGCCCTCAGACTTCCTTGTTATCTATTGTTTGATCCTTACTTCCTAAAAATGAGTAATGAGCTTTACCTGAATTCTTATGCAAATGAAACCAATAAAAAGCCTCTCCAGCGGGGGAACAGGGTGCTCCCCACTAGAGAGAGTGGCCATTCCGTTCCTACTTCCCCACAGGACCTGGTTGTCTCTGTGTATGTTTTTCTCACATGTTGACAAGCCATCCACAGCGTTCCGAGGTCACTGCCGGTCGGTGGCTGTGTCACTACTGGTCTGGATAAATATTTCTTCTTTAACTCCATGGCTGTTGGACTTCCAGAAAGTTTGATTTTCTGCCAGTTCTGGTTGTTTTTTGTTTTTAAATTGTTGTTGTCCTTCTTTTGGTTGTTCAAGGAGGCAGTGTGTCTTCCTATGTGTCCATCTTTCAATGCCCACTGTTTTAAGACATCCAATGTATGGTAATTTGTTAAAGCAGCCTTAGGAAACTCATATGTGTGGGAATGAATACATTTTTTTCTATATGAATTTAATGTATGAAACAATGAGAGTTTTAAAAAGAAAAAGCTTCTTGAAATACAATAAAGATTATTGAATATCTGTCTCTTGCTATGGCACTCATTCACAATTTTATGGTTGTGCATATCTATTCTATTAATGAGTTTAGAGTTTATATGGAGATCCAGAGATGATTCTATATACAACCCAAACCAGGCAAAACAGAATGGAACAAAACAGAAAACAGGCAAAAAACAAAAAAACAAAAAAAACAAAAAAACAAAAAAAAACCAACCCACAGACTCTAAAGGTAGATTAAAAGATGCAACTAGTGCCTGAATATTTTTTCATGACTGTTTCAGGCATATTTAGTGCCTGTGCTCTTTGTCCCTTTTCTTCCCCTTGTTGTGTTACTTATCTTTCATTGAACCACAGATGAGGAAACACACTTTTGAGCTATTTTAAACAATGAATTCTAAATCAAGTGCTAAAAATCTGTTTTACTGTTTGGCAAATTGTTATACCTATGGTTGCCAACAAAAAGTTTATTTGCAATTTTAAAAATCCAGAAAGCAATTCTTATTTTTGTATGTATTTATGTAGGTGTGTATGTGTGTATGTGTGTGTATAAGATGAGGAAAAACAGGTTTACAGTTATGAGTATGTGAAACAGTTTATTCTTGTGTTATTACTTATTAATTATTGCATTATTTTACATATGACCAACTTTAAACCTACTTTTGCCCCACAGATATGCAGAATGCTATTAAAATGTTTAACAATGGATAGACACAGGTCCTGGCCTATCAGAATAGATACTGTCAAAGACAGCTGACACATAGGCTGGGAACTCTGAATGGACGTCAGGGACATTGCGTATATGTTAACCTAATATGTATCTATGTAGGTATACATATAATAGACATAGTTCACATTCAAATATAAATTAAATATGTTTACAGAACTAATGGAATGCTGAAGTTATTTTTTTCAAAACATCAAAAAGTGTGTTTAATATCTTTGCCATCCTGAAAGTGCCTTAATGAAAGAGCCTGAGTTTTGATGATTGTTACATTCTCCAGACTGAAAGCAGTGCTTACCATTGTGATGGATTAATGTCTTTATTCTATGAAAAAATAAAATCATTATAAGTAATCATTATTAATAAAGTCTTCATAAAGTCATTCTTTCTCTAGCTTGCTAGGCAATTCAATTTTGGTAGCATTTCAAAGGCAGTCACAGGCTGTGTTCAGTAATTTATTTTTTAAGATGAGATTTTTTTTTTTTTGATTAAAAACCAACTCTACAGGGTCTATAAATTTTCAGAAGTATATTTTTTCATTGACTCTTTTTTAAATAATGTGTAAATGTGCAAATGTCACTGTCTACTGTCAGTCTCAATTCTCTGTCAAGACCTGCTGCTTTTCATTGGCTGTTTGGGAGGCCCAAAGACAGGGGCCTACTTTGCCGTTTCTGGGATCTCTGAGCCTGAGTCATGTCTGTGAGACTCTAGTATCCCATCCTACCTGAACAGGTAAAGACAGGCCTTTGGACAAAGGGTGCCATTATGATTGACTGTTAACATCTAAACATCGACTGTCCAATGCAGTTGTGATTGCTAAGGCAGTCTTCTGTGTGCTCTATATACAAAAGCTGCATCAAGCACTTGACTCATAAGTATGTATTTATCATTGCTACATGAAAACATGCACTTATAATAATGTTTGGGAAAACTATACATTATATACACAATCACTATAAGAAGAAAAGCCCTTGTATCTTATGAAATAAATTTTAAATTATTGCTATGGACACTGGAATCCTTTTCAGTAAAGGTAAAGCGTGTTTTATAACTGACCAAACAATAAATTCTCAGTACTAAGTTCCTTCTAGAAAAAAATGTTTCTGAAAATCTTTTCCCTGAACTGTATCAGGTTTGTACCAAAGGTTCATAATATCAATAAATATTCCAGTTGGAACTGAGCCTCCATTTAGTGTTGCAAATGTGAAAAGTGTGTCAGCAGGAGCAGATCTGTAGCTGACAATGCTAGAGAATTATCATTTTTGAACAAAAAGCTTAACCTTGAAATTTTGGGCAAAATTATAATAAAATTAGAATGATAATTATTTTGAGATGATGCAGTTTCAGAATTATACTTGTACCAGAGATTCATTCTTTCATGGTGAAAGTCACTTTCAATGTGACACTAGCTGTGTATTCATTTTAACATTGTGCCATTTGATGTGTCTTAGTTCAGGCTGCTGTAGTAAAATACCATAGACTGGGTGGGTTAAACAACAAACATTTATTTCTTGCAGTTTTGGAGGCTGGGAAGTCCAAGACCAGGGTGGGGGTACATTTCGTTCCTGGTAAAGACTCTCTATTTGGTTTGCAGACTGTGACCTTGTCGCTATGTCCTCACATAGAGGAGAAAGAGATAGAGATAGAGACAAAGACAGAGACAGAGATAAGAGAGGGAGAGATTACCTCTCTGCCATCTCTCATCTAAGGGCACTAATCCCATTCATGAGGACTCCACCATCTTGACCTAATCACATCCCAAAGACCCCCATCTTCAAATAGCATCATATTGTGGGATTAAGATTTCAACATATGAATTTGGCTGTGGGGGGGGGGGGACATAAACAATGAGTCTATACAATAGTGTTAGCCCAATATATATGTTTCATTTTTCTATTAGAAGTACGGAATCATATTCTGATTTCAGAATTTTGCAGTACAATAGCCCACACTCCAAAGTCTCCTCTTGTCCAAATTTGAAGCAAAAAAATAGTAATCTGTAGGTAAAATTTGTTTTATTTTTAATAGCTTTTCCCCCTATACCTGAAGAAGAATTTATATTAGTGTGAATAAATTACAGGGAAGTAATTAATTTAAGATAAGAATATTTTCTAAATCTTATGTCTGTTCCAAGATGAAGCTTGACTTACCCATTTGTCATTTTCTCAACTAAACTGTATGACTGCTGTCCCAAATATGGTAAACAGGATTCATAATTAGTACAGAATTCAACTAGAAAGTTTAAAGGTCCCCTTCCGATCAAAGATTCTAAAGTTGTAGTTTTATTTCACAGTCACTTTTGTCTTTGCAGTTAACTACTGGTCACCAACAATTTGTCTTTAATTTAATTGACCAGGTGTTGAATGAGTATATAGCATTGTGTCATATTACAGATGGGGTTGTAATCTGGTTAAAACTTCTTGTTTGTGCAATACAATAGTGTGGAAATGTGCACAATGTGGACATTGTAAAGCAACTAAAGCAAACCCTGAGTGACCAGGCCAAGATATAGTGATGGAGCCCCAGAAGGACCCTCTACCCACAATCTCCTTCACCTTAGCTTTCCTTCTGGTTACTACTGACATAGCATTCCTTACTTTTGCCTGTTTTTGACCATTAGAAAAATAGAATTATACTGCATGTGTTCTGTCACTCAGCATTGTTTGTAATATTCAACCGTGTTGCTGCCTGTTCAGTCATCATTGTTGTGTAGTGTTCCACTGTATGAACCATTTGTCCACCCCACAATTTGTGTACTATTGAGTTGTCTTCTCACTTTGTTAAGTATTAGCTTTGCTGAAAGAGACATTCTTCTACATTTATGAGATTGCATAAGGGCAAGAATCTTCCTAGAGTACACTTCAAGAGTGGAATACCTCAATTAACAGGGAATTTTTGACAATTCTGGATAATACCCTAGTGTTTTCTAAAGTGATTGTGCCAATTTGCATTCCTCTCAGTAATGTGTGAAAGTTTCCAGCATTCTATATATTTTCAAACCCTTGGTACTGTTTGTTTTATTTTTTGGTTAATAAAATTATATAGGTTTGAAGTGTGCAATTCCATAATACATCATCTGTATATTGCATCACATGTATACCATTCAGAGTCAAATCTTCTTCCAACACTGTATTTGACCCCTTCCACCCTTTACTACCTCTCCCACCCCATTTGTTTGTTTTCAGTTTTAGTCTTATATATTGGAATCCTAGCCATGAAAAATTTAGACTAAGTCAACTTTAAAAAATATACTCTTCTAAAAAATACTCTTCTATAAATTAGAAATAATGGTAATAATAATAAGAATAGGAAGATTATTATAAGAATCAAATATTAAATAAAATAATATAAACTGTTTAGGGCAAGGCCTACCACATAGTAAGTGCCCAGTAAATAAATGTGAACATTAGTATTAAGTAGTGGTTTCTATAGTAATATGAGCTGTGATACAATTGAGTTTTTTTAAACAACAATAAACTGCATGGGCACTCGTATAGAAAGCAGAGTGTGGGATAGCCAGTGTGGGGGGGGGGCTCTCAGAGACCTCAGCCAGAGCTTATAGGAGCTCTTCTCCTAGGACAGGAAGAACTCTCCAAGCAAGAGTGAACATAGGAGCGAGTGTATGCTCATGTATGTTTGGCTTTCCTTCAAGAATGCCACATCTAGTATTTCCTCTGTGGTCATCTAACATGCTAGCTGAGTGTAAACTTGGCTCTTAATTTTATACTTGTCTCTTTTGGAGGGTCAGGTTCTAGCCAGTCATTGCTGATGAGAAACTTTCTTCCAAGTGTAACAATTAGGAAGCTAGTTCTTTAGCACACTGAAATTAGATTTAGGTCTAACATTTTTTATAATGAATTAATAAAGTGTATGATAACCACCCCTAACAATGGATGAGTATGCATAAGTCCATGCTGCCTGTGTAGCATTTCAACAACTTGTTTCCATCAATTTCTCAAGATTTTGGAATGAATTACATATTGAACTCACGTCTTATATACATGAGGTAAAAATATTTTGATGTGTAAATTAATGATGGTCATATATTAACATATCTTTGTATATTGACTTCTCAATCATATTAGAATACAAATTCATAAGAACACATTTTTTGTTTGTAATGCCCTCTGCTCAGCATACCCTGCTTTCCTTGGACACACACACACACGTCCCTGTATGTTGCAATTATCTACCTCCTACCACCATTTGCTTGTGGATTGCTCCCCCTCAGATCTCCATATTTTCAGGTTCTGATTCCCTCTCACTATCTTTAATATTATTCTAGCCCTAATTACTGTTGATTTCCATATACACAGCAATAATCTTAACAAAGTTTTCATTTCACATTTTTTAAAATTCTCAAATATCTTATGCTCAGACTGCCCATTCACTTCTATGTTCCTACCATAGACCTTGTCATTACCAATAACTGCAGCTCCCCAATAATCTTTATTGTAAGCATCCCATTCTTTGAGGGCTGCTTCCTTCTCAGCTCTAGTGTCTCAATGGTAACAATAACCCTTCAGTCCTGCAGGGACCTCACTGCCTTTGTGGTCTTTCCTCCCCTCCCACACTTATGACCTTCCTTCCTTCCTCACCTTAGTCTTAGTTGTTTCATGTCTCTGACACCATGTTAATGAATGATCAGTCTTCTAACTTGACACATTCTAATGCATATATAGTGGCATCTCATCATGGTTTCAATTTTCATTTCCATAATGACTATTGATGTCAAACATCTTTTCAGGTACTCCTTTGCCATCTCAATAGTATCTTTCAAAAAACATAAGTTCTCTTCTGGCCAAGATGGAGGCATAGGTAGACACACTGTGCCTCCTTGCACAACCAAGATTGGGACAACAACAATTTAGAAATAGAATAACAACCAGAACTGACAGAAAATTGAACTGTATGGAAGTCAGACAACCAAGGAGTTAAAATAGACATGTTCACCCAGACCAGTAGGAGGAGCATAGTCAGGCAGCCAGGTGGAGAAGGGTCATGGAACAAAGAGCGTTGAAAAAGCATAAGGTATCCTGGGAGCACAAGACCACAGTGGGAGGACCCTGAGTGCACAAGTGGCGGCTGGCAGACCCAGCAAGGCAGTGATTGTGAAGCCAGGCACTGCGCTTGGGGTGGCTGGCTGACCAGGTGGTCCCAGGGTCCCAGCACCCGGAAATAGAGCCTCAGGGCACTAATTGAAAACAACTGTGGGAGTT
The DNA here is from genome assembly GCF_019186645.2 of Phyllostomus hastatus. Classification (NCBI taxonomy): domain Eukaryota; kingdom Metazoa; phylum Chordata; class Mammalia; order Chiroptera; family Phyllostomidae; genus Phyllostomus; species Phyllostomus hastatus. The sequence continues at coordinate 36,524,146 of NW_025334028.1, forward strand.
GAGGCACAGGAAGAGACTCCCAGCCTCACAGGAGAGGTCACTGGAAAGACCCACGGGGTGTACAAGCCCACCCACTTGGGAATTAGCCCTAGAAAGGCCTACTTTGCTTGGGGGAAGTGGCAGAAGGGACTGAAGTTTGACAGAGAGTGGAGCAAATGCCATTGTTCCCTATAAGACCCTGCCCCCACATACAGGGTCACAACCCAGCCACGCAGGTTGCCCCACCCTGATGAACACCTAAGACTCCACCCCTCATGCTAACAGGCACAACAAGACAAAAAAAAAAAATGACTCAAACAGAAGATCAAATGCAATTCCCAGAACCAATACTTTTAAGCAACTGAGAGACATCCAACCTATCAGATGCACAGTTCAAAACACTGGTGATCAGGATGCTCACAGAATTGGTTGACTTTGGTCGCAAATTAGATGAAAAAATGAAGGCTACGAAAAGAGAAATGAAGAAAAATGCACAAGGAACCAATAGTGATGGAAAGAAAGCTGGGTCTCACATTAATGGAGTGAACCAGAAGGAAGAAAACAACATACAATCAGAAAAGAATACAGAAATAAGAATTCAAAAAAATAAGGAGAAGCTTAGGAACCTCCAGGACATCTTTAAACATTCCAATATCCCCAAATTATAGGGGTACCAGAAGGAGAAGAGAAAGAGCAACAAGTGGAAAAGTTATTTGAACAAATAATAAGGGAGAACTTCCCCATTCTGGCAAAGGAAATAGACTTCCAGGAAGTCCAGGAAGCTCGGAGAGTCCCAAAGAATTTGGACCCAAGGAGGAATGCACCAAGGTACATTATAATCACATTAGCTAAGATTAAAGATAAGGAGAAAGTCCTAGAAGTAGCGAGAGATAAAGAGACAGTTACCTACAAAGGAGTTCCCATCAGACTGTCAGCTGATTTCTCAAAAGAGACCTTACAGACAAGAAGGGGCTGGAAAGAAATATTCCAAATCATGAAAGGCAAGGACCTACATCCCAGATTGCTCTATCCAGCAAAGCTTTCATTTAGAAGGGAAGGGCATATAAAGTGCTTCTCAGATAAAGTCAAGTTAAAGAAGTTCATCATCACCAAGCCCTTATTATATGAAATGTTAAAGGGACTGATCTAAGAAAGAAGATAAGAAACATGACCAGTAAAATGACAGCAAACTCACGATTACTAACAACCACACCCAATACAAAAACAAACTAAGTAAACAACTAGAACAGGAACAGAAACACAGAAATGGAGATCACATGGAGGGTTAGCAACAGGGGAGTGGGAGGAGGGGAAAGAGGGAAAAGGTACAAAGAATAAGTAGCATAGATGGTAAGTAGAAAATAGACAGGGGGAGGGCATGAATAGTATGGGAAATGTAGAAGCTGAAGAACTTATGACACATAGACATGAACTAAAAGGGGGGGATGTGGGTGGGAGAGGGTGTGCAGGGTGGAGGGGAATGAAGGGGGGTAATGGGACAAGTGTAATAGCATAATCAAAAAAATATATTTTAAAAAAAGAATGGAAAAAGGGGAAGTTCTCACCTTTCCCAATACTACATATGTTTCAGAATGACTAAAATAAAAAGAATAACTTAAAAAAAATAAGTTCTTAATTTTGCTGAAGTCTAACATCAATTTTATTTTTTGTGGGTTGTGTTTCAATCTCAAATCTAAGAAACTGTTACCTAACCCAAGGAAACAAAGATTTTCTTTGCTATAGTATAGAAATTTTACAGTTTAAAGTTTCCATTTAGACCTATGAAACATTTTAAGTTAATCTTTGAGTATATTTTCTTCCTCATATGAATATCCAATTGCTACAATACCATATGTTGAAAGAGTATCCTTTCCCCACTGAACTACCTTTGTACATTTGTCAAAACTCAATTGGCTATATCTGTATGGGTCTCTTTCTGGAGTCTGCAATCTGATTCATTAATTTATTAGCTTATCTTGATTCCAAAACCATACTTTCATGATTACTGTAGTTATGTAATAATTTTTTAGGTCAGGTAAGATAAGTCCTTCCTTTTCACCCTCTTTTTCAAAGCTGTTTGTGGTATTCTAGGTCTTGACAATTTCACACAAATTTTAGAATCAGCTTGTCAGTTTCTACAAACAAAGAAAAAATCCTCCAGTGCTTTTGGTTGAGATTGCATTGAACCTACAGAAATGTTTGTAGAGGATTGTTACCTTAACAAGATTGAATCTTCCAATCTATAAAACAGTATATCTCCATTTATTTGTCTCCTTTAATTTTTTTCAGTAATGTTTTGTTCCAAGATACAGGACTTTTGTATATTTTATTAGATCTATCTCTAAGTGTTTCATATTTGTTATTCTACTGCAATAGTATTGTTTTTTAAATTGCAGTTTTTGAGTGTTCATTCCTATTATACAGAAACACAATTTACTTTTTTACAATTTTTTTGTTCTGATACAATATACATAACATAAATTTCACCATCTTAACCATTTCTACATGTACATCTCAGCAGTATCAAGTGCATTCATACTTTTGTGCAATCACCATCACCATCCATCTCCATAGCTCTTATGGTTTTGTAAAACTGAACCTCTACACTGGTTAAACAATAATGCTCCATTCCTCCTTCCCATAGCTGCTGGCAACCTCCAATGTTTTTCATGCCTCTACAATTTTGACTAGTCTAAGTGAATCATATAAGCAAATTCAAACACCATTTGTCAGTTTGTGACTGGCTTATTTCACTGAACATAATTTCCTTGAGGTCCATTCATTTTGTAGCATATGTCAGAATTCCCTTCCCTTCTGAGGCTAAATATTATTCCACTGCATGTATAGATCACAGTCATTTATCCACTCATCTATGATGGACACTTGGGTTGCTTCCATGTTTTAGTTCTTGTGAATAATGCTGCTATGATAATGGGTGTGCAACTATCTATTCCAAGCCCTGCTGCCTAGTGATTTGGGTATACGCCCTAAACTGAAACTGCTGATATATATGATAATTCCATTTTTAACTTTTTGGGAAACCACCATACCATTTCCACAGAGGTTGCACCATTTTACGTCCCCACCAAAAGTGTACAAGGGCTCCAATATTCCACACCCTCTTCAATACTTGTAATTTTCTTCATTTTTAAATAGTAGTAATTCTAATGTGTCTGTAATGGTATCCCACTGTAGTTTTAAAATGCATTTCCATATGGATTAGTGATGTACTTCTTTTCATGTCTTTATTGGCCGTTTGTATATCTTTGAGAAATATCTATGCAAGTCTTTTGCCCATTTTTGAATGGGGTTTTTTGTTTCTTTGTTGTTGAGTTTTAGGAGTTCTCTATACATTCTGAACGTTAATCCCTTATTAAACTTACGATTTTCAAATATTTCTCCCATTTCATGAGTTGTCTTTTCACTCTGTTGATAGTGTGCCTTGACAAAATGTTTTAATTTTCATGAAGACCAATTGACCTATTTTTCCTTTCATGTGTGTGCCTTTGTAGTCAGAGCTAAGAAACTATTGCCAAATCTACTATCATGAAGTTTTTGCAATAGATTATTTTCTAGGAGTTTTGTCATTTTACCTCTTAAATATAATTGATTTTTATAAATTCGTGTCTTGTAACCTTGCTAAACTCATTATTAATTCCTCCAGATTTTTGTTGTAAATTTCATAGGATTTTTATATTTAGATGATGATGATGTTATTGCTGAAGGAATATAGTTTCACCTCCTTATTTGTAGTTTGGCAGCTTTTTTCTTTTTCTTCCTCACCTATTTCCATGACCAGGATGTTGGCAGAATGTTTAATAGAAGTGGGGTAGGGGCCAGAATTCTGTTCTTTTTCTTATTCTTAGGGATTCAGTCTTTCACCATTAAGTATTAGTGCTAGACATTTCACAGATTTCTTTATTAGTGTAAAGCAATTCATTCTTATCACTAGTTTGCTGAGAATTTTTGTCAGTAATAAATGTTCAATTTGTATCTATTGAGATGATTCTATCTGCAGTTTTTCTGTTCATTTTTAAATCATTGTTATTTTTAATTACAGTTGACATACATTATTATATTAGTTTTGGGTGCACACCCCACTGATTAGATATTACTAAGTGATCATCTTCATAGATTTCCCACCTTTCTGACACCACACATAGTTATTAGAATATTATTGACTATATTCCTTATGCTGTATTTTATATCCTCATGACTATTTTATGGTTTTTCTTTGCAATCTGCAAATATGGTGACTTACATGGATTGATTTATTCAAATGTTCAATCCAATTGAATTTCTGTGATAAACCCCACTCAATCATGCCATACCATCACTTTTCTACTATTTTTGGATCCAATTTGCTAAAATTCCATTAAGCATTGATAAGGGAGACTGGTAGTTTTCTTTTATTAGTTTAGTTTCAGAGTTATACTGGGCTCACAGTTTCAATCTCCAGATGATCAGTTTGGTGCTTTTTTAAAGTATATTTCCTGTATCTCTAGTTAGCATTCTCAATCTTTATCTTTTTGAGCATATGGAGTACAATTGACATTGAATATTGTTTTAATGTCTTTGCTAATTCTATCATCATTGTCATTTCTGCATCTATTTCTACTGATAGATTTTTCTCCATAACATGGATCATATTTTTCTGCTTCTTTTCATGCCCACTATTTTTTGTTAGATGGCAGGCATTGTGAGTTTTACCTTGTTGGGTCCGGGCTATTATTTTATTCCTATAATATTCTTGACCTTTGTTCTGGAATGCAGGTAAGTTACATACAAAGCATTGGATCCTCTAGAGGTCTTATTCTAATCTCTGTTAAGTAGCCTTTAGTCTAACATAATTTTGTTCCACTGTTGAGGCAATACTTTTTGAAAATGCAATCTGATGGCCATGGATATGAAGTTTTCCCCTCTCAGTGGTGGTACATACACTATTCCTTCTTCTGTCTTCACTCTAAGGATTGTTTCCTATCTTCCTTCCATGTAGTTTTCTTACATGTACGAGCTCATCCATATTCAGCTGGAGATTCCAGGGGGCATCTCTGCAGACCTCCAGTCTCTCTCCATGAACTGCTCTCTCCACTTCATTACACTGCCTCATAGACTCACATTGGATTCCCTAAAATCTCAACTCTGTCTCCTCAACCCAGGGAAATCATCATGCTGTGCTTGGTCCTCTGCAGCCTGAACACTTGCTCATGAAGAAACCTGGGGCAACCACAGGGCTCACCTTATTGTCTCCCACTTTTAGAGACCACTTTCCTTTATTTCCTGTTTTTCAGTGTTCATGTATTTGCTTCGATTTTTTAGTTGTTTCATGAAGAGTATATCCCTGTTGCTTCATCTTTGCCCAAAGTAGAGTCATTCATCTATTGTAATTTAAAATTAAATTTATTCTAGAACTCTTAGTTTTCCACATCTATCATAACTTATCATTTTGATGGCACTTCCTGTATTTATGCATTTTTAGAGCAAATATTTGTTTTTGCCATCTTGATACATTGAATTCTCTAAGGGATAAGTCCATGTGGTTTGGAAATAGACTGTATTCATAGACAAGGATAGTTCCCAACAACCTTGCTTCCTCTGGAAGTGATCTTAGAGCAGTCTCACTTGCTCAACACTGTCATTAAATGCTTTGTCCTAAAGTCAACAGAGCCAATTTCCAGATTATCATTAGCATAATTTGTCCTATTAACCATGGTTTGTGTTTTAGAAAAGCATATCGGCTATCCAGCACCCCTTGTATTCAATAGTTGCATGTTAACACAATTTTACAGTTTCAAGTTTTTCTTCTAGCTCTCCTTTTACACTACAAATTAAGAACCACTAATTAGAATAAGGGGTAATCCCGTGCATTAAACAATTTTTTACTCACTTTTTTTTACCTATTGTATTGATTTAGATGAGAATGCAGAGTCATGTTTCAAATTGTTGTAGTCTCATGATAAAACATTCATATTTTTATTGTGATACTTCAGATTTCCTATTTAGAAATCACTTGGGAATTACTTAGATTTTGTATGAGCTTTTGGACTTACCCTGAAAATAGATGTTAGAAAAAAAGATGACTTAAAAAATGTCTTATTGTTGTGTTCCTTCATCTTGCTAGCAAATCCAAACTTATTTTGGAATGAATTGGTAGCAAGCTGCCTTTAAACCTGAGTGTCTACACTGTTAATCATCCTTTCCAAGTGCAGCACCATTCTGGCAAAAACCATTGTTAAGAATGAAATATCATAAGTCATCTACTTTGAAGGTTTCACAGCTTTAATAAATGTGGTGTGTCAGCTATTTCATTTCTACAGGATATTTTTTGGCTTCCTATAATTTTCTCAGAAGGAATAAAGTTATAAAGGAGCCTAGTTTCATGCAAATGAGTTGAATGTTTGGCTCAGGTTGTCCTGCTAAATTTTACACTTAATAAATAATGAATGGAGATACTAGAATGGAGAAATGTTAAAGAGACAGCACTTCCCTCCCAGAAAGAGCTTTCTGTGGGAAGAGCCAGGCCTACACTCCTGTGATGGCTAAGGATCTAAACTACACAATAGCAGTAAATGTGACTGATTTAGAGGATGACTTAGATAATCAAAGTGCCCCATGACATTTTCTTTTTTAGTAATAACTATATTTATTTCATTTTAAATGGAACAATTTAACATCTACTCTAAAACACACTGTCTGATGACTTTGGAAACAGAACACAAGAACACAGAATTCCTTTCTTTTTTTTTAACTCAAATACTAGCCTTTAGTCCAAGAGGAGCAGTTGGCTAAATAGCTCATTATGTTTAGTTAATAGCTGCAAGTGTGAACACTTTCAGGACAAACAGGATATCATTCCTTCAAATATCAACTTTAGTTTAGATATTTTCTAAAATAAAAATGTGTATTTTTGACTTGTTAGAAATGCAAACTTGTTAAAATGGCACTGATTTTTAAATGTATTTGAATGTTTTACTGAATTGATACAACTCTTGCACCAGTGATATTTTTCTTTTGAAGGGCAGCTATTTGAGTTAAATAGATGGCTTGGTTTTAATCATTCCATGTTCTGAAGCCATCAGATGCTACTTCCAAAGGGGATCAATTAAGACTTTCAACATATTTAATATATATATATTATTTTTCTGAAGATTTCTGTGACTTGATGGAGGAGGAGAGGGAAGGTCCACACATGGCAGGTGACTTCACAACTTTTAAACCTGACATGAGAGTTCATGGAATGGAGCTGTGGGGTTTTTCTACTTTTCAAGATTTCTTGTTTGAGAGTTTACTGAGCTATGCCTTCTTTAATTTCAGGATTTCTTTTTGAGTACTCTATAGTAAAGGCACTGAAGCAAAAACACCTTTGTAACATTGGTATTTGTATTCATTTCCTGGGGTTGCCATAACAAGTTACCACAAGTTAGGTGGTTGAAAACAACAGAAATTTATCCTTATTTCTGAAAGTTGGAACTCTGAAATCAAGATGTTAGTAAGGTCATTCTTCTCCTGAGACTCTGGGTAAAGTTCTTCTTTGTCCTCCAGCTTTCAGTGGTGGTCTCGAAGATCCAGATATTCAGAGAACAGTATGTGATTTTTAATTAAAATCAGGTAAGAAGGGATTTCTCTGCAGATACCCAGAATGGAGTAGTAGAATGATTCTTAAATTTCCTGTATACCCTGAACAGCCCTCCATGTTTTCTTATAGTACACTTGTTCATGCAAGTATTTTTTTCTTTTTTTTTTTAATTTTATTTTAATTAGCCCTGGCTGGTGTAGCTCAGTGGATTGAGTGCAGGCTGCGAACCAAAGTGTCGCAGGTTCGATTCCCAGTCAGTGTACATGCCTGGGTTGCAGGCCATGACCCCCAGCAACTGCACATTGATGTTTTTCTCTCTCTATCTCCCTCCCTTCCCTCTCTAAAAGTAAATAAATAAAATCTTTAAAAAAATTTATTTTAATTGTTGTTCAAGTACAGTTTTCTGTCTTTTACTCCCATCCCAGCCCACCCCCCAGACCCCCCACTTCCCTCCCATTTCTACCCCCCCAGTTTTGTCCATGTGTCCTTTATACTTGTTCCTGTAACCCTTCCCATTCTCCCCTGAAATTCCCTCCCCTCTCCCCTCTGGTCACTGTCAGCCTGTTCTCTATTTCAGTGTCTTTGGTTATATTTTGCTTGTTTGTTTGTTTGGTTGTTTAGGTTCCTGTTAAAGGTGAGATCATCATATGATGAGATCTTATTTGTCCCTCACCGCCTGACATATTTCACTTAGCATAATGCTTTCCAATTCCATCCATGCTGTCACAAAGGGTAGGAGCTCCTTCTTTCTTTCTGCTGCATAGAATTCCATTGTGTAAATGTACCATAGTTTTTTGATCCATTCATTTACTGATGGGCACCTAGGCTGCTTCCAATACTTGGCTACTGTAAATTGTGCTGCTATAAACATTGGGGTGCATAGGTTCTTTTGGATTGGTGTTTCCGGGCTCTTAGGATATAATCCTAACAGTGGAATTGCTAGATCAAAAGGCAGATCCATTTTTAGTTTTCTGAGGAAGTTCCATACTGCTTTCCATAGTGGTTGTACCAGTCTGCATTCCCACATTGGCTATAGAGACTTGAGTTTATTTCTGGGCTCTCTGTTCTGTTCCACTGGTCCATGTGCCTGTTTTCATGCCAGTACCAGGCTGTTTTGGTTACAGTGGCCTTGTAATACAGTTTGATATCAGGTATTGTGATCCCTCCTACTTTGCTCTTCTTTCTCAAAATTGCAGCAGCTGTTTGGGGTTGTTTATGGTTCCATATTAATTTTTGAAGTGTTTGTTCTATGTCTGTGAAATATACCATTGGTACTTTCATAGGTATTGTGTTGAATCTGTAAATTGCTTTGGGTAGTATGAACATTTTAATGGTGTTAATTCTTCCAATCCATGAACACGGTATGTTTCCATTTGTTTGTGTGTTCCTTGATTTCTTTCTTTGGTGTTGTGTAGTTTTCTGCATACAGGTCTTTTACCTCCTTGGTGAGGGTTATTCCTAGGTATTTTATTTTTCTTTGTGCTACATCAAATGGGATTTTTTTCTTGATTTCTGCTTCTGCTGTTTCATTGTTGGTATATAAAAATGCCTTTGATTTCTGGATATTGCCTTTGTATCCCACTGTTTTGCCAAATTCATTTATTAGCTTGAGCAGTTTTTTGGTGGAATCTATAGGATTTTCTATGTACACTATCATGTCATCTGCAAACAATGACAGTTTTGCTTCCTCTTTTCTGATCTGGATGCCTTTTATTTCCTTTTCTTGTCTGATTGCTGTGGCTAAAACCTCCAATACTATATTGAATAGAAGTGGTGAAAGTTGAGGACCTTGTCTTGTTCCTGATCCTAGTGGAAAAGATTTTAGTTTTTGCCCATTGAGTATGATGTTGGCTGTAGATCTCTCATATGTGACCTTTATTATGTTGAGAAATGTTCCCTCTATTCCCACTTTGCTGAATGTTTTTATCATAAATGGGTTCTGTACCTTATCAAATGCTTTTCCCACATCTATTGATATGATCACGTGATTTTTGTCTTTGCTTTTGTTTATGTGATGTTTTACATTTACTGATTTGCAAATATTGAACCATCCTTGCATCCCTGGGATGAATCCCACTTGGTCATGGTGTATGATCTTTTTAATGTATTTTTTAATGCAGTGTGTCAATATTTTGTTGAGGATTTTAGCATCTATATTCATTAGCGGTGTTGGCCTGAAGTTTTCTTTGTTGTGTCTTTATCTGGTTTTGGGTTAGGATGATGCTGGCTTCATACAAAGAGTTTGGGAGTCTTTCATCATTCTGGATTTTTTGGAATAGTCTGTGAAGGATAGGGGTTAGCTCTTCCTTAAATGCTTTATAAAACTCTCTTGTGAAACCAATCAGTTGAGGACTTTTGTGTGTTGGGAATTTTTTAATTACTGTTTCAATTTCACCTGCTGTTATTGGTCTGTTTGGGCTTTTTGTTTCTTCTTCATTGAGTTTTGGAAAATTATATTTTTCTAGAAATTTGTCCATTTCACCTAGGTTTTCAAATTCTTGGCATATAGTTCTTTATAGTAATTTCTTACAATTTTTTTGTATTTCTGTGGTGTCAGTTGTAATCTCTCCTCTTTCATTTCTGATTGTGTTTATTTGTGTCCTCCCTCTTTTTTTCTTGATGAGCCTTCTTAAAGGCTTGTCAATTTTACCTTTTCAAAGAACCAGCTCCTAGATTCATTGATCCTTGGAATTGTGCTTTTAGTCTCTATGTCATTTAATTCTGCTCTGATCTTGGTTATTTCCCTCCTTCTACTTGCCCTGGGTTGTCTTTGTTGTTGTTCCTCGAGTTCTTGTAGATGTAGGGTTAGGTTGTTTGTTTGAAACGTTTCTATCTTTTTTTGGTATGCCTGTATCACTATGAAATTCCCTCTCAGGACTGCTTTTGCTGTGTCCCATAAGTTTGGGGTTGTTTTGAGTTCATTTTTGTTTGTTTCTAGAAACTTTTTGATTTCTTCCCTAATGTCATTCTTGATCCATTCATGGTTTAATAGCATGCTATTTAATCTCCATGATTTTGAGTGTTTTGGGTTTTTTTCCTTGGTGTTGGTTTCTAGTTTAAGTCCCTTGTGGTCAGAGAAAATGCTTGGTATGATTTAAATTTTCTTGAATTTGTTGAGGCTTGCTTTTTGTCCTATTATGTGGTCTATCTTTGAAAATGTTCCATGTGCATTTGAAAAGAATGTGTATTTAGCTTCTTTGAGATGGAGGGCTCTGTATGTATCAGTTAAGTCCATTTCATGTAAGGCACTGTTCAATGTCACAATATCTTTGTTGATACTTTGTTTAGAAGGTCTGTGCATTTTTGACAATGGGGTCTTAAAATCCCCTACAATAATTGTGTTGCTGTCAATATCTTTCTTGAAGTCCTCTAAGATTTTCTTTATGTATTTGGGTGCTGCTATGTTGGGTGCATATATATTAAAATGTTTAAGTCTTCTTGGTGGATTCTTCCCTTGAGTATTATGAAGTGACCTTCTGGGTCTCTCTTTATAGCCCTAATTGGAAGTCTATTTTGTCTGATATGAGTATTGCTACACTGGCTCTGTTTTCCTGTCTGTTTGCTTGGGAAATTTGTTTCCAGCCCTTCACTTTCAGTCTGTGTAGGTCTTTTGTCCTGAGGTGGGTCTGTTGTAGGCAGCATATGTGTGGGTCATGCTTTCTTATCCATTCAGCTATTCTATGTCTTTTGATTGGAGCATTTAATCCATTTACATTTAAGGTTATTATTGATAGGTACTTATTCATTGTCATTTTCATACCTGTGTTCCTTTCTCTCTCTCTCTCTCTCTCTCCCTCTCTCTCTCTCTCTCTCTCTCTCTCTCTCTCTCTCTCTCTCTCTCTCTCTCTCTTAAATCAGTCCTTTTAGCATCTGTGGCAGAGCTGGTTTGGTGGAGGTGTATTCTTTTAGACTTCTTTTGTCTGGGAAGCTCCTTATTTGGCCTTCTATCTTGATTAAGAGCCTTGCTGGGTAAAGTAGTCTTGGTTGCAGGCTTCTGGTTGTCATTACTTGGAATATTTCTTGCCATTCTCTTCTTGCTTGGAGTGTTTCCATTGAGAAGTCAACTGCTAACCTTATCAGAACTCCCTTCTATGTTACTTCTTGTTTCTCCCTTGCTGCATTTAAGATTCTCTCTTTGTCTTGAAATTTTGCCATTTTAATTATGATGTGTCTTGAAGTGGGTCTCTTTGGGTTCCTCTTGATTGGGACTCTCTGTGTTTCCTGGATTTCTGTGACTTTTTTTCTCATTAAATTAGGGAAATTTTTCATCATTACTTTTTCAAATAGGTTTTCTATGCCTTGCTCTTATTCTTCTCCTTCTGGTATCCCTATTATACAGAGATTATTATGTTTCATATTGTCTTGCATTTCTCTTAATCCCTCTTCATTCTTTCTGAGCCTCTTTTCATTTTCTTGCTCATTTTGGGTGTTTTCTTCCACTTTGTCCTCTAGCTTGCTGATCCAATCTTCTGCTTCATTGATCCTGCTTTTGATCCCTTCTATTGTCTTCTTCAGTTCAGAAATTGTATTCTTCATTTCCTTTTGGCCCTTGTTGATAGTTTCTATTTCCTTTTTCATGTTGATATAGTTTGCAGTGAGTTCATTGTAGTTTCACTGTAGTTTCTGGTAGCTCATTGTGAGCTCATTGAGCTTCCTGATAACCATTGCTTTGAACTCAACATCTGATAGTTGAGTTGCCTCTATTTCATTTAGCATACTTTCTGAGGCCTCCTTCTTTCCTTTCATTTGGAGATTGTTTCTTTGTCTTCCCATTGTTCATGAGACTCTTCTTGTTAACCTCAGCTTATTAAATTGATCTGTTCTGGCTCCCTGGGCTTATGCTGTTAACTTCTGTGATAGAATACATGTGAGATTCAGTGGTGCAATCTCCTGAGCTGGTCTTGGGCTGTCATTTAAGTTGGCTCTGTGTTTATCTTTGGATTTTGATTGTTGTTGGGTCTTTCTTTGGTGGGTCCTTCCCACCAGCTGATTAACTGAGGGTCACTCTGTCCACCACCTCTTGTATTTTGTTGTGCTGGTGAGGGCAGGTTGTGTTGAAACTGGTTCTTCCATGTATACAGGGTTTTAGGGATTCTATCTTGCTTTTGTTCAGTTTTTTTGTACTGGGTAGTTTCTCCACTATTTAGTTGTATTTACAGATAGGTCTTAGATAGGTCCTGTGTGGTTTCCACTCCGTCCTTCACCTTTTTCTATTGTTATCCATTGGCGGCTCCTTTATTGTTAAGTTTCCTCTTCCATTGGGTATCCTGGTGTTCACAGCTTCCACCTATTCTTTTTTGTGATCATTTGAAAGTGGAAGGCAAAATGGTTTTAGACATCAGGAAAGTATTCTATGATATTTATAGTAGCAGCCAGTAGAGAAGAGATAGGGGATCCTTTGGCTATGTATAGTATTAACTGTGATCTTGCACCCAACTAACCACTTTTTAGGAAGGATGGAAAGAAGATAAGACTCTTATTGGGGTGGGAAGCATTGTACGTTAGATCTAGAAAGCAGTGAGGTTGTGGGAGGTCAGATTCTGAGGTAAGGTGAGAGTAAAGGATAGTAAATAGGTGTAGTGTGTGAGAGAATGGAAATAACCACTACAGCAATAAAGTTCAGGAAACCGTGAAGTGGGCTGAGATCTGGGAGTGGTGTTGTGAAGTATTTACAATTATATGGAATAGCTATTGTTTACAATAATTTTTGAGCAACAATCATATGACAGAATCTATGTGCTCTAGATAACAAGAATAGGGAGTATAGGACCTTGAGTAGTGCGCTAATGGAACACGAGTGAAGTGAAGGACAATAAATTAGCAATACACTATGAAAGTGAGAACAGGAGAAACCTGTCAAATGATACAATATCACAAACCAAGTAAAGAAGACTCTACAGAAAGAAGAGGAGTACAAAAATACTATTAAAATAAAAGATGTAAGAATAATGAAAAAATAATACAAATATGCAATAACTTGCAGGTTCTCTGTAATAGCAAAGTGAAATTTGTCACACTGTCTCAGCCATTGGAAGGCCCCCTCTTTGTGTCCTTTCACAGTTCCAGGCTTTTTTTGTCTCACTTGTGAGTATTAAAAAAGCAGAAGAAGGAAGGACAAAAGAGATAAAATTAGAAAGTAAGGAAGAAGGAATCAAACAAGAAAGAAGAAAAGAGAGGAAAAAGGAATTGAAAGATAAAAAATAATAAAAATTTAAAAATTACTTTAAAAAATAGGCTCTTGTTGTTTTCAAACTGGTCAAACCAGGTTTTCTGGCCTTGCTGGCTACAGCAGGCTGAGGGGCACTTGGTTTGGCTTTTCTCCCTTCCTGATCTGCACTCAGTCAGCCTCATGCACACTCCCCCCAGAGCTAGTCTGGCTCCCCTCCGGGCGCCTTGGGTATAGGATCCAGGCCTTCCTGGGAGAGCATTTTCCCCAGGGTTACCACTGTGGGCTGGGGTGTGGGCGCCCACGAACTCAGCCAGGCTGCCTCAGTCCCACAGGTGCGCACCCTTCCCAGTGCTATGTAGGTGTGCAGGGCCTTCCCCACAACCTCGGGATTACTGCCCAGCCGGGTGGGGAGTAGGCCGGAGCGATTGCTGCGGAATTCCCCAAACAGTGTCTCTCTTTTCACTTTTTCTTTTTGAGAAATTCCTCCTACTCCAGCCTGCCGCTCTGTACAGTGAGTGGCCTGGCTTCTTGCACAGCCAGTTCTCCAGTACAGCCAATTCTCCAGCCAGAATGGGGACTATTGGGATCAGGGCCCATCACTGTGCAACTCTCAACTCCCCCCAACTGGTGTCCACACACTCCGTGGGTGCTCACAGCCTTTGTGTGTTTGCCATTTAGTCCTTATTCCCCTCTCTGCGACTTCAAGCAACCAGGTCTCACCTGCTGCATCTCTAACCTTTTTGGCCAGGGAGGGAGCAGCTGCCTCTGCTCTCTCCCAAGGACCATGTGGCCGACCCTGAGAGCACCGGGCCTGGAGCTGCAGCTACACTTGTCCCCGAGCTGGTCCCTGGGACCTTATTGTCCTGAAGCACTCTCCTTACCATCTGGCTTTTCGGTGTCCACTACAATTTTTGGTCTTTTATTTTCATATATGCTGAGGTACTGTTGGCTGTTTGCCCTGTTTCTCCATAGATTGGCTAGGTTTTTCTCCTGTGTGCAAGTATTTTTAGTGTAGATGAAGAGTGTAGCAAAATGTAAATAATTTATATCCTGCAGATAGAATTACAAACAATATATTGAGTATACAAAGCACAATTCTAGAAAATGTACTTGTTACTCAGGGCACTGTTAACAATAGAAGGGATGATGGTATAAAAATAGTAGCAAAAAAAAGGAAGGGCATAATGAAAAGGCCTGGTGTGGCCTTTGTCATTTGTGCTACTATCCTATTTCTTGCTGGTTATTTTTTTGGAAATTTAGAGTTGTGGCTGAAGGTTTCTTAAGACAGTCTTCTCCAAATCCACAACCACTCTATTCTTTTTAGATAGGAGGAAGGCATCCAACAGAGACCAAGTTCTATAAATAGCACCAATAGTTGTATAATTTTAACCAATGGGAAGAAATTTCTGTTTCTCATTTTTCACTTTCTTCCTGAAAATTTCAGTGTACTTCATTTGTTTATTTGTAATATCTAACAGTAATATTTTACGTTCTGGTGAATAAAATGCAAAACCTGTATGAAGCAAAATTAAGATGTACATTCTGAGGCCTCTTTCAACATTGTGAGTGACAATCCATCATCAGGTGCCCAGTGAGTTTCTCAGTCTGAATTTAATTTTCCTCAACAACAAAGTGGGTGAAATTAATTTTTGTGCCTCAGGGGTTACTGTGAGGTGTGCTTATTGCAGACATACAGTGATCATTAACTTAGCTATTAACTTCTTCCTTTTCCCATCGAAGAATATGGATCACTTGCAGCACATTGCAGAGGCCAACTGGATGAATGAGAGAGTCCCTACCACATTTTGTCTATCTGACCTGAATAAGACTTAGGATTTTCTGGTTGGTTTTCTCATTGGTAAACCCCTGGCTTTGTGAAACTCTATGCTGAAACCTCAGCTAAGCCAGCCTATCACACTGAGAGCTAATGAATGGATGTCATTTGAAGCAGCTAAATTTTTGGTAATTTATTATGCAGCAAAAGAAAACTAATACTGCCAGAAGTTTTCAATCCTAGTTTGAGTTCAACAACTAAAATATTATTTTTAGAGGTAATTTTTTAAAAGTAATTTTTTACCCTGGCTGGCATAGCTCAGTGGATTGAGCACGGGCTGGGAACCAAAGTGTCCCAGGTTCGATTCCCAGCCAGGGTACATTCCTGGGTTGCAGGCCATAACCCCCAGCAACCACACATTGATGTTTCTCTCTCTCTCTCTCTATCTCCCTCCCTTCCCTCTCTAAAAAATAAATAAATAAAATATTAAAAAAATAAAATAAAAGTAATTTTTTAAGAGGTAAATTTTTTTAAATTAAAATTTTTTTAAATGTTATTTTTATTTACTTAAGGATAAATAATAGCAAGTAATACTCAAAGTTTCCATTCAATAAAATGTGTATACTCGGCCATAAGAAAAGGAGAAATGCTGCCATTGGTGACAACATGGATGGACCTTAAGAATATTATGCTAAGGGAAATAAATCAGTCAGTAAAAACTAAGAACCATATGATTTCACTCATGTGTGGGATATAAAACTGAAACTCCTGGACACAGACAACAATATTGTGGTTATCAGGGGAAAGGGGTGAGGATGTAGTAAAGGTGGACTAATATATGGTGCCAGAAGATGATTTTACTTTGGGTGGTGGGCACGCCATGCAATATACAGATCATGTATCATAGAAATGTTCACTTGAAATCTATAGAAGTCTATTAACCAATGTCACCCCAATAAATCTAATGGTAAACTAATCATAATAATAAATCATTTGTTGATAAAAAGATATGTGATAAGTGGCCATTCAAATTACATAGTATACTGGTTTCTCAAGTACTTGAAAATAAAAGACTGAATGCAAGGCCCATCTTTCTCTTCTTTACAGAGTAAGATCTTTCTGTACTATCTTCTGAAGATAAGATTGTGGATCTCGATAAAAGGATAAATACTGAGAAGCCACATTCCTATCTATGTCTTTAAATCTTCATGTTGTAAGTTGTACATTTTGTACTATAATTCTCAATAATGAGATCCTTCTTTACAATAAAAATAATTATTTTCCCAGAGTTTTTAGTAAAAGTTTGAATAAGTATCTTTTTATTCTGCCATTTATCCTATTCTGATCTTACCTCTTTATACCACTTAGGAGAATGCTGATCTGATTGGGAAAACGTAGACAAACTATTTCCCAGGTACTGTTCTAACTGTTCTGGGCTGCGGTATGAGCAAGAGAAAGCAGAGAGGTCCTGCCCTTGGGAGTTCACTGTGTGGCACTTTTTAGCTCACTTCACAAAAGAGATGCCCCAGGAAATGTTACCAGATTTTCTGAAGGTCAGAGTTGAAATAAAAGCAAAATTTAAAAAAAATGGGTGAGTGTGAGACACTTAACATTTTTTTCTGATATCTAAGGACTTTCAGAATTATTCTCAGAGGATTATCAGAAGAAATCCATTAAAAAAATAAGGGTTAAGGCCAGAGATGAGGAATCTTACAAAGATGTAGATTCTTATTCTCAAAGCTAAGCAAAGGAATAGATTCATATATTCATAAATGCTTTACTATCAAATCATTTGACACAAACCCTCATCCTGGTTTTCTCTTCTTAAACACTCAAGGCAAAACAAGAAATGTACTCACTTCCCAGTTGACTAGAATAAAATCAGTTCCTAAAGTGGTTTATACTGGTGTCACTTTTCATGACAGAGACTTGGTGTCAAAACTTCTGAGTTCCAGTCCTGGCTCTGTTGTGAGCAATGGCATGTAGGTTTTTTAATGTACAAAATACTAACAAAGATTTCTACTGTATAAATCATAAGTGAGATGAAAGAGGCAAAAGTAATTTCCTACAGTGCCTGACACATAGCAGGTCCTCAGTAACTGTCTAAATAATCTCTTTTATTATGAATAATGCTGATTTAACCCATGGAATACATGTAAATATAATTAACTTTATTCAAAATAAAATTATGTCAAACTATGTATGCTATGCTCTTGAAATTTAAACCTTATTTCACCCACATTTTGACACATGCTTAGTTATAGATAGTAGAAATATCTTCTTAAGAAGGACATACATCATCACTGGAATTAAGATTGAGTGTAGCTCTGGCTCCATCACTTAGTTGGGTATATTACTTACTCAGGTAAGTTACCTAACCTCTGCAAATCAACTTTTCTCATCTGCAACCTCTGAGGGTTTATGCGAACCTTAAATGTTATGAGACAGTGGCTTTGAAGTCTTCATTCCAATGCCTGATGTCTGCCAAATAATAAACGTTAAATATTTAAAATATTGTAATCATGAAAGTACTATGCATGTCATCTAAACAGCAATATTGATGAATGTCTAAAAGGGAAAAGCATTGGGACAATCAGCAATCCTACTGCAAGGCTATTTTTAATTACAGCATTTTAAAAATAGCTGCTACAATTATTCTGAGCCTGACAGTGATCTGAAGCTGGAGCCATGCTGTGAAGTGTTGTGCTAATCAGGACAGCTCTCTATCCAACCAGAGAACACATCGGCTAACAAGAGAGAATTACAACCTCGCAGTACAAAGCTTCACAATCTCCAATGATTGGTGCTGTTTTTTTGAAGGAGCTGAAAACAGGCATGGAATGTACTTCTCACTGGTTAGTGAATAAATTGAGGTTTTTGCTGAAAAGACACAAGATTCCCAAATCATTTGTCTTCTGGGAGAATCTGTTCTGTGAGCAGTTACTGTTACATCTGTTTCTTCTACTTCCCAACCGAAAAAGAAACCTTCAGAGCTGTGACCAGATGTGTGGAAAGCAGCCCCATAAGCTCAATGCCTTAAAGGAACTAGTTATTATATAGGCTGGGAAGAATATTACAGTAGTATTTGTTTTTCAGTGGTCCACACAAAAAAATTTCTGTCTAAGTCAAAACATTTTATTTTTTTTCATTTACTCAGACTTTCATCTTTTTATATATGGAATACATTTTCTTTAATTGTCTCTAATCCGTCATCCACACTACCACCTGAGTAAGTATCATGAAACAGTGGTTGGAATGCATTACCATTTCTCCATAATTGTTCTGCATCAAATGCCAAAATAAACATGTCTAGGTTGTCTCCATTTAGTCTGCCCCTGATGGACACCCCCAACCATAATCACCCACATGTACATCTTCCAGCACCGATCACCATCCATATGCTCACACCCCTTGGACTTTGTGAGTATTATGTCTTAAGTAGCACTTCAAATGCCTTATTTTTACCAATCCTTTTCCCTAACCCTACAATTCCAGTTTTAGTTTTCATTATCACTTTTGTTTAAGATCACACAACATCTTGCATTCAGTAAATAGATTCAAAGTGATGTGGCAAGGGTGGCCTCTGGCTCTGAATTCACTCAATGTTCAAAACAAGTCATGAAATAATTAGGACAGATACTTCAGCCCACACAGGCAAATACAGACAGAAGGGGTAGGTAAGGGAGAACATGTAAAGCAAATAAATGGCACTAAATAAGATATCTTTGATTTCAGATATATTTTAAACATTACTGAAAGAAGGTAGAATGAACTACCTGTGATAACTTTAAAGTATTTCACATTTGTGTATTTTTTGTCTCTCACAAAAGATTTTTTTCTTGATGCCCACAACAACTCTGTGAGATACCTGAAAGAGATACACACATATTTTGTATTCATTCATTCATTCAAAAACAGACACTGAGCACTTGCCATTGTGTTTTTATAACTTTTCACTAAAACTCAAAATCAAGACAGTGGCACCAAACTGTATTGGCAGTCATTGTATTTTTCACAGCCATGAACTCATAAAAAAATAGCCAGTTGTATTTAAGAATGCTCCTGATGAAGTAGTACAAAACATTAAATTTATTAAATCTTAATCTTGAATATATGTCTTTTCATTATTTTGGAATAAAAAATTGGATGTATGAATGAAGCACTTCAGCTGTGCTGCAGCACAATGGGTGCCTGGAGGAAAAGGACCTGGCAACTGAGCTGCAGTTTCCACACACCACTTTTCCAGTGTGATGGCAGTTTTATTTGGAGAAAGACTTACAGACAAATGTATGAATGTTCAGTCTTGGGTATTTGAGAGATATTTTCTAAAAAGTGAATAAGAAGCAAAATAGGGACAGACTCATAGAGAGAGAGCAGGTTGGCGCTCTTGGAGGTTAGGGGTGGATGGACTGAGCAAAAGAGGAAAGGATTCATGGACACTGACAACAGTGTGTTGATTGCAGGGGCCAGGGCAGGGAGGATGGAGGTGGGAGAGGATGTAAGGGGGATAAGTGGTAATGGTAAAATACAATAAAAATAAATTTAAAAAAGGATTTTAAAACAAGGAAAAAAGTGACTGAAATAAGCCTGTAACTTCAAAAATAACAGTTGATAGTATTTGGCCAATGACAAAATTAGAGTTTTCATGTGAAAATTAAGATACTGTAAAATGTATATATGATACTGTGAACTTAAGACTTTTTCAATACTTGAAGCTTTTCTGATGAAATCCATGTTCATATTAACAAATGCAGTCTTTTTGTAATTGCATAAAGAAATAGTTCATCACTTCGAAGATCTTTGTAAGTAAGGGAGCCAACATTTTATAAATGGTCAATCAAGGGCCAGTGGACTTTTAGGTAAAAGAGTATGAATAGCTCATGGATATAGTTTCATTTTCCATATCAGAAGAAAATCTTTGAAAGACCAGTTGTTGAGTTAGCATAGTATCAAAGAAAGATATCTATAAGTATATGAATTAGCTGTTAAAGTAGTACTTGTATTCCAATCATATGTCACTGGGAGTGGGATTTTCTTCACACACTTGAACAAAAACAACATACTTGAGAGATGAAGCACTGAAGCAGATATGAAAATCCAGGTCTTCTATGACTTATGAGATTTGCAAACATATAAAATAGTATTAGGCTCCTTACTAAATTTTCTTATAATTTGGAAAATAGTTACATTTATTAAAAGGTTAGTCATGTTAACTTATAATGATTTTATTATTGTGATTTTAAAATACATTCTTAAATACATTTTTTAAGTTCTCACTTTTAATTTTAATACAGTACATATTGATAGATGTAACACATTCTAATACAACATCTTTGAGGTTTTTTGTATATTTAAAGAGTATAAAGGAGTTTTAAGTGTGTAAGTTTTTTAAACTGATGGAGTATAAAGTGACATATGATTTGTATAAAAAGTGCTTTGAAACCTCTGTCCAACCACATTGCTGTCACAAAGACTAAATTTTCATTCTGAAAAATTCTTTTCCTTTGGTTAAATATTATTCTCTCCATATGACTCTGAGAAATTCTATATTAAATTCTTTATGTTGAATTGGGTGCCATGCTAGAAAGAGCTTGAGCACTGGAAAAAAAATAGAATTGTTTTCAAAGGCTTCCTGTACTGTGTACCTGATGGTGACAGAGAAAGTCTTTAAATATATGCCTTGGCTGGTTCATGTGCAAATTGGGGAGGCCATTACATTATTGTGGATCTATTTTGCTGCTAAATAAGATTATATATATATATATATATATATATATATATACACACACACACACACACACACACACACACACTATATATATATATATATATTATATATAACATATACACACACATACACATCACATCACATCACATATGTTTGATTACCTTTCAATAATCTATCTAAAAACAATGATATATAATTTAAAATGACTGCCACAAAGGGAGCCTTGAGTGAATGTGCATATCCCCTTTTGTTCTACTATAAGATGAATTAGATCCCTTTATCATTTTACTGAAAAGAACCAGGTTGCAGGATGATGGTACAGGAGAAAGAAGATGAGAAAGGGAATTGGAGGAAAAGCTCTTGAGTGTCTAAGATGAATATGCTTTTTACCATTACATGCCTCAGCTCCTAGGCAATCCCAGACAGAATCTCAATGATGTAGACAAAGTTTCCTTTCACAGAGTACACCTCAGACTTCCCTCTTTTCTTTTTATTCATCATTTAGTCTTCTTGAATACAATGTATCATTACATGATGTCCTTCTTTCATTAAGAATTCCTAATTTTACCATAATAGATATTTAGATGTCCTCTACACATTCCAATTTTTTGTAATTTATCTGGTTAGTGTACATAGAATCTGAAATATCAACAGTTCTCTGCTTGAATGCCGTTTTGCTGACAGTTTCATTGTTTGTTGAAGTTCTGAAGTAATAATGGCTTTGGCCATAACATACAAAGCCACCTAATGAAACCAATATTAGTTCTTTTTTAGATAGATTATTAAAAGGGTAATCAAACACATGTGGTCTTCATTTTTAATCCCTTTTTTACTCATTCTTCTGCAAGGATAACAAGGTATTCATTTCACCTTCACCATATGGCAAAGTTAGAATTTACCAAATATAGAGTCATAAAATGAATTATCTACAGAAACATTTTACTACATAAAGATGTAAAGCTAACACTCATTACCTAAAAACATGTGGTATTTTAAAATATTTTTAAATTGTAAAATTAATATATGACTACATTAAAACATCTAAAACTTAGAGTATTTTAAATTTGATAAGCTTTATTCAATTGTTTTTTCTAGCCTATGTACTAACTGGTAAATTATAAAGAATGAAAGCTTAGATAGTCACCATATCAGAGCAAAACATAATTGGTCCTATTCAATGTAAAACATGTGAATTCAGTCCACTATCTGTTCATTCTGTCAATATGTACTACACTGAGCTATATCAATATAAAATAAATATATTACATAAATCTACCTGGTCTCAGATAAATTACTCATTACTTTGAGCCCAATACTTCTCTATAAAAATAGAGAGGGAAATTTATTTTTAAAGATATTTGTATGTGTGTATTGACTAAGAGATTAAATAGACAAATTTTGTTCCCGATGTATAACAAGGTCAATAAATATTACTTTCCCTTTAGCTCCTTTAGTTCCAACAAATTAAAGGGACATTTATCATGTACGCATGCATTGATCATGATTATCATGAAGTTTAGACTATGCTTTTTGTTTGTTTGTTTATATCTATTGATCAGATCATTAGAGCCACTGTAATTTTGGGTCAAACAGCATGTGTTTTGTGTGTGTGTGTGTGTGTGTGTGTGTGTGTGTGTGTAGGAGGTGTGTGAACCCAAATCTACATAAACACAGTCAACTAATCCCCTATGCTTTTAAATGAAACAACCAGGCAATTGTGTATGTTCTCTCATGCTGCTGCTCAGTAATGTGTTTACTCATTTCTTCCCAAGACTGTAGCTATGCACCACAGTGTCGATGGGAAATTGCCATTCTGTGTTTACACTGGAAGGCAAGTGTAGTAGAGAGAGCCAAAACCCCACTGGGGGGTACAGATGTTTTGAGAGTGAAAGTAGATTTTCACAGCTTCCAAGTACTAAACAGTCCTTGCTAAATATCTTTTTTATGTGTAATGATTGAAAATTTTCAATAAGAATAATTTTCCAGCTGAAAGAATAAAAACAAAACCCAATCTCAATGAGAAACAAAGCAAATCCTTTTTACATCAGAAGATTTTGTCAGTTAACTGTATCATTTGGGTGCTTTGAGCAAAGCATTAGCTGGGGGAAACTTTAAACTCTGTAGGCCACTTAACCTGTTCATACCTCACTGAAGGATATCAGCACCTGTCTCTCAAGGTCTGTCATTATTTCTCATGTTCATTGGAAATAACAAATACTCCCTTTTGCAGTTATCACACTTAAAACCTATAGGTTCCTCTCTTTCCTGTGGCCCTTGCTGTAAGGCAGGTCTCAGAGAATTATCATTCTCAATCTGAGGATGAATTTTCTAAGAAACAACTTACATCTTTTTTTGTGTTTTTAAAACAGCAGAAGCAGATTGGAGAGAGGGCAGCGCCTAGAGGGCAACCAGCAACGCCCGCGAGGGAGGAAGCTAAGTTGTGCTGCTCTGCCCAGATTTGGATCTGCCAGGGTTCAGTGTTCAGACAGCGCAGTCAGCATGTGCCAAGTAGGCAAGGGTGGGGGTCAAGGAGGGGGGGGGGAAAGGTATTTGTTATAATATTTGTATGTGTAAAATTATGGAAACGGAACAAACAAATACCAGTGACTGGGTGTCACACAGGGGGATCCTTAGCTGCATGTCCTACGGGGACATTCTCTCAAATCATGCTCAGTGGGGGAAGCCATCCAACCGCAGAATGCTGAGGCCACTCTGTCTCCCTCCACTGCGGAACTGTGGGCCTGGCGGTCCAAACAAAAGACGTTTCAGGGTCTCACTGGAAGGAGTTTCTGAGTGTCCAGATGACATCACCCTCAGCAAGCCTGAAGGATAGGAATGAGCCAGCGGGAGGCCAGGCCAAAAGATGCGTTTGATTTCCAGCAGGGGCCTCAAACTGGGCACTTTTTTCAAGGCTTAAAAAGAATAGCATGGAAATAATAAGCAGGGGGTAGGGTGACACTTCTGGGGAACACTATGCTTTTTAAAAATAAACTGTAAGAATGCTGTCCTTTTATTTTTCTTGGCTGCTGCTATTAGTGCAGGAAGTAAATAGAAATGGAGAGTGACACCATCTTGCTGTGAATATAGCAACAGGATTTAGGTGGGAAAAACTGCATATTCCCAGAGAGCTGAGTTTCTCATTTTTCATGTATGTACCCTTTTAGATAAAACCTGGGAACCATTAACAGAGTGATGGAACTGATTTTTACTGTATAATTGTGATTTCAATTCAAGTCATAAGATATAATTGAGTAAGAAGTGCAGTTGATCACTGGGAAGCAAATTATTAGTTATCTGTGTTCAAAGGTGATAAACTATATTGTGAGCTTAAGTAAGGATGATAAGTTCCCCTGCTTACTGTCAATAAATGTCCCCCTCTAATTCACTTATTATTCAAAAAATTCAACATTTATTTTCAAAGGGGGGAAAACTAAATTCCAAACCATTAGCAGGAAAACTATAGTTAAGCATATGTTATTCTGTGACATAGAATAAAAATCCTGATGTAAAATTAAAAGGGGGGAGAGGGAGGAATAAGTTTTTCTACCTGTACATCTTAAGAAATTTTTCAAAGGAAAGAAAATGATGTAAAATTTGTGTTTTCTTGCTTTCTGCAATCTCTTTTCTGTAAGAAAAACCAAGTAAAAAGCTTAGAATATCAGATGCTTTTTAAAATATTTTTGTTCACAAAAGGATTTTTTTCTTCTCTATTATCAACAAATTTCAGTAATTGCCCTGGACCTTATATACTCCCCTTAGTACATTATAACTATGAACATGAACAAGTTAAAAAGATCCTTGAACCCAATCCAATTAGAGACCTCCCCTCCCCACTTTTTTTTAATTGTTAACATAGTCAACTTTATTTGTTTGACCTAAAATTGGGCTAGAACAGAACTATACTTTTAGGAGTTGTGAGTTGTCAGGAACCACTTGAGAATTCATTTTGCTCTTCATTGAAATAATAATGGATTTATATTATTAGAAAGAGGAAAATAACCAGCTAAACAAGGAGATGTGCATTCCTGTCCCACGTTTAATTCTAAATTGGTTCCAGATAGAAAATGTAGCTTTTCCCTAGAGGCCTTTATGGGTGGAGACTAAGACAGAGACTTCATGTTATAAACATGTTCTTGGCAAATGTCTTGAAAGTGTAGCTTCACCCCACAATTTGCTGACATTTATGCTTAGAATAGTAAATCACTCCTTCCAACAAGTTGAATTTGGCAGAAATTCTATTAAAAAGTCAGGTCAGAGAGTCCTGCTCAGGAACACAAACAGGGAGAGATATATGGAGTTTGCCGATGAGAGAATACAAATTACCCTGACAGCCACCAATGGGATTCATGAACACCCTTTATCAGCATGTCAGGAAAATAAACACACAGCCTCCACTGAAGAGTGGATGGTGGGGTAAAAGCCCTGCTGTCTACATTGTTAGCCATACCTTATGGCTAACCTTATACTGTCCCCAGCACATATGGTTGAACACTTTGAGGAATATGTCAACCTCTCCAGCATGGAGAATATGTCCTTTCTTCTACCAAGAACTGCTGACCAGTTTAAGAAGAAATCAATAGAGTTCCAAAAACTGGTAATGGGATAAACAAAAACTGTTGATTGATTGTGTAGAGAGGGTGATAAAAACGCACACGCACAAACAAAACCCAACAAGTTATTGAAGGATCAACTCACTGTGTTGAAAGAAGGCAGGGAATAGAGCTGTGAACTACATTTTTAGTATCATGCTAGACTCATCAAGAAAGGTCAAGGCACAAACAGAGGGAGGCTTCTGAGGAGGGAGGTACCCAGAAGGCTAATGACAGGCACGAGGAAAGTCAAGGAAAAGAAAGGAAGCAGGTCATGCTCTCTGACACAGTCATTGGCATGCCCACTGGCCAAGCTGCCTTGTTCCCCCTTCCAGAACATCTGAAATATCCCACCCCAATAGGAGCCTGTGAGCACATGAGAGTGAGCCTTTCTTCATCCTACATATATTAAACAGAACAAAAACTAAGCAAATCAAATCTCCGTATGCACTAAAGTCCTAAAATAAGAAGTGCAATGGGATCTCCTGGTGGGCCTGAGATCTCTCAAGATTAGGTCAAGGCCATGCCCTGCTGGTAGTTACAGCCCTAAGGTGCATGCCGTGGCTCTCAAACAATCAAACTTATTCATTATTTTCCTTTTACTTTTTAAAATATAATAAGATAACTTATTATTATGGTTTATTTTACAGTCTCAAATCATGGAGGGTATGAATGTAATTTTTCCAATGATGGTTTTCCACTGTATTTTGCTAAATCCTACTTTTTAAAAGATTTTATTTATTTATTTTTTAGAGAGGGAAGAGAAGGAGAAAGAGAGAGAAACATCAATGTGCGATTGCTGGAGGCCATGGCCTGCAACCTAGTCATGTACCCTGACTGAGAATCAAGCCTGCGACACTTTGGTTCACAGCCTGCACTCAATCCACTGAGCTATGCCAGCCAGGGCCACTAAATCCTATTTTTTTAAAATATATTTTATTGATTATGCTATTAAAGTTGTCCCATTTTTTCTCTTTCCTTTATTCCCCTCTGCCTTGTACCCCCCTTCCACCATCATTCTCCCACCTTAGATCATGTCCATGGGTCATACATATAAGTTCTTTGGCTTCTCCCTTTCCCATACTATTCTTAACCTCCTCCTGTCTATTTTGTACCTACCATTTATGCTTCTTATTTCCTGTACCTTTTCCCTCATTCTCACACCTCCCCCTTCCTGCTGATAACCCTTCGTGTGATTTCTATTTCTGTAAATCTGTTCCTGTTCTAGTTGTTTACTTTGTTCATTTTTTGTTTTTGTTGTTGTTTTAGGTTCAGTTGTTGATAGTTGTGAGTTTGTTGTCATTTTACTGTTCATAGTTTTGACCATCATTTGTAATGGTTTTCTGGTCATTTTTAAATGAATTCAACTGCAAGTTCCCACCTCATATGTGATTTTCATCAAACTCTGTGACCACCCTTCTCTTTTTCCCCCTAAGTGGAAAACTCAAGGTGTCAGCAGGGTCAAATTCTTCTGAGGCCTCTCTGCTTTGTGTGGACAGCCCTCTTCTCCCTGTGTCATTACAAGGTTGACTCTGTTTGTGTGTCTGTGCTCTGATCTCCTCTTCTTATAAGGATACAGATCAGATTGGGTTAGGGCCATCCTGATGAGCCCATTTAAGCTTGATTATCTCTGTGAAGACCTGTAGGGGAAGAAAAGCTTTCCTTCTACCCTCCTACATTGTATAGATCAATCTATGACATAAACTGACAGTAGGCAGATTAACAAGAGAAAAGGAATACAAACTAGGACTTGTTAGTATGCATCAGCAGAAGTGAGACACCAAAAGGTGCTGCAGCTTAGAAACTAAAACATATGTGACTGTGAGTTTCTGTTTTTTTAAATAATTTTTAATGTTAAAAACATTTATTAACACCACTTTTACATTTTGCTAATAAGAAATTCAGTTTAAACAACACATCATGAACTTTATTCTATCTATACAGTGAAGACAAGATAGTTCATATTTGAAAAGATAGAAAAGCCAATGTTTGCTGAACACATTTGCATAGTTTTAGGGAATGATTATCATCTAAGCCTTGATAATGTTCTTTACTTGAGATACATATATAAATAACTGTGTAAGCACACATTTTTACATTATATAGTTTCTGATTCTTTCAGCTGAAAGTATTGTTCAAAACACTGGGTAATATGAAAGGAAAAATCTGTTCTTCAGTGGGTCAGTTCCTTCTCATGGGAGGGGCAGAGGGTAGATTAGTAACACAAATCACTGCCTTTTCTATTACATATGTTTTTATGACATGTACTTTTATGGTGACTGATTCTATTGTAGCAAGAGTTATTAAAACAGTTCAAATGGTCTTCTATATGTTAGATTCCTTCTTTTAAAGAGTTACTTACCCATAGTTTAACATTAAAAAAATTACCTATGCTTCAAAAAAACATTAACTTTAACTACAATACTAAAAATGACTATGTGTAAACTAGATCATTACAAATATTATAATAAAGTATGAAAATATCATTGCATATTGAAAACTGTCCACATGCAGTGATTATGGATTTTAAAATAAAATTGTGGCAGGCTTTGGCTGAATAATGGGTCAAAATACTTAAACATGTTATCTCTTTATCCAATTGCTTTGCTATCATACTTTAGCAGGGAGTATTTGCTTCCATGGCATGCTGAGTACTTGGTGGTTCATGTCCTTGGATTTATTGGACCATGGGGCTGAATGTTCACAATAACCCACAACTTACCCATTGACTTGGCTTGATCAAACCCAATTTAGGCTTCTCTCCTCCCCACAGGGCCATGAAATTTGACTAGCCTGCAAGCTTAAGCAAGTACTGAGGGGTTTAGAATTCCCCCTTAACTTTCTTCCTGAAAATGCAGAACCAGCTGACCATGGAGAGAAAGCATTCCAGTGAAACCTTAGTCAGGCTGTCTGTCAGTGCTACCAAGGGCTCCCTGCCCCACAAAGTCCTGTAGCCCTGCTTACACTTCCTTAAAACAAGGGGACTACCCCTGCTTGATTCAGACTTGCTTGCAGAGACTGAAGTCAACATGTTTTCCTTATTGCAATAGTCTTTTCTAATAAAGTCCCTCCTCACTTAAGTCTAGATTTATTTTTATCTGGAAATTTGACAAGTGCATACTTACATCTTAATTGCAATATGAATTTACTTAGCATGTGTTTATTAAATAATCTGTATGTATCCTTTGCTGTGATAGATGAAGGATGGTAAAATTTTGTCATTAGATAATTTATAAAATATCTAATATCTAACAAATACCCTGACATTTGTTTAAATAATAATACACATGGTATACAATTAAGTGAAAAAATAAGTAAACAGAGCATTGAAAGAAGCAGTTGTTGGTATGTCCAGAGTGGCTCATAATGGCTTTCCAAAATAGTCTGTACTTCTGTTCAACCTGCAGGAAATGGTATGATTTGGCCAGATGGGTAAAGAAATGGAATAGTAAGTGAGCTCATAACAATGCCTGAAAGCAAACAAACAAACAAATGTAGAGACTTTTCTGAAATGAATAAAAAAGCATAGCATCCATATTTAATAATGGATTGGTGCCTTCCCTTGTTTCTTATATATTGAGCATTTATTATATACTTGGCACTTCATGGGAATTCAAGACCAGATAATATCTATTTGGAATAACATGAAATTCTCATGCTATTTTACTAAACTGTATAGAATTGTTACCCTAAATTGGGAATTTCTTATTTTTGACCCTGACTTTGATAAGCATTTCAAGATACCCCAATCAATCAATAGGTCTTTATACAGAAAGTGAGAAGGGGAAATATGAAACCTGGAAGAACGTGAGACTGATAAGTCAACCCTTTTGTAAGTGAAGGGATTGTACCATATGCTATGTTCTTATAATGTGACAGTTCCTACAGACATACTCACTAGCTACAGAAGATCAAGCCAACACGTCACCAACACTGACTCATTTTATTTGGAGATCCTGGCTTCTATTCTTGAAGGTGGAATCCGATGAGGAGGGGTTGTGATATAAGCAGGAGCCCTAGATGGAGTCAGGAAACATAAGGACACAGATCCTCCCAGACAAGTAGGGATGCTCTGTGAGGATGAAGGGTGGTGAAGAACAGTCAGCCTGTCAATCTAGTTACTTCCGCTCTTGAATTGGTATCAACTAAGTTTCTCTTTCTTGAAATAAAAAAGCCTCACTGAACTCTTACGCAACTTATCCCAAGCTATTATACCTGTGTAATACCAGAAATGTGAGGTGTTCTTTGCCTTTTGCTAAAGTCAACTCTTTAGGTCATTTAAAGATATAAGAAAATGTAAGAAGAGGACACTTTTGTCTTAAGGGAATAGAAGCTGAAAGAATTAAGGTAGACAGTAAAGGAGGAAACTTAGAATACACATTTTAACTTTCATTGTTTGCTATTTCTTCTGTTGCACATAATAATATCAGGGGTCCAAACATAGTTCTGCTTGTCTAGCTGTTCATAAATTTGAATCACAGGAATCAGTCAAAGTCAGTCCCTTGTGACAGTCAGTAGGGCAATAAGGAATGGCTCATATAAGATGGAACTTGAGAACTACTCACCACCACGGAGCTAGAGTTAAGGTTATTTGGGTGGCTTTGTCTGGAGTCAGTGATCAGAGGACACATGAAAATGGTTATCATTCTGTGCTTTAAGAAAGAATACCCTTGTACACCACTGTGTAGGAGACAGACAAGTTTAGGTTTCTGATGTTATAATGACATCTGCTGAGGTGTCATTTCTCTAGCCACTCTTTGGGGATCCCAGTTGTATTTTCCTCTCTGAACAACCTCCATAGGAATGACTTGAAGATCATCAGCATTTTTCTGGGCTCATATGTTCTTTTGAATATTATTGGATGGAGCTCTTCTATTAGAACTTTAGAAACAAAGTCATTATTTTGAGTAATTAAATCAAGTTGCAATAACATAATGTTGTTGGAAACACAGCTTTCCTAAAAGCTGAATTGTGATATGCAGACAAATTATTACATGCACAGTATATTGTTATTGTTATCTTCCAGCTATTCCTTCAGGGTTACTAGTGTTTCTCTAGATTGGGTTATGTTTGTCCCCCTTGATTGCATCTGCATGTTGGAAAGGCTCCTTGAAGCTCAAGATGTCTCTTATTGGTGGGCAATCATCTCTTCAGTGGTAACAGGGCCCTGGCATGCACACTCACTCCACTTGCTTACTTGGTGTCTAGTAAGTAACTTACTTAGTTACTAGCATTACAATGAGCCAGCATTTCCATCTTAAATTTAAACTGTATAATGCTCTTTCCCTATTCTTCTCCACAACCCTCCTTCTCCTCTCTCCAAGTTTTCTTTATGTTGTTGTTGCTTTCAGGGTTGTTGTTGTTGTTGTTGTTGTTGTTGTTGTTTTTCACCATAACTTGAGCTAGGGTAAATTCTTCCTTTTATTTTTTGCTAAGATGGGAGGGTCTGTTTATGCATCTTTTGAACATACTTACCATTTCAAATGGAAAGTTCAAGCACTGTGATTCTAGCATCACTTAGAGAGCTTTTAAAAAATTGCCACACCCTAGACCAATTAAATCAGAACTGGTGGGAGCCAGTATGCTTTAAAAACTACCCAGGCAATTGCAAAGTACAGCCAGAATGAGAACCACTGGTGAGTAAGTGTCCAAAGATGTGATCTGCAGATGCATCACCAGCCAGAGAAACAAAAGGGACCCTACTCTCTAATTCACTTCCTCTTCTTACTTCAAAGCAGTTGTGACTACACTCCTGCATCAAAGGGACTGCTAGCTCCTGGGGCTGTGACCGTCAGAGGGCTCACAGCTCTGTGGACCTGCAAGCCTTTGAAGTCCACTGTGAATTTCTATGGCAGGGGAGAAGTGGTCTATTAGGGAATTAGAGCCATGATTTGCCAAGAGCACTGCTTTCCATCTATTTACACAGTGAGTCTGTGGTGGGCAAGAAGACCATCACACCCTTACATGTTGATTTTGGTTTTATTGAATGTTTCTCCTTATAAAAAATGAAAACTAGTGTCTCCAGAAAAGGTAAGAAAGACTGTTTATTTTCGGCTATTTATCAGCATTATTAAAAGTTTATCTGAGATAGTGTGAAAAATGTAAGTCTTTGATAACAGAAAATAGGGAAAAATCAATTCATTGTCCATTAAAGTTCTCCCATAGGCTTTTGGCCTTCATTAAACATTTGGTCCCTGCAGAATGTAGTTTAATTCAAATATACATTTGTGAAAGAAGAAAAATGGAGATTCTATTTTCTGATCTCTGATTGTATCAAAGCACATCTATGTATGTCCAACAGAGAGAAAGGGCTTCTGCATCTTCAGGATCCCACGTGGTAACTGAACTCAGCTGCCCCGCTCTTCATTTTATGACACTTTCTAGGCACTTGGGATTCCATAGTCTGGTTTCACTTCATTTTCATGCTAAATTGTGGTTGATTGTAAATCTTAATATGTCAAAATTACTAGGTAAGGGGGGACTGACAGCACTGCACACACAGAAGAAGGTAAATACTGTTTTAAACCATATGATAGAACAAAAGTCTAAAGGAAATCTGCTGATTGGGCAAATACTTGTATTTATATATTTTATGGAGTTGGTCATCATGTTGTTCCTCAGCAATCATTAACTATCTTCACAATAACATCACAAAAGCTGGAATAGGTTATAAGATTTTGGGAAAATTTTACTGACTTATTTTAGATTCAAAATAAAGAGGTGACACAATTTAAAAAGTAAAGAATTAATACAGAACAAATTTCACCAAAGCCATTTTTGATCATTAAAATTTAATCTATAAATATTCATTAAAGGTAAATTGTGGTTTATTCAAATTAATCTTATTTTTGTAAAAAAATTAAAGTAACATTTTAATTAACAACAGACCAAATTAGTTATATCTCAACATGGGATGCTTTTATCTGTGTTCCAAAGCTGTTTTTTAAAACACACTATGATAAAAGAGGCATGTGTTCTACAGATGGAAGAGAAAGCCCATCCCTGAAGAATAGGGAATATAAAGCAGTAACTTAATGTGGAGTAAGAAAATAGAAAGCTATCTGAATCCTTCATACCTACTACTTTGAGAATGTTTTCTTTTTTACCACAGTAAAGTTGAAAGAGCTCATGGTGCCCTCCAGGTGTTGAAAACTCTTGTGCTGAGCAGAAGCTGTAACAATTACTTTCACACCTATTCAGCTATTAGAACTATGACTTTGGGTTATAATTTAATTAACTTTCAGAGACCTTGAGAATTTAACTGAGATTTTGGTTGGATTCTCTATGTCTGACTGAATATCTGCAGTACTTAGATATTGGAGCAGACAAGTACCTCAAACTGAAAAAGTTAGGCTTGACAGATAGGCCTTACAGACACTGATTCTCTTGGCACTGGGTCCCAGGCCCCAGGTCTATGTTGGAAGACTTGGCTGTCTAAAAAAATGCCGCATGACATCACAGTTTACAGTAGCCTTATGGCGCAGAACAGGTGGAATATCTCCCAGAGTGTATCTGAATCATCTGTGATGGTATTCTGTGCAGATTCTAAATGGTAGGTCAAGTGGGGTTGACACTGAGCATTTCAGTAGAGTCACCTCAAGGTGCTCCCAAGGATCTGGAATGAGGTGCAGGGTGGAGGCGCTGTGTGACCTCCCTGAGCCTGGATTCCTAACTTGCAAAAAGCACTGAAATACTCATCACTCAGGCATGATTTTTTGAGACTGAGCTGAGAACCTATGCAACATCACAACCACAGAGAATGAATAACAGGAGATATTCGATATACGCTCAAATTCTTCTTTGCTTTGAAAACATAAATTGACTTGCTATAAAGAGAGGATGGCTAACAAAATACCATATCATAATTTCCTATCCCTCTCTTTGAGAATTTACTCATATGTTTACTTTTTCCCATAATAATTCACAGGAAATACATGACATTTTCTGAGTGTTAGCCAAGTTCTATTTGAGTTTGTTAACATAGGAGATCACTGACAGAGGTCCTCGTGAGGTTTCGTGGGTCTGGGTCAAAGTGAACGCTGGATTACCAAGATACCTCCTTTCCCTGAATGCAAGGGTATTTTGTCAAATCTCCTTGTGCTTGTCTACGCCTTTTCACGTGCCTAGTGAGAAAAAAATTGTTTTTTCCTGTCAGATATTTTTTTTCATAATAAAAATGCCTTCTAAAACTAAAGGCAAAATCTATTTTAATGTGGAAATATATTCCAGCTCTAGAATGAATCAATCCCACATTTTTTTCCGTAGGATAAAAACACAACGTCTTTAAGCCTTTGTATGTTTTTGCAGGTGTTATTCTCCTTTTGCCAGGATGTGAACTATCAAAATCATATTTTGCAGATATGTGTATGTACAAATTGAAGCTAGAAATCAGGGAGAATACTCAGGGTACTGGAATTTTCAGCTACTTAAAATTTTATTTTAAGTAATTTTAAGTAATTCCAAAGCAAATATTTGGAATGTCTATGTTGAATGGCTTTGCTTGGCTCGTGATGGAGCTGTTAGGACAAAGTGAACACACTGTCTCTGCTCCTGTGCCCCGAGGGTGGGGACAAGGCAGCTCTTTCTTCAAACAGTCAGAGGTCGTATCACTAACCTTTGTGTCCTTTGCTAATGACTCGTGCTCCTAACTTCAGTTTAGGAATAGCCAATGACAAGTTCAACTCCTAAGTGCAACCTTTTGAAAATATATGTTTCTACTACTGAGAATTTTTTCCTATAAAAATGTTTGGCAGTAAGTATCCAATTCCCCTCTACTACATAAATGAAAACAAATGATCTTGATCTCTTTAAAAAACAATGAGGAGTATAGTTCTGAGTGATATAGTTCTGGTTTATGCCATCTTTGCTACAGTAAGTCTCTAAGAAGCATTAATATTTAATATGTTTGATCCCAAATCATATTTGCAACTTTTCTTTCATTGGTTGGTATATGTGGCCTAAGGTAGAAATGGAAAAGAAAAAAAAAATCAGTCCTGCCTGGTGTGGCTCAGTGGACTGAGTGCTGGCATGTGAACCAAAAGGTCACTGGTTCAATTCCCAGTCAGGGCACATGCCTGGGTTGCAGGCCAGGTCCCCAGTATGGGGCATGCAAGAGGCAACCATACATTGAGGTTTCTCTCCCTCTGTTTCTCCCTCCCTTCCCCTCTCTCTAAAAAAATAAATAAATAAAGTCTTTTGAAAAAACAAAACAAAATGTTAAATATTTTTTAAATCAATGAAGAGGACCTCAGACTGGGGTATGATGATGCCAGCTATGGAAGAGTGGGAAGCAGTAGGATTTGGAACCAGAACTGGGGTGACAATGGTCCCAGTCTGCCCAGGACTAACAGGTGTCCTGAGCAATGGGCTCACAGAGCTAACACCAGGAACAGGTAACTGCAACACCACGTACTCTTGGACTTAAATGTGGATTCACCTTCTAGGCTAGCTTGAGGCCTTTTGGGAAACCAGCTTCTCAGAACCTTAGTTGTCCTGTCAGTAAAGAGGGTAACAAAAGCTACTCCTTATTGTGTTAAAGATTAGAGTTCATATGTGTAAAGAAAATGCTCTGGAATATCATGTGAAAATAGCAACAATGTCCCGAGCCCTTTTGATGTGTCAAACACCACAGAATGCATTTCTCACTCCCCACAACAATCCAGCTGTGTAGGGGGCCAGGTAATTATCACACTTTCTCTACATAGAATGAACCTGCAGCCTAAGGGTTGGGGACTTGGCCAGATCAGGTTGTACTGCTGGTGACTGGTTGAGCAATGTCTTCAGCCTAAACACTGTCCATGTTCTCACCACTGTGACACTAGGATCTATTAACAATGAGGGCTTGTTCTCATCATGATCTTAAGATAAAAATTAAGAAGATGGGGCTTGCCCTTCTCATCTGCACACCTGTCCTCACATGTAACAGTGACCCCAAAGCACTGAACTCCAGAAAGCATGCTGCTAATGTGGTATTCCCAGGATCAGAGAACAGCTGCGGTTGCGTCCTGCTGAAAGGCACACAGACACTGTCACAGTCTTCCACAACCAGGGCTGAGTTTGGATTGACGGATCCAAAGGAAAATGCAGCCATCTTCTCTTTGACACCCCACATCTACCGACATATTTATCTAATTCCAATTTTTAGGTGGGCTGCTGCTTCCACATTTTACAATGCCTTCCTCTGTGCATAATGTGGGCCACTCTGTGATGATTTAAGTATGAATCTCAAGGAGCTAGACTTTCATTTCCGTAACTATTTAAAAAATATCAGCAACCAATGCAATGTTTCCCGCCATACCACTGTAGACCAGTAGGCTAAGGACTGCGGACCTAGATACGTTTACAGAACCTCAGCTTTCTTTTCCATGAGCTGCTCTTCTGGGCTCTTGTTCATGTCAATCACATTTCCAATTAATTTTGTGGTCTGAACACTCACCACTGAAAACAGACTATGGTCATTGTCTGCCCATGTGCAGAACAATCTACTAAATAGAATTCCGTTGTTTTAAGAAGTCAATTACCCATGATTCTCTTGGCATTTTTAATACAGCTAATGTTGCCGGGCCCCTAGGCACTGCTGCTTATACGCTTCTGGGATAGTTCATGCCAGGCTCTACTGGCCTTTCTCATCAGGGCCGATTTTAAATCCAGTCTCTTGCATCGATGTAGAAATTGTTTTTATTTTCTTACTTGACACAGGCAAGAAGCTCCCAGAGCCCACAGTTAATGTCAGAAAATTACTGACATTGCTTATTTTAGTTTAGTTACTGAATGAATATTTGTAAAATATTCATGTTTTCTATGAACCACTTCAATTAAGTTTAGTGAGATTATTTCATTAACATAAAAAAGTTGGATAAATATTCACCTGATTCTTTAATGAGAAAAAAAATCACCACCCATTTCTTCCTGCTGATTCTGTCATGGCATGTCTTTCATCAGCTCTCCAAGACCTGTGAAAACCCTGTGTCATTCCTACAGTACATTCATTTTTTAAAATATGATCCAACCACTAGAGATAGGTTTGAATTTCAAATATATGCCCAGTGTTTCCTATTGATTTTTCAATTTTTCCCAGATTTATATAAAATTAATTAAATTGCCTTTGCTTTTTAGAGTAATATATTATGGTTGGAATTCCCTTCTACCAAAGTCAGTGTGTCAAATAGAATGTTGTTTTAGTTGAGGTTTGTATTTTAGGGAAAAGGCACTTGTGTTTCATTGCCCACAACCCCAATACAATCAAAAAGCCAAGGCAAAATGGACAAGCCAACAAAAGAGCCTCATCTTTTAAAATTTTTCTCAAAGTTTTAAAAATATATATATTAACTCTATGCCATTTATTTTACTATTAATACTTCCATATTGAGAAAACAAAAAATGGGAAGTAAGTAAAAAATGAAGGACCAGTATAGTGTATTAAACTATGTCATATCCATGAAAGTACATGCATTTCATTTTTAGGCAATCCTCTCATGCACAAATGATTGATAATTAATTATTACCATAAGCACAATTCCCTCCCCAGCAATTCTGTTATACAAATTTGCAACATGCCATGCAGTTAAAAGAACTGCACAGTGAGCATTCATGTACCCATCACCTAGATTTTACAACTAACATTTTTTTCTTCCATATCTACCCATCTTATTCGTTCCTCTGTCCATAAACCAGCCCATTATAAGCACCATTTTAACATAATGAATGATCTGATTCTCCACCCACAGGAGATTGGAAGCAACAGATTAGAATGGATTTGGAATGGGGAAGAGTATCAACAGGGGACCTAATAGATCCTGGTTCATTGACAATGTCACTATTAATGTGGATGACACTCGCTGAAGTGACAGGTGCTAAGGAAATAGAATAGAGCTCAACACTCTTGATAATTACAGGCTACTGTGTAGATGACTGAAAATAGAAAAGCTATAAATCCCATCCTGTGCACAGGACAGGCATTGCTAACAAGAGTCTACAGTCTTGATGAACCCTAGAAATGGCCACAAAATCCTTCTCAGCACAGTGCTCTAAGCAGGCATTACCAGTGAATCAAAGTCTGCAGTCAAGTTGAGACTTCTTTCCCATCCCTGCAGAGCAGACACCCTCTCTACACACCTCTACACTCCCACGCAACTGCACTACAGCAGCACACCACTGACATAGATAACAATAAACCTGATTATTACTAAACATGAAATCAATAAGTATAAAGTCTATCATGTACTTAACACCACCACTCCTCCAATTTTTGCAAATTCAGGTATTTTTTACTCCTTTTGCAAACAAAAAAGGTAGGAAGGAAGGGAGGGAGGGAGAGGAAAGGAAGGAAGATAACTAAAGTTTTGCATTACAACTCTAACCACATTGAGATATTTTTGCTGTGGGATAGGGCTGTTCTCAGTGAAAGGTGTTAATCTCATAGAAGAGAAGAGGACAATCCAAGCTAAGACACAATTTATGGGAGACTTCCAATATTCAGGTAGAGACACAGGTTGGGTGTACTGAATGATTTGTGTGTGTGCAGGGTGGTGAAGACAAGTAGGCAGATGCTAAGTCTCCTGAAAGAGTTGAGGGTGGGGGTGGGGGTGGGGTGAGAGTGAATAATCAGAAGGAAGTATAGTTCTACATAGATATGCAGTCATTTTCTGAATCATGGACTTTCCTGGTATAAGCATAATTTGGCTTTCATCATTTGATACATAATTTGAAAGGTCTTAGAAAAACAACAAACTTCACTGAGCCTGATTTTGAATTTTTATGATTTCTTCATCTATTTATTTCACAGTGGCAATAGTGGGGGCAGAAGTTATTGAATAATCTGAGCCATACATTATGTGATTAAGGCAGAGGGAATTTATATATAGTTAAAGAGCTACTAAGGAAATGAAAGTTAACTTTTTAAAAAAGGTCATTCATACCAGGTTTGAATACTAGAAACTTCATTCATCTAGAAGATTCCTAGAAGTGCACTAGCTCATTTTCACCCAAATCATAGATGAGCATTGCTTGGTATATACACAGAACAATGTATTTTGTGACAGGTCAACTTTTTCAATAAAGTGAAAATACTGCTTTGAATTCATCTGAATCTTGATGAACTAAATTGACTCACCTTTTAGGTCTGCCAATGGTAACTGGAGAAGAGGACAGTGGATGTCTGAATTCTGTGTATATAACTAGCCTCCTTGCATTGTTTATTTAGCTGGATACTGAAAAGAAAGGTTTCCCCTTTCTTCTCATTCTAAGACCCCTGAGGTCAATAAGGAATATCACATTTCTTGTAATATGCTACAAGAATAAGATTTCCTTGTGAGGTTCAGAAGCTCCACTTGTCCCCAACTGTGTCCACAAATACTTGAGTAGTGTTTCCATTCTGTTTATGGTACGGCTACAGCTGTCACAGCTTCAAATGAACCCCAGTGAGCAGCAGTGTCGAGACAGTGGCTTGCAATGCACTTCCATCCTCAGGGTGGTCTGTGGGCTAACACAGGGAGCATGAATACAATGGGTCTGACTCAAGTTGATAAAATGATGACATGGCAAACATGTGAAAGGACCCACAGTTTCAGGCATGGGGCAGAGGACAGGCTCAGGTAAAAGGAAGAAAAGTATCAATGAGTCTAGTAGAAATAAAAATTCAAAAAGGGGGGAAATGTTTCCATAACTTTTTAAAGCATTTTAACACTTAAAATTTTGTTATAATCTAAGACACAAATGTGGGCTATTTTCCTAAACAAACAATCTCAGGGATCAACCCCTTAACCTTCCTTGCTCACCCGTCCTGGCATAAATGGCTCCATTGTGGGCAGTATTTTAGATAAAATCTTTTTCAGTGGGATGTTTCAGAAACAAATGATAACTGGGTGTTCCTAGAATTACATTTTGGCTTCAGGGACATTTGAGAAGGGCTGACGTGCTCTGTGCAGCATGGCAGAAACAAAACAATTGTAAAGATACTGGTTTCATACTTTATGCACCACACTCACTTAGGATGTGTGTTTAATGTATGTGTGTATGTGTGTATGGTTTTGTGCATATGCATATACATTTGTGATGCATCTCATCCTTTGTAGACCCAACATCTGGTAGCTATTACAAAGATCTGGTTTTTGAGAGAAGTATGAATGTCTTCAGAGCAATGTTTCTCAAGTCATGTGTCCTAGCCCTTATTAATTGAGAACATTTTTATTGAGTTCTTTATTGTAAAGTGGTGTTGATTTTATAAACTCTTGGAGCTCTGGGAAGTTTCTGCTTCTCTGGGAAGGATTCCCAGCTGTCCCCCCGGAGCATCATTTTCTCTGTGACTGGGCTCTTACCTGTGACACTGTGTCCCACAGCTGCCCCTCACCCAAGTGGGCCAGTCCCTCCTTCCTCTCCCCCCTCTCCCATTTCTTCTCAGCCTATCATGTACAGAGAAAGTGTCATGTAGTTTAGTTGCTGACATCAAATTCTGGCTTTTTTAATACAATAGAGTCAATGTTATATAAAACAATAAAATATCCTAGATGTGTTTGTTTCTTAGTGAGCTGGATAGAACAGTGATTACGGCATCAAAACCTTCTCACCTTTTTTAGATGTCATTTCTATCTACTGATGTATTAATTACCATAAGGCAATGGCCATTTCTGTCTTGTTTACTTTTGTATCCTCAGCAGGGCTGAC
This sequence comes from Phyllostomus hastatus, assembly GCF_019186645.2. Lineage (NCBI taxonomy): Eukaryota > Metazoa > Chordata > Mammalia > Chiroptera > Phyllostomidae > Phyllostomus > Phyllostomus hastatus. Next base: position 36,564,622 of record NW_025334028.1, read on the forward strand.
ATAGAATCATCCTCAACCACTGTGTTTTAACGAATGTCTGGATGAACATCTAATTAGGCCTGTCCCTCTAGTGGGGAGAGAGGGGAGTCAAGGACGGCTCCCTAAACAGATTATGAAGTTTCGTGCACCTCTGTGAGACAGGGTGCCACTTAAAGCCATGTGATGCTATAGTGGAGGGGCCTTTTCCATGTGTATTGGTAAAAGGTCTAGAGAAGTCTCAGCAAGGGTCCTGAATGCCAAAGTCACAGTAATTTGTCAGGCTATCTGGTCTTATTCTAAATAAAATATTCATTTTTATACTAATATTTTTGTGTTCACAATTTTGCTTTTTCTTTTTTAATTAAATTTATTGGGTGACATTGGTTAATGAAATTGTATGGGTTTCTTGTCTACCTTTCTATGATACATGATCTATACATTGCATTGTGTGCTCACCACCCAAAGTCAAATCATCTTCCATCGCCATATATTTATCCCTCTTTACCCAGTACTACTGTTCACCCCCCCTTCCTTCTGGTAACTACCATCACTGTCTGTGTCTATGGGTTTTGTTTTTCTTGTTTGTTCATGTGTTGTTTTCAATTTTATATCTCATGTATGTGTGAAATCATGATTCTTGATTTATATGTCTTATTTCACTTAGCAGGATATTCTCAATTTCATACATGTTGTCACAAATGGCAGTGTTTCATCTCTTCTTATGGTTAAGGAGTATTCCATTGTATTATGTATCACATCTTTATCCAATCAGCTAGTGAAGAACACTTTCATTGTTTCCATGTCTTGGCCACCACGAATAATTGTTGCAGTGAACACAGGAGTGCATATGTCTTTGTGAATAAATGTTTTCAAATATTTCTGGAAGATACCCAGAAGAGGAGTTGCTGGGTCAGATGATAACTCTATTCTTAATTTTTGTGAGGAAACTTCATACTGTTTTTCACAGTGGATGTACCAGTTTAAATTCCCACCAGCAGTGAATGAGGGTTCCTCTTTCTTCACAACCTCCCCAGCACTTGTTATTACTCGTTTTGTTGATAAACATCATTCTAACAGGTATGAGGTGGTCTCTCATTATAGTTTTGATTTGCATTTCCCTACTAGCCAGTGAAGTTGAGCATCTTTTCATATGTCTGTTGCCATTTATGTGTCTTCTTAGAAGAAGTGTCTGTTCAGATTCCCAGCCCATTTTTTAACTGTATTGTTTGTTTGTTTGATGTTGAGTTGTATGGGTTCTTTACATATTTTGGATATTAACCCCTTTGTCAGGATGTTTCTTTACCTGAGGATATATTTTTCTTTATTGATTTTAGAAAGAGAGAGAGAAACACCAATGTGAGAGAGAAACATTGACCGGTTACTGCCCACATGGGCCCCAAATCAGAGATTGAACCCACAAGGTAGGTATGTGTCCTGACAGGAGATCATACCCAACTTTTAATGTACTGGATGATGCTTCAATCACCTGAGCCACCTGGCCAGGGCTGTTTGCTCCTCTTTTGAAAGAGGATCATGGGAGGTATATAAATTTTAGGCTCCAAAAACCTGGCTCAGCCCCAAATAAGAGGTAGGTTGTATTTTTCTGGAGAACTCTTTTTACCCTTGTTATCTCTTTCTCTCCCCACTAACCCACTTTTTACTTTCCTGAATTCATGCCTTACTTCTTCCTCCATTCTCCTTTCCTGACTTCTGCCTGCCTCACAATGCTCACAATGCTGCCTGAAGCCCAGCAACTTGGGTTTCCAACACCATGCACAGCCATCACTTAGGAATGTTTTTTACCAATCTGTGACCCAATGTGGTAAATATTTATCTCCTTCCCAGATCTTACAAAACTGTTCACATTTTCGGAAGTCTGTCCCTTAATGTCTTTTTGGCCTCAAGGCCCCAAGTCTCACTCTGATTTAGAAGCCTAGGTGGTGGCTTTCCTCTTCCTTCCCCCCGGTTACTAGGATATAAACATATGGCCTATTGGAGCCAATCTCATGCGTAAAATCAGGACTTTTTAAAAAGTGACAGAAGGCCCTAGTACCAGCTGAGAATTATTCCTGGGGGTCTAGAAGAGAGGGTGCAAAGGTAACCAAAGCCAATACACTGGCCTAATACACTGGCTCTTGGGTGGCCTGGTTTCCTCTGCCTCTTCACTTATTTTCCAAATTTTCTATAAACTACTAGTCATCTTTCCAAATATTTCTCCTTTAGTTAATATGATTCCCTTTCTTTTGTTTGCATACAAAAATCTGCCCAAACTTTGTTTTTGTATATTAGAGAACTTCTATCTCAATCTCTCTTGCTTTGTGGAAGAAGATGAAGCCATTGTGAGAGGCTGAGGGAACTGCTCATTTACAGAACATACCCTGGGACTGATGGTCTAGTGACTTGAAATCAAGATTTCTCTGCTATTCAGACAAACCTATGAATGAATCATTTCTGGAGTAAGTGAATTCTTTTATAAAACAGAATCCTCTCTATTGTGAATATTGCATGGAAAGCCTTGCTTTTCTTATTCTTGGCAGATATTTTCAGTCATCTGTACAAACACTAGAGGACACAGAATAGAACTGCTGAGTGCCACTAATACTGAGAGTAACAAAAAGTAAATATTGTCTCCTAAAACCTTTCCTTTCCATATGTCTTTACTCTACTTACTCCCATTACCTGACTGTTCCCCACCTGCCAGAATTTGGGAGATGGAAACAGAGGAAGAGAACATACCCTGGTTTCTCAATGTCAGGGAACAGATGGATTATCAATCACACACATAACCAAAGCAACCAGCAAGGAATATGTGCAAGATGGTTTAAGGAGAGTATTGACTAAGGGCGAATAGCCATCTTTGAACTCAGAATGGGGAAAGAAGAACTGAAATTAGTAGCAAAGACAGTTGACAAGTATTCAGTGTGGCTACATAAGAATTGGAAGGAAAAAAAACAGCAAAAATCAAAAGAGCGGTATGCCAACAGAAGAGAGTGCTCTAAGCAGAAGGGCAGGGCCAACAGCATCACCCCCAGTGGAAGACCAAGGAGCAGGAAGACTGAAACAGGAGGACAGACATGGAATCTCCTATGGACTGAATGCCGTGTCCCCCCAGATACATAAGATGACAGCAAGTCTTCAAGGGGGTGGTATTAAGAAGTGGGGCTTCTGGAAGGTAATGAGGTTATAAGAGTGGAGCTCTCATGATGGAATTAGTGGCCTTAGGAAAGAGACCCCAGAGCTCTCTCACCCTTTCAACTATGTAAGGGCAAGAGAGAAGTCACCCGTTATGAACCAGGAAAGAGCCTCTCACCAGACATCAAATCTGCCTGGTCCTTAATCTCAGACTCTCAGCCTCCAGAAATGTGAGACATAAAAGTCTGTTGTTTGTAAGGCATTCAGTCCATGGTTTGTTGTTATGGCAGCACAAACAGACTAAGACAGAAACCAACATAGTACTGAGGATCTTATTATGAAACTGCTCTATGGCAAAGAAAAAAGTAGAAGATTGAGATTAGGCAATCATGCATTGAGAATGTGAAGGATAAGTGTGTACATACTTCCTCCTTCCAAGAAATCTGCCACTGAAGGGGTGGTGGGAGATGGTTTATTTAATAAAACAACACACATGGCTATAGATTCTTCTTCCATGCAATGCCATCCAACTCTAAGCACAGCCAAGAGTCAGCCTATTGTGTTAATGATTTAATGTAGAAGACAATTTGGCAGTTCTTCAAAAAGCTAAAAATAGAATTACCATATGACTCAGCAATCCTAGGTGAACACCCAAAAGAATTGAAAACAGGTGTTCACTAAAACTTGCACATGAATATTTATAGCAGCATACTCATAATACCCAAAAAGTAGAAATACTCCAAATGCCCATTTATGAATGAGGAGATAAACAAAATGTAGTATATTCATAGAATGGAATATTTTTCATCCATAAAATGGAATAAAGTTCTGATACATGCTACAACATGGATGACCCTTAAAACATTATGCTAAGTTAAAGAAGCTAGACCCCCAAAAGCTGCATATTTCATTCATATGAAATATCCAGAATAGATAAGTCCACAGAGACAGAAATTAAATTAGGGATTTCCAGGGGCTGTGGGAAGGGGGCACTGTTTAATGGATGCAGGGCTTTCTTTGAACTGATAAAAGTGTTCGGAACTGGATAAGGTGGTAATTGCACAACAATGTGAATTTACTGACTGCCACTGGTGTCTTATACTTTAAGACAATTAAAATGGTGAATTTTATGTTATGTGAATTTTAATGCAATGAAAAATCAATCAGTTGCTTTTAAAAATTATGTTGACCATTAAATGTTAAGATTACCTAGTGATGGACATGTTTTTTAATCTAAAAGTTCCAAAACTATAGATTCTTAAACAGTGTCTAGATAACCTTCTAACCCCTTGTTGGCATGAGAGAGCTTAGTATGATGTACTTCTAAATCACACACATGACTTTCAAATTGATTTTTTTAATCATGTTAGAACTGGTAAGCACTTAGTTGGGAACAAGGGGATGTTGAATATTTTAAATATGAAAACAAAATTATAAAGACTAGTTCTGAGACAGCCAGAGACAAAAGCCATTTTACTAAAGGGTTAACTTACCCATCTGCTTCTCAATGGTATATTTTCAAATTCAGACAATTTTACTGTCTAATAATCAGAATAAGCATTTCCTTCTTTTTTAAATTTATAACTTATATCCCAACTATTTTGAAGAAAAAGCTGAAGCATCTGTGTTACCCTTATGTGTACATTCATTTTTTTGTGATGTTTTATGTTGTATAATTTCAGGAGTGTTAGATTCTCCTCCTCCAAAAGACGCACTTATGTCTGAAATTCCACTATTAAAGAATATAATTTCTCATGTCTTCTAGGAGTCTGTAATAAAGTGTAACTATTGCTGGAGATGGTTACACCATCTTTATAGCTCCATGAAGGCCAGGGGTTAGTGGACTCTGCCCTTGGAGGATCTGTAACAGAAGTAGGGGGTGCAGAAGGGCCACCAGTATCCTCTCCATTTTGCTGACTAGGGTGGCTTGAATATCCATTTCTCAGACACCTCCTGCCCTAGACAAAGCTTGCTGCTTACCTTTCAGTGCTAGAGTTGAAAAAGGACAGTTTTAAGAGTGACAGGTTTCTTCTTTCAAGCCCAGCTACACTGTTTATTTCTGACATTGGGTTTTCCTCCTCTCCCTCATCTGGGACACAGCAAATATTGGATGACCCAGACACCTGAAGCAACTTCCTTTGGCACAGAGTCAAGTCCTTTCGGGAACCAGTGTGGGAGGAGGAGCTGAAACTGCTGTAGAGGCTCACATTTCAACAAAGCATTTCAGCAACCCCAGCTCAGTGCCAGGGAACATGGAAGATATAACATAGCATGGCGCTGATGAAGGTTCTCCACATGACTCACCCAGAAGCACGGCTCTGCTCGGAGCCCCGCCATATCTGTGGAAAACATTCTCTAAGGCCCTTGGAAGAGGGTGACTCATGTCAGAGGGTATTTTTAGGAATCCGTTAACTGGCATTTAGCTCAGAGAGGCAGGATCCAATTCGAGAGGAGCTATGAGCTGTTACACACAAGCTGTTTTGAATGTTGTAATTGTGCCACGGGTTCTTGGTCTGTGGATTGAGTCATCTTCTAGTTAAGCAGAGGGGAAACAGAAAAAGACTGTTGCCACAACAGGGCATTTGATAAGATGCTAAAGAAATCAATGCCAGTAACAGCATTATATTTATCTTTGCAGGATCACACCTGCTGTTCTAAGTTTGTCTTTTAATACTCAGGTTAAATTTTGCTAAGTCACCCTTGAGCATCTTCAGGACTACATTAAAAAATCAGCACTGGTCTTAAGGGCAGAGTCTAATAAGTTAAAATGCCTTTTTACACAAGATTGACTCCAGAAGGTGCTCATGAATTTGCATGTTGCATTTCAGACCCCTGGAAAGGAGCAAAACGGAACAACAGGTGCTGCCTGTGAAAGGTGTTGAAGCCAACTGAGATCCCTTTTCCTAGAAGGTTGGGAATCTCCCAAAAGTCTGTGTGTACATATGTGCACATGTATGTATTGTGGGATTTTGTGTGCCTTGTGTCTGAATGATTGTGTGTTTTGTTTGTGTGCATGCATATATGTATATTTATGTGTGTGTATTTGTATCGTGTGTATCGTACGTGGGTTTGTGTGTTTTGGTGTGTATGTGTATGTGTGAATGTATATTTGGTTTTGTACATTTGTGTGTAGTTGTGTTTGTGCTAGTTACTAAACACTTACTCCTGGTAAGCACGCATTGGTCTGCCCAGAAGCCCGTGGGTGAGTGAGTGAGTGAGTGGTTTGCAGAGTTTTCAAAGCTGAGAAATGAAATCTCTGTTTCAGTGGCAGGAAAAGGATATTCTCCCATCAGAGATTAACCATTTTAGGAAGAGGGTGCTTGGGATAGTGAAGAGAATTTCTCACCTTCCAATAATGATCAAAGTTCAAACAAAACAAACAACATCTGAATGTTTTAAAAAAACTCCTTAAAAAGTTTTGGCAGACCCTGACCATCTGTCTTTTACTGTTTCTGCTTTCTTACATTTCCCCCTGCTTGGTCTTCAGGTAACTTTTCCATGCTGGTTTGCCTGTATGTGCAAGCGCTATCGATTCTTCCCCCAGCCTGTGAGTCTGTGTTGACTAATCCTCTACCTGGCATGGCCAGGTTTCACCCACAGTCATGAGCTTAAAAGGCAATTCTCCAAATGGAACTGTGATTGCCCAGAGCTCTCCCAGTGGCATTTCACAACCTTTTCCCACTTTCACCATCAGTATTATTAAAACAGATGGTGCCTTTCCACTCCAGCAAGGAGCTGCAGCAAGCAATTTTAGAGAGTAAATTGGAAAGTTGATGTTTCCTTTTTAATAAGCCAAGGAGAGCTGATCCCATGCAGCCAAGAGAGAAAACCAGATCTCAGATTTCACCCTGAATTGCAACCACGATAGCACAGCCCTTCACCAAGGAAGAGAGAAGAAAACACCACATAGGATTCTGATACTGAAACTCTGACCATGGTTTCTACATGTTTCAGTGCAGATGAAAAGCAGAAACAGCACATGGTTTCCGTGATGGTATTTTTGGCCTACCCCAAAACGAGGAAGTATTAGATAATTCAGGCAAAAATCTTTTTTGATGTAATTTTCAATCATGTCTCCAGACTCAAAATATTTGGCTAACCTAGAAAAGTTGCTAAATCCTGGGGTAATAATTTTGTCCAAATGGTCACTCTTTAAGAACTATTAAATATTATAAGATGAAGTACCTTAACATCATTGTGTCAAGTTATAGTTCAATGCTCCCCTATGCATACAAATAGGACAAGGAACAAGGATATTTGTAAATATTTACCCTTTGTTTTCCACAGGTATAGTGTTTAAACTGCCTAGATACTTTTAGTGTCCTCACTAGTTGTCTTTATCTGCAGGGCATGCACCAGATGTGCAGTGTTTTTCTCCAGTATCAGCAGAATGTCCAGGGCTTGATATTTGCACATTTTCCCAGTTATTATAGTACAGCTCATGATTACAGAAAAAGAATAAAACAATTCTGGCTATACCATTTTAACCTGATACATAAACTACAGCAATCTATGTAATATGTTGTTGGGCAGAAATGAAAACGTTGGAGAGAAAATCTTTAATTGTCTTGTCAGTGGAAGATACTCTAAGAGTAACATGAGACAGCCGTCCTTCCCAGAGAGTCACCATGGTTTCCTGCCTCAGTGGTGCTTGAATAGAACCCAGCGCTGGACACCTATCCCAGCCACCCTCCCAGATCCATCTGTCTGCCACCTCCTCACAGTGACCTTGGACTGCCCCAAGGCCCCCACCCCCACCACGTGGGGTGTCATGACGGGCAAAGCTGCCTGTTCTCAGCTGCCCATCATGATGACCACATCCACCTCGCAGGTGTGCCAGAACTACCAGCAGGATTGCAACCGCCAGATCAACATGGAGCTCTATGCTTCCTAGTCTGTCTACCTGTCCATATCTTACTACTTTGATCAGGAAGATGCGGCTTTGAAGAACTTTGCCAAATATTTTATTCACCAATCTCATAAGAAGAAGAAACGTGCTCAGAAACTGATGAAGCTGCAGGACCAATGAGGTGGCCAAATCTTCCTTCAAGATATCAAGAAACCAGACTGTGATGACTGGGAGAATGGGCTGAGTGCAATGGAGTGTGCATTATACTTGGAAAAAGTGTGAATCAATCACTGCTGGATTTATACAAACTGGCCACTGAAAAAAAATGACCCTCATTTGTGTGACTTCATTGAGACTCACTACCTGGATGAACAGATAAATCAAAGAACTGGGTGACCACAAAACCAATTTTCTTAGGTTAGGGACGCCTGGATCTGACCAAGCACACTCTGGGAGACAGTACAGAGAGCTGAGCCTCAGGCTGCCTTCCCACAGCCAGCGGGGTGGCTTTCCCGGTCACCAAAGCAGTACGTGCATGTGGGAGTTGCCTTTACCTTTTCTATAATGTACCAAATCATCCACTTATGTCTTTGATTTGTACCATTCTTTCAAGTAAAGTAATTTGGTACCCCCCCAAAAATGTAGCATGAAACACTAAGTACCTCAAGTTTTATTTCAACTCAATGATTCAAACTTTCTCGGCACCTCTCTCCTCCCCTCTTCCACTACATAGTAATCAAGGATCAGGACACTTTTGTAGCAGGAACATTCCATAAGATTAAAATGATGCAATCTATAAATTACAAAGCTCCAGACTTTAAGTCACAAAAAGACTTCAGATTTTCTCACCTTTGTCTCCCTAGGGTCTATCCTTGTGCCTGACCCAGTTCACGTGCTTGAGAAGCACTATGGTACAAATAAATGAGAACCACTCTGGATTTTAAAGCACACCTTTCCACCTCCCTCCCCCAGGTATTTTTCTAGAGAAGTGAGGAGAGAAAAACTAAAACCTGACATGTAGGTTTTAAAGCACACCCATAATTATGATAACCAGTCATCATAACTTTTAACCTTTTGCAATATGTTCTCCTGATAAAAATTGTCTTTTCACTTACCAAAGCGGAATTATATTATACTGTTCCATAATTCATATTTCATAGTGAGATCAAGATATATTACAAAGAAAGGAATATGGTCTCTGTAACATTTGCATTTTGTTGTGCACATTAATATCTCCTGTTTTTTTTTCAGCAGAGTCTTATTTTTTATTAAGTAGACCACAAACCCTCTAGCAGACACAACCTCTATGTTTTCTAAGAAATACCTCTTGTTCTGTGAAATGCCCCATCGTAATTTCATGAAAGCCTCATGTCTTAGCTCAGGCTGCTATAACAAAATGTCACAGACTTGGTGCCTTAAACAATAAATAGCTATTTCTCACAGCTCTGGTGACAGGAAGTCCAAAATCAATGTGCCACCTGATTTGGTTCCTGGTAACGGATCTCTTCTGGTTTATAGGTGACCACCTCCTCTCTATGTCCTCACATGACAGAGAGAGAGCTCTCTTCCTCCTATAATGGCACTTTCCCATCATGGGGTCTCCACCTCATGATCATGTAACCCATTACTTCCCACAGGCCCCACCTCCAAATACGATCCCACTGGAGGTTAACCATCAACATACGGGTTTGAGGGGACACGGACATTTAATCCACATCACATCTGTGTTGTGGATCATAAAATTCATAAAATATGAATACATTTTTGGCTCTGAATTTATATAAAGAGAGGAATTATCAAACTTCCAAGTCTAACATGAAACAAGGAAGCAAATACATAACAAAATTAATTTCTACAAAAGAGTCTTTAAGACATAAAGTTTGTGTTTAGTATATCCCTGATACTTAACTGAGCCTCAATAAATACTTCTTTAATCAATAAATGGTGCTGAATCCTAGTGAACTTAATATGATGTTACCTATAAAGTCCAATTAAGTTAACTAAATGATTTAACCGGGTGAATAGAGTTTAGTATTTTTATTTCAGTACTAAAAACTGTCTGCCGAAAACTAACAATATTGTTTTAGCATGATAGATATTGAACAATTCCTGCTGACAATAAGTGGTTTTAACTTTCATTTACTTCTTGAATTCACTCTGTGTACACATTCTAATATTATATCATTGGCATAAAGAAAAATGTTTATCTTCTTATTTCTTATATGTGTAAATGGTTTTACTGTAAGTGTGATGAATTATGGAAAATGTGAGTAGGCTAAGAACGTGACTGCACTGAAAAGTATTCTCCTTCAAAAGAGCTGGAGATATGTGAGTCATAGCTATTCATGAGTTCACTTATTTTCATCAATACACTTTTGTCTTTTGATTTTGCCATTTAGTCCAAATAAATTTTTAATAGACAGGATCTCTACATTTTTATTATTTTTCTAAACTCCTAGTGACTCAGGATTGCTCATTTTAATAAGTCCAAGAAAGAGTTTATAATAAAAAAAATATTGGATTATAAATTGTGGTAGAGAAAACATTAAGCTATAAATTTAATAAATTAAAAAAATTATTTTTCCTTATCATTAGCTAAGTTGCATGGTCCCTAAAGACTTATTTTGCCTCTTAGACTCTATTTTTACCTGAAAATGAGAGTTTGGAATACGTGAATCCTGATTCTTTAGTTGTTAAAATCCATGATTCTTGACCACTCAAATTTACAATCATTTGTGATGAAGGCAGAAGAGAGGAAGTCACAGAATGCTTCTTACACTGGTAAGGCCAGTATTTCTAGTGCCACATCCCTAGTAATTTACTACCACTTCACCTTCTTCCTGCAAAAATGTCAGGACCACATTTGTCAGGATTCCTCATGGTCATGTGACAAATTTACAATGAATTAAATGTAATCAGAAGTGATGCACACCCCTTTCATGCCCTTTAAAACTCTGAAACTGAAAATAAAACTCTTTCATGCACCATCATTAATGTTCTTTTCCCCTTGCCTCCCTTGATGCACGTAAGCATGGTGGCCTTGAGAGTGCCAAAGTGAATAGAGCCACAAGATGGAAGGACCTGGGTCTCTGAAGCACAGTCTGGAGGAGAGCCACCTACCAACTAGGCACACCCATTTTTGGGCAATCTCTGAGGAAGAAAGAGACCTCTATCGTTTAGACCCACTTCATAGGTTTGTATGCATGCTTGTTATAGCAGCAAGCATTTCCTTAGCTATTGCATTCTTTTTTCAAGGAACTTGTGGATCAGTCTTGTCACATTTGAAAATTACTTCAAACCAAGCATAGTTATCTACATAGGAGACTCAGACAGTGATGTCCAACTTGTTGGCAATTTTAGCTTTGTTGGAGTTAATGGTTGAAACTGAAGGGTTTGACTTTTCTTCCTCTTTTTCCTTTCTCTATTTTAATCTTATAAGTGTTATGAGGCTGTCGTGCAGACACTGTATAAATTATCTCTGAGCCTACATTTGTATGTATGTCGATTTGTTCTACTAAATTTAAGTGAACACATTCCTTTAGTTTATTATTCAGGGAGCTGTCTTCTGACCTATGTATGAGAGACAGCCTAGAAGTTTTGATTTATACCCTTATTTCAATGCCTTTACATAGTCAGAGAAGAAAGAAAATTAAGTCAAGAACGTAAGGCCCTTTCTTTATTAGAAGACTGAGACTGAAAGTGGCTTAAATGATGCTGCAGCTATCACGAAGTTCTCCCACATATGGATGATGCCCACATTATCTGCTTTTTCTATTGTTAAACTCTCTTTTGTCTGTTTGATTTACAGGTCCCAGCCAAAGAACCTAAAATGACTAGAGGAAAAAGAAAATTTTTCAGGAGTTTTTCCTGATTCATGGGTTTATGGATTTATTCACTCAACAAGTATTCATTACATGCACACTCTGTGCCAGGCAATGTACAAACTCTGGAATCAAAATGTTGAAGACAGATGGGGTCTCTGCCTTCGTGGGGTACTGACTGAGACCCAGAGATAAGGATCTTTTATCAGAAGCACATCCAAGATGACCTCAGCATTTCTAGTAGCCATCTGGAGAGGAGCTTGACTTGTTTGGTATAAATCTTGGTAGACACTGAGACAGGTGTCAGTTCAGGCCAATTGGATGGGAATAGACTTCAGAGCATAACCCCTGTTCCCTGATATCCAGGGATAGGACTTAATCAAGAATCACTTTTTCTTTCTTTTAACCCCACTTCCATTACATTCTTGGCCCCTGCATCATCCTCCTCGCCTTTCACAAAGAAGTTCTCAGCTGGGGGCTGAGAATTGCCTTTTTCCTTCCTCCTCCAGTCTTTTCTTCTGCTGGCTATCTGGAAGGAGAGCATGTCTGGAAGAGAAAGATAAAACCCTTTTATAAAAATAATGCAATCCCACCATGGTAGCAAGATGCCCTTGGTTGCTGCCAAGCTCTCCCTCAGACCACAATAGCTCAGCAGTGGTACTCCCACCTTTTAGGTGGCCTCTGTGCAGCCACAAGCCAAGATCTTTCATTTCATGTCTCACTTGTACCCGCTGCACAGCTCTATAGTGTCATTCTCTAACACTACCAAAGAGAAAGTAAAACATGTCCATCAGCGTCCACAGCTGAGATCTCCAGGTGGAGGTGGGGAGAATCTGGGGAAGATGTGAATCTCTAAATGAGACAAAGCCGATCAGGAAACATAAAGGATATGCTTCTCATGTCTTGTCTCTGAGAATTTTACCAGCATTGAATTATATTTGTTAAAAACAGCCCATCAACCATGGTGGTATTTTTAGACTTACATCATTCCCTCCAAGGAAATATTTAATATATGGATAAATTTAGGAGCTGCTGTTGGAAACAAAAAGTGCTAATCTATTAGGTAATGATTGTAGATATTAATAGTAAGCACTCTGCTTTCAACATCTACTTCTATAAACAATCCCATTTCCTTTGCTGCTATTCCAAAAAAAACCCTCTTTATAATTTCCTTCCTAATTCTTTTTCCAATATTAGTTTTCACTTTAAAGTCTCATTTACTTTATTATCTATATACTGACTGTTAATCACCAAATTTAGTCACAGAGATTTCAGAAAAAAATAGGGAAGAGGATGCCAATGTGCTGACACATCTCTGGTTTGCTAGCTACTTATTGTAACAACAGCAAACTCCAGCACAGGGCACCTACTCTCCCTTTCTTCTTCCCTTTTCTTCTCCTCCTCCTCTTTCCCCTTCTCTTCCTGTTCCTTTTCTTTTTTAGAAACTCGTCTTGGTTCGTCAATAGTCACAGGTACATAGAATTCATTCAAAGAACATTTATTCTCAACCCTGGAGTCTTCACTAGCACCAGCCTGAGAAAATACTTGGAACCTGGACAAGGTAACATTCTATTGCTGAGTCATTGTCTCCCATAAGTGTCACTGAAAAGGGTAGAAAATAAACACCATAAATGATAGTGGTATAATTCATGGATTCTATGGACAAAGTGAATCCACATTCTGTGTATGTAGGTGTATTTTCCCATCAAAACATTTTTTGCAAAACTATTCTGCTCAATGGGAGTTGCACGAGTTATTTGGAGAGAACACTGTGGAAACAAAAGAAATCTGGATTACCTTAAATACCAAGCTGTCTGAAACAACAAAAGATACTTCAAACCGGAAAGTAAGTAAATTTCAAATATAAAACTGGTCACAGATGTAGAACTAAATGTACATTTCATGTGACTAGAACAGACTTATAATTTAAAGTATAGCCACAGCTCACATTAACAAACATGGCGATCCAAAAATGTAGCCTGCCTAGTGACTTAGTCAACTTTGCAGGGAGAATTAAACATTTACTGGTCATTAAAACTGACCCCAGCTTGTCTTTCTTTGGCTAGAAATACAGTTGGGAATGAGAAGCTCTACTATGAATAATCAGTCAACATGTGTCTATTCTCCATCTTCTCTGTGTCTGCTGCTGTGTAAGGTGATATGGGAGTGAGCAAGGCAAGTATGAGTTCTGCCCTTCGGAAGCTGGTTACTTAGAGGACGTGAAAGCAATAACTAGTAATGCTATTAAATTTAAGTTTGAAATTCTTAACAACATGTGTGCTTTCTCTGTCTGAGGAAGTAATGTGTTATAATAGTATTAGCTGTTTGTTTGCCACTCCATTCCCATTTCAACTGTAGCATGATAGGGGATGAAAGCCAATCCAAAATAAAGCAGTTACTTATCTCTGCTTTCCAAGGAAGGAAAGAAGAAAGAAGAACAACTCATATTTAACTCCTTGATCAGGATCTGCTCCTGGGGAACCCAAACTAAGACAATGAACATTTTTTATCTTCTTTTGTTAATTCTTTAAAAGACAGTTTTTAAGGAGCATAATTCAAGGAATACCAGATGCTGTCATGTTTAAGGGAGTCATCAATTATAACTAATATTTATTGGTAGCTTACTTAATGCCAGACACAATTCTTAGGAACCACAGACAATTAGTCTTGTAAAGAGGTCTATAGAGAAGTAAAGTTAAGTGTGTAGGCTGTGGCTTCTGATCGCCTCAGTTCATCTCTCAGCACATTAATCTGGGGAAGGCTTCTCAACAACAAACGAGGATACTACTATTATTCCCATCTTGTGCACCAGGCAAGTGAGATGAAGTGAGGCCAATGCTATGCTTCCCATAACTGATACAGAAGACCTCAAACTTAGGTTTTCAATTTCTGTTCTATTTGAGCTTGCAGCATCGACTTTATTAGCATAAATAATGAAACATTAAGTTCATTTTGTTAACTTGACTTATTTATATTTCACACCAGAATAAGCAGCGATGTCTGTCTTGGTGACTTTGTGTGTGTGTGTGCCCATGTGTGTACATATGTGTGTATGTGTGTGTGCCAATATATTCACCAAATGAGAGGGCCAACTGGGATACCTAAGAAATTTGCTTATATTACCCTTGTTCACAAACTTCCCCAAGCTAGTGATGAAGTAAATGAGTCTGAGGTCTTCAATTTGGCGTAACTCTTCAAGTATGATTTAATGACACATTTGAAGACATGGGACTTTCTCATTGGATTAGATTGTTAATTCCAGTAAGCTTTGGAGGAGAGGTTAAAAATACATAAAAAGGAAATTAAATGGGACAGAGACCTTTTGACTTGGAAATAGAGGAACCCTACCATTTTGACAAAAAAATAAACCATGACTGAAAATTTATGCAATAAGGGGACTCTGAGTGAATCACATACATTTATAATAAACCAGAAGGAGAAAGGTCAGCTTCTCATTATGCAGGTAAGTAAGCATTTGTGAAAATTCCATTATTTTAATTTATTTTCAGTATTAGCTAAAGTGGTGATACATTTTATTTCAGGCTGTGTCTGAAAACAGGAATTGGTTCAATTTTATTTGTCCTCAGAATTGGCTGATTCTGTTCTGCCTATTGGTCTTTCTGGCTCAAAATTATTTGAAGCAAAAGCTCCCTTTCCCCAGCAACTCCTCACTCTACCACCAATACTTCCTCATTGATTCTAACCTCACTTCTCATTGAGCTTATCTTGTTGGCTCCAAATTCATATTTGCATGGCCTGTATTTTATCTCTAACTCCAACTCTTTCGATGTTGGCATTATCCTCACAGCATTTCTTATTTCTCAGGGTGCCCGGTTTGGTACCCACCCATCTTGGTGAATCTCTTTTCTGGATCTCATGATTAAGAGTTGGGAAGAAAAGATTCTCATATATTTTAATGATAAGTGGTCAGTGGAGTTAACAAAAGTTAGAAAAAGTTTCAAGAATACTTTTTAGTCTGATCAAGTTACTTACACAAGGCCAAATGATTCATTTGTTTATTATGTTTTTGTGGTGAGAGACAAACTTAATTAGAACTTGGAGCCCTTGGAAGTGGTGGCTCTTGGATTCATGGAGGCCTGCCAAGGCAGGCTGTAGATCATCGGCAGACATTAAAACTGAGGAGGGAAGTAGAATACTGATGAAAGAGGAAACACACAAAGAGGGACAACAGAGGCTTAGGAGGGGAGAGTATGAATGAGAATTGTCTGGCTTAGTCCATGCTCTCGGCTGTCCTTCTCTGCATTCCTTTCCTATACACCAAAGACAGTCAAAAATTCCATGGCCCCAGGGCTTGGCAGATTTACTGTTACTGGCTTTCTTGATCCTAGAGCACATGTGAGTGAATGAAGTGATAAGCCAGCAAATACAAGTAGCTGTGAAGCAAAGCTTCACCTGGGCCTGGCAGCACAGGGAGGGTAGCAGGGCCCCATGGCTCCAGCACCCTGTGGTTTTTTTCACATGCAGCTTAATTCTCCTTTTCATCACCATATTCTGATTTAAGCTTTAAGCCTGTGGGTAAGCAAGGCTTTCACCAGCTCTGAGACGTGTTTCTCAATGTGGTTTGGACACTTAGATTTGAAGGAGATATTATGAAGACTGGTTTGGCCAAGGTAAGAAATAATATCTCAGAGTGATGAAAGGAAATGTTAGAAAGTTATCCATTTCTTAATGAATAAGACTTCATCACTTAACAAGATAAATGTGTTTTAGTGTTTTTTAAAAACTATTTCATGTATTTTCAAGCATGGGAGCTAACAAAGTATCACATATATTGCTGTTGTTATAAAGTTATTGAGAAAAGGTAATTCTCTTAAATATGGGAAATGAGTAATTTTCTCAATTCAGCCCTTGTAGTATTTGGTGACTATACACCATGACTTTCATATACCATATTTTTAGGACCAGAAGACACACCAGACCATAAGATGCACCTAGGTTTTAGAGGAGGAAAATAGGAAAAAAAATTTGAAGGAAAAATGTGGTAAAATATTTAATAACATAAATAACATAATATTTCACCAATGTAAATGTAAACTACATTTACTAACTAGGTAAACTACATTCAGATTATAGGGTGCAGCCCCCTTTCCCTCCCAAATTTGGGGTGTGTGTCTTATAGTCCAAAAAATACGGTACTTCATATGTAGCAATTAAAAGGCATGGCAGCATATTAATACTATTCTGGCTTATACTAATAAAAATTTGGAACATCTTAGTATTACATAAATAACTAACTATAAAATGGTCCTTCGTATCTAGGATTGTTAGGGCAGTAAACTGATTTTGTTAAAAATTATGCTAACATCACTGAAATAAGAATGCAATAACATGAAACATTTTAGAATTTCATTAGTCAGTAGAGATAAGTAATTCATTAACATGTCACATATTCAAGTAGTTTTAATAATTTTAGTTTCTAATTGTGTTAAAATTAATATGTAGATTTCTAGGTCCAGTGCTATGGATATACTGTAATGATAAGTAGAAGACCCTCTTGCAAGAGACATGATTAATTTATGGGGAACAGTATCAGAACACAGTCCACTAACTTAAAATGGTATGAAATGTATGCATTAAACACAATACTAAGGGCTTTTTTAGCCTGAGCTCTGGTGAAGAAAAGTTGGCAGAATTTGAAGCCATAAACATACACCTGCAATGTGTTTTAAGAACAGGTATTTATACTACTTACAAGGTCCAAGAACCACTAGACTAAGACATGAACTGAAGAATCATCCTCAGGCCAGTTACTTGCCTGGGGCTCTTGGCAAAAGTCAAAAAAAACCCTCGATGGTAGATGCTTGCAATCGGGGCCACAAGGGACACTTGCTAAGAAAAATAGCCTCCCAGCATGAGTTACATGGCTCAACAGCTGTGAGTGCCACCATGCAGAACCCAAAGAAAGTCTTAAACTCAATGACTTGGAATAACAATGAATGGAAACCTAAAAAACTATTTTTACAGGAATACAATTAAAATGCTCCAAAGCATAAATATGATGAAAGCCTCAGGGAAAAAATAAGACAATGCAAAAGAATAAGTGAAACCTGCTAAAATTTAAAGAAATAGTGAAACCTGCTAAAATTTAAAGAAATAAAAATATACAGTTGTTGAAATTAAAAATTAATAGGTAGACTTTAAAACAGGTATAATATACTTAGAAAACCTTGTAAGAACATAACCAGGGAAACAATGTGGAATTGTGCCAAAAAATGTAGGTAGGAGGACAGTGAAAGAGAGGAACATGCACATGAGACAATGAAAATGTTTAACATTAAGCCAACGGGAGTTCTGGAAAGCTAGAATAGAGGGAATGGGGATGAGAAAAAAAACCAAGCCAAGGAGAATTTCTCCATTGAAAGTGAAATGATAAAGAAAAAAAGAGATACTACCCAGACAGCAGCAATTTCTAGTGTAAATGTAGATTTCTTAGTAGAAGAAATCAAAATAATAATAAAAATAACAATAATAATTTGGAAGTTACAAAATTTTCCTAAATAATACAGTAATCAAGGCATACTATTATAGTGATAATGAGATAATAGCAAAAAATGCAACCACTTCCTAAAAATTATCTTGTATAATATAGCTAAATTTTTATTTGCAGAAAAATAAGATGACATAAATGCATATATTAGAAAACAAGACTAGCAAAATTGTTAAGGAAAACTTCCAATGGAAAAAAGTTTCAAATTAATCATAAATAACCCCCAAATTCCAGAATGTTTAGTGTAATAAGTATGAGCACAATATTAGTAAAATAGAAAAGAGAGTAACACTAGATAGAGTCAGAAAACTGGGCTTTTTTTCTTTATAAAGTTTAAAAAATAGACAAACCTTTAAAACTTTAAAGAATAAAAATAAAGCAAATGTATACATAAATAACAAGAGAAGTTATATAATGTCATATAATTCACACTTAGTTAAAATATAAAAGTACACTTTGTGTGAATGTTACATCAATAAACTTAAAATTTTACATAAAATAGACAACTTCAGAAATACATAAATTATACAAATAAAGGAAGAAATAGAAAAATAAAAGGGATGCCAACCCAATGTAATTTAAATGAGTAGGAAAAAATGTACCCATAGTAAAACAAAAAAAAACATATGTACATAAACAACGTTTCCCAAACCTTAAAGAATATAGTCCCAATTTTATATAAATTGCACAAGTGAAACAGAAAAAAAAGGAAGAAAATTTCTCTAACTCATGAAATAAGGCTAAAATGACCTTAATTTCAAACAAGGAAGGGTGGTAAGTACAAGGAAATTTCTAAACCAATCTCACTTTTAAATATAAATGGAAGAAATCTTATATAAAGTATTGGCACACTGATTCCAAAAATGTTTAAAAAATGATGATACAACATAATGATACAGATACCATTCAATTAAATATGGGTCAATAGTAGAAATACCATCAATTGATGTTTCCACTCTCATAGAATAACCAAAGTAAATGGGACAGCAAGTCAGAGCCACAAGACAACCCACATTCATTAAATAACACTGACTTATAATATTTGTGGTCCCAGTGGCCAGAAGCACATGGAAAACTCAGACAGAAGCGATCATCCAATTGAGTGGCAACTTACTGTTTTTGAAATGTTATAACTCAGACTTGGAGATTAGGCTAAACTACAGACCCTGCCTATGATACAATACATCATTACAATAAAAGGGCTTACTGTTAGAGTACCAGGGGTAGGATAGATAACTCTGGATATCCACAGCTCCGAGTCTAACCTTAGACTGCCTCAGTCTGGGGTAATGACCACAATTCTCTTGGAAAAATAGCCCCGTAATTATTTAAGACAACACAAATTTTCTCGTAATGCTTAAGTACCTATATCTACCCTGAGTAATTATATTATAAATATAGAGATGAAATGAATTAAATTGTGGAATCAATCATTTTTAAAAACTCATGTACATATTAAGTATTTAAAGTCATCTGTTGATGTATTAAAATACAAAACAGACTTACATTTTAACTCCAGTTCAAAATAATGTAAGAGAACATTTTTAATTTGTTAAGTTTTGAAATTTTGTTACATTTGTAAATGGTATTGAAACAGCACAAAAATTAAAAATTGTCACCTAGGCCTGGCTGGTGTGGCTCAGTGGATTGAGTGCAGGCCTGCGAACCAAAGGGTTGCAGTTTGATTACCAGTCAGGGCACATGCCTGGATTGCATGTCAGGTCCCCAGCAAGGCACACGCAAGAGGCAACCACACATTGATGTTTCTCTCCCTCTCTTTCTTTCTCCCTTCCCCTCTCTCTAAAAATAAATAAAATCTTAAAAAAATAAAAAGTAAAAATTGCCACCTATATTAATTTGTTAGATTTTTAATATCTACCTGTGAACTTAGTAATGCAAGTAGATCAGGTAATTGAGATGATTAAAATAAATTTGAATATATTACATTTATAAACATCACTTGAAATGCTTAAAGGTATTTAATTAATTAAGCTATAAATATATCTTAAGATCATGCTTAAAAGTTTGACTTTTTCATTTCAGTAAACTGACAGTTAGGTATTTAAAGTAATGTAACATCTGAATGACTTTTAGTTTGCAGAGTCTCTGAATCCCTAACCGACACAAAAAGCAACAGCAACAAACCCCCTTTTGTATCAACAAGCTAATTGGTAGATTCAGAAGATGAAAATATGGTAAACTTATATGATTAAATCTTTGATAAAATTTACCACCTATATATGGTGAGAGGAATGGTGTTCCCAGAAGCTTTTGAGGGAGAATGACTAGAAAAGATTGTTTTCCTTACCTCACTGATGTTTCATTCCAAGCCTCCAGTAACTGTCATACTTAATGGTAAAATGTTAGAATCATTTCAATTATAAGTCGGTAATGACACAAGTCATCAAGTCCATTACCTGAGCTTCTATTGAACATCACTGGAGGTTCTAGAAAATTCAATAATATACCCAAATGAGCTAACAGTTATGTAGATTAGGCAAAAATAGTAAAATCTTAATATCTTACCAACTGTATGATTTTATACTTACAAAATTAAAAATAAGTTCTAGAAAAAATATGAGAACTAATAAGAGAATTTTATCCATTGTGGCAGTGCACAAATGCATAGCATTCACAAACACTAGTACCTCACGACCTACAGAGAAATAAAATCCAAATACACTGAAGGTATCAATGTAAACATAAAAATTATAATGATTATAAAGTAACAGTACAGACTTCTGGCCAAGATGGAGGTATAGGTAGATACACTGTGCCTCCTCGCACAACCTAAAGAAGAACAACACCAAATTTAAAAACAAAAACAACCAGAACTGACAGAAAATTGAACAGTACGGAAGTCTGACAACCAAGGAGTTAAAGAAGAAACATTCATCAAGACAGTAAGAGGGGTGGAAAAGGGAAAGGTGCTGGCTGGAAGACATGAGTGGATGAGGCTGTGGCTGATGGACCTGGCTGTCCCACATTTGTGTGTGGATAAACTGGGAGGAACAACTGGGGAGTGAGACAAGACCACACAACCCAGGGTTCCAGCATGGGGAAATAAAGTCTCAAAGCCTCTGACTGTAAAAACCTGTGGGGGTTGAGATGGTAGGAGAAACTCCCAGCCTCACAAGAGGGTTCATTGGAGAGACCCACAGGGTCCTAAAACATACACAAGTTCACCCTCCCAGAAATCAGCACCAGAAGGGCCCAATTTACTTGGGGGTGGCGAAGGAAGTGACTGAAAGCCAACGAGAGCCAAGCAAATGACATTGTTCCCTCTTGGACCCCTCCCTTACATACAGTGCCACATTGCAGCTCTGCAGCTTGCTTGCCCTGCATCCCACCTCCGTGGCTTGCCACACCTAAGGTTCCTCTCCTTACTACTTAACCAGCATGTTGAGACAAAAAAAAAATGGCTGAATGAAAGAACAGATCAAAGCTCCAAAGCAATGAAGAGATAGGCAACCTTTCAGATGCAGAGTTCAAAACACTGGTAATCAGGATGCTCACAAAATTGGTTGAATTTGGTCACAAATTAAATGAAAAAATGAAGGCTGTGCAAAGTGAAATAAAGAAAAATATACAGGGAACCAACAGTGATAGGAAGGAAACCAGGACTCAAATTAACAGTTTGGAACACAAGGAAGAAATAACATTCAACCAAAACAGAATGAAGAAACAAGAATTCAAAAAAATGAGGAGAGGCTTAAGAACCTCCAGGACATCTTTAAACTTCCAACATCCGAATCATAGGCATGCCAGAAGGAGAAGAGGAAGAGCAAGAAATTGAAAACTTATTTGAAAAAAATAATGAAGGAGAACCTCCCACAATCTGGTAATGGAAATAGACTTCCAGGAAGTCCAGGAAGCTCAGAGAGTCCCAAAGAAGTTGGACCCAAGGAAGCATATACCAAGGCACATCATAATTACATTACCCAAGATTAAATAAAGATAAGGAGAGAATCTTAAAAGCAGCAAGAGAAAAGGAGACATTTACCTACAAAGACATTTCCATAAGATTATCAGCTGATTTCTCAAAAGAAACTTTAAAGGCAAGAAGGGGCTGGAAAAAAGTATTTCAAGTCATGAAAGGCAAGGACCTACATCCAAGATTACTCTATCCAGCAAAGCTATCATTTAGAATGGAAGGGCAGATAAAGTGCTTCTCAGATAAGGTCAAGTTAAAGGAGTTCATCATCGTCAAGCCCTTATTATATAAAATGTTAAAGGTTCTTACCTAAGAAAAAGAAGAAGATCAAAACTATGAAAAGTAAAATGACAACAAGCCAACTATCAACAACTGAACCTAAAATAACAAAAACAAAAACAAACTAAGCAAACAACTAGAACAGGAAAAGAAAATGGAGAACACATGAGGGTTATCAGCAAGAGGGCTCAGGGGAAAATGGGAGAAAATGTACAGGAAATAAGAAGCATAAATGGTAGGTACAAAATAGACAGGGGGCAGTTAAGAATAGTATAAGTCACACAACTATATAAGATTATTGTACAGACTGTACTGAACTACTATACTTACACAGAAAAAAAACTCTAAGAAAATAGATTAAAAGGAGAGTCATGAATTTTTTTAAAAAATGGAATTGCTAATAAGCTCATAAAAGGTGGTGCTCCACTTGCTTAGTACTCAGAGAATATAAATAAGCCCATAGTGAAATGGGACTAAATACCAAATTGCAAGCATAGATTAATAAATCTGACAACTCTTGGCTCAAGTGAAGGAAATCAGTATGTACACTGATTGTTTCAGGGTGTGAAAACTGGCACGATAGTTTTATATAGCAATATTGCAATACCCAGTAAAGTTAAAATGCACGTATTCTAAACCAGTCACTCTTTAGGTTAATTATGGACCTTAGAGAATCATGTCATACATATTCACTAGTTTACACGTACAGAAATTTTGTAGCAGTGTTTGAAATCTTGCAAAAGGGGAAACCACTGAATTGTCACTTAAAAGGTGCATACATAATAGCTTGGTTTATTCATACAGTGGCATTTCAAACATCAGCTAAACTGAATCTATACTTGCATAGCTAAACCCTCACAATTTTAAAGTATAGTGGAGAAAGCAAAGTTGCAAGAACTTATAAACAAGAATAAAATGTATGTAAGTTTTTGAAACACTGAGGTGAAACAGGAGTGAAAGGATCATGTGAAATTTCAGCTGTATCTTTTTAGTTTTGTTTCTTAAGAGAGATACAAAAATATAAAAACAGAGAGGTAGGGAAACAGTGTGTGGCACGTGTGAGGGAAATAAAGCAAACTGTTGGTATCGGTTTAATGTTGGTGCAGGATACGTAAGAATGTCTAATACTATTTTCTGTGTTTTTGGCATGTTTAGAATGCTTCAGTAATTATATAAAATAATGTGAAATGTTTATATCAATATATTCTAGGATAACATAAAATCAGTACTTTAGAAAAATGTGAGGTTGTATGTGGGTGCACATATATAGAAATAAGTGCAACAGAATATAGTCTATAGTGCTGATTATACAAAATATTCCTTAGAAAGTAAAAATAGAGTTTCTATATTATTTTTATCTTAATTTAATAAAAAATAGTCTGATCTGATAGCAACTGCAAAGGTTTTGGAATATTAGTGTAATAGTATTAACACAAGCAAATGCTCCTGTCATTTCCGTGTATGCCTGAGATTCCTTTTTTGAAAAATGGGTAAAAAAAAGAAATATGAAATCCAGATGTATATAATGTGCACAAAATTTAAAATAGTAGCTATAGCCTGCCAAAATCATATTTAGGATAAATTAATTAAAAATAACACTAAATTTTATTGAAAATTACAGACTTTATTCTTATTCTGATGAAAAACTCACAGAAACATTCAAAAAAGCATCTAATTAAAATACTAAGGATTTTATTTATATTTATACATGAGGAAGACAGATGAGAATGGAGAAAAGGGAGGGTGAAGGAGAGGGAGAGAGGCGGACAGAGAGAGAGATCTAGAAAAATAAACATGCTAGATTATATTTTCTTAAACACCTTTATTAACACATGACATAGGTCCCATGATAGTGAGAGAGCGTGAGTTCCAAGAGATGGGGCAGCACTGAACCAAGAGCTGCTGCTCTAAGTACCATCAGACCCTGTGGCCTGGGAGGGCAAGCAGGGATAAGCATGGGGGTGGGAGACAGCCTAAGGTGTCGGCAAAGTGAGGAGAAAGCTCAGCACCCCTTCCTCCTCACTCCCCTGTGCATTCATTCATCTGGGATACCTGAAGAGTGACATATTTAGTGGGTATACAAAACACAAAAAGAAAGTGGAGACTTCAGGGAAAGCTGCTCCTCCAGGTCTTGGTTCTAGTAACAGCAAGGACAAAAACCCCATCCCCACCAGCTGGCCTTTGTGTAAGGCACTTGACAGGCTGAAAGAAATATGTGATTTTAATGTAAAATAGGCCCTGGTTAGAACCATATATAGTACAGGGAGCTGGAAGAAGCAAACCCAAATTCTCTATAGAGGAAATCACCCTAAAGCTCTGGGGAAAACATATAACATACCTGACTCCAAACACTAAAAGTATTTTAATTTTCCAACATAAATATATAAAAGAAAGAAGTTTAAAATAAGTATAAAAATATAGATGTTAAAAAATTTAAGCAAAGTATAAGAGGCTGCTAAAATGATGAACCAGATTTTAAAAAGAGCCTAGAGAAATTTTACAAATAAAAGTCACTGAGATTAAAAGCAATATAGTTAATTGACTTCAAAACCAAGCATGCATCACTCTAAACAAACAAACTCCGTGGACGGGTAAGCGTATCTAAAAAAAGAAATCTTAGAATGTACACCAGAAAAATGAAAGTGGAGATATTGTAAGAAAGGAAAGGTATAGTAACATGGATGATGGACTGAGAACATGTAACATATGAGGGAGGAACCAAAAAAAAAAGAATTTATTTATAAAAAATTGTCTACTTATTCTTACATGTTTAAACTTCAGTCACTTTAAAGTACTCTCCATTTGATGCAAAACACTTATTGATACATTTTCCCACTACTCAAACCAGTTTTTGAACTCCTCAATGTTGATGTCTTTTAGTGCTTCTGCCTTTTTTTATTTCACCTGGCAAAACGTTTCCCTTTAGTGACTTTTTTCATCTGGGGGAAAATATAAAAAAATTGCTTGGGGCAAGGTTGGGTGAATAGGGATGGTAGGACATGGGAGTCATGCCATTTTTGGTCAAAACTGCTGAACACTCAGCAGGATATGGGCAGGTGTGCTCATAAATTACCCACCATGAAATGGACAAAGGCATTGAAGGAGTCTTCAGAAAAATTCACTGAAGCCAAACAGAGCCTCTCACATCAACACCAGCTGGTAGACTGATACAGACAGGTTCCTAGAGCACTCACCTACCTGGGAAAGCCTGTACTACAAGCAGCCCACCTTCCAGAAGATAATTCTGGTCTTTTTGGGGTTTCCTCTGTAACATTAAATTGGACTTCAGAAAGAGAGAGCTGGGACCTTGGGGAGATGCAAGGTTCCAAGAGACAATTGCTGATCACTTTTTGAAATGCAAATCGGGGGAGCCCACTGAACTCCTGACCTGTAAACCTTGTTGGCAAACCACATAGCCACAAAGGCAGTGAAGATGCTTTATATTCTAGAATAATGTAAGCAACAAGTTACCCACAGAGGAATGGCAATTCAACGGATAGAGCACTTCTTATCAATAACATTTAATGCCAGAGTGCAGTTAGTGCTGAGAAAAATTAACTTTTCACGTGGAATTTTATACCTAGTGAACAAGATTGAGGACAAAATAAATATATTTTTTTCAAACAAAAATTGAGCTTATCACTAACAAGCTTGATATAGAAACGTTTAAAGATTATACTTCAGAAACAAGGAGAAGGACTCCAGGTGCACACTGGGAATACAGGATGTGAGGGAGTGATGAAATTAAGACTGTGTGAATGGTTTAAAAATCTCTGCTAGTATGAAGCAATAAAATAATGTTTAATTTGTGTCATTAGAATAAGACCACACTACTTGAAAAAATAGTTGCAAAAGCTGACCACAGTTTAAAATAATGTAGGTTTCTTATATTATTTGAGAGTGTGGTGTTACTTATGATTAAATGTTGACATCATTAAGCAAAATGCACATGTTAAAATTTCTGTGGCAACTTTAAACAAATAGAAATTGAATTTATAATTTATAACTTTTAAGAGGGTAGATAAAAATGATTAAAACAGATTCCTCAAACAAGTCATGCAATGGCTGCATGAAATAAAGTACAGAAAAAGCAGAAATGAAATAGTACAAATATCATATTTTTTGGAGTATAAGACGCACCCCCCCCCCCAAATTTGGGAGGAAAATGAAGGTGCATCTTATAGTCTGAATGTAGCCTACCTGGCTTGTTGTGGGGGGCAGTGGAGCAGGGTTATAGGTTATTATATATTTTACTACATTTTTTTGCTTCAAAATTTTTTTTATTTCCCTCCTCTAAAACCTAGGTGTGTCTTATGGTCCGATGCATCTTACAGTCTTTAAAATATGGTAATCTAAATATATTAGGTTAGCCAAAAAGTTCATTTATTTTTTTTTGTAAAATAAAAACACATTTTCATTTTCACCAATAACTTTATTGATTTGGCTATTTTGAGTATGTCAGCTGTCTCCCATATGGCTGTTGTCAGTTAATGTCTTTGTTTGACCATTGTCAACTTCAGCTGGTCTGTCTCACCATGGAGTAACCTCCAGAGAGAAATCTGTAGCACAAAACTTTGCAAACCACTTTTTACTCTTTCGGTCAGTCACAGTACTTTCTCCACACATTGCACAAATCTTTTTTGTGTATTTCAGTTTCATTTTTACTTTTCTTGAAATAATGAAGCATAAAATGCCAAAAATGTGTATTTTCTTTCATCTTTAATAGTAAAATGGCCACACAAAAATTTAGCAATTTTGATGTTTTTTTATTTGTTTAAATGCACACTGATATGACAGCTGTCTCATTACAATCTAACAAAACTGTTTCGAATGAAGTTAAAGACAACTAAGTGCTACTAGAGCCATCTTACAGAAAAAAACAAACAAACTTTTTGGACAACCCAATACAGTAAAAAACCATAAATGCAAAAGAACTGAATCATCCAATTAAAATAAAAACTAGCAGGCTTGATTAAAAATATCCAGCCATATGCTCTTTACAGAAGATATATAAAACATCTACAAAACACAAAAACAATCCAGTTAGGAAGTGATAAAAATATGAATAAGTAAGCAAACAACTAGATATTTAAAATCATTCTGACAAAACAATATCTCAAGAAGAGATAAAAGCATAGGTATTCCTGCATCATTAACAAATTAACTCAGTAATTCACAATATTTCCACCAAGAAACTAATCTCAGAGAATATTGTGAAATCTACCAAACATGCAGAAAACAATTCCACTTACAGAAATCTTTCAAGAAAATAGAAAAAGAAAATATTCTGAAAATATTTTAAGATAAATGATGCTTTATTATAACAACCAGAAAAATGCAATATCAAAAGTAAGAAAAATTGGTGTCCATTCTCATAAGTAAATCAAAAAACAATGTAGGATCACCCCAGCAAGTTTTACAGCATTGGAAAAATAATTAATGAAACAAGTAATGTAATCTATTACATCACTAAATGACCAGAAATAAGTCAAATAGTCACCTTATTAATGGAGAAACATTATGTAAATTACAATAATACAAAATTAAAAATCCTTGAAAATATCTAATACATGGAGAGTTTTGTCATATTATATAAATTCAATCCCATTTAAATTTCAATTATCTCCAAATTGTTCCACAGAGCCAGTTTAATTCTACTAAAATTCCACTCATTGTTTCATAAGTTGTTCCAGCTGTTTGTCACTTTATATGGAAATGTATACAGTATACTTCTGAAGAAACCAGGTTGAAGTAAAGGGGTGCCTCACTTCACTGGAAATCAGTAATTAATAGAAAGTAATAATGATTGGAAGAATTCAAGAACAGACAAATGCACCATGAAGAAAAACAGAGCTCAGAAATAGACCTAGGTATACAGAGAGACCTAGGCCAGCTGACACTGCAGTTTACCAGGGAAAATCTGAGCTATTAAATAGCATGCTAATAACTGCTTATCTAAATAGAAAATTATTAGATCTATTTTATGCCATGCCCCCCAAAATCTGTTTTAGATGCATTAAAGACATGACCATGAAGAACAAATTTTTAAACTTTTAGAATAAATATTGTGGAAATAGAGAGAAAAACCTAAAAGAAAATAGGTAGAAAACCAAAAAAGGAAACTTACCAAAAAAAGATATATGTACGTAAGTACGTACGTACACACACACACACACACACACACACGCAATGGTCATCTTATAAGATGCTCAGGTTTATTAATCATCAGTAAAATTCAGATACAACCCCGATGAAATATAATATTACAAACACCAGCTTGGGAATTAAAAACAAATCTGACAACATCAAGCCTTGTTCACCGGTGGAAGTATATTGGCACAACTTTTAAGAAACTATTTGCATTTCCTGTTGAATTTAGAGATGTGTTTAAAGAAATAAGATTTATGCTTCCGTGACCTATCATAAAGGTAGCTTGCACATATGAGTTATAAGTCATTTAAGTTTTATTTGTATGACAAAAAAATCAAAACAACCCAAATATCCACTGATAGAAAAATGAACACTAATTATAATTTTACAGCGGACCATTATGAGTATGAAAGAACTGGGCACAGGCACCCACGAAGGTAACTTCCCCAAATATGATCAAGAATATTTAACAAGTGAATTACAAAAAGGGAAATACTGCATGATTCTGTTTTTCAAATTTATATATATGCAAAAGAAATAATATATTATGTTGGGATACATATGAGGTAAACGTTTAATGAAAAGCAGAATAATGATAATACACACAATCTATAGGATGCATTTGTCACCTCAGAAGAGGATGTTTAGGTATATCACCAAGGCTTCAAAATCCTGGTAAGACTCTGTTTCTAAAGCTGTATGGTGACTACATGGATATCTGGTCTTATTTTCTTCTTAAAACCATATTTCTATTACGTACTACTTTTGACTGTGATATGTTTGAAATATATGACATGTTTCAGAATTAATAAAGTATGAAGGAGAGTCAAAAACAGAATTTACTTATAAAAAATTGTGTATTCATTCTTACATGTTTAAACTTTAGTCACCTTCAAAGTACTCTCTATTTGATGGAATATATCTATTGAGATGCTTTTTCCACTGCTCAAAACAGTTTGTACTCCTCAATTTTTATGCCTTTTAGTACTTCTGCCTTTTGTCTGTTCCACCTTTTCCATATGGGAAACATTTCCACCCAGGGAAACAAAAAGAGTCACTCAGGGTGAGCTCAAGTGAATAGGAATGGGGGTCATGCCATTTGAGGTCAAAAACTGCTGAACACTCAGAGCTCAGTGCAGTGTGGGCAGGTGCACGAGTCAATCAGCCATCATGAAATGGGCAAACATATTGAAAGAGTCTTAAAAAAAAATTCTCTGAAGCTGAATGCAGCCTCTCACATGATGCCAGCTGATATACTGATACAGATGGGTTCCTAGGACACTCACCTAGTGGGTGAAGCCTGTACTACAAGGCCCACACTCCAGAAAGTAATTCTTATTTTTTGGGAGTCCCCCCTCATATAATAAATAAGTAATCTGGAAAATTTTCTTTCTATAAAATATTGTAAAACAACATTTAAGAATTCAATGTTCAATGTCCAGAGGGAAGAGGGGAGGGAATTTCAGGGGAAAAGGGGAAGGGTTTACAGGAACAAGTATAAGACACATGGACAAAAAATAGGTGGGGTGGAAATGGGAGGGAGGTGGGGAGGCTGGATGGGTGGGCTGGGATGGGAGTAAAAGATAGAAAATTGTGCTTGAACAACAATTAAAATAAAATTTTAAAAAATTAAAAATAAAAATACTCACTATTAAAAAAGAATTCAATGTTTAGGCTTTTAGAAATATGTTTTAAACATATTTCAAAATGTGGGCTAATTGAAGTATTTGGTTCTATAACACTGTGTGAAGTTAAAAGGCTTATTGAATAGCATAATATGTAGAGATATCTCATTCAGATATATCTTTTAGTATCATAAAGGATGATGGTATTGAAAAACACAGCCCACCTTTTCCAACTCTTGTGGTAGACTTGGGAATCAAGTATAGATCCTACTTTTTGATAACTTCCTGTGACTTAGAGCTGAGGAGACCGAATGCTCCTTAGGGAGTTCACTCGTTACAACACTAACATCATACATACAGAGTCAGACCAGAGAGAGTATGTGATAGATTCCTCTTCTGATCACAATAATTAGAATAGGAATAGAGCAGAGTCACTTACTAGCTGGCCTGGTGTGGGCTGGTGTTGACTGATGCTTTTACAACAAAAATGACCTGTGATGCAAATAGACATGAAAGCAATAAGGCTTTAAGGAATCTACATCATCCACTCCGTAGGAGGGATCTAAAATTCGTGAAGCTCCATATCTATTGCTAAATCATCCTTCTAATATTCTTTGATGATGAGAAAAGCCTGGACGTTGAAAATGGCATTGCATCAAAAACATATAAGAGTGCACACCAAGTTTGTGTGGATGAATATATGCCGAAACTTGGAAATTCACCTTTGGCCTACTGCAAATATCCTTTGCTCATTTGAATATTTTATTAACCATTAACCATAACTATTATTATGGGTAAGAGCACTGGGATATCAAGAGGTAATGTGCAGTCTTCTTTTTAAAAAACATTCTATTTATTTGTTTTTAGAGAGGGAGGAAGGGAGGGAGCAAGGGAGGGAGAGAAACACCAGTGTGAGAGAGGAACATCCATTGGTTATCTCCCTTGCATCCCAATGGGGGACCAAACATGCAACCTGGGCATGTGCCCTGACAAAAAATCCAAACTGCGACCTTTCTCTTTGAGTCATGCGACCAACTGAGCCACCCCAGTCAGGGCCAGTCAAGACTTCTTACAAGAGAGCTACACACGAAAGTCTCTAGATCTTTCCTGGAAATGTGTCGAACGCAGATGTAAGGCTCCAGTCACCCACAGCTGGCAACTCTAGTTCTTCTCTGTTTAGCTTTCAAAAAGCAACAGAGCACCCTGTATTACATTAGTCTACAAAATTACAGATGGCACTTGAAATAATAATAATTTATGACACAAAAAAGAAATCATTTTTATGAAATTTTACAATTTTATGTATATTTAATCTTCAGCATGTGCCCCAAACCACCATGGTCACTAATGAAAATTATGTTTGATGTCATATGGAAAACAGACCTTTGCAATTATACTGACTAGGTTCTTGAGAACTAGTGGAGTCTGTTGAAAATAAATTGAATGTCCTCGAGGTATTCAATGCAAACTAGATAAAATCTTTAAAAATTTGGTAACAAAATTATTTTAACAACTACTTTTAAATAGGTTTCTATTTTAAATTTTTTTGAAAAGTGTGTAATTGGACATTTGGATGCAAAGAAGTCATGTAATCAGTGAATAAAAACAGCATTTCATGTATTTTTATCTAATAACAGCAAGGACATTTTGATATAGTGTGCTATTTTTTAAATAGGCTTTATTTTTAGAGAAGTTTTAGGTTCATAGCAAAATTGTGGGAAAGGTGCAGAGACTTCCTGGATTACCCTTTCCCCTGTGAATGCATAGCCTCTGCCACTATCAGCACCACCCGCAAGAGAGACATTTTTTACAATCAATGAGCTTACATTAAAAGACCATTATTACACCAATGATACACCTGATAAGGGGTTAATATCCAGAATTTATAAAGAATTCATATTATTCAACACCAAAAAAACAAACAATCTGATTTTAAAATGGGCAAAGGACCTGTATAAACACTTCTTCAAAGATGTCATAGAAATGGTCAACAGGCATATGAAAAGGTGCTGAACTTGACTAATCATCAGAGAAATGCAAACTAAAAACACAATGAGACATAATCTCAAACCTGTCAGAATGGCCATTATCAATAAATCAACAAAAAGCAGTCATTGGAGAGGATGCAGAGAAACGGGCACCTTAGTACACTGTTGGTTTGGAATGCAGACAGGTACGGCCACTGTGGAAAGGAGTATGGAGTTACCTCAAAAAAAAAATTAAGACTGCCTTATGATCCAGTGATTTCACTTCTGGAAACATATCCAAAGAACACCTCCAAAATTATTAAAAGATAATTTTGATAATTATCTTTGGACAAAAGATAATTTTGGGGTAATCTTTTAAAATTATCCCCTTTATGTTTATTGCAGTGCTATTTACAACAGCTAAGATATGGAAGCAACCCAAGTGCCCATCAACAGGTGAGTGGACAAAAAAGCTGTGAAGTATTTATGCAATGGAATATTAATCAACCATAAAAAAGAATGAAATATTACCCTTTGCAACAGTATGGATGGACCTAGAGCACATTATGTTAAATGAAATAAGTCAGTTAGAGTAAAACAAATACCATATGATTTCACCTATATATGGAATCTAAAGAGCAATATAAATTAACAAACAAAACAAAAGCAGGCTCACAGGTACAGAGAACAGACTGATGTTAAAACATCATTATCATTATCACTCAAAATCCATAGTTTACATTAGGGTTCAATCTGGGTATTCAAAAACAGGTTTTTGTTTAACAATGGGTTTTCACAAATGTGTAACGATGGGTATCCCCCAATGTAGTATCATACAGAATAATTTCATTGCCCTAAAAATTCTCTGTGCTCCAAGTATTCATCCCTCCTCCCTGGTGACCACTGACTTTTTCCATAGTTTTGCCCTTTGCAGATGTGTCATAGAGTTAGAAATACACATATGCATGTAATCTTTTCTGTTTGGCTTCTTCTGCTTAGTAATATATATTTAAGTTTCCACCATGTCTATTCATAGCTTGATAGTTCATTTCTTTTTAGTGCTGAATAATATATGACTGTCTGGCTGTGTTACAGTTCACTCACCCATCACCTATGGAAGGACATCTTAGTTGCTTCTAGGTTTTACCAATTATTAATGCAGCTGCTGTATATGTCCTTGTGTGGTTTTTGTGTAGACATAGTTTTTAACTCCTCTGAGTAAATACCAAGGTTCACATTGTTGGATTGTATGGCAATATAATATATATATATAATATAATTTAAAAGAAGCTGCCAAACTGTCTTTCAAAGTTAACTGTAGTATTTTTCATAGCAGAAATGCCTACAAGTTCCTATTTCTCCACATCCTCACCAGTATTTGGTATTATTAGTGTTCCAGATTTTGGTCATAATTCATTCTTTTATTTTCAAAAAGTATATAATGGTATCTCATTGTAGTTTTATTTGAAACTCCCTAATGACATATAATGTTGAGCACTTGTTCATATGATTATTTGCCATCTTTGGTGTGATAATTTTTGCCATTTTTAACCCCCTATATGATACCCCCCTTTCTACCAACAATAATTCTTTACTGTTTCACTGGAGATAAATACAAACTTATCTTTTAAACAGCTTGCTAGTCTTGAACACTAATAAAGCATGTAGTAAAATCACAAAATTAGTTAGAATGTTTAAAACATTTGTTTAGAGCTCTACATTCCCACTGAACAAGTGTGTGGAAGAGTAAGCATCTTTATACTTTGACAACTTCTTTATTCTACCTCTTCACACTCATGGCAACAATTGTAAAATGCAGATTACAATTCAACACCAAACTGACCACTCAAGAAAAGGCTTCAATATTGCATTTAGCCCAAATTCAGTCAAGAGGCTAAATTCTGTTTTTAAAAGTGTGCATTGCCCTTCATTCAATCATTGCCATGTATTACTATGCTCAAGTTCAAACATCATTTTAGACATCATTTAACTTAAAAATATGAGAAAATAAAGTCTTTATTTTAAAATGAAATAATTAAAATTATAAGAATATATATATTTTTATAACTTTAGTCACTTTTACACCAACTTCTGTATATAATACACCAACTGAGATATAATTTTAAAAATTACAAGTGTTTTTTACATAATTTTATACAGAAACATAATATTGCTTATACATTCTTTGTAGAAACCACCTGGAATTAGGATTTTCATTAAGAAAAGATTGAATTGGTGCCACACAAAGCAGCTTACATTGTTAAACCACTTCATTTCCAGCATCATAAGACTGATATCATAGTGATTTAATTTAGGTATAGAAGTGGGCTGACCTGAGAAACACCACAGGAAATGATATTGTCTATTCTAATGGAGGTGCTGGATAGACACCCACATGTTGTTACAAGAGGATATAAAAAAAGAGAACTTTTTACTTTTGCATGAATATGTACATGTGTTGATCCAAGTAAACCTCTTGGAGACATCCTTTGGGATGTTGCAGGAAAGGTGCCTGTCACTGAGATATCAAATCAAAAGAGCAAATATTTACAGAACAGAAATATTATAGTGACATAGATTGCTAATATGGATTAAAAATTTCCAAACAAAAGATTAATGGCTTTTCAGCAACTAATATATCAGTAGCATATTCAGAACATAAATCTGACAGTGATACACAAGATGGGTCCACAGTGAGGAATGGGTTAATCCTGGGAAAAGCAAAATCAGGTTGGTGACAGTGGAAAGGAAGGGCAGGTTCCAGAATCTTTGTAAGAAATGAGTCGACACACTTGGGAATTTTTCATATGTTCCTTCTTAGGGAAGGGAGAAGGGCGGGTGCTGCATGACCTCCAACTTTCCACCTTGCTGAAGGAGTGTGGAGGTACTCCCACATCTACCTTTTTCTCAGACTGCGTCTCCACACAGCAGGGCGACGTGGCCCCCTCTGCAAACGGAACTTTTGTCAGTCGTTATCAGTGCATAAAGGAACCAACTTGGGCCCCAGACTGGTGTGACTGTTGATTGGGTGTCATCTCACAAAACAAAAGTTGGTTGGGTGTCATTCCACAAAACAAAAGATCACCAGTTCTTTTGCCAGCCAGGGCAGGTGCCTGTGTTGTGGGTTAGGACCCTGGACAGGGCACATGCAAGAAGCAACCAGTTAACCAATGTTCCTCCCCCTCTCTTTCCACCTCCCTTCCCCGCTTTCTAAACAAACAAACAAACAAACACATAAATCTTTTAAAAAAAGGACAGACTTACACCCAAAAATTGTGTCCATACCTCAAACTATCATTACAATGCTTAGATATTTATTGCCCTTCTGATAAAAGGTAGTAGAGAACATGAAGGTTTGTATAAAGTAATACATACTTTTGTTTTTACCAGATTAAAAACTCATATAACCTACTGTTCTCCTCAGCTCTAAAACATGGTGTCCAATCAATTACCAAACTCTATTTATTTCAATCCAAATAGTTCTCAATTCCATCCTTTCTCATTGTCTTCAACCAAGCCATTTCTTTTCTTAGAACAATACACTCTCTCCAAGGGTACACAATCTAATGTGAAATCTTTATAATTGGGCTTAGTCTCATAATGTCTGTACTCTGACTGATGAATGAACTTCTGTTTACTTCTATATATTCAGAATCTCTCTTGTTTTCATTGGAAACTTCCTGGTTTCCTGAGTGAATTTTCCTGCCCTCAAAACTTGTTTAATGTCCCAGGGTTAGTAAGACTGGGGCTCTGTATCATGTTTTCAGTTCTCTCTTTCAGAAAGTAGAGCCTTAAGAACTATTACGGACCACTGTGGAGATCAGGGAAGACATCCTGGTGTTAAGTTCCATGCTCCTGACTCCAATTAGTTGGCACTTTGCCTGGAACACTGATTGGTTTTAAGCACATGCTCCAGTCAAAATATTCCTCATGGAATGATGCACTTGATTTCCTGCTGGCCCTAAGTGGAGCCCATTTCTGCAAGTCTCACATTCTGTCAGGGCAAGGGCCCTTCTAGCTGCTAGTCAAAAATCTGCTCAATCCAAGGAAAAACGGGATTGGGGAGAAGATGACTCATTCAGCAGTGGGACTTTTGAGTTTGATATGTTGTGAATATTCATGTTACCAGCTATGAAAATATACTCTTAGCCAACTGTCCAAGAGCCCAAAATCTTGTCACACTACAGCACCATGTGCCTGAGGAATTGATCTAATTCTGCTTATTTTTCTTATTTCAGTCTTTTTAGAATTTGTATGTATGGAAACACATAAAATACTTTTTCCATACCTTAAAATATTATTTTAAGTTTTGTTTTGGATATCTTGTAGACAAAATACCTGGATGACAAGCCAAAATGTTTCTTTTCATTCAGACAAAAATTTTGTATTTGATTGATCCAATAGATGGCAAGCAATTGAATTCCTGAAAAATCATTTATAAAATCTCCAGGAAACAGAATGATGGGTGGCATTTTCAACTTTTAAAAGCTATTGTTTGTTTTCTTTTTTACTGCCATCTGTATTTATTGCTGAGGAGGGGATGAAAGTCAGAGGTGGGGAGGTCATCCAAAAGAGAAGTAAAGAAGTGACTGGGTTTTCTGGAACAACTATAAAGGACACACAGACAAAACCAAGGCAGGTAGGATCAGGAGAGGGAGGTGGGGATGGCTGGGGTAGGGGGCAGTGGTGGGGGGAAATGGAGATAACTGTACTTGAACAACAATAAAAAAAGTGACTGGGTTGAAATAATTCAGAAGTGTTTTCATAGATGATGAACAAGTTAACCAGCAATTTAATCACACAATATAGTGATGCTTTTTGCAATATCCCCAGATGAGTAAAAATGTAGATTTGGCCTCATGTCTAAATCAAGTGAATATCAAAAGGAAGCAGGCAACTGTAACCTATTCTGCACTGTTTAGTATTGGCAGCAGAATTGGTATCTTATCCATTCTATTGTAACTGCATTCTAACATGAGTACAGAGTTTAAAATGAAATACTCACTCTAAGGCAGACTCATTCCAGAACACTGAAAGATGTAAAGGTAATTAGTAGTACCTTTTATTATGAGTGGAACCCTAACATGAGCTAGTCAACTTCAGTATTTATTGCTCCGAGTTACTCTCCAGCTTGGATTATTTAATTGAATCAGACAGTTTTGCATTTTGCAAGTTAATAAAAATGTGTGCTTATATATATACCTTTCCCCAAAAGAAAGATTTGAAGAAGTATATCCTTGTAAAGCCAACTTTTGCACTCCTTTCTAGTATATAAGAGTGGGTTAGCAGCAGAGAAAATATGTTATATGTGCATAAAAACAAAACCATGAAAGGGAAAAAAGGAGAAGTCTCTAAGCCAGAAAAATAAAGGTAGAAAGAAGAGAGAAAAAACATTAGCAATACAATGTTGCATACATACTAAAAATGATATAGAGTTCTTAATGTAGTGCTGTGGCAACAAAGTTTTCATTTCTGGCAGATTTCACATGGAGATTTTTAAAATTATTTTTAATAGCATAGTAGAATACTAATTCTACTCTTAACCATAGCTGTTCACACAAAAATAAAGTTCAAAATATTAAAAACTAATAAATAAAATGTGTTGTACAGTGAGTTTAGGTTATGTTTACATAATCTTATATATCACATTATATTCTAGTGCAGAAGACAATATCTTTAAACGGTCATATTTTGAAACCTCTTTTGTAAGCTAAGGCCCACAAATTATGGCATTTTTTAATAAATTTACTTCTTTACAGAATACACAGGTGAAGTATACACACACATACCCCCCATACACACAAAAAAACACACTGTAATGCACAAGATACAAATAGTAGATTTGTAATGTTCTTTGGCTTACAATTGTGCTACTACAAGACTGACTAAAATTAAAAGGGCATAGCATCAACAAGGATGAGAAGCCATGAGAACTCTCAAAATTCAGTGGTAGCAACCTAAACTGACCCTCTGTATACCTTCTGCTGATTCAGTAATTTCACTCCCAGACACAGACCAGATAGGTGGGAGAGCTTACATCTGCCAGAGGACACTGTATCAAAGGAGCATTGTGCATAACAGCCCACAGTGGAAGCAACCTGAGCATCCATCCCTGTGGGAGATAAATGGATTATTGTACATTAACACAGGGGAATATGCCACAGCCGTGATAGAGCAAACTGTTGCTACTTGCAATAGGACAAGCCTGACTCACCTATCTTGGGATGATCTAACTAGACACAAAAACACACATTCCACTTCTATGGAAGTCCAAAACAGGCAGAATTATTCTATTGTCTAGATATCAGAAGAATGGTTAGCTGGTGGTGGGAGTTAGGAGTTAGGACACAGAATGAGGAAGCTGCTGGCAGCCTGGGAACGTCCTATATCAGGAACAGGGACATAGGTACCCATGAACATGTGTGCAAAAAGTAATGGAGACAGGCTTTAAGACCTGCATGTATCAATAGTTATAAGTCAGTCCAACGTACATGCATATAAGCAAAATAATTGTTTGAAGGAATT
The DNA here is from genome assembly GCF_019186645.2 of Phyllostomus hastatus. Classification (NCBI taxonomy): domain Eukaryota; kingdom Metazoa; phylum Chordata; class Mammalia; order Chiroptera; family Phyllostomidae; genus Phyllostomus; species Phyllostomus hastatus. The sequence goes on from NW_025334028.1 coordinate 36,603,391, forward strand.
AAAGCAAAATAATAGTACATATTACTTTTGTGTGGTGGAACTGAGTTTGAGGTTCATTTCCTTCTCTGTATAAACATTTTTATAGCAGAAAAGTTGTCATAATAACAGAAATAAAGGCAACAATAAAATTTGCATTTTACATAGTTTATGAAATTAATCCATCCAATTCAAGTTTCAGTTCAACATTTTTTTGTTTATTTTGTGCTTATTGTTCTTAAGTTTTAATTTATTAAAAGAATATTTGTAAGGACTGGCTTACTATTTAATGTACAAAATAAAAAAATTTTTCTAGTGCAATATGTTTTTTTTTCCTTGAAGCTTTTTTGTATTTTGTAACACATTCATGAAAACTATCCAAAGATTTAACTCTTACGGCTTTGGGGAGGGATGTCTTCCCGGGAGATAAGAAAGGCAGCGTTGTCTCTCTGTACGTCATTGTGGTTTGTGAAAATTGTAAACAGCTGTGCAGAGGAAATGGTTCTCTAATTAGAACAATGTGAGAAGCAAACCAAGGGAAGCTGGAAGGGTGACTGAAGGGTACTTGAGCAAATTCTAAGACTTCAGATTAAGTTCTGTGTTGATAGGTTGATGTTGGATACACATCTAGTTCCACCTACTGTATAATCCTTGAGTTCAGAACAATTGATTCTCATTCAGACAGGCCTCCTGAAAAATAATTTTACCTAGTCTGTTAGGTTGCATTTTTTAATTGAACTGTTTTACTGAGATAATTGTGTATTCACATGCAGTTGTAGAAAATACTTCCCCCATTGTTAGCATTTTGCAAAATGATAGCACACTATTAAAACCAGGATACTGACATTAATATAACCCAACCATCTTATTCGGATTATCTCAGTTTTACTTGTATTCATGTGTGTGTGTGTGTCTGTGTGTGTATTGAGTTCTTTACAATTGTATCTCCTATGCAGATTTGTGTATCCACCACCACACTCAAGAGCTGAAAATAAGAATCCTACCTATTGTCTGTCGTTTGTGACTCTACCCAACCACTGCCATCTTTCACCCTTACCAGCCAATAATATGTTCTTCATTTTTAAAATGTTTGTCATTTTAAAATGACTTTTCCCATTTAATTGGCATAATTCCCTAGATATTCATGCATGTTTTATGTATCAATCGCTCATTACTCTGTACTGCTGAGTAATAGTACAGAGAATGGATAAAATATATCTGAGCCATTTCCAGTTATTTGATGGCTACAAATAAAATTTATCTGTACTTTGTATTTTTTTATCTGTGAAAATAAGTTTTTATTTACCTAGGGATAGAAGCCTGAGGTTTATGGTAATTGCATGTTTAAGTTTACACCAAATTGCTAAATGGTTTCAGAGCATTTGTACTATTTTACAATGCCACCAACCATGAGTGAGTGATCCCATTTCTGTACTTCTTCACCAGTATTTGTCATTGTCACTATTTTTTTAAGTTTTAGCTGTTCTGGTTGGTATATAGTGATTTCCCATTGAGGTCTTAACTGTATACCACCTATTTGGTATTGTTGTATTTTCATATTTGTCCAGATATATGTAATTTTTCATTTTCATTTGAGATTTCCCTTTTGACCTGTGATTATTTGTGTGTGTATTGTTTAGTTTTCATGTGTAGAGATTTTCCTGTTGCATCTCCTTTAATAATTTCTAGTTTGATTCTATTATGGACAGAGAACATCTTGTATGAATGACTTCATTTGACTTCAATTCTTTTCTATACGGTATGTTGAGGTTTGTTTTACGGTCCTTGATATGGTTGATTTTGATCAATGTTTCATAGGGCTTTGAAAAAAGCTGTATATTCTGCTGTGTTCAATGGAGAGTTCTATGTATGCCGATTAGATCCTGTTGGGTTGTTGAGTTTCTCTGCATCCATGATGATTTTGTCTCCAGTCATTCTATCAGTTGCTGATACAGAGATTTCAAAGTCCCAGCTATAATTATGGGACTATTTCTTTTCTCAGCTTCTCAAGTTTTTGTTTCATGTACTTTGAGGTTCTGTTGCTTGGTCCATACACACTTAGAATTACTATGTCTTCCTTGTGAATTGATACTTTTATCATTATATAATGTCCCTTGGCCCTAGTAATTTTCTTTTCTTTGAAGACTACTTTTTCAAATGCCAATAAAGCCACCACTACTTTATTTGATAATGTTTATGTGACACATCTTATGCCATCCTTTTGCTTTCATCTTACTTATGTCATTAAGTTTGAAGGGAGTTTCTTGTGAATAGAATATAGTGTGGTTATTTTGTTTCATCTACTTTGCAGCATCTGTTTCTGATTGGTGTATGCATATTATTTACATTTGATTAGTGTATGTATATCATTTACATTTAAGGATAATTATTGAAATATTAGCACTTTAAGTCTTCCCTTAGTTGTTCTGTTACTTTCTTCTCATTATTATTCATTTTTTTCTTTTGTTGCCTTTTGTAATTTACTTGAATATTATATTAGAATTTGATCTTAATCTATAGGTATTTGAATGTATTTATAGTTTTTATAATAATTTCTGTGGTTATAAAAATAGACACACTTGACATATCACAGACTTCTGGTTTAGACATTTTATCCCTTCAAGTGACATCCAGGGCTTCACTACTTTTTAGGTCTCGCCTCTCTTGAATATCATTTTCTTGAATATCAGATCGCATTACAGTTTCTGTTTCAGTCCTCAAATATGATTCATAAAACTCATGAGAAGATATATAGGCTATTGTATCTGCCTACATTTCTCCTCTTATTATTGTCCTTTCTTCCTGATGCTACAGATCACTTTTTTTGACATGTTGTGTTTTTTTATTAAAAAACATCTTTTAGATAATCTTTTTGAATAGGTTTAACCTTTGTGAGATAAAATATATTATACTTTTCCTTCACATGAAATGCCCTACTTCTGTTTCATCCCTGAATGGTAGTTTCACTGGGTATTGATTTTTTGGTTGACAGGTCTTTTATTTCAGTACTTGGAAAATGCTGTGCCATTTCCTTCGCCATAGTTTCCAGTGAGAAAGCCACTCTCATTCCAACTTGTATTTGCCTACTGTTAATGTGTCATTTCTCTAAGGTAGACTTCCACATTTCTTCTTTGTCTTTACTTTTCCAAAGTTCACCTATTGTCTTCAATGTATTTCTTTGTGTTTATTGTATTTCAATGTATTTCTTGTTTAGAGTTAGCTCAGCTTCTTCAGTCTTTAAGTTGTGTCTTTCACCAAATTTGCAACTTTTCGGCCATTATTTCATTGAATAACCTTTCAGCCCTACTCTCCTTCTGTAATGATACAGTCATTGGATATTTTGCTTGTGTTCACAGGTCTCTGAGCCTCTGTGCTTTGTTTTGTTTTGTTTTTCCAGTCTGTTTTCTTTTGTTTTTAGGATTGGGCAAATTCACTTGACCATTGTTCAAGTTTATTGGTCCTACCCTCTGTCATCTACATTCTACTCTAAGCCTATTCCTCAAGTTTTTTTCCTGTTACTGTAATTATTGACTCTATAATGTTTTAGTTATTTTTCATAGCTTCTATTTCTTTGCTGAAATAGGTTTTTTAAAAACATTTTTGAGGAGAATTAGTAATTGATAATTAAAACATTTTATAATGGCTGCCTTAAGTCAATGTCAGGTAATGCTAACCTCTAATTTATTGTGGTGTTGGAGTCAGCTGATTGTCTTTCTCATTCAAGTTGGGCTTTACATGGTTCCTGGCATGATGGGATCTTTTCCATTGTACCCTGCACATTTTGTCTATTCTGTTAGGAGATGCTGTGTCCTATTTAAATCTTTTATTTTAGCAGGTGTTTACCCTGTTTAGGTTTAGCACACAGGTCCCTGACCTTTTTCTGTGGGCTATGTTTTCAATGACCGTTTAATTTTCAGTGTTTGTACTGTTATTTGACAGAACTGGTTTATGTGATGCTGCTATGCTGTTTATTCAGCCCTGAGTTTCCATATCAATTTGCCCTCTTTGTACCCCTTTTCTTATTTTTAAAATCCTTTTATTAGAGTTGACATTCAATATTATATTAGTTTCAGTTGTACAGCATAATGGTTAGACATCTGTATAACTTACAAAATAATCTTCAGATAAGTCTAGTGCCTAGCTGGCACTATACATATTTACTACAATATTATTAACTACATTCCCTATGCTGTAATTTACAACTCTGTGACTATTCTGTGATTACCAATTTGAAAGTCTTAATCTATTTAACTTTTTCACCCATCTCCCCAACTCCCCTCCAATCTGGCAGCCATCAGTTTGTTCTTTGTATCCATGAATTTGTTTCTGTTTTATTTATTTATTTTGTTTTATTAGAGTCCACATATAAGTGAAATCATGTGGTATTTGTCTTTCCCTGTCTGATTTATTTCACTTAACATAATACCCTCTAGGTCCATCCATGCTGTCACAAATAGTAAGGTTTCATTTTTTATGGCTGAATAATACTCCATTGTGTATATGTACCATAATTTATTTACCTACTTGTTTATTAATGGACACTTCAGTTGCTTCTATATCTTGGCTATTGTAAATAATGCTGCATTGAAATAGGGATGCACATCTCTCTTAGTGGTTTAGGTTTCTTTGGATAAATACCCAGAAGTAGATTATTGGGTCATATGACAGTTCTATCTTTAATTTTTTGATGGAATTCCATATTGCTTTCCACAGTGTCTGAACCAATTTATAATACCATCAATAGTGCATGAGGGTTTTCTTTTTTCCACATCATCATCAGCACTTGTTTATTGATTTATGATGATAGCCACTCCAACAGGTGTGAGATGATATCTCATGGTGTACTCTTATCACCTTTCAGAGTTCTTTTTTAGTTAGTTCTTACATAATTTCCAGGAATTGTAGTTGTACTCACTGGGGAGAAGCGGAGTGAAACAAGTCTGTCACCTTATCAAGACTGAAAGTCCTAGTTGTTTGTTTTTAAAGGATAATTTTATATGCTACATAAGCAATACGCATATAACTGGGTTACAATTTACTACAAGTATTTCTACTTATTACAGAACAGATTGGGGGATGGTGAATGATATGCTATTACTGAATGGATCCATCCTTGTGGTCCACCGGTCCCCCCCCAATACTAGGTTCATCTTGCCCACCACCGGGGAAAGAAGTCTTTCAATGCCAGAGGAAAGGGATTATTTATTTAAAAAGTTATACAGACTTAGAGTAATGACTTAATGTCTTCATTAAACATACTAAAGTCCTTTAGAATACCTACAAATGCACAGTCCTTCCTTTTTCACTTTGCCCAGTCCGGGGTACCATATCTTAGGAAAAGAAGTAGAAGTTCAGGCAGCCCCTTGATTCTGGCACCATCAGCTGTGTCACTGCTGGGATGTCTAGTTAATCCAAAACCATGTGGCACCTCCTCATGGCCCACCAGAAAGAATCCTCTCACCCCTTTTCTTCCAGGCAAAGTCCTTCTTGCTTCCTAAGCCATGTGGCAAAAAGGGCACTCCCTAAAGCTGCATGGTCCCAACTTTCACCAAAGCTGCGTGACCACGCAAAAAGCTGCCATAGTAAGTCTGGGCAGGTGTGGCCCCATGGCGTAGATCCAGTCATTTGCAAGCTTTTACACAGGTGTTGTACCCAGAGGGAGATGCCTACCAATTACATCTTGGGTTGAAGCCACTCCTATCCCCCTGGCTCAAAGCATGGCTACAGCTATTTAACATATCTATGAAACCAGTTAAAAGTTATAGGTATGTTAAGTGACTGTTCTAGAGGTTATCTGCAAAACTGTTGCTATCCAAAACAACTCTCAATGGCCCTGCTCCATGTGTCCCATTCCCCAGCTCAGACTCGTTAGGGTGAGGTCATCATATATATATTTTTTCCTAATATTTCCTGGATACTTTGAGTTCTGGACCCCATTACAAATCCCCACTTGCTCCCCCTTGACTGCACCCTGTTACATACTGAGTTTTCAAAAGTGTTTTAAAATCTAAGATGGATGCTGCATGAAGATACACAATTTTTAAAAAATTCTCACTGAAAGATGATGTACACTGAGTTTTTTAGAGTTGAAGGGAGAGAGAGCAAAACATCAATGTGAGAAACAGAGAGAAAAACATTGATGTGAGAGAGAAACATCAAATTGTTTGCTTCCCATATGTGTCCCAACCAGGGATCAAACCCACAACCTTGGTATGTAGTCTAATCCAGGATGAACCTGCAACCTTTGGTTTATAGAATGACACTCCAACTGAGACATCTGGCCAGGGCTGAAAATACACAATTTTAGGAAAACAATTAATACTTGAAAACGAGCATATCATTTTCAGATAGGTAGAAGTATCTCTTGAATTTCTTATAAATATATTTCTATTAATCTTGTTTAAACTCATTTTGTTTATTTATTCTTTAAAATTAATAACTTTTTCCAAATTTATTCTTTAAAATTATTTTTTACAACATATAGGTATACAGCATAGTGATTAGATATTTATATACCTTATAAAGTGATTACCCCAATCAGCCTATTACCCATCTGATACCATCTATAGTTATTACAATACCAACTATGTTCCCTCTGCTGTACTTTACATCCCCATAACTCCTTTGATAACTAGCAATTTGCACATCTTAATCCCTTTCACCTTTTTTCCCCATCCTCCCAACCCCCATCCTATCTGGCATAAACTCATTTTAATGTAACACAATTAAAATCACAGCACACAACTCCACAGCACACATACTATCCATGGCTATATTGCTCAAAAAACAAATGAAGTTATAAAACATGATTTTATCAACATACATATTTTGAAACAATCATTTCACAAGAAGCTTTATATCTACTAATAAAGGCAAGATTTACATTTGCCATACCACACATTTAGTGCAATCTATGAACAAAATTTGGAATTTTTTGAGAAATGGCAACTACAATGGAAAATTTTCATTCCTTCTCATGCCACCCTCATGGTTTAAGGATTGTATTGTGCATACCCTTCGCTCACGGTGGTTGCTTAACAGAAATGTGAAAGGACTGAACAGAAAAAGAATCTGCTGGGAGCTGAAACAGTGCCTGATAATTAATATATTTCACTTACATCACATATTTTCTTTAAATGATGGGGGTAGATTTGAAAAAACCATTAAGAAAATTTAAAAGGAAACTTAAAATACTTTTTCTTGGCAAGCATGATGCCAGACAAGTAGACAATTGATAATATTTCTCTATAAAGTTACACATTCTATATTATGATTTGCTTTCCAAAATTACATACTAAGAGAAAGAGGCATTTTTTATATTAAAAAACAAACAAACAAATCTGTACTTCTTTAAGGGAAAGAGTCAACAAACTTTACTGGTCAAGTGGACATGTGTATTGAAGACAAGGGCAGGCAAGTTGGGGAGTGAGTGAAAGGGCCAACTTTTCAGTAAATCTGGGTGACAATAGGAGAGAACCAGGGCAGTGGAGATTTCCATAAAGTCTGTTTTGATCGTGTTGTTTTTGAGGAGCCTTTGAGACATCTGAGTGGAGAGGTAAAGTAAGCATTTTGTTCTGTGATGGGGCTCTCAGAAGAGAAGTTAGGGCAGGGAATGCTAACATGCTGAGAGTGATTGAAACCAGAGGCTGGAAAGAAATGTGTGGGGAGAGAATGTCGAGAGACAGAAGAGGAAGGTTTGGAAAGTCTGAAAGAACTTTATCATCTCCTAGTCAGGAGGATGGTAAGGAGCCAGAAAGGGATATAAATAGGGACCTGCAGTATGATACTAATCAGGAGAGTGTGAAATTACAGAAGCCAAGCATGGGAACTGTTGAAAAGGGACTGTAAAATAAGATACTGTGTTGAAGACAGATAAAAAGAGCTATTTGAAAAAGCACCTCCCTCCCTCTGTCCTTAAAAAAAACTCAATAGAAAGGCCAGATTAGAGTAGATTTAAGGTGACTAGAAAGAAGAGAAGTAGAAACAGTGAGAACACACAAAGCTTTCAAGGAATTCAACTTTGGAGTCAAGAGAAGGAAAAAAATAATATCTGGAGAAGTTATGGGTTAAGGGAGTTTAGCTTTTGTAAAAAGTAGTGTTGCTTCTGAGTATACTTGTTAACAGAAAGCAGATCTTGGGAAGTTCAGGAGACAGATAGCGAAAAGGACAGTGGGGAAAAGGAGGGCTCTGATCCAGACACTTTAGTGTCTGTTTTTGTTGGAAGACAGTTGAAAAAACATGTAGAAGGTATTAACAAGTAATTTGGGGCTTGGGAAAGTAATTTGCTTAGAGAAGTAACAGTGTGGATACATGACAGTGTCATGAGTCCAGTTGAATTTTAAAACATATGTTGTAAACATATGTGTAATATTGTACATATTTATCTATATATACCTATCCATAGATACACATATGAGCATATACATAAATATGATGTTTCCCAGATGGATAATATCTATATATCTTTATAAATATGCACATAGAAATGTCTAAAAGCATATGAATGTAAAGAATTGGTCAATGATATATATATACACATATATATCTGATATTTATACATATAGAACCATCTTCAATAATGTATCAACATATCCATTTATGTAATAAAATTTAAGATAATTTTCTCTTTATTCCTTGTATTTTATTCTTTGCACATTATAAATGAGCACTAAGGCAAAGAATGAAAAATATTTTGTAAGTTAAATTCACTATGTTATCTGTAAAATAATTGACTGTAATAATATAACTATGTATTTTTATTTTGTAGCACTCATTCAGCTATAAATAATTCAGAAAAGCAACATATCAACAGGCTCCAACCTCATTTAGGAGCAACAAGAAACCACAACAGCAGAGCTCCTATTTTATAAAAACCTACTTTCCTCATTTCCTTTTTTATGTTACTATCACCAGAAATTATATAATGAATCAGATATCCTTTCTTTGCCAGCTGCTACAAAGTATAGAGTCAATTAATTAATATTCACAAGAGACTCTGCCTCCACTTAACCTAGCCTTCCTAACCTGCCTTTCTCAACCTAGGATGAGGAAAAACTAATTCTAAGGTATAATATTAGGTGTTACTCAGGAAGAAGTTCTCTGATGTGTACTGCCTTTGGAAAACTGTGGATGAAATAAAGATGAATATGAAGTTTGAGTTTTCTGGCATTTTAGCTTTACTAAAGGTGTTTTCTTTAGCTTTAGCATTTTAGCTTTAGCTTTAGGTGTTTTCAGAACCTTTAAGTGTTTCCCTGAAAGGTGTAGTTTGCAGTATTTCCCAGGCTTCTTTGTTTCAGGAAGTATGTGTGTGCATGTGTGTGTGCATATACATGGATGTGTGTGGTGCACTTGCATGAAACACAATATGCAAACTAGGGGATGCTATTTGATGCCATGTCTTAGGGGCATATTACTTCCCCTAAATTTTTAATTTTCTTCTATCGTAGATATTTTAAATTTATTTTATCTTACTTTTCTGCAAGACAATGTAATTTTTTGACAACTAAGAGTAAATAATAGGATAGCATTATTTTTTCTCACATATCATCAGGATTATCATTATAACAAGGCTTTTAAAAGTGGTAGTCTATTAAATAATTTCCAATTTCCATGATAAAATTGAATTATAATATTGAATTATATATAAAATGTAACTATATAAAATTGAATTATGATGTGTCTTAATTATTACATATGTAGAATTCTCAAAGTAGTTAGAAAGTACTGGTAAAATGGTTTACAGAGATGTTAAAGTCAAGAATTTTCTATCATTTTTAATTTGTAACTATACTGATTATTTAAGAAGATAATAAGTATTAAAACATTATAAATTGAAGTGCATTGTTTAATTCCTTTAATTTAAGCATTAGGTAATTAGGTGATTTGCTTTGAATGAGTAAGAGAAAACCAAAGCATTAATATAAATGAGAAGGAATAGATCCATGATCATAACAATATCTAATAACTAATGACATTCTTCTTTCTTAGTCATTGTTACATATATATGATTATGATATTATATATATACATATACATATATATATATATATATATACGTTGTTTATATATACCTAAGTGGTGCTCAGTTAGGTTCAATTAATATTTCAAGTGATTTTTCAAACAATGCATTTGCCAAAACAAAGTTTAGCAAATTAATTTTCCTTGATTTTTATATTCCTTTTATTTATAGAATAACTCAGTTCATGTGCTCCTGAATCATTAACATTTCACTCATCAAAAAAAATCATTTTGGAAAGAATATTTATTACATAAAACCTTTTGAGGTTTTACAATAAGTTTCTTACCTAAATATTTTGGGACAAGTTTTAATCTGAAAAAATTTTTGAGAAAAAGTGTTTTAAGATACTGGTTTGATGAATTACAATGAGTTATTCTGGACAAATGTCTCCTAATATTTATAATTATAAATTATATACTGTATTAAGAGACTATATACGTTCATTTTTCTTGTTCCTGTATCTGATCTTCAAATTTATTCATTGTATCTAAGATTATACCTTTTAAAAAACCTGGAGAACTTAATATGGAGATAATATATTGTACAATCAACATTATCATTTAGAAAGGGACTCAGGAGAAAGCAGTGGAAATTATATGTACAACAAACAGGAGATTTTTATTATATAGGTGCATTATTAAGAATCCAAAATAATTCTTAAGCAGCGATGTCACTTGAAACTCTTTGTAGCCAAGTTTATTGGAGCTATATTTATGACAAAAATTCAATATTAAAAATGTTCCTAGTAATTTTAATTTAAAAATAACCATACCCTGATATTTATAAGCTGGAAGATATATTTGTTTAATACCAAGCAAAAATAATGCCCTAAACTTAAAAAAAAAAAAATGAAGCATATGAAAAAGCAAGAATAGATTTAACAATTTTATGGGTTAGCTAAACCTTGAAGAGATCCAATTGATTTAAAAGGTGTTGCAGGCAAATGAGATGTATTAATACTAGACTTAGGAAGTTCAAACATACTAAAATGAGTCTAAAATCATTTATTACTAGGTATGAATTACTTTAAAGAAGAATAGAATTTGTTAAAATAGAACTATTAATAGTTTTATATATAGTCTTATGTTTTATATATTATGTATCATGTATGTAATGCATACTTGCATTTATACATATGTATTTATTTTTAATCTGACCTGCTTTCTTACTCTAAATCATCTATCCATATTTAATGGGAATATCTAGTTCTATCTTTATGTCTGTATGTCTATACATGTGCATGTATGTATCTATGTACCTATCATCTGTCAACATGTGTACAATCTAGGTACATAAATCACCTTTTGTAAGGGTTGCCTAGTATTCTACAGTACAGATATATCAAAATTACTTTACTAGTTGTTGTTTTTCTAAATTACCATACAAGGGCCTGACCAGTCAATAATATACAAGCACTTAACTCTTAGAACTTAGAAATTATAAATTCCATTGTTGTCAGGAGATACTAATTTATCAAATAAATACTTACCAAGGCAAGGTCATTGTTTACCACATGGTAAATGCCATCAAGTGCCTGCCATGTCCATGATGTGTATTAGCCCAGTGTCACCCAGAAGAGCTGAATGCCCTCATGGAGAAGACTGTGCAAGGGCGGATTTCACACTTCCATGAAAAGTGCTAATAAGAGTGATGTGGGATAACACAGAATTATCATAGGAATTGTGAAGTACTCAGGAAGGCCGGGGAAACTTTGTGGTGATTATCAGTTTGGCTGAGATCCACAGGGTGAATAGGGACCAGCAGTAGTAGAGGAGAAACAAGAGCAAGTTAGGTAGAAGGGTATGATGGATGGGGTAGAAGCCAGAGGGACTGGAAGTAAAACAGTTTCAGGGCAGAGGTCTGAAGAAAGCCGATTGGTCCTCAGTAGTCTGACCACATAAGACCCCTTATGCCATTTTAAGTACTTGCATGTTATTCTAAGATTAATGGGACACTAATACACTATTTTAAGTTACATACATCAAGTTCGTATTTCAAGCTTATTATTATAGAGTAGAGAATGGATTGTGAAAATGTGCTTCCCAGTGGGGCCAGAGAGGAGAGTCCTCTTTAGAAACTTTTTTAAAAGTAATCCAGCAAGAAATGTTTATAGGTTGAACTATGCTGTAATGATGGAGAAAAATTATGATGAAAGAAATAATATAATGGTGAAAAACTATACAATGAAATTAACAGAATTTGGTTTAATTGAAGGTAAATCTGGATCTAAGATGAGCTACAAGTAATTAAGAAACTTGTTAAACTAAGTACTTAAAAGGAGAACTTAAATAAAATTTTTTTTACTAAATTATTATTTCAATTATTATAAAACTAATGATTCATTAAAGCATTTAGTGTTTAAGAGTTCAGGCCCTGGGTTAAGGATGCCTTCATTTGAATCCCTGATTCACCATTTACTCACTTCATGATGGTAAGTAATATAACCTCTCTAAAAGCCTCCATTTTTTAAAAAAAAAATTTTACCTGTAAAATGCAGTTGCAAATCTCATGTGGTTGTCATGAGAATTAAATTATTGAAAAAGAGTTCTTAATATGACATTTAGTACATTCCATGAAGCTGAATAAATATTTTTATTATTGATATTACTCCATTGTTACCATTAATTAGAAAATTAAAAAGCTTCTACACAGCTAAAGAAACCATAATCAAAATGAAAAGGGAAACAACATATGGGGGAACATATTTGCCAATGATACATCAGACAAGGGATTGATTTCCAAAATACAAAAGAATTCACACAACTCCACACCAGGCACTTTGCCCATTAAAAAATGGGCAAAGTACCTGAACAAATACTTCTCCAAGGAAAAATACACAAAAAGCCCAGAGACACATGAAAAAATTCTTAACATCATTAGCCACTAGAGAGATGTAAATTAAAACCACAATGAGGTACCACTTCACACCATTCAGAATGGCCATCATAAACAAATCAATAAGTAATAAGTTCTGGTGAGATTGTGGAGAAAAGGGAACTTTAGTACACTGTTGGTGGGAATGCAGACTGGTACAGCCATTGTAGAAAACAGAACAGAATTTCCCCAAAACCTAAAAATGGAACTGCCTTTCCTCTTGGAATGGCAATTCCACTGCTGGGATTACACCCTAAGGATCCTGAAACACCAATCCAAAAGAACCTATGCACCCCAATGTTCATAGCAGCACAATTTACAATAGCCAAGTGCTGGAAACAGTCTAAGTGCCCATCAGTAAATGAGAGGATCAAAAAACTGGTACATTTACACAATGGAATATTACACAGCAGAAAGAACAAAGGAATTCCTACCCTTTGTGACAGCATGAGTGGACCTGGAGAGTATTATGCTAAGTGAAATAAGCCAGGCAGTAAAAACCAAATACCATATGATCTCACCTATAAGTGGAACGTAATCAACAAAATGAACAATGCAAGCAAAATAGAACCAGAGACATGGAAATAAAGAACAAACTGACAGTGACCAGAGGGGAGGGGGAGGGGGATAACAGGGAGAGGGCAGAGAGGAGGGGGAAAATCAAGTCAAGGAACTGTATAAAGGACTCAGGGACAAAGACAATGGGGAAGAGAGGAGGATTGAAAGTGGAAGGTCAGGGGTTAGTAGGGCAGGGGAGAACAATGGGGGAAAAATGGGGACAACTGTAATTGAACAACAATAAAAATAGAAGTAAAAAAGAAAAACATGATAAGTTGATTTTAAAATTTTAAGTAAAGGTGAGAACTGCACTTTCCATTGATTCAAATGTTATTATCAGCTTGGAAATCCTCTCTCCTTAAACGTGCATGTTCAGTACAGGGGGATTTTGAGTGCTAATGATCAGGGAAATCCGTTTATCTTCGACATTCCCCAGGGTACGTGACAACTAACGTGAGCATATCAGCTGTGTGTTTGATTGCCCTTGGCTTACTCAAGGAACAGAAAATCATGAAGAAACACTGGACCGATTCTCTTGGCTTGTACCGTATCACAAATTGCACAATTATTACAGAGATAATCAGAATATAGTAGATCTATGTCTAGGATGAATAAAAGAACATGAATTTCCATATTGATAAAATTTACTAGAGATAAAATATGCTAACATTCATTTCAAGTATCCTATTATTTCATCAATCTAGAAAATAACTATTTTCTGCTACTTTAATACCTCAGTTTAATCATTCTACTAACTGAAAATTGTACAATATCAGCACATGCTTTGTAATTTGTGCTACAGGGTACCAAGCACTATTTGGCAATGCAAGGTGAAAGCCATACCAAATACTAAATGCTAAATACTACATGTACTATGTCTTAATTCACATTTCTATTTTAAGATAAAAGGAAATCAGGGGCAATGTGTTTGCCAATAGAGCTTGATCTATTTCTCCCTAAAGCAGTGATTATAAGATTAAATTTCAAAGAAATACAACAGTATTCACACTAAGCAGTTCAAAACATGTCAGTTCCTACTAATTGGTTAAAATCTGAAATTTTTAAAAAAGGAAAAAATCAGTTTTTGTTGAATTACATTTTATGCTTTATGTTAAAAATTTGTAAAAGAGTCTCTTGCTAGTTATCAGATAGTGAAATAACAATGAATTCAGCTCCAGGCAAGCTGCTTTTCAGGCAGACCTGTCAAGAGAGAAACAGACAGCTCAGGGTAATTCATTCTTGCCACTGGGTCTCAAGTGACTTGTGAAGGGTTATGGAATTTCTAAAATATAGATAGCGATAACTTACAGCAAGAAATAGAAAGTGTTCTTTGTGTTTATTGAGAGGCAAAAGGTGAGTAGTAAGCAACAGAAATCTGCATGGGATTTAAGAATAATAAAAGGGGGGTTGTCAGTTTTGAAAGGACACCCCTCTGTCAAGGAGTACTGGGACTAATGGACTCCAGTGTTTTACTGTTCTTTTAGTCCACAGAATGATCTTAAGGTGCTAATAAATCATCTTCAAATGAGCTTTGGATCAAGATTTGAAAATAAAATATACCAATGGACATAAAATAAATGGAGAAAAATAGGAAAAAAATAAGCAAAATAGGCTCAAAGCTCTGGTCTTTTTGCTAATTAATTCTCATGCAACTTGGCATTTCAGAAGGAGCAGAAAGACTGAGCCTGTACTCAAACTGTCAGTGAATCCTCAACCAAAACTGAAATCTGGACACTTCTCATTAGGTCAGCTAGCAGAACTGTACCAGGAAAGGACTCGCTGTGGGGGCAGCAATCTTCTTGGCTCACAGAGTTAGTTCCTGTGTGGGGAAAAAATCTGATGCCACTTTACCATGGTACATGTTATTACTCCAAGTATCCATCCCACAGAATTCATAAATCTTTCTGTTTTTAACACTAGTATATTGAAGTACTCAGGAAAATGTGAGGAGATATAAATGAAAGCAAACCTCCAGGAAAGATTATTTCTTTTCCTTTTCTTTACCACATTTTGCTATTAATTCACATGAGAAGATGTCTCAGAACTGCCTGTCTGGTATACCTTAGAACTACTTCCCTTTGGGTTCACAGGGAAAAGCCTACTGAAGGAAACAGAGAAACATCCATAGACAGGAATTTTTCATCAGGATATGTCAACAGGTTGGAAAAGTAGTAATGCCGAGTTCACACCCACTTCTCCCTATGTCAAGGTAAGAACCTTGACTTTGGTCTTTTCTTCAGATGTCTATGGTCATTTCACTCAATTCTCTTTCCTGCCAATGTCACATGAAGCATTTTATATGTCATTACATTTCCAACATCACTGGGGACTAAGACTCAAGATGCTTGTGAATATTGGAGACCATTTTCTATACATTTAATAGATCATTATTGAAATGTCCTTTGTAGGAAATTTATTTCAAATTGATCTTTCTCCTTGTCCATTACAGTAACAGTTCTATTAGAACATACCTATACAAAAAAAAAGGGGGGGAAAAAACCGTCATAACACTTTTTAAATCTATCAAGGCCATTACATTTTTTTCTTTTTTTTGGAGAAAAATCTTTCTCAACAACAGGGTTTCAGTCCTAAAATCATACCATGAGTGTGAATCACTGCCTGAGTGTCCATAACAATAGAAATAGTTTGAGTTCTTAACTTAATTATGTTAAGATTTGCTGCATTACACTGGGAAATGCCTTTGCATGTCTCCTTTCTGGTTCCTTCATCACTAAAATGGTGTTAAAAGTCATCATCTGTCTGCCTTCCAGGGGATATTGTGAAGATAAACTCATATTCTCAGTCAAGCACATAGCTAATAGAATTTTCAACAGTAGCAGTGTTAATAACCACAACTGCAGCAAAGAGACGTTATCCTGCTTGTGGGTGTTACAATGTGCTGGCTTGGGAACTCAACTTAAGGCCTGTGATTATAGAAATCTATGAGGAGGTAAGGCTCTCATTCACACACTTTCTGCTGTTTCATTAGCTTTTCCATGGAAATGAAACATATTTTTCTGTATCTGGTAAGATAGAGAGAGTTTATTGTCTCTTACAACTTTAAATTTAACAATAAATGATACAGTACATTCTTCTTGCATTAATGCATAATACAATTTTAAGACTTGAATACACTGGTCACTTTATTTTTTTTATTGTCTTTGAAAGTGTTGACAGAAAATGGAATAGAATGCACCAGAGGACTGGCCCATCCATGTGTAAATACTGCAAGGCTGAGGGCTGTTTCCCTAATGCCTGCTGGTGTGAAATTGTCAAGATTCATTCAGTATTCAGGGATGGAGGCATTGTTATCTGTGAGTAGCTAACACATTGGTGGGGTTTAGCTGACCTGATTAAAGTTAATTGTCAAATAGGAAAAATGGGAGTGGAAGTGTGGCTAGACAAGGGTGAGACAGTGAGGCTGGTCCATTTACTTCAGTTTGCATTAGCCAGGCTGAGCTAGCTGCACTAACAAACAACTCCCAATGTCCAGCAGTTTCATGCAACAGAAGCTTACTTCCTGTTAATGTCAGTCTTCAGGCACTTACTTTCAGGACAGCATCTGTGTGATGTTTCAGAGCCCCATATTTTTTTTCTCCCATGTGGCGTTGCTTTCTCCTGGCCTCTGAACCCTTTATTCGACCATCAAATGGGAAGAGAGGGTGAAGATTTTGTGAGAAAGGTTTCAGTGGACAGATGATAAAGTGACAACATATTCTACTGGCAAAAACTCACTTACATAACCGCAACTAACTGCATGGAGGGGCAAGGAAATATATCTTGCTGTGTATCCAAATGGCAAAGGGAATCTCATCATCTCTTCCCCAAGACCCTGGGATATAGCAAAAGTGGCAAATAGTATGGGTCTGTATGCCAGAAAAACCACACAATCATTCTTTCTGGCAATTCTAGCATTGACGTAACCTTAGATAACTTAAGTTTAACATGTCCCATGATGGTTACATGCTCTTGATCAAGTTTTTCTTCCACTCTTTGCCTCCTTTCTCCCTCTTTCTCTTCTACTTTTCTTTCTTTCTCTTTTTTTTGATACTGCAGCCTTTGTTTTCTTGAGACCTTATTCATAGGGTAATGTTGAGAATCATATTAGGTAATGCATATCAACGTTACTGCTTTGTCTGAGAACAGATACCATCTCAAGGGCTCATTAGGTCCCAT
The DNA here is from genome assembly GCF_019186645.2 of Phyllostomus hastatus. Classification (NCBI taxonomy): domain Eukaryota; kingdom Metazoa; phylum Chordata; class Mammalia; order Chiroptera; family Phyllostomidae; genus Phyllostomus; species Phyllostomus hastatus. The sequence goes on from NW_025334028.1 coordinate 36,620,993, forward strand.
TATTTTTATACACCTCAGAAATACCTGAGGTGGTGGCAACAGAAGAGCTTTGTCTCCTGTCATCTGGCTAAAAGAGTTTTCAGTCTTTGAGACATTAAATGATGAGGATATTTACTGTATGTATTAACCCTACACCTGTGTGCCTGAAAGAGAGAATATGGAGAAAATTTGGGGCTTTAAAATTACAGTGTGGTCACAGTGTTCCTCAAATACATAGTTCCCTTTCCAAATGTTTTGAAGAAAATATATCAGTGTAAGAAAATGAGACTTTATAATTAAAAAAAATACTGCATGAAATTCAAGGATCTTTTGGGATTTAAACCTTATATGTTTCTTCAGCCAGTCTATCTACACTAATTAAATCCACTTAATTGAGCTACAAATCTATGAGGATGAGTTCTTAAGGGATTTTGCAAATGACCTGCTTATAGATAAATCAAAATGATTACAAAGTAGTCCTTCTCACTGTGCTTGGCTGCAGGAGACGATGAAATGAAAAACATGATGAGAGGAAATGTGCACATTCTAAAATATGGAAAAGAGTTGGTTCAGGTTCAGGATTAGTTGTGCACAGATGTTGCTGTTGGCTCCTGTTTAAAAAAGTTTTCTCACTTCAAATCTGAATGATGATCTTATGTCCTATGAAAATAGGACATGGATTGAGATATTTTTTCCTATCAATTAGCCCTTTTGCTCTGCTGCTAAAATGTTCAAAGTGTTCTGAACAAATAGTAATTAAAGATGTGATTCTTTTTAAAAGGGAGATAAGTCTTAGGACCCCGATGTTAATGTAATTTCTCAGCACACTTGTATCAGTATTCTGAGATCCACCCACAGTTAAAATTCATGGAATGAAGCTTTCTGAATTTCAAAATGCTTATCATCCTACCAAAAAAAAAAAAAAGTGCTTAAAAACCAGGTGTTAGGGCCAGCTGAAATTAAAGTTTGGCTTTTTAAACATAATAAATAATGTAAATCTCTCTGAAATCACTTCAAGAAAAGGAATTAGTGGTCTAACCTGATCTTTACCAGCTACTACCTTTTTACTTTAGGCCATTATTTACAAATACAAAAAATAGAAATCATGTATTTATAATTAGAATTTATCAATCTGAAACATGACATTAATACACTCAATATCCCATTGTTAGGTTGATTTTCATTTACACACCTGAACAAATGTCTATTTCTCCAGCTTCAATATCCTCAGTTGTAAATTTTCTTATATTTTAACATCTAACATCATGGTAAAAGAGATTGGATTTTCCTGCAAAAACTAATATTGATATATTTGAATATTTCACTTCTTTTTTTAAGTTCTTAGTTTATTACTCTGCTCATGAAAAATCTGCACAATCACTACAAATAATGTCACTAAAGAATCTAACTCCTTCTGTTGTCCAGCTTCCAGATCACTTTTTGCCAGTACCAGCATCTGCCCTTTCAGCATCCTGACTTCCTTCATTCTGTTCTTTGCATTTCTGTAGCTGTTTTTCTGGAGATCTTTTACTTCTCATACAGGCCATTTCTTTCAAGTCTGCATGTAGGTTCATTTTTTTTGCATAATCCAGGAATCATAAATCATGCCAAAGTCAGTTAGTTGTACTACCACCACAAAAATGGGTTCTGCATCTAAATACAAAGATGACATCTGGTGTTGTCTTATACATTTTGCCTAGTTTTTCCCGAATTTCTGTCTTAGGTCCTCTTGCTTTCTCAGGATAAAGGACTTAGATGACTATTTGTTTACACTGAGGAGTCTATTGATCATGGACTTGCTGGTCTGGATGGTCACTGTGTTGTTCATGATGGTGGCAAATCTTCAAGCATCCAGGCAGGAAAAGCTGAATATTTCAATTCTTAATGGTAGAATATTTGATTTGAAAAACTAAACTTCAGTATCAAAATGATCAATGTAAGTAATGGGTTTAACAAAACATAAGCCATACTTTTTCCTAATGAAAAAATAAAGGGAATTTTAAAATCAGCTTTTCAGATAATAATTGTTTTACAGCTTATTTTTTAAATTTTACCTTAAACTAGATGGGTGAACTGTTACCTGGCTCAAAGGCAGTGTCCATGAGACTGAAAATGCTGCAATGAAAAATATGCCCCTGATACAGCCAAATTAAATTTCATAAAATTCATGCACTAGCCTCTTGGCCTTTTCTTCCAAATTCATTTTATCTTATGTACCATAAATTGAAAAGCAACAGGGAAAGTTATACTGAGCAGCTGTCCTGCTATTATAAAAATTTTGGGAATAAAACTAACTGTGGTTTCTGATTCATTTCAGCACTGATGAGGAGGAAGCTACATTACAGAGATTTTCTTTGTTGCCTTTTTCAAATATTTGCTAAGACAGATGCATTTATGGTGTAAAACATGTTCTTTACAAGTGTATCAGCAAGCAAAATAAGGCATACAGATCCTAAATATTGACTCAGAGAGGCATTAAGAAAACATCCAGTGATTTTTAAAAAAACAATCCTTCCTCACTAATGCTCATAACTCCTTAAAATTCTTCCTTTAATTTATGGCTTTGGCTCATATCATTTTAGGTAATACAAAATATTTAGTTAAGAAACATTATAGCTTGTAATAATGAATTGCATGAGTGAATTGCATATAATAAAACAGATTCACTCATATCTCTTACGATCCTCCTGCCCTAATTTTATGGGGGAAAAGGTGTGAGAGCTCTGTGGAGATGAAAAGACCCTGTCTAAAGCACACAACTGAACCTATGGATTTGAATCCTAGCCAATCTCTCTTTATGTGATTATACTAATATTTTTACTTGCAATTTCATTGTATGGATTAGTTTATCTTGTCTGGAAATGCTAAGAAAGTTCAGTTTGATGGAGGGCCAAAAGAAATAATGTGAAGCATTGATCCATCACTGGAAGGATAGGCCAGTTTACATGGGAAGCTCAGGAAAATAGGGAAGAATGTCATAAAAAAAGAAGTAGAGGAGAAAGGATAGCTGTCAGATAATCCTGACAAAAACCATTCCACTGAAAACAGCTAAATATGCTGGAAGAAAATTTAAACACACACCCACATACATACACATTGCATTATTCAGCTATCAAAAAAAGTAAGGCATTTTGAAAAGCTGAAAACAAATTAAAAATGAGAATTCAAGAGAAAAATGAAATATTAAATCTGGATTTCGCTCTTAAACATCTGATGAAACCTGGTGTGCATGAGCTTTGATTTAAAAACTGAAAATAAAGAAAGGAATGACCAGAGTGTAGAGTCTAATAGGACCCAGAAGTTTACACCTCAGTAATGGTGCTCCGGAGACACCTGGGCCCACAGACTCAAACAGAAAAGGGTCTGGGCCCAGAAGGAGGAAAAATAAAATTTCTTCTTAAAATTCATAAGAAAAACTGACCCACCTATGATATAAATGGCTATGTTCATATAACCTATCTATACATAAACAAAACACCTGTAAAAGATAAATTAATTTACTGTGGTCCCAGATTTATAGTACACCTAGAAAAAATGCAAATACTTTTTGAGAAATGGCACTTTGCCCACTCTGCAGAATATTCTCACAGGTAAACTTGTAATAAAGTTGATATTACAGTTAAAAAGAAATGATCACAACACACAGAGAAGAGCAAGCTGAAGCGGTTATTAAAAATGATTAATCAGCAAGAGAATATAAGAACAATGGAATACATTTTTCTTTTTTTTAGTTTTTATTTTAATTGTTGTTGTAGTACAATTTTCTATCTTTTTTACTCCCATCCCAACCCACCCACCCAGCCTTCCCTTCCTCCCTCCCATTTCCATCCGCCCCTAGTTTTTGTCCATGTGTCCTTTATACTTCTTCCTGTAAACTCTTCCCCTTTTCCCCTGAAATTCCCCTGAAATTCACTCTCCTCTCTCCTCTGAATACTGTCAGACTGTTCTCTATTTCAGTGTCTTTGGTTATATTTTGCTTGTTTCTTTGTTTTGTTCTTTAGGTTCCTGTTAAAGGTGAGATCATATAGAATACATTTTTAAAATAACCAAATTTAAATCTAAAGCTGAAAAAATGAAATGACTGAATTTTTTAAACCAATAGGTATTATAGCAGTTGAGACTTAAATTCATAAAGAATTAACGAGATACAGTGCATGCTTGAAAATTATTTAGAATGGAAGAAAAGACACAATAGTTTGAAAATACGAAGATGTATTAAGAGAAACATATAGTAGAGAAAGGAGTCTAATGTTCAAGTTGGAATTTTTGGTGAGGAGAAAGTGACTGAAGGAGAGAAAATGCTCAGAGAGAAGATGGCTGAGAAAATCCTGGCAATTCTCATAAGTGTGAATAGTCCAGTTGGGGATCTAAGTGGTTTTCCAACAACATGTCTTTGTGGGTTATTTGATAGACTATCTCTTTCAAAAAATTGATACATTGCATTGAAGCTATAAAATTTTAGGTCATAGAGTTGTTAACAATGTTCCTTTATTACTTTTTTTATGTTCATGGATTCATTAGTGATGGCCCTGATTTTGTATTTGATATTAGAATTTTTTATATTTTCTCTTTTTTTGTTTAGTTTTTTTCTTTTTTCCTTGTTAGGAGATTACCATTTTATTTATCTTTTCAAATAACCAGGGTTTTATTTAATTGATTTTCTATGTTTTCTTGATTTTAGCTTCATTCATTTTCACTTTAATTTTTCTTTTCTTCTGTTCTTTTTAGATTTATATTCCTCTTTTTTCTCTAGATTCAAAAAGTAGAAGCTTAAGTTATTGATTTTAGATCTACCTTTTTTCTGATATATGCATTCAATGCTCAAAGTTTCCTTCTAAGTATTGCTTTTACTGCATCCTACAAATTTTGATGTTTTATTTTTGAATTTAAATTTCAGTTTAAAACTGAAAATCTTTTATTAAGTTTAAAATATTTTTAACTCTCTTAAGACTTCTTTGACTCCTGTATTATTTACAGCTGTGTTGTTTGATTTCTGATATTTTATGTTTTTCCAGCCATCTCTCTGATATTAACTTCCAGCTCAATCTCATTGTGTTATGAGACCCTACTTTGTATGACTTCTATTCTTTTATATTTGCTAAGGTATGTTTTATACCATAAAATATGGTCTATCTTTGTGTTTTGTACCATAGAGTATGATCTGTCTGTCTATGTGAGTTTGAAAAAAAAAGTGTAATCTGCTGTTGAAATCCAGTTGATTGATTGTGCTATTCAACTATAACCTTACTGATTTGGTGCCTGCATTGTCTGTCAAATACCAATAGAGGTGTGTTGAAATCTCCAATATGACAATGTATTTATCTACTTTTCCTTATAGTTCTATCAGTTTTTTCTTTATATATTATGATGCTCTATTAGTACATACATATTCATTGTGGATTGTAATGTTTCCTTGAAGAACTGCCCCCTTATTTTTATACAATGTCACTTTTTTTGGCATTCAAATGGTTTATTTGCATGATTAATAAACACATTTCCACCAGAGCATCAGGCATCTGAGAATAATATTATTTTGAATAAAAACAGAACATCTTCTGGAAAGATCCTCCTGCTCTTGGGTCAGACAGCTCAAATGTCTACCATATCCAGCAGTGCAGAGACAGGGAGCTCAGAGGCAGCCTCCTCTTTCCTTGGACTTGGGATCAGATTTCCTAGGTGCTTCAGGTTGGGACAGAGATGTCCCTGTTTCCTCTGATAGCTGCAGTTGCTCCCCTACCCTTTCATACTGAGAGCTAGCAGGTGCAGATGTTTTCATCACAGCTTCCAGAGTCTAAATTGTAGACACCAGAGCCTAAGGAAAGTAGAGGGGAAGGGAAGCTAAATCTGTAAATGCTCTTGAGTCTTCAATCACTGCTGAGGCTGATCTTCTAATCTCTTGCTCTCCTGAACACAGCTGAACAGGCACTGGGCCAGGAGCTCCACGCCTCAGATCCTCCACATTGGGAATCTTCCCATTTCCAGTGTGTTCCATGGCCCTCTTCCCTCTATGGTGTCCATGATATAATAGAGTAGGAACACTGTTTGCAGAAACATGAAAAGACTTTATCCACAAACTCCCCTGACTCAGATGTTGCTCTCTCTTCATCTGCATTCTGGCCTGTTCTCACGACAAAGGCATATTATATTTCTTCAAATGATTTTTTAAAATATATACATATATCTTATCTTTACTCAGCACCTCTGAAGTGATGGGAAGGAAGGTTGGGGGTGGGGTGGGGTGGGATGAGGGTTGGGGAGAGCATCCAGTGCCTCAGCTTGTGATTAATGCACAAGGCAATTATGTTGTCCCATGGAATCTGGGCAGCTGAGAGCAGGTTCTCCTGGCACTGGAGAAGGTGCTGCTTCTGGTGAGAGCTGGGGATTTGGGAGGTATGCTGGAGGCTATGGAACACATGGGAGCTAGGGAGCCAGAGGTGTTCCAGACAAGGTAAGGAAGCAGCCAACTGCCTCCTCCAAACAGACACACATAGCCGGCCGCCCCCCCCCCAACCTCTGCCTTAGCAAACTTGGTGATGGGACAGGGCAGTGGGCAGAGTTACTCAGAGGACACCGTGCAGTGTACCGTTGAACAGCTCCATCAGTTCACGGGGCTCCTGGGAGGTCAGGTCATCTGGCTACCTCACTTCTGTCACAGAAAAACTGGCTGCCAAACTCATGGCAAATCCATGACCAAATTTGGCCAAATCCATTTGGCCAAATCCATGGCCAAATCCATGGCCAAACCCATCTTCCATGTACTGCGTCTGGCAACAAAGGTCAAGGGCATAGGGGCAGAAAGAGACCAAGCACTACAAATTATTGATGTAATCAGGGGTCCCAATAATGGTATAAACTGAAACTGGTTTACCTGACACCAGCTCCTCAAGCAGCAGGCCTTCTCCTGCATCCTCTGACACCGACTGCTAAGCAAATGCTTCTCTCACTACAGCAGCAGAAAATACATCAGACCAGCTTTCAGTCTGCAGCTTCAGGTCTGCTCGTTTTTTTCAGTCCAGCCATGCTCCAATTCTGCTTTCCAGCCAGGGCGGGCAAGCCAGTAATGTCTTTCTTTAACACTAATAAAAACATATGAGATTTATTATAAGGGATGATCTAATGTGATTATGGAGGCTGACAGGTCTCAAAATCTGCAAGGTGAGTCAACAAGCTGCAGACCCAAGGAAGCTGATTTTGTAGCTCCAGTATAAGGTGGGCAGGCTCCTGACCCAAGAGAAAACTATTGTTTCACTGCAAGCTAGTAAAACAAGCAAACACACAAAAGAAAACCTTTCCAAGTTTGAAGGCTGGTAGGAGGAATTCTCTCTTGTTTGGCAAAAGGTTGGCCTTTTTTTCTGTTCTGGCCTTCAACTGATTGGATGAGGCCCACCCACACAGAAGAAGGTGACCTCTTTGACTCAGTCTACTGATTCAAATGTTAATGTAATCCAAAAACAGCCTCACAAAAACATCCAGAATTATGTCTGACCACACATCTGGGCACTCTGTGGTCCAGTCAAGTTGACATAAGAAATTTATCATCTTTTTCATAACTAAATTAGAAAAAGAAATATAGATGTAAGGGAAAAGGATAACATGCATATGAAGTAGATCATATAAAATAGGTCCATAGTGAGTGGCAACTTATCCATTTATCACTTATAACTTGTGTTATTCAACTATATTTAACCACATTTTATTGGTTTTACTTTTTAATCCCACTTGTAATGTATTCAGTAATCAATGATAATGTACAGGTATCTCTAGATGTTCAAATTGTAATAGTAGTATTGAAATGTGTTCCAATTTCTATTTTTTTCCTAATCAAAATGAATTATGAAGATAAACTTCAACAGTTATAGTGGACACGCATGTATACTGCCTGGGTTATTTTATCAAAGTACTGTATATACCTAGGGGTAACATTCCTTATCAGGACAACGTAGGAGACTATAATACAATCAACAGCATTAATCACATTTTGAAAAATATTATATTTGGGGACAAAGTTCTATGGAAAATAATATTTTCTAAAACTGAACTTGTTAAAAATATCAATAAATAATTAGTTTAAATTTTACTTAAATTGTGGTTTTGTTTATTCTTTGAAATACCTATCATTACATTTTTACTTTCTAATTATTTGTTCTATTTTCAAGTGCTTATTTTCACTCTTTTCTCTTTATCTTCTTCTGTTTTATACAGAAAAAGTTATCTAAAAAGATAATTAGAGAAGCAACAGAAACTATGGAGTATTTTAAATATATACCTTAAGCATGTAGACTTAATATAATTTTATTTATTTTAAGATACAGTGAATAAAAGTATCTAGATTTGTTGTTAAAATTTTATGTACTTAAAGCTTCATCATAAAGGGAAGGGACTAAAGTACTCTTCTATTTAAAATGACAAAATAAGAACTATTTCAAGCATGCTTAATGGGTAAAGTATATATACCAGAAAGGAAAGGATTTTAATTACATGCTTGACTTGAGAAACTTAATTTAGTTGCCTGAGAAAAGTGAATTTGATCAAAACATTTTTGTTGATGTCATTTTAACAGTCTAAATAGTTGGTACTTTCACTAAGAATCTGATTAATTGCTGACAACTGATTGTTTTATTCTTGTAGCTAATGTGAAGATATTTGAGTTAGTTTTAATCATAAGTAAATTTTAAAATTTCTGGGGTTTTATCTAGCATTTACTTGGATTTTTTTCTGTGGAGTTACTTAGCTAAGTTGAAATGTAGCTCCTTAATTCTGTATATTAAAATAAAAAATTCAAACTCATATCAAAGTATTTTTACTGGTTAAAAATTGTGATGAATAACTCACACATGTAAAAATTATTCTGGTTAATTTTTCTAAATGAGAAAGTTAAGTATTGAA